>NC_023165.2:9430000-10055000 GCF_000231095.2 Oryza brachyantha | reverse complement strand
AGTGAATCATAAAATATCAAATTTCTAAATTGATAGTAATTTCAGACTGATCAAAGAAACAGAAACCGCCATGCATGAAGTTGGTCAAGCAGTCATTTCTATAAAGATGTTGGTTGGTCGTTTGCCTTGACCGTTTTTCTTGCTTGGTCCCATCTAGACGAAGCTTTGGAACTTTGGATGTTACTATCATTAGAATTTTAGGCTGACTAATAATTGGAATTTTTATAGTGTTTAATAATTGAGTTGGACTAATCTCGACAAATGGTAGAAGTTTCTCATGGTACTATCGGGCCTGCAAACGACCATGTAATCAAGCCGGATACTAGGATATGCTTCTGCCTACCAGAGTTCATCTCATAATATTTGCCCATTAAAATAATGTTTCACGGCAATGATATGACAAGTCGGATACTAGGATCCAATATCCAGGCTCTTCTTTTGGTATTTGGCTATTAGAGAAAAGGTCAAATAAATTCGTCAAATTACATTTTATAGTTTCATAGGAATCAATAAATCTGATTTGCGTAAGCAGAGACAGATGACCATTGGTTAGAAAGACAATAAAAGCAGGTCTTAACTGATAAAAACCAAGGCATGCCATGGTACAACTTGGTATACAAGGTGAAATAGTTTATTTAACAATCACTTCAATATTCGGAGTCATATCTGCATAGGCTCTTGTTTGTGTTGTGCCGCATTCAAGTAATTAGTAAATGACACTAATTTTAAGTATCACAACTTATTGATCTGAGCAAATTCGATCACCATCTACACTAATTACACCTAGCCATGCCCAAACTAGTGATACCGTAATCCATGAGATCAAGAGGCAAAAAATGAGTACTACGCTGCCTACAAATCAGGGCGGGTTTTGCTGCAAGAGACGAGAGAAAAAGAGAGATGCTCACATGGTGGGGTTGTCGTTGGGCACCACGACGAGCGCCGCCTCCTTCTCCGACGCCATGGTGAGGGATCACATTGAGCTTCCCCGAGCACCAAGTGGTCACCGCCGGGGGTTTCGTGGATAAAATTATCACTAGCGGGCCGAACCCTCGTTTTCAGCTTCAATTTACCATTCTACCCTTCCATTTTATGTTCGTGACCTTCGTATTTCGGTTAAATTGCATCCTAGGGCATCCACTACGCGATGCTTAGATGGGTGCTTAAGACAAAAAAATTAGTTTTTTTCTTTCAGATTTTAATTGTCCAGCGCTTATATCAGGAAGCTGTTGCTTTCTCTAGCATTGATGCTTGAGCAGTACAACTACTTGCAAGTAATGGAAAACAAGCACGAACACATACTCTATCAAGCGTTGCTTAAACAGTACAACTACTTGCACGTAATGGAAAATAAGCACGAGCACATACTCTATCAAGCGTCCAGCTTGTCCCCTTGCGTTGAAACACTAAGCTCTTTCGCAAGTTGCTTAACATTTTCTCTTTTCTAAACACCTATTTTAGCACTCTGCGTTAAAGATGCCCTAATAAACTCCTAATATCTGACAGCTTGCCACAGTTTACACTTTACGCTAACAATTCAAGCACAGTGTACTGAGAAAATTCATGGACTCTGCAAATGTGCAACCGTGGATGCACCTGGTTAACATCAGATCGAGAACATTTGAGGTTGATTTTATGTTATACTTCCTCCCGTTTGAATTCGTGCTATGTTTTGTACGACAAATTGACAATCTTCAGAATATATATTTGACTTTAATTTTCTGTTATAATAAAAAATTAAATAAATGTTTAGTTTTATTAAAGCACTTAGTGAGACTCATCTATACATATCTGTGATAGTGTTTTTAAATTAAATACTTCAAAAGCTTTCGAACCAAATTACCACTACGATTTTATACTCTGAAGGTGTTTAGCTAAATTGATCAGAAATTACACAAAAATGAATATGTGAGAAAATTTAGAAGTAACCCCAATAGATGGCTATCATATATAATATATACTACTTTAAATGTCCTTAATTATGACGGATGACGGATGGTGGCAGTTAATATGTCACTATATTGTTTTCTATAATTTTTCTATAAATTAGTCCGTACTTTTTCTAATATTATGGAATAATCTAAAATTAGTTTAAATAAATGATATTAGTATAGTTGATAAAAAATCTATGATATTTTATATTATATTTTCATAGCAAAGTATGAGCATTTTGCTAGCAACAGAAAAAGGGAATAATCTTTTGCCAAAACTTATGCGCATAGTGAGAGAAAAGGAATTGAGTGTATAGATAGCCATAAGGCCCGCCCGGCCTAACATGGCTGGGCTCGTGCCTACTCCTGTCGAGCTGGCACGGCCCAATCAACATGTTGTGTCGTGTTGTGCTGACCACGGGCTGCACCTTGCACCTAGGCACGACCCAATAAGCCTTGGGCCGTGTCGGGTTGGCCCGAAGGCACAAATGGCCATCGTGTTTATTCAGTAAAAGAAGCCTACATTTTCTCCCTCATCTCTTTGGGCTGTGTAAATAAGTCTATTTTTTATCCCTCTTGTTTGGGATATGGTTTGTATGGCTAGAATAAGTCTATTTTACACACCTCGTCTTTTGGGCTAAGTCTTATATGACTAAATTAAGTCTATTTTATATCTTTTAATTTTTTCATCCTACTAATTGAATTGGGCCGTGTCGGACCGGCCCAGTGCCAAGGCATCGGCCCAGGCACGGCCCAACCGTCGGACCGAGCCAGCACGAGCCCAATCCTCATTGTGTCGTGCTTGGCCAGGCCAAATGACCGTGCTGCTGACGGGCCATCGGCCCTCGGGCCTTATGGCCATCTATAGTTGAGCGGATGACACGACGAAGCATTTACTTGCTATCGGTTTGGTGGTTCTTTTCCCTCCTTGCTAATACATAATTAATTACATGATAATCCACTGATACATTTTAGGACACCTTCAAACAAACAGAACTATAAACAAAGGAACTTTGGGACCAGAGGTTCAGTGAATCACGGAATGGGAGATGTTTGCAGGGCTGGACGATCTTATAGGTGAGCCGGATTTCTCCATTGAGAAATGATGGCTAATGGCAAGGATGGCCTTTACGACCAAGCATCGGAAATCCTTCGATCCCTTGGTCCTGATGATGTGCTGGTTGGAGTGGAAGGAGCGAAATGCCAGAGTTATTCAAGCAATGTTAGTTTAACTTCAATTTTCTTTCGCTTTTCTCTGGTTTTCTCCGGCCGTTTCGTCGGACTCAGCAGCCTCTTGCTAAGCTGTATCCTGTTTTTCTTTTCTCGAAATATTTTAATGAAATCGGCTGGCCTGTCTTTGGCCAACCCACCAAAAAGTGAATCACAGAGTTTCTAAATTGGTAGTGCTTTCAGATTGATCAAAGAAACGAAAACCGTCATGTATGAAGTTGGTCAAGCAGCTATTTCTATGCAGAGGTACGTTGGTCGTTGCCTTGATTATTTTTCTTGATTGGTCACATCTAGAGAAAGCTTTGGAACTTTGGATGCTACTGTCATTAGAATTTTAGACAGACTAATAATTAAAATTTTTATAGTGTTTAATAATTGAGTTGGACTAACCTCGACATATGGTAGAAGTTTCTAATGGTACTACCTAGTTGTTACACCAAAATTTGGTAAATTTCCTTATTGGATTCGGATAAGGAAAAGTGCAATCGCCGATAGAGATTTTATCCGGAAGAGATCGAATTCAAGAAGAAATCGTGAAGACCAAGGTTTGACGGTGTAAATTTATCTTTTAATTAGAGTTAGTTAGGATTTTTATTTTATCTCTAAGGTTGTTAGAGTCCAATCGGGACTTGTCTGTTAGGGAGAGCCTCTAAATAGAAGTTTGTTATTTCTTTTTATCTATTAGGAGTTGTATGTCGTATCTAACACGGACTAGCCTCTACCTGAGGGTATAAATATGTCTGCCCGAAATCATTGTAAATCATCTATACATCAATTAGATCAATTACCTTCGGCGCATCGCCACCCTCCTAACCGAGGTTTCAACTCGGCGGAACTTGCACCTGACACACCTGACACAGGACTGCATCGCTTCGATCTCCGGCGGAGGGGTAAGTCCATCGTTCCGTCGGGTCATGGTAATCGCATCTGCTAGATTAGGACTGTCTCGGTTCGGTCCGATCTTCTGATTTTGTTGTGCGATTGCTAGTTATTGTATCAGTTTCAACTTGAGTTACTTCTGTATCCTGAGCTGATCTGGTCGACCACTTTGGACGATCTACGTGGGTTTGATATTTGCTGCTTGACATATTCAATCTAGTACTGTCTTGGTTAGGTCCGATCTAGTAAATTACGTTTGTCAGATGGTTTATATCAGATCAATGTATTTTATTCATTATTTTATCGGAGTACCAGCCGATAAGTTACCAGTCATCGGCTCATTGGCTTGATAGCAATCTAGATCTGTTTAGTATCTATCCTGACATTACTAGGTTTAATCTTAAATTGTCTTGGTTGTGTCCGATCTTCTGTGATTATTCTTAGCAATTTGGGCTAGATATTTTATAGATCTTGATTGTTTGTCCGCCGTCTATAGCCGATGATTTTTACCGATTTACATATTTATCATACATCAAGTCGATTGCTTTACTGTATTATTTCTATATCAATCGGCGTGATCTAGTTAGATCAGTAATTATTTATGTTGCATCGGCTTGTGAGAATCATACGCAAATTGGGTTTAGCCGATCGTAACATATGATTCATTGTTTATTTCAAGTAATTCGTTGGTTTATTTATTAGCCTTATCGATCTTTATGTTTCCTATAATCATATCGTGCTCGGTTGCATACTGTTTTAGTTAAGTCTAATCTCTGTATGTCTAGTTCGACCTGGTTATAGGGGCTTGTCCGATCGACTAAGATTAATAAGTGACTTGGCGGGTTATGTTGGTCTAATATTTATTTCAAGTTTATTTCGATCAAGTTTCTAGCCGATCCAAGTTTTTTACGGCCGATCGTTTATCCTATCGGCTCGATAGCCGATCGGCTTGTTTTACCGTTCATCTTGTCGGTTGCAGGATCAAACTGACTGGCACACCCGCGCATCATTTTAAGAATTTAGGTCCTGCACTGGAATGATCTAAGATTGATTTACAGGTCTTTCGTGTGTGACACGTCAGATCATATTTTTGACAACAACACTAGGCTGTTAACGGCCATGTAATTAAGTCATTAATATATTTCAATTCAACTTATCTTTCTTAGGCTGTGTTCGCCGCCAACGTTAACTTAACCTCCTCGTATTCTGCGCGCACGCGCAAAAGTATTTATAAGAAAGTTGTTTTAAAAATCATAATATATTTTATATTTTTAATAATTAAAAATTAATTAATTATGTCCTAATTATTACTACGTTTTTCGCGCCGGGTAAGTTAACTTATCAAACCGCTACCGCATGCGGCCTTAGCCACCTCCATGTTAAAGTGACAAAAGCATTAGTGCAGAGCCATGCCAAGTATACAACAGTTCCACTGCCATTTTTTTTCAACTTATGTTATAACCTAAAATTTAAATTTTTAATCTTAAATTTAGAGTTGTTTTGTGTTTTTTCACCAAAGTTTATTTTCAGCTTTTAGATCGTTCAAAATATCTATATAAAAGATTTATTTATAAATTATCTTCGTTTATAGATATGTTATTTGAGTTTTTTCGATTAAAAAACAAATATAATCACCCCTTAGACACCATGGACAAAGTCAAGTCTAAGAAATTGGAGTAATTAAGACCTTTTGAGCCCAGCTAAGCAAGCTATCGTGCTGTTACCTAGAAGGTCCGAAGAAGTGGCACGGTAGAATGTGAAATGGCATCCAAATTCCTTCACTTCTGCTGAGTCAGCGACCGTGGCCGACGTGCCATACGCTCGTGCCGTTTTCCGCGCGCCTACAAAAAGCGACATGTCGTGCCGCTTCCCCACAACTTTTGAGCGGATCACAGAACGTAACGGCACGCGCGCAGCTAGCTAGGGGCCAAGCCGGTCTCCGCCTTGCTCTGCAGCAGCGATGAGCGGCGGCAGCCCGGTGATGACGGAGAGCGAGCGACGGGCGTACCGGTACGGGCAAGCGGCGTCGCCGAAGCAGCGGGCGCTCGGGCAGCTGGGCTGCATCAGGAAGACGTGGTCCAACGACTCGCTCTCCAGCTACGGAGGAGGCGGCGGCGGGAGGGCCGGCGGCGGCGCCCAGGCGTGCGTGTGCGCGCCCACCACGCACCCGGGCTCCTTCCGGTGCAAGCACCACCGCCACGCCTCCAACCTCGGCGCTGCCGCGCCGGCCGGCCAGGTGGCCGACGCCGACGCCAAGCGCCAGGAGGCCCAGCAACAGGAAGTCTCCTCCGCGGAGCAGGAGAAGGCGACGTGGGGGCGGGCGACCACTGTTTTAAGTCGAAAACTTGGCAGGAGAAGAGAAAGGTGATCGCGCGCTCTTCGGCGGCTTGTCGAGCCGTGGGGGGTGCATCCTCGATAAAAAAAAATGGACATGCGAGATGAGGATGCAAGTGTGTACATAGGAAGTGGAAATTAAGACAGCAAAATTGCAGGATGGACATGCGCAATATCAATGGTAAGTCTCAAGAACAAATGTTAGGGAAAATACACCGGTAAAGTGTAAACTAGAAAGATCACGCGGCAATTACGGATGAATCAGTTTTTTTAATAATTATAATCATAAATATGTATTGTTATAATTATTTTAAATGAGGAAATAGTGCCGTCTTGTCACACTCAAATGAGTTTTTGCCAGTCTAGTTTCTTCATAAATTTTTTTTATCATATATAGATGTAGATAAAATAAAATTATGCATCTTAGTAAAATTTCTAATTTCTATATAGTTCAATTGTGTTGATCCAGATTGAATTTGTTGTTCTTACTACTGTAGTTTGCGATCCTCTATAAATGGAGCCGGCTGCTTGCTGGTTCCTGCTATCACCTAGAAGAATAAAAGGTTATAAGCAGAGAAGCACTCTCCTGTCTGCTTGTCCTGAAAGTTTTTGCAGCGCTTGATGCAGTGTGCGCTTAGACCAATCATCACACATGCTGTGATTTTGCTTTTGAGTTGATCTTATGCAAGAAAACTGCTGAGTTATCTCATTGTATGTTGACAACAAATGACAATTGTTCAAAGGACTCATCAAATCGGTGAACCAAAAGGCATCTTGAAGCATTAGGGTGCAAGAAAAAAAAGTTATTTGGAAGAGCAAATCTCCCTCCCTCCCTCTCAAACAGCAAATAAATTCAATGGCTCAAACTGGTAACTTCTGCAGACCAAGCCCTCCTTGTTTGGTGACACCCTGATCAATTTTGCAAGGAACCAATTCAGAGATGTTAATAGATCTCCAAACAGCCATTCAACAAAAAACAAACAAATGAAATACAATAGAGCACACAGAAAGTGCTTTGCTGAAAAATTAATTTGAAGCACCATACTACAAGCAGAAAAAAAGGAACTGTTTGCATTTGTTCAGTTGACATGAAAGGCATGACTGCACTGAGCTGAGAAGACAAAAAAAAGGTCAGCAAGAATGATTGTAATCAATAACAATCCATTCCGAAAAGAGTTTTTTTACCATTCTTGAAAAAATATCTCAAGATACCACACTTTTTAGTATAAAAGGTGTGATACCTTGAGACACCAAAAATTTATACTAAAATTCTTCGTACCTTGAGATACTTTTCAAGGATAATAAAAAAACCCTTTCGGAAAACATAGATCGATCAACAAAATGGCAGGGCGATATTTTCTAGAGGAAAAAAAACAAAGTGACATTGACAGTACATGCATGTACTCCATTTCACAAACGAATGTTGTTTTCAAGGCTGTTAAGACCTGCAACAATTGCATAAAGCTGGATTTTTCCCAAATATAATAGCAATAATATGTTGTGGCAGCTGTTTTCTCAATACATAAGACGCTGTATGGTACAACAATGCTTAACTCTAAATCATTTGATGAAACCTTAAATTAGGATCGCCATCCAGTTTCTAGATCTGTTTCCTCATATCTTCCGCACCATGCTTGCAGAGTAACTAAACAAACCAGTCATTGGGGAGCTATACGGACAGGTCTGTGAGGCTTTGGAGCTGAAATGTGTGCAAGGGAGAAAATGTCAAATTTCTTCACAATGCGGAGGATTAAATGAAATGATTGGAGCAATGTTCCATCGCTAATCCCACCATATCGATGCAAAAAGATCAGTAAATGATTCTTAATCTCACACTATAACTTGTGGTAATGTTGGTATGGCGTTAAAATGAGCTCATATTGATTGCACAAGTATTCCAAGCAAAAGCCTTAAGAAACCAACTGCACAAAATCAACACTTGAAAATGCAGCGTGAAGAGTTTTTTTTTTCTCCGGTCCTTAGGAGATAGAGTTATTTTAAGTGTTAATCGGGAGGGAGGAGGTATTATGCCTCTTGATTCTCCAATGTCTACAGTCTACAGATAGATGTACCTCTAAATAGAACCTAAACGAGAATTTCTATGCAGAGTAATAATTCTTACAAGTAAAAGGGTCTTTATCGGCGGCTGCTCTCAGGGAATTCTTACAAGCGTGGGATTTGGTGTCTTCGGTGCGGTTGGTTCCACAGCAACGGGATTCAACGATCTGGAAATTGTCCAAAGATGGGGTCTTCTCAGTACATGATGCGTATGATTTCCTTTTTTCAGGGAACATGACTGCCCTGGGGGGAGTTTGATCTGGAAAACTAGAGCCCCAATGAAGGTGAAAATTTTCATGTGGTTGCTGCTCAAGGGTAAATATTTGACGGCAGATAACCTGGTCAAAAGGGGGTGGGGGAGCCAGCCCAGCTGCTCTCTCTGTCACACAACCAGTGAAACTTGTGAGCATTTGGCAGGGCAATGCAGTTTCGCCAATAGAGCCTGGCGACTGGTAAGAGGATGGATGGGCCTCAGCTTACAGCTACCAGGAGAGGCTAATAAGACACTGCTTGAATGGTGGACTTGTACCAGAAAGTCTTGCCGGAAACGCTACAGGAAAAATTGGGACTCTGCTGTGTTCTTGATCTGTTGGCTTCTCTGGAAAGAGAGAAATGCGAGAGTGTTCAACCAAAAAAGCAGAACAGTGACGCAGTGGTTCGTTGACTTCAAGGAGGAATTTCTAATTTGGAGGGCTGCGGATTTCTTCAAGGAACCAACGGGGATCGGCTGATTCGCTGATCATTTCAGTTTTCTAGTTTAGTTTCTGTCTTTTGGCCTTTTGGCTGTACCTCTACAGCTTGCTGGCGTTTTTCTGGCCGTTTGGCTATATCGCTCTTGTACCTGTTTATTCCTATCTTAATGAATTGGGTGACCATTCCTGGGTCTTCCTGGCTTTTTTTTTTTTGAGTAATAATTCTAGACATTGGAGAAGAACAAATACAGGGAAAAGAACGGACCATTTGGGTTCCCTTGCTCATAAAAACTTCTGAAAAGAGCCACTGCCTCCTCCGCCATGATCCCACCAGTACATTTGTAACCTTTTGGTCCGGGAATTTCCTTCCTAACAAGATGCACAAATTTTTAAGGTGCGGAATTAACAAGTACCAGAAACAATTAACAGAGTTCAGAATTAACGATGTTAAGAACTCAATAAATATGTTGTCACTGAATTGAAATGCTAGGAGAATGGGCAACTAAGGAAGTACTAAAAATGTCATCGTCATGAGTAAAATAGCTTTCCGCTGCTTGTTGCATTGCTCCCTCACCCTGAAAATTCAGTAGAAGAACTCTGGTGCAGAGACATGATCGATCCACATCCACCAAATTTATCGTTAGCACAACCAAAGTACACTTCCCTTATTCCTATCAAAAGAAAGAACATGTTAAAAAAACATAAACCCATATGATCTAACACATTTAAACACAAGAAAGAAAAAACATTTCAGACCAAGTATCGACAACGCCATTGCGCACATTATGCAAGGCTCACATGTGACATAAAGGTCGCATCTTGCAAACTTCTCTGCGACATGTGGCTGATCAAGTCCCATGCCCTGCCACTCCCTAAGAAGGACATCAATTGCTTCCATCTCAGCATGCCTTGTAGCCTTAGGATTGGTAGACACAATCAAATTACAGCTTTAATCTACGAGCAAAAATTTTCCCAAGCGAAGATGTAAGAACATGCATACATTCCGGGTGGCGTTCGTCTTGTTGCTACCGGAAGAAATCACCTTCCCATCCTCCACAATCACACATCTACCAAAACAGATAACAAAAAAAAATAAGTATAGACCTAGCAATTGGTAAGCAAAGTAAGAACTAAAGATGAACAAGCACAGTATAAGAACTAAGGATGAACACTCGTATGGGATAAGGCGAATCAGAGGCATACCCTACAGGGACCTCAAGGTTGTCCAACGCAAACTGGGCCTGCAAAAAACGAATCAGAATTCATCGCCGTAAACACCGTAGCAGCGTAGAGCGTGCTGTTCCCAGTAACGCAAGCTGGATTGCAGCCATACCTGCTCGAGCGCAAGCTCCATAAACGCCGCCGCCGCCGCCATCGTCCGGCCTGGTAAGGGAGGACTTCCCAAGTGCGAAACCGATGGGTGCAGGGCGGGGGCGACGCTGGGGCGCGGCGAGCGGTGGCGGGTTCAGGCGAGTGGCGGCGCGCCCGAACCGCTCGGTCGTGGAAGGTACAGTTTCGGGAGTCTTTTACCCCTATTCCATTAAAAAGATGACGCTTACATAACTGCCACTATAAAATTCGTAGGTATATGCATGTCACCGACCTAACTTTCTTTTTATTCCATCCACTTCTGTTAGAAAATACTTCCTCTGTTCATAAAAAAACCAACTTTTCGGTTTTTATGTCGAGCGTTTGACCATCCGTCTTATTTAAAAAAAATTAAAAAATTTTAAAAATTAGTTACACATACAATACTATTCATGCTTTATCATCTAATAAAAATAAAATTATTAATCATAATTTTTTTTAATAAGACGAAGAGTCAAACATTATATCTATAAATTAAAAAGTACATTATATCTATAAATTAAAATGTTGATTTGTTTTGAGACAGAAGGAGTAACCTCCTACATGTGGGACCTACCTAGAAAAATTACCGCACTACCCAGCCACTCCTCCCTCCTCCTCCTCCTCCTGTAGTGCTCCCTCCCGTGTGCCTCTTCCCGTGGAACCCTAGCCGCCGCCGCCACTAGGTGCCGCCAAAGGAGGATGAGGCCGGCGGTGCGGAGGACAGGGTCTCCGGCCACGAGTCTGACCGGTCGTGCAAGGAGTCCAAATCGTCAGATCTAAAGCGGACGAAGAACAAGTCCATCACCATCAACGACGACCCAGCGGCGCGGGAGGAGGCCACGACGGTGAGGTAGCCGTGAAAGAGGATTCATCCGGCGAGTCGGTGGCGGGGTCGAAGGAGGCAGAGGTAGAGAAGGAGAGCAGCGACGTGCAGAGTTTGCCCCATCGTCTCACTGGCCGACCTTGGCCCCTGTTATTTTTGGGTCATATCTAGTATTCAGAGTTTGCCTCGATTTGGGCCCAAAATGGGAATGGGCGCTAGGGTTATGAACTTATAATCATGGAATCGACTCGATCATCAGATTATAAGTTCATTCCATACCGGACCAGACCGTGCACATTCTTATTATGAGAAGGGGTCATTCGAGCCTATGGAAATAGGATACTCCGCCCGCCCGTCTTGTGGCCGGCAGCGGAAAGGCAGCGACGGCGGCGGTGGGGAAGAGGCGGAGGCGGCGTCGCCGTCTGCGTCCGTGCCCCTCCCCGTCATGGAGGCCAAGCTGCTTGTTGCCTTCCTCGAGTCGGTCCGGACCAGCAAGGCGGGCGCCGTGTTTGAGCGGCGGCTCGATAGCCAGGTAAGGGTGTGTTTGGTTGGTGGGATATCTCTGGATAGGAGATGACCACCCAGGTTTTTGATGCGTTTGGTTCGTGGATGAATCTGGATATGGTGGCCCAGACAAGGAATATTCTACGAAGATGCTGGATGGGTGTATCCGGTCAAATTGGCCGGATGAGCTCATCCACCCTCACTAACTGTGATCATTAGTGATAATTAACTTATTTTGTCATTAATTAGCAATTACCAAGTTTAAATTAGTGTTAATTAACGATGATAGATATATTTTATTGATAATTTATATTAATTACGATAAGATCTATGATGATTAGTTTATATTATTATTTATTAGTAATTCAATATGTCCATCTCATCTATCCTCATCCATCCAACCAAACAAAAAATTAGATCATCTCATCCATCTAACCAAACATAAAACCTGATCACCATATCGCTAAAAATATGAATCACCATATCTCATCCCATCTTAACCACCAACCAAACACAACCTAAGTAAAAAAATAATCTTATGTTATTTATTTACTAAAAAGGATAAAACATTTTACATCTTCATTTAACATCGATAAGTATGGATCCATCCAAAATAACATAGAGGTAAAAGAAAGTTAAGGCAATAACATACAAGTGTCTACGGACCTTTCAGTGTCGGTTAGGTATCTCTTCTCTCTTCAGGCCGTGGGCCGAGACTGGCGGCCCATTTACCGCACGAGGTCGCCGTCTCCTCCTCTCCTCCCGCCGGCGGCGGAGATGAGCGGTGGCGCGAGGAGGGTGCTCGAGGCGTGGAAGCTCGGAGTGGTCAAGTACGGCGACGCCCTCAGGCTACAGGAGAAGCTCGTCGCCGAAAGGAGGGCCGGCCGGGTATCCGACCTCGTGCTGTCGCTGCAGCACCCGCCCACCTACACCCTCGGCAAGCGGCGCACCGACCACAACCTGCTCCTGCCGGAGGCCGAGCTGAGAGCACTCGGCGCCGACGTCCACCGCACGGAGCGGGGCGGCGACGTCACCTTCCACGGCCCGCGGCAGGCCGTGCTCTACCCCATCCTCTCTCTTCGGGCCGTCGGGCTCGGTGCGCGGAGGTACGTGGAGGGCCTCGAGTCCGCCATGATCGAGGTGGCGGCGCTGTACGGCGTCCAGGCGCGGCCGGGGGCCGCCGGCGAGACTGGCGTGTGGGTCGGGGACAGGAAGATTGGTGCCATCGGGGTCAGGATTTCGTCAGGGTTTACTTGCCATGGGCTGGCCTTCAACATCGATCCTGATTTGGGTTACTTCAAGAACATTGTGCCCTGCGGCATCGCCGACAAGGAGGTCACCTCTCTGCGGCGAGAGGCGGCATTGGAGCTCCCTCCCGATGAGGTGATCCATGATCAGCTCGTGCAGAGCTTAGCAAGAACATTCTGTTTCAGCGATGTAGAAGTCAAGGATGAGACCGAGTGCGCCGACATGGTCTGCTTAGCTGCAGCCACACAATCGTGATTTGTGTTTTATCATGTATACTTTAGAGCACTTCAGAACGTCTTGCCATCGAGTTTGGAAATAACATTAGAAAATTTTGGTCTGATTTTGTTCATTGCAAATGAAGGTGACCTCCAATTTGGAGCATAAATGAAGAATAAATGATGCTGCAAGCTTTGTCTTTCATTTGATACCTTGCCCTGCTTTTGGTCTGTTTTCGTCAGATCGAGGACATTTGGACAGGCCTTATTTGCTCTGGAATGCTTGAAGGTCAAACAAAGAAAAAGAACCAAGAACGTAAGTCATGTATGTTACACCCATTACCTTGTTCGACTTCTTTGCTACACTGTCCCTTGAAATTTAGAGAAATGATAGTTTTCTCTGGCATGTTGAAGGCAGCTTTTATTTTATTACTTCATGTTGCATGTTAGTGAATGGAGCGGAGCGTAAATGGTCTTATGCATTTTACTGGAACAAATTGGGCACTATAGTGAGATTAAAGTCCAAGTTACTCTGGAAAAAAGGGACAATGCATTGAATATGGTTTTCTAACAAGCTAGCCAGATTGTATCTTCATACCATAAAGATCTCCACAAGCTTATTTGTATGTTGTGTCCATGCTACAGAAGTGCAGATACCAATATGATTGTTTGAGATCTCTGTCCAATGTTGCATCCTTTTTATCATCCTAGAGGGTTATCTCTGTTATTGCTTCTGAAGGTACAACATGATATTGTCTCAAAAGAGGTAATGAGAGAATTCACAGAAATGGATTCTGGAATGTAAATTAGCACTGGTATTTCAATTGAACTAAGAAAATCATGGTGACATGCATGGAGAACCTCTCATACTCTTTGAGGGTGTAGAGGAAAAAACATTTGTATCATATTAGCTGTTTGAAGTAAAATAAACTGTCTTCCATTAATTCATTTACAAAAAATGGAAGAATCTGATAGAACCAAATCTGCCTGCATCTACTGTCTCTTCAGGAATTGTACCAGCTGAAAATCCATCCTGACATTCAGTGCTGCAAGATTGGAGCTCAGTGCAGGCCGGCTTTTGTTCTACAACACCAACTCCCCAAGAATAGGCTTCTGAATGCCGTGGAAGAGGCTGATTCTTGTTCTCTGAAGTTGTGCTGCGCCGTGCTGCACTTGAAGAAGGTGAGCTGGCATTGGTAATTGGTTCTTGTGCCCCAGATGATTCAAAGCAGATGGAGACTGCCTTGCCAGATGCGGTCTGCAACTGGAACTCCGAGGGGCTAAGAGGAAGAAAGGCACTATTACATGTATGCTCATTGTAGTAGGTGACTGAGTACAATGGTGGATCACTATAGTCTTTCTGCTGAATCTGCTTCGTCGCCGGGCAATTCATGTTATCTTTATAGGTGCATCTGTAGTAGTACCTGCAATGAGACAGGCAAGACAATGGTTTGAGCGAAATGAACATGAAAAGATTCAGTTTTCTGCAATAAACTTGTTGTAATACATCTCTTTGTGGTCGATTTGGATAGGTATAATAAGAAGAGCATCGAAGGATCAACACACAAAGGTGTCCAACTGACAGAAATTCTTATTATTTGCAGGTGAAGACAAGGTTGACAAGAATGAACAGATGCCCACTCTTTCCAGAAGACACAGATGAAGATACCAGAAATGAGGAAATCAGCTACAAAGATATCATCTTTCATCCAAACCTGGGAAAATTGCAGTTGTTTATCTTCTTCTCGCCGTACTTCCTCCACTGGTGGCCGTCGTTGTGCGGCGCAAAGGTATCCACCTTCCTCATTCGCTTCTCTTTCCTGCATTTTTTTTCAGAAACGTATCAATTTCCACACCAATTGAACCCTCCCTGCACTATCATCACCACTCTATTATAAAGATCAAAAAAACCAAAGACCAGCAATAGTTTTTAGCTACCTTGAGCCATGGCCTAGATGGTGTGATTGATGCGGACTTGGTACAGGAGACATTGTTTCCAGAGAGAAAGAGAGAGACCCACAGAGAGATGCTTAGGGTGAGCCTGAAACTGAAGGCCGAAGAGCCTTAATTCAGAAGCGTACCAACCTAGGGCACCCCTTTTTAGCTTAAAACATCAAGAGCTCTATAATTGAGGCCCTTATCACCATATAAAAACCCTCTAAGCTGAAGACCAAAAACGATGCAAAGATTATCTTCTCCTTGCCCCCGTATCGCTGTCACGTGCTCCCGCGCACCGACGGGGCGACTTGAGAAATTTCTATGCAGCTTCTTCAAAGGCCCAGGACACACACAGGCGCTACAAGTGGCCTCAAAATGATGTGTCACCCTGTTTTTTTTAAGGACTAAGCACTGTCATCGATCTATCAACTTGGGGGTGATTAAATGGTTAATTAATTCCCTTTGATTGGAACTCGGGCTGTGATTTTATATTCAGCCGGACCAGTTCACAAATCTTGGCCAGAATGGAAGCCTGCCTAGTGCATTGGTGATTGATAAATAAACAACTACTAAACTAGTTGAACTTGACCTGATTCTTTCCTTTGCCTCACAAAGCCAGAGGCAGGAATCGTCTCGTTGCTTGGGGAGGGAGATTAGCTGATACCTAACGCATACCGATGGTTTTTTTAAAGACCTGCACATGCTGCAGGACAAGTTGGGGCAGCAAGGAATCTCCCGCTTTTCGCCTAATTTAGGACCCCGGGAAAATGATCGTATTGAGTGGATGTACCCTGCTTTGCCTCCAATGGGGTCTTAGTTAAAAGGGCCCGCGTGGCAACTGGGCGGATGCATGCCGGGCCACTGGGGAATTATGTAGAGATTTTGCAGTACAAAAACGTTATGTGCATCACGATGATAGCAACCAGTTGATGAATCAAGTGGCACAGTGGCACTGCTGCAAGGCTGAAGCAGGAAAAGGTGCCATTTTTTTCGTTTGAAGTATAATAATGCAAGTGAAAATGCTGATGGCAATGCACCGTCTTCCCTCGACCATGAAGTGCTCTGCTGCACACCGAGCCAGAATATAATAGATTGATAGATAGATGGATCTTAAATACTTATATGGTCAATGAATTCATAAAGAAGGAAACACGTATCACATAGGATGACATAGTTTAATGCGCTGTTGGTGAATAAGACCTGCTTAGCTGAGCTCTGACTTTTTACCCATCTCCCAAAATTCAGAATTATGCATCTCCATCTTTTTTTTTCTTTAATAATATTGAGGAGTGGTTAGTCCCCACGTCCTCCTCTTGGAACTTAACTATTTACAAACACTGTTAGGACCAAGAGACACACTTGTGGCATTTTCTAATTGACTCCTTCTAGAAGGAGGACAGGTAACGACTTGCTATTGGCTCATCGCCAGATAGGAGAAGGGGGGATGCATGGTATTGCCATCCAGATCTTGGCTTATTCATTGACCTGCATATAGTATGCTACTAGTAAATTGCCCGCTAATTTAGTTTGGTTACAGACTAAAATATGTTGTCACAATCCTGATGAACAGAAATAAATAAGAGTAGAAAGTGTGGTCACAATGAACTACACGATTAACAACTAGGAGCCAAGTGATAGAAAATGGTATGGTTGTGGCTCCACGATGCCATCGGCAAAATAAACAAGAAAAATGCAGAAGAAGGCACAGCTGCCGTGCCGCCGGTGCGTCCATGTTCATACTTGCAAATCTCACCAGATTTCGCAGATAATAATCTTAAATATATTCAGTTCAAAATATAGCTGGGAAATTATCAGCACTGCTCCTTTTTTATTATTTCTCTGTATTTTGATCAAGTACTCTTTTAGAGATTAAGGAAAGGAATCATTACCAGTAGGTCATGCCATGCATTAGCATGTGCATGAAAGGCACTGAAAGCTAACATTGAATATTGGATTTTTCTCTGGAACAATCTCCCATCTGATTATAATAGTACTAGTTAATTAGAGTCGTCCTTGGAGAAAAAACGGCACCGTCAGCCGCCTCACTAGGGCCAAATGCAAAAACTATAGCGTAGTCCATAAAACTTAGGTAGACAATAGCGCCAAGCTACACATTATAGAGTTTATTTATTTGTTATGACTCGCATTATAGCTTGTGAAGAATGGTTTATATATGTGCCTGGGTCATGACCAAATTTCAATAAAATCTGCTGGCCAAGTCTTTACTTATGTGGAGGCACTTTTTATTCATTGGTCTTTATTAAAACTGACCTGGCTTGCAGTCAAAACAAGGCTGCATTATCTGCACTAGAAAACCAAGATTAGGTAGTGGAAACCAGCAAGGCTGGTCACCAATTAGTAATCAACGTTAAATATGCATGGTCATTGTCTTACCTTAATACACCCATTAAGTAAGACAAAGCCACCCTAGCTAGTAAACAAACACAGATTTAGAAGGTAGTAGAACACAGTTAAGGTGTGTGCAGCTCGATCTACACCAAGAGACGACGGCATGGCCACTCGTGAGTGTGTGCGATTAGTGTCGTATCCAGGATTTTATTTAGGCAGTTTAACTTATATAATTTTTTAGTTATCACAAATATAACATGGAAATATGAATATAAAATTGATCAACAGTATATTTTACAAAGTTAATTATATATATATATATATATATATATATATATATATATATATATATATGTTTAAGTTAGGAATTTGTTGGGTGGTCTCGGGACCACCATCTATCTCCGCCTATACGTGTGATGGTGTATTGGTTTAAGTGTGGTGTATAACTTTGCAATTTCAAATGTAAACACACCTAATTAAGTCACTCATCAATATCTAAAATTTATCAAAGATTAAAGTTTCAACAGTACAGTTGAGTTGAAAATCTTGAAACAGTGGTACGAGCTAGATTACATGATATATGTGGCAAATGTCGGTGTAAATTGGGCAGGTTTGAACGGTTCTAGAAGCCATCCTGGTAAAGATTACCCGGGAAATATGGTCTCGAGGGACACCTAAATACCGCTGTGCTGCTTCCTGTTGGCGCCCACAGATCGATGGCACAAACGCAGCCAGAAAGTGCTGCTAGCTTTTGCGGTTTAGCGGGTTAGTTATGCACAGTTATGTGTGCCGTCACCACATGTAAAGTTTACTGCAGTAATGCAGTGAGTTCATCTGAAGCCAATTAAGCTCGCTCATGCATATGCTTGAAACGGTAAAAGGCCTTCTAGCAAGCAGCTAGCAAGATCAAGCAATGCATCTTATCCTTTTCTTCCATGGCTATCATCCTGTATTTTATAACTTGGTCAGTTGGACTAATATTTCTTAATTCTGGCAATATTTTGTGACGGCTCCAATTCAATTCAAACGCTCTAATAGTCTAACTACCTCTTCCATCCCAAAAATAGAAACAGTAGATTCTTTTGAAAGGACCACGCAATGGCACGTGGAGCCCAAATGCGCGTCAGTGTAAGGCTTTGTTTGTATCTAACGAAGATCCTGATTTATGACTAAATTAATTACTATAAAGTAAAAATTTTACTTTAAAATGGTTGAGCGAGAACTTATGTGTATAGAATAGTTTTGTAAAAAATATACCGTTTAGACGTTTAAAAAGTGTGTGTAGAATAATTCACAAGAGCATTTGCGGTAACCAAAGGAGTTCTATATATTGATGGATTTCTTCAGCAAGCACTAGGCTAGCGTCCGGTCACAAGCCAAGTACCTCACTCCATTGGAGAGAGAAAATGTAACATACTCAAATCTTCAGGGCAAAAAATTAATTAAACATGAGAATTCTTGTTATTTCCCATTTGCTCAACTTGACTTAAATCCCCTTGGATTTTATGTATTTCAGAATTCAAATTATTCTATTGTCAAAGTTTTAGATACGATATACCCTATGATTATGGAAACAATTGTTGGAAATATCACATATCATAAATTCATATTGGAAGGCAATGGTCGGATATAGATCATACATGATCATGAATTGGTTACCCTGGATGTAGAGGGTATGTTGTAGTACTATTCGGGTACGACTAGGACTAATATGCTTGTGTTATAGAAGATGTCGGTGATATGGATCCGGGGTATGCCATATGAAGAGAACATGACGCTCAACACGTTACCATGTTCGTTTAAATGAAAGAGGGGTCAAAGTTGCTATAGTGCAAACCTTGACCTACAATCTTCGCTACACGGAAGGAGCCGTCACGGAGCCACGTGGCCTGTCCTGAGGGGGTCGGGCCATGCATGGGGTTCAGCTGCTCGACGCCCCAACCCCTCGCTCCGCACGCTAAGGGACGTGTGGCGTGGGAGGTGCCCAGCGCACGACGCCTTGCCACCACATTTAATGCGCCCTGTCACTCGTAGGGTGCAGCATTAAATACGGTGCGCCAGAGGCACAGTAAGTCGTTAGATGGGACTGGCAGATGTGACGGTAGACCGGAGGCATGCCAGAAGCATGTGCTTGCCCCTGGCAAAAGATATAATCCGTATCAGCCCCATCTCGTTGGTCATTAATGAGGCGATTTTTTGCCTCTCCTTCAATGGGAGAGCCGACGCCCCATCTTCAAGGCGCTTCATCATTATCGCCGTCACACCTTGGATACGAATGAACCAGGAGTTTCTGACATTTAATGCTAAGGAGACACAGACCCCTCCGCGCACGTCACAACGGAACGTGGCCCACGCATGAAAAGGTGTGCGCTATCGCCACATGCCTCGGATTAGACGGGCATTAAATACCCCTAGACTATGTTTTTTCCTTTTCTTTTCTTATTAGCTAGGTCTAGGCGCCTATGGGAACCCCTTATAATATAAAAGGAGGCTATTGCCTAGGGGAAGAGGGAGTTCGCTCTGGAGAATAACCACAAAGGACTTAGTGCGATTCATCACTGAGCCCAGCTAGGTTGTAATTCCTTGTGCCCTAAGCAACCAGCCACAGGAGTAGGGTATTACTCTTTCCAGCGGTCCGAACCTATATAAATTATTGTGTCCTCATTGCATCCGAGGGGCCTGACCCCCTCCATCTGACCAGTGCTCACGTTCTCACCCGTACCCCCTGGTCCGAACCAACAAAAGGAGGCCCCGTGGCTTTCCGCTAGTAGAGATTTACTGTTCTATATAAGGGTATCTTGAGTTCTAGTTGGATAAAGAGTCACCCACAATATAAATATCAAGACCTCATAGGAGGGGAGGACATGAAATCAAGACTTAGATAATCCAAGCCACATCAAGCCATAACACAGAGAAGATATAGCTTACAGCTACCAACTATTGTAGCTACCGATCACAACTTTTGTCTTCTCATCGAAATTAATTGTTAGGCTAATTTAGATAATTCTCATATATTGTACTTGGTGTGATTACGCCGTCTTTAGTACATATAAATTGGACTAGGGTTGTTACCCACTTGGGAGGCCTAAACTAGTATAAATCCCTATGCTCTCTTTTTTGTCTATATGCCATCGTGAATGCCTTGGCACCAGATGACATTGTGTCCCCTGAATACTATAGTCATGATCTTACGCATCTAACATTTTGCGTGCTAGGAAGGCAGTTATAGTATTTCTAAGGTTTTAATCAAGATGCCTACAAAGGGTGGTTATTGAATGAAGGCTTTTATGATTTGCTTCAGATCGAAAAGAGAGAACCGACCGGCAGTCACCCTTGTTCAAGTCGGATCAATCACCCTACATGTGTGGGCGGCATCATTCCAGTTGCCATTTTTATTCCCGTGGCTAAGACCAATCATCACGAAGGTTCCATGGAATCCCAACAATAGATCGTACCGTAAGATGAAATTTGCATACCCTAGTTGAATGTCAAGCCTTTACAGCAAAGTTATCGAGCTTTCTTGGGATCAGCCATATGATCAATCTCACATCTAATACCCTATCCACAAGATTGGCTCTCACACCTTGATGAAGTGTCTAGTATTCCAACAGGAGGGCACCCGCGTACTCGAGGATGGGAACACAGACAGTCCTTGTAAGTATTGTCCTATTCACTCGCATCACCAAGGTGCTAGGTCGAGGACAGACTATGCTGCCACTGAAGAGTCTACAGACTAAGGCCGCGGTTGGCTGATGGGCATAAGTTAACTTATGCTCTGTCACAGAAAACGTAGTAATAAATTAGTACATGATTAATTAATTATTAATTAAAAAGTACAAAATAAGTTAATATGATTTTTTAAAACAACTTTTCTATAGAAAGTTTTTGCAAAAAATCCGAACGCGCCCTAACTAGTTAGATTCATGGGCCTCGATGAACCCTCCATCCTTCATGATATAGATGGAAACAAGCCCCTAAAATCAAAATCATGTCGTGAAATCAGAGTAATCGAAGTTGAGCATAACCCGCCAAAGGGAGCTCGTGAAGAAGGCAAGTTTTACTCCCAAGTAACAAGAACCGTCAACAGTAGGTGGAGAAGGACACGGTCACCCTAGTGCAACAATTGCTCAACGTTCAACAAATGTCGAACACACCTCCCGCTAACCCCACGGAGAATCCTTAAGTAAATACATGGTTTGAGAAGATGTGTTCTACGATCCCCGATCTCAACACAACATATGCTTCAATGAGTAGACTAGTGTGATGCTATATAGCAAGAGGTGGATCCGGGGGTCTCCCGGGTATTCACATGAATACCCATTTTTTTTTATAGAAATTCAATACGTGATTATATGTTTATATAATCAGTTATAGGCCTATTAACTCATTCCCATCCTTTTTTCCCCCAACAAATCCACCCCTCTTTGGGATGTGATAAATTCCGTCAAGTATTTCTTTTGAAGAATTTCAAATGTGAGTGAAAATTATCTTGTATTCATCTTATAGATTCAATTTATAATCATTGAGTGAATACCAAGCCTTAAAATCCTAAGTTCAACACCATTGAAAGATATATATTACTCCTTAATACATGACATCGTTGACCTTTGAATTTACAGTTGATCATTCGCCTTATTAAAAAACATAATTATCATTTATTTTGATATGAATGATTTATCATTAAAAGATATTTTAAGCATAACTTAAATTTTGACATATTTGTATAAAATTCTTCAACGAATGGTCAATCACATACCGTCAACGACATCATCTACTAAAAGTTAGAGTGAGTATAAAATAACTTAGAATTAAAACCAATAATTATTTATGAACAAAGGGAGTATCAATCGGCTATAGGGATGGCAATGGATTGGGTCGGGTATGGGTAGAGCAAATTTGCGCCCGACCTGATACCCACTTTCGCATGTCCGATTTATGCCGGATAGGATTAGCGGGTAAAACTTCAGACTCGTTCCCGTTGGGCATGGGTATACCCCGTGGTACCCAATAGGCTTTACATGATTAATATCTTAGATAGGTAATTAAACAAAGAGCAACAAAATCAATAAATTATAGAATTATCACCAATGGTTTAAAAGAACGGTACAAATTATCGGCAAGCTAGCATAATTTTATCAAAATTAAAGATTTTAATGAATAAATGAAAAAATATGTATGAGAGATAGACCAAAATTGACCTCTACATGAATATCGGGCAGGCATAGATTACACACGGATAAAACATAAAACTTGGTTACCACCTACTAGATTCTAGGGTTGTGGCCTTGCGGACATGCATACCTACGGGCAAAAATTCAACCTCCCCATCGTGTCAGGTACCCACGGATACCCAAACTCGTGGGCAAAATTGTTATCCCTAATCAGCCGGTCAGCCGGCTAGTAACAAGGCCGGACCACTAGATAGTAGTGGGTGCAGTCTTTGGACATGGCCAACATAAGTGATGTAAACGCCATGCTGAAAAAAGACTAGATCGAGGTAGGATAAAACCACCAAAAAAAAACTTGTTTTTACCTTGGTTTTGATAATGGAAGGACTTCGTGCACTTGGTTTTGCCGTGAAGGGACGTTAATGAAACACAATCCATAGTGGAAGGATGTTAAGTAGACGTTTAAAACCGCGCTCCACATTGGCCGTGGAAGCAGCCCACTGCGCGGTGGGCCTTGCTGCTGACCACGCCACAACGGGTCGCGCGGGGCCATTAGGCGTGTGCGCGTTCGCCGTTCTCGGGAACGAGCCGCAGTGATCGAATCCCGTGCTGGGCGCCCTGGGCCGGCACGCATCCGCGCGTCGTGTCGTGTGACACCCTCAGGCCTCCGGAGGAGGAGGCAGCCACGGCCCATGGGATCACGGGAGCGTCTCGCCGAAACGGGCAGGTGGACTAGGGATTAGGGAAGCCTGCACGGCGTAACGGTGGCTCAGGGTTTCCCAACGAGATCCCAATGAATCGACGAAATTCTCTAGGGTAAAGTGCAGCTGTGCAGGGTTTCAATTTCTACGTTATTACTCCTGTTTTATTCGGTGCTAGCTGTTCCCAAGAGCGTGTGCTCCATTTCCTTCGTTCGACAGATCTCATCCTTTAGCATGATTCTTCTTCTCTTTAATTAACTGTCGAGATCGGCTGTCAAAGTACGATCTGTCGACGTTCTTATTCGTTTGTTATTAAGTACTAGTACACCGGATTACTGCCCTTGTACTGTTAACTCTAGATCTGAGAAAGCTAGCGACAAAATAAGCTGAGAAGGACGTTGCGCGGTACAACTTGAGGAGAGGGGACACATTCCAAACAAACATTTGGACTTTTCTCGACGCGTGCATGTCGTCCAGCCCGCCGCACTGACGCTCTCAACTTCAATGATCAGTCCCAAGTCCCAACTGATAGACTCACCAAGAGCAGAAGAAAACCATCAGTAGTAGCAGTAACGACCCGTTCGCAACTGACCGAGGAAGGTAAATTTTCTCTTTTTTTCATGCGTACGTTTTCTAATCTATTAAATATTGTATCTTTTGTCAGCTTCGAATACGCCCGTTAGTTGTTACTACTAGCTGCGAAATTACCCAAGGATGCGTTTTTTCCTCAACGTGCTCCTCGAAAAGGTAATACTGGCCGCAAAGACCAAAGGTTAGCGACGACTTCTAGCCATCGACAAGAGTAGAGGACATGCACTGGAGACAGCACTAGCTGTACCCCCAAGTGACCAAGGCCTTGTAGCCATCGCATAGCATTCCGTACTCATTCCCGGGAGACTTGTTTTACCGTCGTTCTAAATTAAATTAAGATTATTTTTAGTCATGTTAGTTTGTTCTAAAATAAGTTTATTTTGTAAGTAATTATTGCATTTGAGTAGATAAAAGCAAAGAGTAAATACATTGGAAATAGATAAAATATATAATAATTGTATTAAGATTTGATAAAGTGAATGGTGTTTTAGTCTTTTTAGCTTTTGTATTCTCAGTTGTGTGGTGAGCGAAAAATAAAGTTATTTTGAGGCGGAGGAAGATTAGTAAATCAGTAACAGAAAGACTACAGAACGGTATACCGTTCAACGGTACAGCCCAAAAAAAGGAAGCCCGAGGAGATGTGCGTCTGCGTCAGCGACCGATCCATCGAGGACGCTAGCCGAGTCGCGCAGCAAACTCCTCTCTTCGTTTTCACCCTAGAAACTCTCTTGTGCCTTGCTGCCAACCGTCTTGCCGGACCGATCGACAAGTTACACCGGACTCTACTGGAATCACTCGTGACTTGACCGGTCCAATTTGTTGGTCTAATCATTTGATTAGTTACACAAGTCTGCCCATCTAGCAACTCTGGCAGATATACTTTGTAGAGTACGGACGTTGACGACAACTGTGTTTGAGTTAATATATCTATCACGGGGTTTGGTACGTACGTAGCAACTGACGGATCTACGGACGACGGCGACGACGACGACTTCGGCGGTGACAGGGGACGAGAGAGGCAAGCGGTGGTCGACGGCAGCTGCAGTGGCTGCGACAGTGGCGGCCACAGCCACGACGACGATGGTGGCGACGATGATGAGGATTCGCTACCGATGATATGATACTGCTCATGCCACTAGTACCAGATAAGTTATTTTTCAGGTATCATACATGATACATATGAGGTATCATGTTACTTGGAAGGTACCATATTACCTAAGCATGCTATCTTGAAGTATCATACACGGTACATGCACGATACATGTAGGGTACCATGTTACCTGGACTTGGTACCATGCCTAATACATTTGAGATATCATGTTACCTGGAAAGTAACATGTTACCTCAGAAGTAACATGTTACCTGGGAAGTAACGCTATACCATTTCCAAACAGTATTTCGTACCGTAGCATCACTCAATCAGTAATAGACTAGTACATAAGAGAGTTATTATTTGACTTTTTCATGAAAAAACTAAACGACATATTTGCAAATGAAAAAAATAATTTTAAATAAAACTTTTTATAAATATGTTCTTAGCAATCTAAAAGCAAAGTCTAACAAAAATAAAATGTGATGAAAAAATTAAAATCAATTATAAATTTAAAATAAAAAATTTGACTTATACACAAAATCAGATATGAAAAAATAAGGGTGCAACCAAACTGCTTCTGCTTGCAGAACAAAAAATGCATGGGCCCGTTTATAAGTGCAAATAAATGGTATTTTGTTAAGGGAAGTTAAACCCAGTGTCGTATATTAAATTTCTCTATTTTTATAAGTGCATGATAGTAGATGATATTTTGTTAAGGGAAGTTAAAGCGCCACTGGCGTATTATTAAATTTCTCGCTAACAACAACAAACCGAGACGCGAGGTTCGCGTTCTGACAGAGCAACAGGACAGAGCGATGGAATAAGAGAGATGGAAAAAAAAAACGAAATAGTGATGGCAGCTGAGCCAAGCAATATTCGTTTCTTCAATGCGAGTACAACATGCAGTTTTGCACCGACAAAGTATATAATTGCAGAACAAAAAAGAAATGCATGGATCACGATTCCGTCCCGGGCACCACCACCACCACCACGGCACCACCACCAACTCAGCATGCGCACACACCCTCTTCCCCCACGCGCGGCGGCGGCTCATCCCCTTCTCTGCAAGTGGCGTCCACAACGGCACATGCCACACGAGCTATATACCCAGCCGGTGAATGACGAGGCGCCTGCCTTTTCCGATCTCGCGCGCCATCACTTGTACTCCGATCCTCTCCCATGATCATTGGTGGATGAGAGATGCGCGGATGCAAACATGCAATGGTAGGTTCTAGACGAGAGAGCAGCTGGTTGTTCCGTGTTTTAGGTGGAGCCTCCGCATTCGGTCGAGAAATGTACACCCACCTTTTTTCTCTGCTCCAAGTGCGTGCGTGCGTGCGTGCATGCATGGATAGGTGGCAACTGGCAAGTGCACATGTTTCTGACTCATCCCTAACCAGATGAAATGCTCCAGTTTCTGTGTTCGTCCATTGATGACAAAGTACGGCCCTGCCCCCACCTGACCATACCTAGGGCCATTCATAGTGCAATGAGGTGGCGTTCGGCCTCACCATGCCACGGCGGAGAGAGGAGGAGAAGATTCGCTTTTTGCAAGCTCTGCCAAGCCCTGTGCGTTCTTGCCAAGGCACGCGCGCCTTCGCCTCGGATGCGGCGAGGAACTCCAGAGACACGTGATGTGTGCGCTCGTCGCTCCGGCGTGGTGCCTGGGGAGAGAGAGTAGCTTGACGAGAGAAAGGACGCCGACGGCCGTGGTCAACATCGTCGCCCGTGCTCCGCCAGATCTGTCGTTGTCGTCCTTGCTCCGCCAGATCCGTCGTCGTCGTCCTCGCTGCGGTCGGCGCCAGATCCACGCCGGCGGCGTCATCACGAGGAAGGGAGCGGCGGAGAGAGAGAGAGCGCGCGACGAGGAAGAGAGAGAGGAAGGAGCGGCTGTGGGAGAGAGCGCGACGAGTAAGAGAGAAAGGAGAGCGACGGTGGGAGAGAGTGAGAGCGACGGAGAGAGAGAACGGTAGGTTCCATTTAAAACTAACATAGGTCCCACTGAGTGACTTTCATTGTGAAATGAGTAGTTTTTGAATAAGTTTCATCTACATGGCACTTGAGGATGAACCTCCAACCGTGAATGCCGATGCACATTTTATTTTCTTGTAAAGAGAGACGTCCAAAAATCCATGGTTCTGTACTTCCGTTCATCATGAATTTGTGAACCGGTCGATGTGCTGCAAAGCAATCGCGATGGGACATGCATGCGTGGGCTGAGGGCTCCAACGACGATGAATTAATGGAAACAAATGATTTAGCAATTGAGCTAAGAGCACCGGACAATTAATGGTAGGCGTGAAATGGAGTGATCGATGGAGCCCGATCGGCGATAGCTTTATGGCAATTCAACGACGTGCATGATTTAGCAACCTCCGTTTAGTTAGACGCACATCACGAGAGCGATGTCTACATGTGCCCATTCAACCTGCTACCACTTTTCACCCTTTCCTGCAGTAGTTAGACGTTGCAATTCGCAAGTCGCAACTACATATCATGCCATCCTTTTCCCGTGTGTTATCCTAATTCCATCATGAATCTTTGTGTTTGGCAAGAAGCTACTAGCTCACTGGCTGACCGGCGGGCCGTCCATTCGGGCCAACCTTTCCGTCGTCGTTGCCTTCTCGTCGCCATGCATGCGGCTGACGCCACCAACCTGTCGCGCTTCTGCGTGCAACCGACGCCAACAGTGGTCGCACCATCGAAAGGAAGGGAGAAAACACGCAGCAGACGTCGCCGCCGCGGGGCGCTGGCCGCCACCACATCCCCCACCGACCGCGCGTACGCCTCTCGAAAGGCGCTTTTTTTTTTTTGGGGTGCAAAAAGCCGCGCATCATACAGGACACAGGAGAGAGCAAAGGCCACATCAGAATCTAATCCGCACCTGGCTAGCTAGCTTTTTCTTTCTTTCTTTCTTTCTTTTTGGTTCAGTCCATCGATCGATCATTCGATATAGTATCTCGTTCTCGCCCGCGATGTCGTTGGATGGATCTACGGTTACTCGTGCGGATGTCGAGCGGCGAGCTGCTAGCAGCTACGAGCCTGCTAGCTACGACACTCTCTCGTTGATTGTTGGCGCGCGCGCCTTCGTCGGCTGCGGCTGCGGCAGCCGCGATCGATCGATCGACAATGAGGTAGGAACGGATGGATACACGACGGCTCAACGGTATGTTGGCGGTGGTCGCTCGCGCCGACGTGCGTACGGTTAATTGATACCTGACCATCTCATGCTTAATTAGTTTAGGCTTCCTTGTGTCTATGATGAAGCAAACTGCTTGCTTTTTTAAGATGACGTACACTGTTACAGCAAGATCTAAACTGTGCTGGTTCGGCCAATTAGGCCGTTATGATCACTGCAAGATTTCACGTCATTGGATGAAAAATAAGTGTTCTCAATACAAAATTTTATTTCACGATTTCATATGCTATATCACTTAAATGTTGTAACCAAGTGACCAATTACCATTGATTAAATGTGTGAAGATAAAATAAATTATTATCAAGTGGGCCACAGTAACTAGATCCAATAGTCTTAAGCTCATATCTGAACATCCGTGGCTCATGAGTTACATGCAGTCAAATAATTGGCAGTCTTCGAGCTCTAGGTCGCCACGCCACCATGGGGGTGGGGATGAGAGTCACCGCCCAAACCAATCTCATGGATAAGGGTGCGATGAAGAAAAATACTGTCATGAATAGCGTTGAGGAGGAGGACCGACATCAGTGGCCTCAAGGAATAGAACCAACGATAATGTAGGTACTGAGGAGGAGGCACAATGAGAGGGTGAAGGAGGAGACAAAATGGATATATTGAGAGGGGAGGCAACTACGACACTTGAAAAAAGAAAATGTGTCAAGTTGGTTTGGTCGGTTCAGTAAGATCACAACTTTAGTTCAGTAGAAAACCACTGTTGATGTTTCACATATGTGTTTGTTTTATTTTATAAAACAATACATTTATTATTAGTGACTGTTTTTCAGTTGACACAAATGAAATGTGATATGTGCTAGAATTAAATGATGGAAAATAGTTTATACGTGGCGGTGGAATCATATATTTATGGTTTTGATGTACCAAGACTTGTTGAGACTGAAGCGATTGTGATTTTATCATGGATGAGCACAAGTTGACCCACGAATAATTTGTAGCCGGCTCTAGTTCAAATAAATAAACTAATTTTTATTTTTATTACCCACGGGTCAACCCATATCCATCCCTAGATTTTATTAAATAATTGAGCTTTGTTAAATTAATCACCATATCATTTTTCTATCGTGTACTATTTGCTGGAACCTTGGCAACAGGGGCAGAGCTACATTGGGTCTAGAGGGGTTCCCAGGAACCCGGCCAAAAAAGTTTTTAGTTAGAGTTTATATATTTTGACAATATATACACCACTCTTAATTCAAACTTAGACATATATAGCAACCTAAACTCAATTTAAAATACTAAAAACCAAATGAGTGACATAGCATGTATTACATTTTAGCTCCACCGCTGGTTGGCGAGTAACTTCACCTCGAATTCTCGTGCAGCTTATGGTGTTGATCTAGTACACAGGAAATGAACAAATTAACGCATCCCGTTGCAAGGGGAGACTAGCGTCGACGTGTTACCTACGTGATTCCGGAAGAAAAATGGGGAGCAGTCGGCGGAAGTCTACGTCAGTCGATCCACATCGACGCATCAGTACGTGCCAGTTTGCCTATAGGTCGGTTGTACGTATGCTCAGCTTCAGATCATTTTGCATGTCAAATTTATTTAGTTTGTCGCAGTCAACGAGTGACCTGGCATCGACTTTTACCGACGTACTCGAAGTCGTGGATTGGCTAACTATAGATGCAAAGAGAATTCATGCACGTAAGCAGAAAACGGTGACGGTGAAAATTGATAAGTCCACGTGACAAGGCAATAATAATGCATTACTATAATGACTTTATGTCCTAAAAAATCCAGCAAAGTCAGAGTCATCATCTTTATGGTTGTCAAAAGAAAATAAAAGCACAAACGATATATTTCTAAATAGAAAGTAACTTATAAAAAACTTTTATATACGTGTCCATATTGATATAAAAGTCACGGCTAGAAAATAAACTTCGGTGAAAAATATCAAAATCGAGTTTGAAAATTCAAGTATTGGATTATAAGTATAAGCTTAAGCCAAAAGATGGGGTGTATATATACACATGCATATACTAATAAAAAAATATGGAGTGTTTATTCTTGTCATGTTGTATGTCCGCATCAACTATGTTTGGAAGAAAAATTGCACCTGGGTCATCTATATACCAGAGAGAGGAAGGGTTTAATTTAGCCGCTGTCTCGGGAGGGAAGGGGGAAAAGGGCTCCAAGTCAAGGTTCACTAACTCGAACCCACCTCAAGACCCATCTAGGGTGATGATCCTATGTCATGGGGATAGAGAGGAAAGCTGTAAACTCATATAAGGATTCCTTACCACAATCTGTCCGATTCTAGACTGCTCTCTTTGGGGTGCGACAGTAGGTGGGTATGACTGGTGAGGCCCACATCCATGATGTTGGAGACATTGTGGGATAGGAAAAAGCTATGGACCACGTGCACAAATTCATTACTACAGCCCGAGCGTTTATAGACGACTCTCTCGAGACGTGGGTGTAAACGAGTACGATATGTGAGATCGTACTTAGGACGCTGGTAACTCCTTTTTACGTTGGTACCCTACCTAATTTTTCTCTTACTATCAAAAACTAAGACTCGACGATAGTGCCAAATGCTAAGAAATTACCGTACCACATGCATATGAGTTTACTAACGGTTCAAAAAGCGAGTGCCCTTTTTTCTTTCCACATTACAATTCTCAAAGAAGCATAAATAAAGAAACAAAACTTTTTTCTGATAACTAAGAAACAAAAAATTAAAAATGATATTGCGCAAGTGCGTTGGTAATGCAACACCACCATTGATCCGACGATAAAGAAGCTAAGGAGAAAACAATATAAAATAAAGGAAAAGAGTAGGGCAAAAGAACAAAGAAGAGAACAATTGCCAGCCGGCCGTCTCGCCCTTTCGGCTCGTCCGTCGTGGAGCCGTCCGCCGCGGCGGCGCTACGGCCACACGGCGCCGCCCCCCACAAACCGCGACTTCCACGCGGGCCCCACCCGTCAGCTGGACTTGGACCCACGCGCAGTGACACGCACCCGCACACGCCGCATACACACACCCCATCTGCGCCATCACGCACCGCAGCCGCCGCTCCGCTGCTGGACCTGCTGCTCATCATCATCTCCGAAGCTTCTCATCTCCTCTCCTCCCCTCTCGCCACCCCCCACCCCACGCGCGGCCACGCCAAGCCCCACGCCCGCGACACGACCAGTGTGGCCGACTGCCGAGCTCCTCCGCGCGGACGCCAAGCCAGCGCCGCCGTCGCGCGCCGGGATCCCGCTGTCCGGTCGCGGTCCAGCTCGCGCCCGGCCCAGCCCCAGCCAGGTGAGGTTTACTTGGGCGGTTGCGCTGCGTTTTTTTTTTTTAATTTTGTGGAGAATTGCGGTTCGCGCCGCGTGGAGGATCGGTGAATTGGATGCTCCTTGCCTTGTTGATGGCCGCGGCGAGGCAAAAGTCGGATCTTTTTTTCTGTTCTTTTGATTTTGCGAGGTGTTCTGTACTGTTTGTGTAGTGAGCAGAATTCACTCTGATGGTGGGTAAGGGGAATGGAACGGATGAGTTGTTAGAATTTTGGGAAGTGAGTGGCTGTTATTGGTCTGATTGTGTTAGTTTTACTTACTCGTTACCTGGATTGTTAAAGCTCCATTTATTTCTGATTCTATTGGTCTTTGTAGTACCTGTGCAGTTTGAGCTTGTATGGTGTAGTTGTGGAAATAAGTTTTGTGGTGGGTTGGTTAGGAACTGGACGAGCCTGGAATCGTCGACTCAACAAATATTGGTTTCTCTTTCTCTCGACGAATTCCAAATCTGTTGCCTCGATGGCATGTGAATTCTCAGTTATTACAATCGGAGTTTCATCACGAATTTGTGCGGTAATTTACCGGATTCAGTTCGTTGTATAAGTTGAATTTCTCTGTCCTACTTTATGAGAGATTCTAAGAATTTTCTGGGCGTGCTCTGAATTTATCTGTTTATGAGGACTTTTAGGGGGAAAAAGACCAATTTCTTAGAAAACCTGCTTAGTTGTTTAATTGGAGCCGTTCGTTTCTAGTTTCCCGTTTTCAGTAAATGCGTTCTTAGTAAAAGTATCACGATGAGACCAAGCAAATATACCCGTCTCCGCAATAAGGATCATATGATGTTAATCAGTAGTTATTTCCTAGCATGTGAGTTCCATTTATAGTTCTTCTCTGTAAGTTTAGCTACACTGTAATGGCCAATGATAAAAGTAAGAAATTTAACACTCATATTTGAGAAAATTAGTTTTAATAAAGGGAGTGGTCTGTCTAGTGTTTACCACAGACTTCACCACAATCCATGTTTTTGTCACAGAGTTATAGAATTCACACTACCGATACTGAATCTTGAACAGTCAGTTTGACTGTTTGAGCATTACATATGAATCTGTTTTTACAATGATGTATGCAATGATGATTGTAATTTGTAGTTATGCAGTATGAACTAACATACAGGGCTGGTGATGAAACATTAGCTTTTCTTTCTTGCCTGTTTAATCAATTCTTTGATATAATCTAATGGCAAATTCATAAAACAAGGTTAGACGACAGTTGACAATTACTTCCTACCAAAATAGATTCCAGCAACACTCTCTTTATATGCAGTGCATGCCCCTTGAATTTTCATTTCTTGTGAATTTCCAGCAGTGTATACACCTTAAAATGGGGTCTACACGATCAAAGAATGAAGATGACAAGGCCATTGTCTTGTGCCATGAAAGAAAACGATATGTTAGAGAAGCACTTGATGGAAGATGTGCATTCGCAGCTGCTCACTTCGCTTATATTCAATCACTGAGAAACACAGGATTTGCTCTGAGAAAGTTTTTAGAGCCTGAAGTGCCAACAGATTCTTCGCTGTACACATCGACATCTGCAACACCTGAACCTCCTACTATTCGGCAGAAATCAACTAACCAATCTCCATCTATTTCACATCAGGCCAGTGACTCTTTCTCCCCAGTTCCATCCCCTTTATCTTCCGGACGCTTTCATATTAATCATATGAAATCTGGGGGGAACCCAGTGATGACCATTGAGGAGAAGGTGCCTGTTCCTGTAACGGCAACTCTGCAATCCTCACGCCGTGTTCCTAAAGCTGTACATGAACTGGATGATAGTTCCACATTTGAAGCACCTCCAGGGACACCACCGTGGGACTACTTTGGCCTTTTTAACCCTGTTGAGAACCAATTTTCATTTCACGACGAGAAGGAACCTGGTCATGAGTTTGAAAATGCTGATGATATCAGGCGTCTTCGGGAAAAGGAGGGAATTCCAGAGCTCGAAGAGGAAGGGGAGAAGACTCCTGTGCGTCCTGACAATATTAGGCATTTCCATGAGGAGAAAACTCCAGATCCCAAACATGCAGAAAAATCTCCTATGAATGGAAGGGAAGATGATTTTGCAGAGTCAGAAGATGATTTCGATAATCCATCATCTGAACCTTTAGTGCGGGTGTTCCAGAACCGCAATGATATGCCTGTTGAAAATACCATGATGAATCAGTCACCTGCACGTGCTTCAGAAAAGTTAGCTTCAGAGAATAGTGAGTCTCAAACTGACAGGCCAAACAATGACAAGAAGGTGCTAGACATTAGCATGTATGGAAGTGATGAAAGCCCTGTGGCAAGCCCTGTAAAAGAAATGACATCTTCCGTTGCTGTTCTTCCTATGAATGGGAAATCAAAAGAGCCTTTTCATGATGTTAGAAATGGTGTAAAGGATTTGCATTCATGCATGAAAGAAATTGAAATCTTATTTATTAGGGCATCTGATTCTGGAAAAGAAGTACCAAGGATGCTTGAAGCAGATAAAGTCAATTTTCGGCCTTTACTGCCTAATGAAAAAGGTTAGGTATCAATAAATTAAATTACTGTTCTGTAGTATCTTATTTGGAAATTGCATGAAAAAAGATGGTAGAAAGATTTCAGGATGCATATCATGTTGTGAAAATTTTCATAGTATTTTCAATATTATTTATTTTTAATATATCTTGTGCTCATGATCTTCATCATGGACAATTCTGTATTTACTAATTTTATTGTAGTTTAGCTAAACTTTAATAAATTTTGATGCAGCACATGGATCAAAAGCATCAGGCTTTTTTGCGTCATTCTTTGCTTGCTGTGGCGGGGAGGAAATTCCTATTCCTCAGCGTAAGTTTTTATATCTGATACAGTCTTTCCCCAGCAGATTGTGCTGCTGTCTATAGCTTTTCACCAATATCAATTTTTTCTTCATGCTGTTTATTCCTGGATCTCTGGAAGCTGATATATACTTTCCACATTCTCATACAAGCAATTTCGACAGTTGTTTGATATATTATGTTGGTGGAACTATTGAATGCAGTAGTGTAGCATATTTTTGTACTCTTGAATACATATATACTGCAAATATATTTTCTGAATGCTTAATTATTTCGTCATTTACCTTGCATTATATATGGTACAGCTTGTTTTTTCCCACAATAATAGAGGGGTTACCTTGTGTCATAATGCAGCTCCTCCTGAGGCTGAAGTGAAGTACCTTACCTGGCACAGATCAGTTTCTTCGCTTTCCTCATCATCTAGAAATCCTCTTGGGGCGACTTCAAAAGATGATGTTGATGGTCTCACTGGAAATATCTTTAGTGGCGTATACATGAATTCTGGCAGTCACGCTTCCACACTAGATAGATTATATGCATGGGAGAGAAAGCTTTATGATGAAGTTAAGGTAAACTTATAGTTTGGCTGGTCTTTATTAAAATATTTTATTATTATTTATCTGTTATCCAGTTTCTAAAATTTTGCTAAGTAGAGGGGTAGCAATGTTGTTTTTTTAGCTGATAGAGAATTGAAACGAGCAATCATATTTTTTTGCAAAAAAGGGAAACAAAAAACAATTGTGAACTATAAAACAAAACCTACCATGAATATGTCATAAACAGGTGGTGCGCCCTAGAATATGTAATAAACAGGACATACAAAAATCTGAAACGTATTGGATAGACAAATTGCTACACACCATACAACATGGCAATTGCACACTACACAGCAACTACTCAGACTATTCAGCATAGCTAGCATATTGTCCATGCATTGCAATGGAATTTTAAAAAGACAGTCATCAACCCGTTTTTGCCATCATTTTTTACATCTCATCTATTAATGTCTGCATATATTTTACAACTGACATTGGGCCCTTTGGTCCCACCCTCCCCTTTAATTTTTTTCCTTCACAAAAAGTATAGCAGTTGGTGGAGGGTGGCAGATCCACCACTCACCTCCACCACTTCTTTAAGGTATCATAGATATAGATATAGATTATGTAGGTAGTGTGATAGCCTGATAGCTAGTCACACTATTTTCCCACGTGCTACAGCTACAAATTTTCCACTGCCAATGCCCTCTTATATGTTCGTTTTGCAGTTTGTGTTATTGCTATCCCCTACACATTCTTTATAATGATGCTCTTAAGCAAATAATCTATATCCGTGTCTGTTTGCCTTATTCTGTGAATTGGTAGGTTGTAAACTTAGTTAAACCATATAATGATGGCGAATTTGATATTTTGTTGAAATCCTAACCTTCATGTCGTCTTCAGGCTAGCGGTGCAATTTGCAGGCAATATGATGAAAAATGTAGGCAATTGAGACACCAGGAATCAAAAGATGAAAGCCAAATGAGTATTGATAGAACCCGTGCTGTTGTGAAGGATTTGCACTCCAGAATTATAGTGGCCATTCAGAGAATTGACATGATCTCTAAAAACATTGAGGATCTAAGGGACAAAGAGCTTCAACCACAGTTGGAGGAATTAATTGGGAGGTATGGTTCATCATCCCTGTTCTATTATACTGTTTCCTAGTGGCATGTTACAATTCAATGGACACTTTAATGCTGACCTCAACATATTTGGCTAGCCCGATCAAGGCCCCTTTCAACACCTTAGGTCAAGCTATTAGTAACTCCTGGTTTTGGGTATGAACCATAACTTGCTTGGTGCAACAAAAGCCAGGTATATCAATGAAACAATGCCCAACTTGTCCTGGTCCTGGTTTTGCTCTAGTCTACATTAACATAGGACAAACTGATGAAGTAGTACGTACCATTGCATGTTGCTTGGGGATGACTTATTCCTAACTGCAGCATTGCCCAAGTTTCGTAGAGCTACTTGTGAGCTTGTAGAATAGAATAGAGCAGTTTGGTGCTTATGCACCATTGACACTAATCTCTCTTCCTTGACTGACTGAATTACCTAGTAGGCTTAGTATTTCTGGCAATTGTAATGGCTTTATTCTTTATGTGCAGAAGATTATTTAGAACTGCATGTTACCTTTGTTTAGTTACTTGTGGATAGTAGTCTAATATTTGCAATTTAATAGATACAATATACATCTCATTTGCAGTTTAACACGCATGTGGTCTGCAATGCTTGAATGTCACCGACATCAACATGAGATTATTAAGCTAGTATCCAGCAGCAAGGTCTTAATTCGGTCGGAATCGCAGTGTCAAGCGGCTCTACTCCTCCAGGTTGAGCTAAGCACTTTATGCTCGAACTTCCAGAAATGGATAGCACACCACAGATCGTACTTGGATAGCCTAAATTCGTGGCTACTTAAGTGTGTGAAACCACTGAGGGGCAAGAAGAGCTCCAGGAGGAGGAAGGAAGCCGATACTCCAATAACAAAATATGCTGTTGCACCCGTGTTTAAAACCTGTGAAAGCTGGATAAAGTTATTGGACGATTTACCAATGAAGGACTTGGAAGATGCTATTAAAGGCCTTGTTGCGGATATAAACCACTCCGTGCCTCACCAAGAAAAGCGGCGTGGTGGTTCAAAGTTGACTTCCTCATTATCCCGTTCTGGTAGTACAAAGTTGAGCTTCTCATTATCCCGGAACAGAGATTTAAATGGTGAAATGGCAGAAATCCACAGAAATTCTCATCCTATGGATTTACAGTCAAGTCTGGAGACATTCCTAGGGAAGCTTGCTCTGTTTTCAGATGTTTCACTGCAGAATTATATGAAACTCACGGTCGAAATTGACGATGCAAAGGTAGAATATGAGAACGTGAAGTTAACGAATACGAGAAAGTGAGTAACTTTCAACGAAGTTAAACCAGTGGCACTAATTTTCTGGAAGGAAGAATGGGTTATAATATCTCTAGCCATTTAGAAGTGGATAAGTGAATCACCCATGTGTATATTCGCCTGGTGAATAATAGGTATAAGTTAATGTGACTTTTTTTTGGTTAACTTTGCAAGATAAGTCTAGGTGGGAGAGGGTAATACACTTGTAGATTTCTGGCCAATGCCATGCCGCCTTAATCTCCAGAAGTGTAAATGCGAGGTTTAGGTAATTTAACGGATAGTGGGGATGCAGGATGAGTATTTATCCTGGGTATATCATTATATGAGTTTTCCTTTTTTTTCTTTTTGATCTGTAGAACTTTCAGTCTTCCATACAGTAAGGCGTATCTATACATCGAATTCCTCCTTTTGCGGTGAATCCATGATTGATTTCTGATGGCTGAAAGTGCTGGAAATGCACTGTTGCTGAGCATTTTGTAGCGAATGTTTTCACTCTGAATGCTGTATTACGCCGATTACTGTGTTGAAATCTGGTATATTTCCTCCGTTGCTTATTCTTTTGGAAGTCCTCAAAACGTGGGAAGGAAGCGCTCAGTATCAGTGCATTAATGTATTAAGGAACAAGTAACATAACTTTGCTACCCCTTCGAGTTTTGCTCTGAATCAAACTTCTCTAGTTTGGATCAAATTTAGAGAAAAATAACTAATATTTCGGAAGATTGGATTGTTGGTTGTAACTCAGGTCAGTGCTCCTTGTCAGCTGGGAGCCTGGGGTACACGTCGTTCTTCTTTATTAGGCTCTAAGACCAAAATCTACTTTCGCGAATTTTTTGTGCTAGTGGTTTTCTGAATAATGTCCCTACGAATAATAACTATCTCATCCTTTCATTTTCTCTAGCTCTATCCGGATGAACAGGATGGGCCACACTGAATGAAGAGTACAGTTTGCGTGTATAGTGGTGTATACACAAAACTATACCTAATACGGATCCTTGTCACTATATAAACTTCTTTATTCTTTATTTTTTACTAGTAGCATTCCCGTACACTAGAATTGACTATGTAAATATGGTTAGAAATTAAGTGGATTCAAAATAAAATATTGGATCTAATCCTACAATTGTTACGGATGCTTAGAGCATCTCTAACGGTATCTCCATTTTTGATTATTTGTCTATTTGGCTAACTAGACAAAAATATTTTTCTTTATATTAACTACACACTCTAACAGTATCTCCATTTACAACTCTCTATATGTGTGGGGTCCATGTGTGAGGCTCATAATTGATAAGACAATTTTGAATGATCAAATTTGATAAGTGGAAGGAGCAGTTTGGTGAGTCAAATGACTTAGCTATCCGATTGACAAGTCTGTTAGACTTGAGTTTTTATCAAAATTACTAAAATTTAGCTTAGAGAGAACTCTGCTGGAGATGCTCATAGTGAAAACATGGTAGATCACTTGGGCCTTTTCCAATGCTACTCCAAGGCAACAGGCAAAAGCAGCCCATTGGGCCCAAGAGCAACAAAGAGTTCATCGCGAACTGCTCGTTTTCTCCTCCATTTTTGCCCGAACAAAAATTCTCAGAAACACCCTCCCCTATTCCTCGCGGCGGGCAAGGGACGCGGGCCACGGCTACGCGGCAGATCTCCTCCTCCTCCTCGTCGTCCTTGGCTCCGGCGGCCTCGCCGGCAGGGGAAGCCTGAAGCGATGGATCTGTGGAACAAGCTGCGGAGCCTGGACGCCTACCCGAAGGTGAACGAGGACTTCTACAGCCGCACGCTCTCCGGTGGCCTCATCACCATCGCCTCCTCCCTCGCCATCCTCCTCCTCTTCCTCTCCGAGATCCGTACGTGCCACACCACCTCGCCCTGCATCTCTGATCCCTCCCTCTTCCACCCCTCCGTGGTAGATCCCCCTTTTAATTTCGTTTTCCGCATGCTGGCAGAAGGTCGATTTCGCCATCCCGTCGGGCGGTGGCTTTGCGGGTGATGGCTCCGTTAGTTCACGTGTTAGGGTGAGAAACCGGGAGGAGTCTGTGGTGGATTGGAGCGTGTGGTTGGTTGGTCGTCTGATCGTTGGGAATTGGAAATTGCTTGTTGATAGCTAGCGGTCCTTTAACGTGCATTTGAATCGCCTGCTCCGCTGCTCATATTAGTTGGAAGGTGGCGTGAAGAATTGTTTGAAGCCTGAGTGACGGGTAGGGGTGCGCTTTGTGTGGGGTTAGGTAGCTTCGTTGCAACATGTATGATTTAGAATGTAGTGTTGATTCAATTTTAATGTATGGATTAGTTGATGTTATCATTTATCGGTGTTCTGTGCATTTCGTGTGGCTGTTTTTGTGTGAATTTATCACTAGCCCATCGGTTAATTATTCTGTTCTGCTAAAATTGTCGATGCTGAAGTCCAGTAGAATTGAACAAAGGATGTCATCCGATTAATATGTAATTGATATATATGGTGATACCTTTCTACATCTTTTGCTAATTGGGTGCTATTTCATGGTAATGATTATTTTTTGGTTGCCATTGCTTTAATGTTATTTGCTGCAGGAAACATTATGTTAAAATTGTTAACTTTTCTGCAGGGCTGTATCTATATTCTGCTACGGATAGTAAGCTCACAGTTGATACCTCAAGAGGGGAAAGGCTACATATTAATGTTAGTGTGGATGCTCAGTTCTCTTTTTCCCATACCTTTTAATCTTCTTGTATTGCTAAGGTGGTCTGCAGCTCTAATTTCCTCTTGTTATTGGTGCTCCTCCATGCATGTAGTCCTGTTTGAAAGGCCATTTTCTTGGCCATTTTAGGCTCTATGCCAGTTTAATATATCTTTCTTTACTCATATTGGTGTGTTCTACAATTCTATGCCACCCCCACTTAATAGGATCTTTTGTGGTTTCATACACTTGGATATCTGGATATTATATGTTTTCTGCATTTATTTTTGTGAAAATATGGCACTCCTTGGTTTCATACTGCATTTATATGTTCATATATAGGTGCTACTTGATATTATCTGGCCATGTAAACAACCTTGTCTGAGTTTTTTTTTTTTTTAATTTGACAATCTTATATGGCAACTTTATATGCCATTCTGCCATATGTTAATGAGCCCTATTATTTTTATTGTTTACTTACATTGCCTTTTTTTGTGCAGTTTGATGTTACATTCCCAGCCCTTCCTTGTTCACTTGTTGCTGTTGATACGATGGATGTCAGTGGAGAGCAACATTATGATATAGTATGTACGGCAGTTTTCATTAGTTTCCTTTTTCATTCTTTATTTTAGAGTGCTTCCCAAGCACTTTTGCACATATCTGCTGCCTGAGATTCCAAAGTATCTGCTTTGCAGAGACATGACATAATAAAGAAAAGAATTGATAATCTTGGTAATGTAATTGAATCCAGAAAAGATGGAGTTGGTGCCCCTAAGGTATGTTTTCCCTCTTTTAACTGAACTAGTGTACAAGTGAAACTGTTCTATTTTTCTTTCACATTCATCACTACCAGAACTGTACATTACCTTTATTCTTAGGAAATTTGAGATCTACTTTAATTAATCAATAAGTTATATTCAGACCTTAAATATTGTGTTCTGTTATCCTTTTGCTTTACCTGAAAATTAGCTGGTATTATTGTGCTAGTGTTATTAATTTTTGGCCATTTAGTACTTGCGTGAAGTTATTGGAGATTTTGGTAGTGGCTATTCTTTGTGGTTTTCCATAAACACAGATGTTCTTTATGCTGCCACTTTATTTATTTGTTGAGTAGCTTCTATAAAGAAAGGGACGAGTTGCATAGAAAATTCAAGCATTGTAATGGGCATACTGGCACGAAGGGACTGGTACATTATTCCCTTATGATGGTTGTGAAATATGCCGGCAAGGATAATGTTCTTATATCATATTCAGGCATATAGTAGTGGTGTACTGGCATGAAGGGGCTTGCATATTATTCCTTATTGTATGATGGGTATCGGCTGTGTTGGTGAAAATACTATAATACTATTGCAACTTGAACTAATTTGAGTCGTGGTCCTCTAGATTGAAAGACCACTGCAGAAACACGGCGGAAGACTTGACCACAATGAAGTTTACTGTGGATCTTGTTATGGTTCTGAAGAGGTGCGCTGTACACATCTTTGATACCGATATGTTGATTTTACATATTTTTATTAATGTAACTATTTGTGTATTTCACCTATCTTATTTGTAACACCAATTTTTCTCCTTCAACTCTTCCATTGAATCTGCAAGAAAAACTAATATTGTTTTTATTAATTCACCAGTCAGATGATCAGTGCTGTAACTCCTGTGAAGAAGTTCGCGATGCCTATCGGAAGAAAGGATGGGCACTCACCAATATAGAAGAAATTGATCAGGTATTCTGCACTTTAGCCATTTTTAATCACTCAGAGATTGCATATAATCTTGTTCAATTTTCATGCACATGGTTCTTAGCAAAACTCACTTGTGCATTGCCCCTCATGATGTGCTACAGTCCTTGGTCTGGTTATTTGCTCAGTAGTCAGTTCTTGAAACAGTAATGTGTGGACGAGCATTATGTTTTGTTATCACCCCATAGTATATTAGTACCACTTGATGACATGCTCATGATTTTTTCTTGTGGTAAAACAATCTTCTTGCTTATGATTAACTTCTTCCAGAACCTTTCAGGAACAAATCCCACTTTTATTTATATATGTGTAGTGAAGTATATTCAGGAGCCACCGCTTATATTACATGTACCATATGCTAGTAAGCTGACTACAACCTAACTGGTGATCCACATTATGTCATTAAAGTTAGAATTTTAAATTATAACTGCTATGACAGTGTTGTTTGGAAATAACTGTATTAGTTCATTATTTCTGATCAAACTATCTTATTGATTGCAGTTGATTTTCTTTTCTGCTGCAAAGATCTCATCACAAACAGCATAAATACATTAACCACACCCCCCATCATGTCTTCTCTAATAAACTCGTCTAAGAGCTTGTGTTGCCTGCATTCAGCGCATATATACATCTTCTCTACCTGTTTTTTGCTTCTATCCTATCCTTAATTGACTTGTTTTCCAGTGTAAACGAGAGGGCTTCGTCCAAAGGTTAAAAGATGAACAGGGAGAAGGTTGCAACATTCATGGATTTGTAAATGTCAACAAAGTAGCTGGAAATTTTCACTTTGCACCTGGGAAAAGCTTGGACCAATCATTCAACTTCCTTCAAGATCTGTTGAATTTCCAACAAGAAAATTATAATGCAAGTTGAACTATTTCCTTCATCCACTTTATTGAACCATTGACAATATTGAACATAAATATGAATTTGTAATGGCTTTTACTGAAACAGATAAGTCACAAGATAAACAAGCTTTCCTTTGGGGTAGAGTTCCCTGGCGTTGTCAATCCTCTTGATGGGTATGTTTGGTATTTAGGGAAGCAGATCATACATTGTATCTCTCTTTGGTCCTTATTTTCTATGCTCATGATTTCCTGTGTATTTCAGTGTAGAGTGGATACAGGAGCACACGAATGGATTAACAGGAATGTACCAGTACTTTGTCAAGGTAATATTTATTAGTCATTAGTCATGTTTTTTTGTGTGGGGAATTTGTCATGTTATTTATTATGGTTGGCTGCACAATGTCATGCTGTTGGTTTATGAAGAGATGCCATGCTGCCTTCTTTGGTTTACGTTTTCTCTTTTGTGTAGGTTGTTCCCACAATCTATACTGACATTAGAGGACGGAAAATCAACTCAAATCAGGTAGACAACACCATTTTATTGTTACTTTATTCTGAAGCAAAAACTTGCGATTTTAATCCTTTTTTCCTTTTGCAGTTTTCTGTGACAGAGCACTTTAGAGAAGCAATTGGCTATCCCAGGCCTCCACCTGGTGTATATTTCTTCTATGAATTCTCTCCAATTAAGGTGAAGAATGGATACACAGATTAAACATACTCATTCTTGAAGCGTTAGCTAGGAATATTTCTGTGCTGTTCATCTGTTTATGATTTGTAACTTTGGATGCATAAAATTAGTATATCTAGGCTGCTTAGCTGTATGCTCTAAAACCACAACCACGCCTGCATTTATTTCTTGAAAGCAACACATCGATTTTCCTTTTACATGTTGATTTGTATAAGATGTTATGTGGCATTCACCATATTTGCCTACATTCTGCGTCTTTTAGATTGAGGTCATGTTCTTTGACTGATAATCTAATTGTTCTTTGGCAGGTTGATTTTACTGAGGAAAATACATCGCTTCTTCACTTCCTGACAAACATATGTGCTATTGTTGGAGGTCTGTCATTTTGTGCTTTCCAGAGAACATAAGAAAAAGACTAATTTTTGCATGAGCATAATTTCCAACCCATCTTTCAATCACAATCGTGCAGGGATTTTCACTGTTGCTGGCATCATAGATTCTTTTGTCTACCATGGTCATCGTGCGATAAAGAAAAAGATGGAGATTGGAAAGCTGGGATAATTCCATATTTAGCATATAGTACCCAATAGGACCATAGTTTGAATTAAGACAGCTAATGCTTGCCTGAAAAAGGTACGAAGTGAATTCACGAGGAATTTTGGCTAATATGTTGTAATACGTTTTCTAGCCACTCAGACTTTTGCTGATTATTCAAGCCTAGAGCATAGACATGTCTGTGTAAGCCGTTGCATCGCCGCATTGTGCTATGTTTTAGGCCAAATGTACTGTAACATCCTCCAAACATTGCAGAAAGTTATTTCGCTCCAGATGTTGCCGATAAGAGCAAGTATAATAGTAGACTATATGTTGAATATAAGATGATACGGAGGAAAGAGGTAATGAAAAAGAAGTAGAGTTAACTCTCACGTAAGAGCCAGCTATACGTCACTCTAAAAAAAATACATTAAATACAAAGGTAAGAGAAAGAGATAAAAGATAAAAATTATAGCTAACCTTATAGCCAATCTATTATATATGTTACCTATAATATAATCTTATTATAACTAGTTGGCTTTACTATTAAACTTGCTCTAATACCGTTTCGTCAGGCCGCTGCGAGTGGTTCCCTTGCTCCTTTTTCATGCCAAAGTACCCTGCTTGGTGGCAAAGGTATATGTCCAAGCCCAATGCATCGATATAAAGTATTGCTCACTTGTGAATCATAGGCGCGGGAGATGTAAATCTGATTTTTTTTAAGGAGATGTAAATCTGATTTTTTGAAGGAAGATTTATATTGATCCAGAGCCATGGTTCGTTGTATCCAGCCAGCCAAAAGAGGAATTGGCTGAAAATGTTCCTGCCGCAAGCCAGCAGCCGGACTGGATGGCCGACCAACGATACACACCTGCACCCGCACTGAACTCACCATCGGTCGGGCCCAGCGGGCAGCATTCTCTCCTGTCAACCAGAGGCGGCTGCGGTCGCACGCGGCTCTGCCCCCGGCAACGTCCCCACGCTCCGGCGGCCGTCCGTCCCGGTCCTGCGCACCCGGCAAAAATCGCGGCAGCGACAGCGAGAGCGGCAAGCGCCCGGCCGACCCGTCGCGCTCCGCGCACGATTCCTCCCGATCGATCGACCGCACCGCCCCCGTCCCGGTCATGCGTTCGCCTCGCCACCATTACTGCCGAAAGGCGACGAGGCCTTTTCACGTGCCCGCGACGGCGACGCGCGCTTCCGCCCCCCTCGTGCTCGCGTCGCGTCGCGTCGCCGCCATACATGCAGCGCGAAGGGTCCCGCCCCGCCCCGCCCTGCCCACACGCCCGCGCTGTCGCCTCCTCCTTCCACTTCCCAGCGCGGCGCGCGACTGCTTGAGCCAGCGAGGGACGGGGGCGACGAAACGAGTACCAGTAAACCACGCATCATTTTGCCGGCGAAACGGCTGGCGATGAGTGGAGGTGGACGGCGACACCGGGCCATACTAACACTGCAGCCAGCCAGCGGCAAACCGGGCGGGCAGGCAAGCAGGCAGGGGCAGGCAGCGTTGGATGATTGGCAGGCAGGGCAGCGTTGGATCGGATGATTGATTGCGTGATTGATTGATTCAGCGAGACGATCGAGGGGAATGTGTTGATGTCGCTTGGGCGTCGTGTCCAGGAAAGGCCCAGACAGGAGGAATATAGCGCGAAAAGGTAGCCGCTTGCTTCATCAGCACAATGATTCCAGCACACCCCCTTATCTGTCACACTGCCGGACAACTGCTCACTCTCCGGGTGTGTATCCTTTTTTGAGATTACTTGTGTGTTGCTAGCAGCGTACTTTAGGTGAACTGTCCCAGTCGGACCATTGAATGGGGATTCTTTTTTTCATGGGCAAAAAGGACGTATTCTCTCAACAGTGCTAGTACTATACCAGTACATATGTATGGAGATGTATGTATGCAAGCAGTACTATATACTTTGAAAAGGTTGTGACCACTCCGGCTGATTGTTCGTGCTTTTGCATCTGGAAAGAGTTCCAAGGAGAAAAGCAACAGATGGAATTGTCACGAGGATGGTGTGTCTTCTTGGCTATACTACCATGGAGATAATGTTCTTTTTTTTTTGGAACGGAAACTGTTCAGATAATGGTGATAAGCTCTAAGCATTCGAGGCTACATGCATGGATCGTGGTGGTTACAGGGCGTTAAATAGGTACGGTTTGGTTCCTTAAAACTATTTTGTAGCCAGTCTCGTACAAGATTATGGGTTATGAGCGTGAAATATTCCGGCTGGAGAACTTCAGAGATGGAGCATACTAGCATCTTCGGTGTGGCTGTCTGCTCCACAAAGTCTGAAGCCGATGTTCAGAAAGAAAAAAAAAAAGAAGATGTGCTCTTCCTTGATGGAAGCATCTGGTGTTTTAATAACATCCGATGGTACGAGAGATTTCATTTGGTGATGCTGCTTTAGGAGATCGAAGGTTAATTAAGTTGAAGCAGACCCGGGAATTGCTGTTGTGGGCCATGTTCTTGTCCCCGGTAGTGGACAAGATGGCTCCATCGATATTCTCTGTCAATGCTGGTGTTCCATAGTCCAATCCTTTAGTAATAGACAAGTTGTGATCAGTGATCAGGACATGCAGATTCAGAGACAACTATGCAAATTATCCTTTCTTTCTTGGATTTATGTATTGCTTGGTATTGGTAGATATTTCTTTTTAGGGAGAATAATGTTGGTGGACGAAAATTTGCCAAGCAATTCTCTAGTAATATGTCCTTTGACAAGTATAAGATCTTCAACTTTATGGAAAACGGAAGCATTCTTACTTTCTTAGCACTTTATTTGATACAGTTCATAGACTTGGCAAGAGAAAAAATAAATGATTATATTCACAAAAGATCACAGAGAAATGGCTAGGAAATCAGTCAAGACCTCCCCCATATCTCCTTCTAGATCCAAAGTTTTCATGATTATTCGGGTTCCTATCATCTTTCAGGTACAAAATACCTTTCTATTGTGATCACAAGCAACCTGCATTCTGCCCAAGTCATGGCAAGCGCCAGCAGATTCTTCTCTTCTCCATTGTTGATTGATTTCAAGAAGCAAAGTGTTTGTACCGTGAAAGCGCAAGGACTCTTGAAACCGAAGAAAACAAAACCAAAAAACGGATCTTGATTAATCGCCAAGGCAAGGTTAATAACCCTTTCTGTCTGGCAGGGTTGACTACACCATGAAGGAATTCCAGAGCAGCAACACAACGGCACGTAATGCCAACGGTAATAACCCTTTCAGGCTGGCTAATTGCAACGCCTACTTGATTGGATCGAGATGCAGATACTAGATCTTCGTTGACGAGAGATCCCATGTTTTTTTTTTTTTGTGTGTGTCCGTTGCGATGGTAAATCTGCCGTTGGTGTTTGCTGCTTCGTGCCTCAAGAAGTAGCTGAAGAAAACCGAGAGGAGAAGAATTTACACTGTTATTTCAAGAGGCTTCCGAATCTGAATATCTGTATGACTGAATCTGATCACCTAACATTCGTTTATTAGTTGATACGTTCATATATTAGCAGCTTTTACCCATCCTTGATGCTGTACTATCTGATTCTGATTCTGATTTCTGAGCCTACCCACAGCTGCAAATTTGTCATTATCCATGAAATGGACTCCATCAAAGATCACATCAAAGGCCATAAGACAGGGACATCAGCTAAAGCGATTGTCCGTTAACCCAACCACCGTCTAAAAGCCATACATAATTATTTCATTTCATTTGCCCCAACACTTCACCAATAACCAATCCTTGTTAGCAAAGACACAGCACAAAAACCATTAACATTGCAAAAAAGAGAGGAAAAGAACCCTAATAGTAATAAAATAGGTATCAACAGGTTGTTACCTTTTCTTCCGTCATTATTTAGCTCTTCCTAGCACTCATCCACTAGCTCCTACATGACAGACCGGATTAATCAAATCCATGGTCACAGCTGCCCCCATGGCCCCATTACACAGACAAAAAAAGAAAAGAAAAAAATGCATCTTTAAAAAAAATGAAATTGAAGAAGCAATTTATCACAAACAGTTCATGCTTCACCTAACGCGAAATTGGACAAAGTCCATCTCTAATCACTAGCAGTAGTTGGTAACCGTGGACAAGAAGTATAGAGATAATAAGCTATGGAATCAAATAGCTGGAAACATGTGTTTTTTTGTTGATTACCTCCCTAATTGCCACACACATGCCATCTAGCTCAGAATGATACATGCAAACTCAGCAAAACATGAACATTTTATAATTTTGTAAACGTTAAATGGGTGAACTAGTTGTGGACACTGGTGCTAGTAGCCGTTGGGAGGGCAAAAGACTAACAAGAATAAGAGACTATTTTCACATGTTTGCAACTCCTGGGGGACAGTCCAGATAAGGGCATCTCAACTGCCTTCCAGTATTTTGACAATGCCCACTTCTTCAGGCTCAATAATGGAATGGGTAATACACACTGCTCGCTCCAGAACTAAATTATCCTAGCGTGAAGGTGCACAGAAATGTGCAGTATAGATTAAGTAAGCCGATCCAAAATGCTGCGTAATTGCGCTTACTGTAACGCAGTACAGATTTAAGAAAGCTTGTTCGTACCACTAAGCAACTGCAAGTTGGCAATGCACCATATATTGTCCTAATCTGGGAGCGTGCAAGAAAGAATCATCTGATGATAAATATGAAACACTAGGATTACCATGACTGGCAGTAGGATAGAAGCAACATGGGACATGGTTTTTTCTGTATTTCTTTCGGATAAGTTGGAGATGGCAATGCAGATGTGGCAACGGGAACAAAACTTAGCAAAGGGGGCAGCAAAACTGGTTACTGCTTAGCTTAGCTCAACCATTTCATGTGTGAAGCAATTGAAAGGAAGAGAAGCAAGGCAAACACAAGCATGGAATTGCCGGTTTAACAAGAAGGCCCCACAGAGCAATGACGAATCCTAAAGATTATTCCAAAATTCCTCTGTTATCCATTACCAAAGAATTTCTTTTCAGCTCTGCACAGAAACTGTGCAAATTTGTCATTTGGAAGCAGTCTCAGTTCAGAATACAAGAGTTTCTCCTCAAGAAGAGCGAAGGATTGACAATGCGGTTGATTAAATCCATTTGCCGATTCAGCGATTCATGAAGTGGACAGAACGAGGTGAAGCAGTCCAAATTCTAGTTTCATTATTGCTGAGAGGATGCTAAGGCAGTATCGAAAAGTCGAGTTGACACATGATCGCTGTTACAACATGGACGAACACCTCGGTGTGCCACTGAATCGAGCTGAGTTGCAGCGAAGAGAGCAGAGCAATCTCTGCTCAGCCATGGGGTTGGGTAATGGCTAGTGATCTCAATCCTACGCGCGCGTTGGTGAGTGCGCGGGCTTAGAAGCCGTTCATCTCTAGCAGGTAGGTGCGGCGCTTGCTGAGCGCGCTCACGGCCTCCCTGTACGGGCCGTCGAACGCGTCGGCGACGAACTCGTCGAGCTCCTTCCTGCCGCCGCCGATGCCGCCGGCCTCGCCGACCGGCTTGATGACCACGAGCGTGGCGCCCTGGATCCGCGTGCCGTCCGAGAGCTCGAGCATCGGCGCGTACCGGAGCTTCATGTTGCAGGCGGGCACCTGGGTGCGGTTGGCCGCCGCGGCAGCGGCGAGCGGCTTGTCGCGGAACTCCTTGATCTGGTCGCGCCCCATGCTGAGCGTGCCCTGTCCGTGCGCGTCCGTGAGCGCCACCGTCTCCAGCGTCGGGTGCTCCTTGACGATCTCGCGGAGGAGGTAGTGCCGGGTGGCCGCGGCGATGAGCGAGCTGATGGTCCACACCACGCGCAGCTTGAGCCCACCGTTGGTGTAGAACGACTCCGGGATGCTCCCGCTGTCGTCCCCCTGCGAGGCCTCGTGGTCCCCGGCAGCGGTGGCGGCCGCGGCGGGGACGGCGGCGGCCCGGTCCACCCTGGTGCCACCGAGGATGACGCAGCTCTGGAGAGTGCTGCCGAAGACGGCCTTCCACCTAAGCAGCACCCCGTCGTCGGTGCCAACGTCGGAGACGGGGAGCTCCATCCGGAGGTTCCGGATGCTGCTGAAGTTCTTGAGCACCTGCGCCGGCGAGTGGTGCTGCTGCGCGCCGCCGTGCTTCCCCGCGCGGTCGCCACCCCCGCCCCTGACCCCCGCGTCACAGTGCCCGAACGGCTTGAGCACGGCGAGCAGCATCGCCTTGAGCAGGTGCGAGAGCACCCCGCGGCCGGGGCGAGGGCCGGCGAGCCCGAGCGCGTCGTCCGCGTCCGCCGCGTCGGTGATGACGCGGTCGATCCGCAGGCACGCGTCGTCCACCAGCGGCACCAGCGCGTTGAACCGCTTGGACACCGCCGAGCACCTCCCCAGCGACCTCGCGTCGGCCAGCCGGTTGAATATGAGCAGCACCAGCGAGTCCGGGACCCGGTCGAAGTGGTCCTCCCCTTCCTCCCGCGGCAGCAGCAGGTCCTCCGCGAACACCCTGTGCCTCGACTGCATTCTCGCGTCGAGATCGAAGTCGACGAGACGGTAGTAGGTGCGGTAGGAGGAGGAGGAGAGCTGGCGAGCGGTGGTGGTGGTGGTGACGAGTGAAGGAGGTGCTGGTGGGTTTATAAAGAGGTGGGGGTGGGGGGAAGAAGCGACGGCGTCGTTAGCACCATCACTCGCTGTCGGGCTGGGCTGAGCTCCCCTCCCTACCGTTACAGCGATGACTGCAGCGACGAGCTCTGCGGATTTCCGCTTTTTTTTTTCTTCCGTCTTGGCTTTTGTTTAATTGGTCGACCTCGTCCTTCCTTGGACGATGACTTTTATTTTTTTTTAAGGCTCCATCTTTTTGCACTTACAACGGTTTATAAATTAAATTTAAATTTTAAAACTTGATTTTAAATTTGTATTTGTGGTTTTTTCATCATGGTTTTTTTATCTATTTCGTTTTTGAGTCGCTATGGACATGTATATAAAAGTTTAATCTATAAATTATTTTTTGTTTGTAAAAACACGTTTTCTTCTTAAATAACGAAACGATGGGATGGGAGCCTCAGTGTGTAGCATATCGCTGATGACAACGGGGGGCAGCAACGGTACGCTTTTCCATCGGGAAATGCTTTACTGTTGCGGACCTGTGGTTAGTGCGTAAATACATGTACTCATTCTCATTCATAATCGGGAAATCCCTGGCCTGTGTGATCATGTGATGAACCCATGGCATGGCGTGTACACTGTACAACCTCATAATCGGTGGCAACCACCCGCCAGAAAATACTGTTGTGTGTGGGAGTGAGGGACGGGGGCGGGTGATCCTGTATATTTGTAAATAAAAAATAATTTATAGATAAAAAATTTTTATATGTATTTTTAGCGATATAAAATATAATACTAAAAAATAAACTTCGGTGAAAAAAATCAAAATTAAAAAATTCAAGTTTTTTATAAGCATAAGAAAAACAAAAAGACGAGGATGCTATGGGCCAAATCCATTTAGATTTTCAGTGGAATCACACCGACATCCGTTTTTACCGAAAATATTCTTGTGGGTGGAGCGAGGGAAGGGGATGTATTGCTAAAGTGCTGAGGCTGATTCAAACGGCATATTTATAAATAAAAAATAATTTATGGATAAAAGCTTTGTATATATACTTTTAGCAATCCAAAAGTCATGGAAAATAAATTTTGGTAAAAAAACTTCAAATCAACTTTAAATTTAAGGTTAAAACTTTAAATTTTGACTTATAAACATAGAAATAAATGAAAAGACGAGGATGCTACCGTGGACCAAATCCATCTAGGTTCACAGTGGAATCAGATAGGCATCATTTTTATACGTTTTTCCTAAATTTCTACTAAAAACACCAGAGTTACGTCTTCATACGTTGTTGCGCGATCGTGAGTGCGATCACTCCATATAGTATCGTTGCATCCATCCCGACGTTGTTGCGCGATCGTGAGTGCGATCACTCCATATAGTATCGTTGCATCCATCCCGACTGTTTTTCTATGTACTACCTCAGTTCCATAATAAAGTTATTTTTCAATTTCCGTGTCCAATGCTTTAATCATTCGTCTTATTTAAAAAATTTATAAAAAACTTAAAAAAAATTAGTCACGCATAAAGTAATATTCATATTTTATCATCTAGTAACAATAAAAATATTAATCATAAAAAAATTTCAAATAAGACGAAGAGTCAAAATACTGTATCTAAATACTGAAAAATAACTTTATTTCGGGACGGAGGTAGTATTCGTTTACCGGCCGGAGCCCAAGTTGGTTGTCTGTTGTGTCTTCTTAGGGTAATTGGTTGGACGATATATTTGTAACTGAATAATAACTTATGAATAAATTTCAATACTAGAAATAAACTTCTGTGAAAAAATCTCAAAATTAACTTTAAATTTAATATTGAAATTTTAAATTTTGGCTTATAATTATAAGCAGAAGCGAAAAGACGGTAGTGTCTGATTAAAGCCAAGCACATTTTTTTTTGTTCTTGGACTTGTTACTACGTATTCATAGCATGATTATCTGGTTGATAAATCTAAATGCGTCATATATTTTTGATGATTTTAAAAATAGCTACCTAGAGGGGAAAAACAGAAATACGATAGATTGTAAAATGAAAAACACAGACATCTAAAAACACAAGAACGGAGATTGGGTTGTTGAGATCACAAGAAAAGTCTAGGAGAGAGTCAGAGAGACAAAGACAAGAATTGAGCAAAGGAAAATTTCCTTAGCTCCCACGGGATGTTTTATTTCTCATGAAAATGGAGGATTTGCTCCCTCTCCAAAGGAACTCACCAGCACCTTTCGTTTGTCCCTATCGGTCTTGTAGGGAAAAATCCCAAAGGATTGCAAAGCTCCAAAATTCATTATACCTTGTTGCAAACAGGGCCTCAAGGACTTGGAAAAAATTTGTATGTAAATGTGTTATTTGCGTCAGACTAACTAGAAAATGTTCAAGGCTTTTGTAAATTTATCACTGGTTTTTTCAAAATTGTAAGTTCTAGTGGTATTTTTGTAATTTTCTAGTGATAGTTTTACAACAACATTTTAAACCGGTGGCAAATTTGCAATTGTCCCAAAATGTTAATGTCTTTTCTCGTTAGAAAGCCGGCTTAATCTCCTAAAACACCGAAGGAGACTACAAGCTAATAAATCTCAAAAGAAATACCACAGTGAGAAATCCAAATAAGTGCTCCTTTGGATTGAAGGATTTTTTTTTCTAAATTTTTTTTTGGAGGATTTCATTCCTAAGGAAATATTTCCTGTGAGGTCCTTGGGAACAAAGGAATGGAGTTAGCAAAATCCTATGGATTGGTTTCCTATACCCTCAGTAGGACAACAAACATGAGATCCTAGATTATGTTTAACATTTCCTTTGAGAAGACCAAAGCAATTAATGGCCCTTTATTTTGTAGAAAAATATAAATATGTCTGATTTGAGTCTTATAGAAAAATTTCACATTTGGACCTTTTAAACGAAGCATTGGACTGTCTCAAGACAAAAAGATTTTCGAGGTATCAATCCTCCTTTGAATCTATATCTCACCTCTAATTCCTACATTTTGCTGTGGTATATTCAAAGGGTCATTAATATTTTTAAATCCTTTGTTTTACATAAGCATTTCATATACTTTCTCAATGCTGCATTTCCAAGTACCCCTTGCTCTGTTCCTCTCCACACTCTATAATTCCTTCAAAATTCATGTTTTATTTTCTACGAGCTATGAAAGTCACTGCTCCTAATATTACTACGCTTTGAAATCCTGGAGGATTCTATTGTGCATGATATCATATACTATTTTTCCTATTCCCGTGATTTCAAAATTGCATGTTCCAAAGGAGCACCGAGAGTTTGCACAAAAGTTTTGCTTGCTGAAATCATATCATACTATAGTCAATTATTATCCAGAAAACTTTCCGTTCTATAAAAAGAAAAGGGAAACAACAGGATCTATGAGATCTAACCATGTATAGCACTTTTGGGGATAAAGTCTCTTTACACTAATCATGCATATCATTGAATCAAAAGCAATTAAATATTCTCGCATCACTGCAGAAGATTAGCAGATAGGTGCATAATATAGATATTCTATATTACTTTTAACTAACTTTTATATAGTCTTATTTTCTGTTTTGTACTAGTACATTTGAAAAATAAAACCTTTACACATACAGTTGCCATTAGAAATGAGCTAATATGTTTTTTCAATAAGAAATGAAACCTTTTCGACACAAGAATTTCTTTCATGAGAAACAATTCAATCTGAAAATGTGTTAACTGTCAACTGAATTTGTTGGCACAAGAGTTGCTTCTCTCGTGAACGGTTTACTGGGCAGATATCCAGCTTGATCAGGTAGTACTCCTATATGTACAGCCACGTACATTTTACAGGGTGGGTGTGACTTTTTAGATGATCGGTTAACTTGTGGTGTAGTACAATTTAGGTCCAAAAACTTAGAAAATACACGTTTAGGTCCATGAACTTGTTTTAACGTATCATTCAGGTCCATGATTTTTTTTAATATACCATCCAGGTCCATAAACTCGTTTAAATATACCATCCAGATTCATGATTTTAGACATTAAAACGAGTTCATGAACCTAAACATGTATTTTCTAAGTTTATGGATCTAAGTGGTATCGTGTCACAAGTTTTAAGACTGATCATATACTTTACTAAAAAAACTGCTGCTCCACCAACTGAACTACTGAAATCAAAGCACAAAGCAAGAGCAGTACTAGGTTTTTACAGCCAAAGTAGCTTTTTTTGTCCTCCCATGGGGACAACTTAAAACTAACACGTTTCGGTTGTGTGCAGCTTCGGTTCAATGTAATAGCCGTTTAATTTATGGTCCTTCATCCCTGTCCCCTAATAGGTTAATACAGCATGCATGCAACTAACATGAAGGACACCATATATGGCAATCCTGTGGCGAGGAGGATTGCATTTATTTTTACAATGTTAATGCACATCTTTTCGCTTATTCCATGAATAAGTGAAACGATATATTTGCTAAAGAAAAATAAATTTTTATATACATGTTGTTAACGAGCTAAAAGTTCGGACTGAAAAATAAACTACGATAAAAACACCTCCAAAATCAACTCTAAATTTAAAGTTATAAATTAAAATTTTGGCTTATAAGCGTAAACATAAGAGAAAATATAAGAGTGTTAGGTTTCTCCTGGTTGTGCCACCTCTTATTGATTAATAAGTAGTAGGTATCTTCACTAATTGTGCATCCTGTCTACCCTAGATTAGGTTCATGATGGTAGATAGGAGTAGGTGTTATGACTTATGACTTATGAGGAGTAGGTTCAAGATTTTTTCTTCCCAATTGAGCATTTGTACCTTTAGCTGAACTTTTCCAAATCTCTATGGCTATATTGTTATTCTATTGGGATCTATATATATATATACGGTTGGAAAAAAATGGACGCTAAACCGTATGGGTTGGTTCCAATTTCTCCAAGAAACATGATTAAAAGAATAACGGATAGAGGTCATTTTTATATTTCTCTTCATTTCCTAAAATTTGGTATGTTATTTTTTTGTGTGCAAATTTAGACTTGAGCTCATAACAAGCATAGATGTAACATTCTTTTGATAATGGTTGGAGAAGTATAATGTATAAGGTATTACTTTGCATGAAACTAGTTGATACACTTATGTATATATATTCAATTCAATTCCTAGCTACTGAAATTAAATTTAGGAAAGGAAATTCGGGATAGGGTGGATTTTCAAAATAAACTATTGTACAAAATGAGACTTTCAGTTTCTTGTTAATTCTCAGTGCTAAAATACCGTCGTTATTTCATTGTAAATCAATTCATACAAAAGTCGCACCGAATTTCAAGCTTCGACTTACCGATAAATCTAAATAGAACTATATAATTAGATTGTAAGGGTGGACCTAGGAAATTTCTAGAGGCCGGATAAAACCTTAGCTTGTCTATGCTGTCTCCTTTCTACCGTGCACCGCTAATCCCACCCAACTGCCTAAGGTCAGTGACAAAAATTTTTTATTAAATAAACCTTTTTAGCAACTAATTTTATTACTAAACCACCGGACAATTTTTTTTCAAAACTGAACATTTTCACCATGTTAGTGCTGATGGCGTGGCAAGACAATGTTGCCTTGCCACGCCACCGACAATGGCGTGGCAAGCCATTTCGCCACGTATGTTGGTGGCGTGGCCAAAAGGTTCATGCGGTGAAAATATTTTCTCCGGAGGTTTAGTAATAAAATTATTTGTTAAAAAGTTTAAAAAATAAAAAAATTTCCCTTAGGTCTAGCCTAATTTGTTTATCCTCAATCATGCTAATTATTGTTCTAAGAAACACCCAGGGTCTTCTGGCTAGTTTCATAAGGTGGTGGACTAGCTAGCCTGAGTTCGAAGGCTCACCTCTACCTATTTAATTGATATTAGGTCCTTCCCTAATATCCGAGTTTTAATTATTGTTCTGGATCGTCATAAAAGGAATTAAGAAAACAACATGCCACACACCTGAAAACAATAAAAATAAAAATGGTAGAGAAGATAACCTACCACGCTCGTGTGCGAATATGTTGCCAACTTCACACATCCATGCTTATTGATCGAGGTGACCATTTCATTTCCATGGGAGGGACGTTCCACGCTCGCGCAGACCACCCACCTCACCTCGCAACCGAATCAATCAGTTGCACACGAGCGACGAGCCATGGCAGCTCGTGCCCAGCGTTGCACGCAAGGGCCAGATCGAAGAGAATCCAGTCGACCACGTCCCAGTAATGCGATCGATGCGATAACATCATCACAGTATTATCGTTAATCTTAATTAATTAAGCTCGTTGAGTTGTACATATGGCCCACTGCCGGTGTACATGATTGGGAACCACCAAAAGGGAAGCATCGTATTGAACACACTCAATGCTACTAAGTGTATGATATATATTCGTATGGATGATTGATCGGTCAGTCAGCCATGAACTGTCCGTACTCGTGCTTAAGCTACCAATTGGTGCATTTTTATTAAAAAGAAAACTGTGTACATGGGGTTTGAATGTTTTGATACCATGTTGCTGCCAACTAGGCTCTCTCTCTCTCTCGCTAACTAATCATGGTGTTTCCCAAAGGTAGCAGCAGGAGCCAAGGAGGAAGGAAGAAGAATGGGCTCTCGATCACCTAGAATGCTCTAAAAAAAAGGGTCCATGTCGACTCCATGATGTGGATGGGAATCAAAACCAATCGTTAGTTTAGTTGTTCACTTATTGTTGGAGCATGGCATGATCTTGTGCCTAGGAATGTTTTTTTTAATGTGCGATTGCTTTCGTCTTCTCTGCTGGCAGTGCACCTAATTTTACGATGGAGATTCAGATATTGGAGGAAAAACTTCTCTCAACGGTCGCTTCACAGCACTACCAAGCGTTGTACTGTAATCTTTTATTAATTAATGGGCAGGTTGTTCTCCGACCTTGATGAGGGAAAAAAATGATATATGTTGAACTAATTTGTGAGGGGTTTTTCTAGCTTTTCATACATGAAAATACCCACAAATTTCATTACTAGATGGTCCGGCTCATGTCAAAATTGGTGCTGCTATAGTACTCTTCCAACCTCATCTTCTCTACTTCCCTCTCCTAATGGCGCATGTATGCTTGCTCGAGCTTGACCATCCCGCCACCCTCCTCCATCCTGACCTATCCTATCATCCACCTGTGTTCACCTCCCACCATTGACTATTACTTAATCCCAAAGAACCATCCATCTTCCTCAAGCATCTTCCACCTTGACCCTCGCTCCGAACCCTAATATAACGTGCCACCAGTTATTATCGATCATGAAGAAGATGCCACTCGAAGGAGCACAATGAGAGCACAAATCTGAGTTTGCCCTTGGTTAGTAAAATCGACTAAATTCTCTTTAAGTTGCAATTAGACATAATAGTGAGATGTTTATAACACTGACTGGCACAAGAGAGATAGAATGTGCGTAACTTTACTTTATTATGAAAATATCCATGTATTGCAATAAGTCCATATAATTGATGATGGACTGTATAAGTAATATTTAGAAAAGAAACGTTTTTTTAAATAACATCTAGATTTTTTTTCATGGTTTTGATGAAACGGTGGTTTTTGCTGACGTGGGCCAGAAAAGAAGATGGATGACTCCGCTTTAAACAGTATATATATTTTTGTTGTTGTTGCCCTCCTGTGTAAGTAAGCAAAAAATCACAGACACCTCAAAAAAAAAAAGAGGAAACGAATTCTACTACAATGCATTTCGCTGCAACTCTATCCACCAGCATACCGCATGACACTCCTATTTTGCTGCACTAGCAGCAACTGAAAACCAGGTCCCTGACCAGAGAGGAGCCAGAAATATCCAGGGCAAGTACCGAAGTACGGCTGGGCTGGCTTGGCCATCCTATGCTGTCACTGCCGCTAGGAACGGGACGGACGGATCGGCGTGAACGTGAATCCGTCCCCGATGGCCGCTCGTTTCCGAGGAGGGGAGGAAAACCGCGCCCGCCTCTGCACATGAGTCTAGCTAGCAGTACAGTACACATGAATACATGATACCACACGGCGAGGGATGGCGCTGCGTGCGTGCGTGCGTGCACCGGCAGCGAGCAGCGAGGGGGGCATCTCATCCGCGCGGGGACACGCCATGTGAGGGGGTGTGCGCGCCTCCGGGCTTGCCCTGCCCCCCGACAATTATTGTTAGCCTAGCCACTGCATGACAAGAGCGGAGGAGCGGACACGCGCCGTGTCGCCGCCCTGCGCTGGTGACGGACGGGCGCTGATCGTCTAGTCCAATCCCGGTGTTTTTCACGGGCTCTTTTAGATTGGAACCTACGGTCTACGATGGTGATGAGGATGAGCAGCAGGAGCAGCGGCACGGGCACTACGGACGAACTCTTCCCTGCCTTGTGCCTGGATCGAGATTCCGGTGGTGGCGCGGGGGAAAGAAAGGAGAAAATCGTACATGTATCATGTGCGGAAAGGGCGGCGGAATCTGGTAAAGAGTGGACATGATGCTGATGCTGTCCTTCGACAATGCTAAAAGGATTGGTTGGCAAATCATGGTGTGCTTTAGCTGCTAGCAAGATCATTGTTGCGAGAACTAAGCCGCAAATTGTGCGTAAATCTGAAAGCATATATATACACACATCATGTGAGCAATCAACAGTCACAGTTCAAGTTTTTAGTCAAAATTTCCTCATCCACCGCACACCAAAATAAAGCAGACGGGGAAGGCTGGTACATTAGTCACGCACGACACACCGCACACAGGCAACAGAACCTATCAGAGCATCAGATGATCAGATCTACCCGCTTGCAATCCAGTAAAAAATGGAGAAACTGACAAACCGGTGGAGTCAGGCATTCCTTCCTCGTGATCAAGCTGCGCCACTGTGGTTACCATCTGTTGCATTTTCTGAAGCAAGGTGACCCACCGTAGGGTACCGCTCTTTAAATTTATCTTCCCAATCTTGCAAGACCTCTAGCTCGTCTGGACCAAGGCCTTCCAAATCTCCAGTGAGGTCAATAGGGTCAAACGACATCAATGCAAGGGCCCGAGTTGCATCCCTCCCGGCAAACAAGGAATATGGTCCTTGAGGACCATAAAAGAGCCTGAGAGTTAAAATAAAAATAAAAACTGAGAACACAATCATGAATAATGAAGATAGACCATACTATTGATACATGACGACAAGTACTAGTAGGATCTAACTGCATCTTCAGAGCTGCTGTTCAAGAGCAAATATTATAAGCATCACGCAGAACTATGCTTCTGAAACACAAGCATTTCTTTTATGCATGATGTAGTATATTAGCATATCTCGTTTTAAACCTCATGCTGACGTGGGAACTGGGAAGTATACATGCATTGGCAGTGGTCACAGTCACAGCAATATTGCACAGGTACCAAGTGTGTCACAACTCTAATCCACAACACACCTCTTGGGAAGATTTGCACAAAGGATTCAGACTTTCAGGCACATATGCCAAATTATTTGGCAGTACATGTGGATAGTGGAAACCCAACCAGAGGACTAAAGTATGAGCTCTAGAGTCTAAACAGCAGCAACAAATAGGAATATGCTTGTTGTCTGTTGAACTAGCAGACTAATAAGATGAATAATAGTTAAACAAAGCAAGGCCTTGGGTGCTTGACAGTGTCTATCTACTCCTAATTGCAGGCTGCAGGACAAGCAGTACACTACTAAACAACAGTTGCAGAAAATGCACCAACAAGAATAGGCCATTTGCCAGACAAACGTGGACTAAAGAAGGAAAGACGACACATGATAAATTGGAATCATGAGACAGCAATCAAATATGTAACTTAAGGAATAAGATGGCCAGGTGGAAACAAGGCTACAAGCATCTGGGCATAAAAATATTTGTTACAAGAAATCAGAGGATAAAGAAATAGTACATCAAATTAGGTGTGAAGGAGAATAGAAAAGGATGTAGAGTGAAACAAAACATACACTAACATGGTAGTGTTTTAACTCAGCTATTTCAAGCAAATGTTATACTTATTTTCTAATGGTAGGTAACACATTTAAGCATATATGTGGTGTCCATGAAACTTAAACTCGTAAAATCAATAGAGTAATAAACAGGCAATTAGGCATTAAGTAAAATAATAGTTTAGCTTTAGAATTTACAGAAATGATCCAACAAGACAAGTAACTACAACTGTTGTACTCTACTCTAAAGTATGGCAATATCCACTAGACTTCTTTTGCTTAACATCAAAAGGCTGTATAACATATATGGCTATCATGGATCCAACAATGTATGACTACTTTACATTTTGAACTAGAAGTTCCACAAGAGAAATATTGCCAATAACAACAATTTACCCATTAATCAGACAACATGAAGCGAAAGCACTAGGGGCGTGTTTGCAAGTGACCACGGAGGGAAACTTTTCCCTCTTTTTCAATGTGCACGCTTCCCGAACTACTAAACGGTGTGTGTTTTTTTGCAAATAAAATATATGAAAGTTGTTTAAAAAATCAGATTAATCCATTTTTCAAGTTTACGAAAGCTAATACTCAATTAATCATGTGCTAATGGCTTTCTTCGTTTTACGTGCGCTAATTAGACGAGGTGACACCATCAGGTGTGCACGAGCCCTAGGAATACTGCGATCAAGGAAGGTGCCATGGTTTCATTGCTAAAATGTACCAGAGATTTGAGTCTTGTGCAAACAGCCCAATGTTTACAGAACCACATGTGCCCCCAGCCCCCACTACGGTGCCTGTTGGTTGCAGGTATGCAGCAAGTCATTTGAACCAATGCTTAGTGATACATATAAACTTTCTAAGTTTAGGATAATCAAATGTACAACAGCATCCTGACACTCCACCTAGTGAGAACCAGCTCCAAGTTGCTCACTCTTGCTCAAACTTGCATAGCCACTATTAGGCAGTTTCCTTGCTACTCGTATAAAGTTCAAAACATCAATTTAGTTGCAACAGCAGCCTACTAAACCAATATGACCCATCAACCTAATACCTCACAGCAGGCATGTCTTAACAAATGGAGTATCACACTACCAGTTTGAGAATCTACTCGCACGCACTGTATTAGCCCATAACTTAGAAGGCCGTCCAATTTGGACCGGCTCGTAGTTTGTTATCACTTTTCACTAATCATGCTGTTTATTCGATTTCTCTACCTATTCCAGCTTAGATATGTCTTGGTAAAGTGCAAGATCAGTTCAACGGCCACAGTAGTCGTAGTCCGCAGTAAATCAGAGCTTAATAGTAAGATCCAGTCCTCACCTCCCGCGCGAGACGTCGTAGACCTGGCCGCGGATGGCGATGAGGATCGGCTTAGCGGGGTCCTTGCCGTCGTAGGCCGCGAGCTGCTCGAGCGTGATCTCGCCCACCTGCACGGGGTCCGGATAAGGCACGAACGCCCCCGGCTCCTCCCCCGCCTCCTCCTGCTGCTTCTGTTGCTCCTCCTTCCGCTGCTTAGGCGGTGGATCGCGGGGCGCTGCCGGCGCCGGGGGGGCGGCGTCGGGGGCGACGAAGAGGGAGGACACGAGGAGGTAGGTGGCGAGCATGAGGGCCAGGATGGTGACGGCCGCCGCCGGGGAGAGGCCCGTGTAGGCCTGCACCGACTCCACGATCCCCTGCGCCGCCATTAGGGGTTGGGGCGAGGGGCGAGGAGCGAGCGAGGAGGAGATGAGCTTGGCTTGCCTGAGTTCGGGTTCGGGGGGTAGGTAGCCGACGCGACGAACACGGCGGCCTAACGGAGAGGGAAATTGGGGGAAGGTAGGCGTGGCGACGCATGAGGCGGCCAACCGCGCGCGCCCACAACACAACAACACGGCAGACGGGCGGGCACCGCGTCCGGAGAAGTGGCACGGCCGCGTGCGTGTGGTGAGGTCCAGGTCCTTGAGGACCACGACCACGACACACAACTCTCTCGGCCGCGGGAGTTTATCGGGCCGTGCTGTGTTGTGTGCGCGCGGTGCGCCCTGCTTTTGGGTTTCGGGCCTTTTTTGGGTCGTCGAAGCCTCGAGGGGGGGCGGGGGGGGGGGGGGGGGGGGGGGGGGGGCGGGGGGCGGGTTCGAGCGCCGTGTGCGGCCCGTCGCGGAGCTCATCGTGACGGAAGTGGACGGTCTTTCGGCCTGGTAAGAAGAGGCGTTGCCGCGGGGAGGGGGCTGGGACCGCGGGGTCTCGCCCGCCATCGGCCGATCCGAGAGTTTTGGTATGCTCTCTCCAGTAAACATTTCGTTAACCCCTTGGCCTCCGGTATTGCTATGAAGTTCTGCTATGCCTGCTCATCTTTCTTTGCTGCGAGTTTCGTGCCTCTCTGGTAAATAAAATACTATTTATCATTTAAAATAAGATTAATTAAATTTTTCATCGTTGAAAACTACTTAAAAGCTTAGTTTAAATAAAAAATGATACACATAGATTTTTCCTTGAAAGTGCTCCTAATATCATAAACTTATTAGATTTTATAAAAAAAAATTGAAACAAAATTGTTTGTCATAACTTTAAAAGACGATCAAATCTTGTCGTAATGAACAAATATTTTCGGCTAGATGAGTATTTCGAAACAAAATCAACCATGTGGCCATAGTGTTGTAAATCATAAAGTAGCTTTCTTCTTGAACATAAGAAAAGGCTAATTTAATCAGTAAAGCTTGTGTCAGGACGGTCTAACGATTCATATGAAAATGTCAATCCCTTCGTTTTATATTATAAGATATTTTAAATTTTTTTAATCATTTTTATTTTAATCAAATTTATAAATAAATGGAGCAACATTTCAACACAAAACAAATACACTGCTCCTCTGTCCAACAAAAAAATTATTTTTCATCATCCACAGTTGTTCCAAAAATATATATTTTCAGCAATTAATGCATTGAAATTTATTAAATTAGAGGACAAGTAAATTAGAGTTTAAAAAAGCACGAGATAAAAATAAAGTCTTTCTAGGATAGGGAATATTAAAATATGGTGATATGTTTTACTGTAAACTTGGTTAAATATAAAGAAATTTGAAAAACGTTAAATGTCTTATATTATGAAATGGAAGTACGAATCGAAGGAGTATCAAATATGGCAAAGAAAATATCGATAGTATAAGTATTCATCCTACACAGTTGGTTTATAATATTCGAAAATACAATAAAATACAGAAAACATATAAATAAAAAGGGCCTACTCTACCCACAAACAGTTGCTGTCAAGAGCCACTTTCGATATCAGGATCCTCAGTATTTTTAATTCCAGTGAATTGCCATGTCAAGTCAAATTGTCTTTTTTGTAAAGAGTCAAGTCAAATTGTCAGTGGCAATTTCCTCCATAATAGTTCGAATTTGAACTTTATTAAGAATACCAGGTAGTTTTCCTCCAGACAGTTAGAGCATGCGCCTCATGAGCATTGATTATATATTTACCGTACGTTTGTGAACCTTAGCCTTCTCAGCATCAATGATAGACTCCACCTGTTTAACAGCCCCCTCAAGATTGCCTTCAGAATTGACAACCACATAGTCAAAATTTTTCATGCGTTTCACCTCCTCTCTGGCTGTTGCAATTCTGACAAGAAGCATATCTGATGTTTCTGTTTTGCGGTGAATTAGCCTTTTGACAAGTGCCTCTTCACTCTCTGCAACCAAAAAGATGAAAATTGCAGATTCGCCAAGAATCTCTCTCAAAGTTGCTGCCCCTTGAATGTCCACTCTCAAGACAATGTCATAACCTTTTGCCATGTAATCGCGGATCTGGGCACCAAAAGCACAATATAATTAGTTTCCCAGATGGATCATTCACCCAATTTTACTGAAGCATACCAGAATATCTTTTAGGATACATGAATGCCAATATATGCTTATTCATTTTTCCAATTGACTCAGAGTAGCTTGCATACAACATAACACAAGATGCTGGAGACAAACATCAGGTGCATAAATTTACAGAGTCAATGATTCCATATATGCTGGAATTACCACAATCTGCAGTGTAAGGACATTCAAGCAACCATTTCTAATGTGAATTATACAAGCTAAGGAACCGGTTTAACATCTTTCAGTCTTTCTTCCTTTGGAATAATAGTCAGATTAAAAGTATATGCTACTTTGTAACATTTATTTACTGACATAAAAGACTCAGGTAGTAAATAATGGTATTTCATCTCTCCTCCGCTCATTATATAAAATCTTTAATGGACAAGGGGAAAACACCTAAACAAACAAATCAGTTTACTCCTGGAACCCCCCCCCCCCCCCCCACCCACCCACTAAGGCAGGAGCAGCCCAATGCAACACAGGCGGACAGGTCACAGCTGCATAACTGCTTATGTGCTGCAGGCTGAGCATGTGTTTGTCTGGAGCAACAACTTGATGTGTTACCTTAAAACAACCTTTTTTTTGGTAGCAATGCACGGGGTTTAAAATTAGTGTAAATAGGATGAGCTATTCTGCTTCACAATATATTTTATACAGGTGAACCAAACTTAAATATGCATGCATGGTTCAGGAAGGCAGCTGAGTGGTACCTAGGTCAGACCAACTATCCAAGAAATTAGCAAGCATATTACGTAAAAATTAGACTATATAACACTAAAATATCAACAAAACACCACCCAAGGTAGCTCAGCCGCCTAATGCACCATCTAATGCCTAACTGCAGCAGCTACCTGGCGCCTAGTACCAACTTTAAGAACACTCCCAAGGGCCTGTTATAAACATGTTTCACTATAAAATTGGTACACCTGAAAATGTGATAGGCAAAACTGGTATTCCAAGACATGGGCATGTGTCGAATCCAAAATCTCAGTTTTCTCGGTAAAATATTCAGATCATAAAATTGTTACATAAGCATATGCAAAATATCACTTCTTCGAGTAAAATAAGTAATATTATTTTGGGATGCACTCACAGAAACATTTTAAACTTCGCTATAGATTTGCCACAAGTAATATATAGAATAGAATAATTTGAAAGAAAGAAAGAGAACATCTTAGGCTCAAATTCACAACTTCTAGTATACATTTGTCCTAAAAAGTAAATGAAATATCTTTATGGTACCTATTTCCAGATGCATGGAAAAAATGATGTGTACAATTTGACTCATGAAAGTCCCTCTTTTGTCTGTGCATTATTGTTTGTGGGGGTTTGGCTTTGGATGCCTGGGTCGGTGGGGTGGGTAGGGGGGTTAAACATGCATTTGTTACCCTATGGTACTTCAGTTATCAACTCAAATAAACAAGGAATGAATATACTACTTCTTTACTACCAGCATAGTAAACTTGATAATCAGCACAATGTGAAAAGTTACAGCCTCCTTTCTGTAAGACGATTTCTCACTTCAACAGTCCATTTTACATAATAAACTTCTTACTTCAACAGTCAAAATAAATGCTGGCTAGTCCTTTCTCTAATCAAAGGCAGTAACTTCTTTCAATAGTATAATTAATGAAGGCAACACTTATAAACACAAAAATGATGCACAACTTCCTTTAGAATCCATCTCCAACACTAAAGTACCAGAAAGATGGCTGAAGCTCTCAACCAAAATGCCTATATAGGAGAGCTTATTCAAAATCTTTAGGAGGTTATTGATAGTAACCTAATTAGTTAGTTACAGCTCAATATAAATGCAACAAAGTCTCAATAATCATACAATATATCCCCTAACCCCAACAACCAGGACATTGTGATCATATTCTCATAAATAATTAGATAATCATTTTCCCCCAAGTGACCAATTCCTACATATATGCAATTTACGCGTTAACTATGAAGTCAATACACCATCTTTGCTAGAAACAAAATTGAATTGGTAGCATACCTGTTGCTTGGGAATCCCCTTATACTCTCCATAAACAAGTGCGTACTCAAGCAATTCCTCCCTTTCAATCATCGCAAGGAAATCATCCTTGGTGACAAAGTAATAGTCCTTCCCGTCAACTTCACCAGGCCGCTTCGCTCTGCTTGTCGCAGTAACAACAAAATGCATCCCCTCTCTCTCTTCTTGCAGCCTCTGGTGAACAATACAGACCCGACATTGTAAAGCCAAATGCGAAAATGAACCAACAATATATCACAGGTAGGATAACTGGATAAGGATTTGCAAGGTGTAACCTTGATGACAGCGTCCTTGCCGACGCCGCTGGGCCCACTGATGACGAGGATCATCGGCTGTGGCGGCGGTGCCAGTGGCTCCGAGCTGAACGCCGTGCCGAGCGCCGCCTCCAGCCCCCGGAAGAGCTGATCCTACAATGCCACAGCGTTAGGTGGAGACAAAACCTGCCAACCCACGCAACCAGCGCACGAGCCCAGTACCTTGTCGGCACCAGAGGGGGGTGGTGGGGGCGGCGGGGGGCGGGAGGAGTGGTGCCACCCGGAGGAGGAGGACATGAGGCGGCGCGGCGGCGGGCGGGGCGCAGGAGGGGTGGCGGGCACGGCCCGTGGAGGAGGGAGCGACCTGGGGAGGAGGGGGGAGCGGGCGAGGGCGGAGGAGAACCTTCGTGTGAGAAGCATCGAGAAGGTTCCAGAGGAAGAGAGAAGGGGGAGAGGCGCCGATACGGAGGGCGACGACGGCGGGGCGGGCGGATGTGCTGCAGGCGATGTGGATTTTGGAAGGGGAGAAGGGGTTTGAGGGGTTTTGAGGACGCGCGTGCTGCGAGATTCGTGCGACGCATCAGAAGAAGACGCAAGATACGATGGAGCTAGCAGGAAATTGTACAGCTCGGAAACACCCTGTATAAATTTTCGAAATGATGGAATTTATCTTAAATTTTATGGATACTTTATACCCGATGCTGCATGAATAGGAATATTTGTCCTGAAATTTATACATTCTCAAGCAAATACCATCATCGATTATGCTGGTGGATATTCTGGAGTATTATCCGGTCATTATTTTTATTGTTACGTGCTTGTCTTAGTTTTTTGTTTGATATAATTAACTTTTAAATAAAAATTTATCCGGTCTTTTATTTAAAATTATTATACAACTATATAAAATTATAAGTAAAATGTTTTTAGTAATAAATAAAGTCAAAATAAAATAATCAATAATTACGTAATTTTTTCTTAAACAGAGACCAAAATATAAGTGGAGGAATAGTAGTACCAAATATATGTATTATTACCTTGCAAGAATCGGAGAAATCTCAAAACCAGAATTAAAGAAAAGAACATTACAACTTTGCCCATTCTCCCCACAAAGCATATGTTCTTGCCTCAATTTCTTTTAAATGGCATTGCTTGCTTGGTAAGGTCAATTGGATCTGTCCAAGAATCAAATGCATCGCGAACACCCAGTCATTATTATTCCAGCCACCACGTGTGGCCCAGGATAAAACAGTATCACAGTGATTTTTTTTTTCAAGATAATGTGACGTACACAGAGGAAATCTCTTCTTCCGTTCATGCATTAGTGTAAAACGTGCATAACTCACAGCATGCCAGGGAAGAAATAACTACACATATCTTTATCTTCTTTATGATGTCCAAAATAACAATGCACGAACTTATTTCTCACAATCATCTAGAGCTAGAATCATGGACTAACTAAAAATGAATCGACGCTTCTAAAGAAGAGTAACCCAAACAATCGAATGCTCAAGAGACTAGAACACCACCACAAAATCCTAAACAGCTCGCAGATGTTAGTATACCCTCCCCCCAGAATTTGGACAAACAGATGTAAGTACGAGATGTACACTGTCAAGAAACTTTTTGGGTCAAGGTGACAGGGACGAGATGTCCTCGAACACTGTCCGAATCTCCGGCCTCTCGGACGCAGACCGGATGCACCGAATGGCGATGCGCAGCATGTCCTCCAGTGCCTTTGGGGCGCCGCCCGAGCCATGAGCCTCCACAATTCGTCCGTCGTAGCACTCCGAGACGCGCTCCTCCCTCGCCAGCATCCTGACCCAGTCCGTCAAGTCGACCACACCCTCGTTCACGCAGACGATTTCCCCGGCAATCTTCCCGGTCAGCAGCTCGAGCAGAATGACGCCAAACGCGTAGACGTCGCTCTTGAGGGAAGGGCATGGCTTGCTGGTGCTAGCAAACTCTGGTGGAGAGTATCCGAGGGCCCCCGCATTGAGGACCTGTTCGGCCATGCCGACCGGGGTCATGAGCCTGTGGAGGCTGTAGTCAGTGACCAGAGCAGATGCACTTGACTTCTGGATCAGGACATTGGATGACTTCAGGTTGCCGTGCGGGATCACTCGCTCATTGTGCAGGTAATCTAGGCAGCGCGCGATGTCGGTTGCGATGTCCAGCCGCTGGCCCAATGATAGAGGTGGAATATTCCGCTCTTCAAACTCTGAACAGATCATAATACAGATGAATCAGAACCTTTTTTTCAAAGGCCTCCTTCAGCAATTAAAAAAAAAGCATTTAAAAGTGAAGAGTGAAGATATCTTCTTACCAGACAAGAAAGCAGACAGAGAAGTAGCATCTACATAGTCTGATATGATGATCCTCTCATGCTCTTTAGGACCCCAATAGTAGCCTCGCATGGATACTAAATTGGGATGTTTAACACTTCCGAGCTTCTTTATTTCACGAGAAAACTCTTTCTTGCTCTTAGCAAAGCCCTCCTTCAGCCACTTTACTGTCAGCATGTATCCATTGTCAAGTGTAGCCTTGTAGGATGTCCCATGGCAACTCCTACCAATGATCTCTGCAGGAGCGCGAGAGAGCTCTTCAGCCGTGAACACTACATGATTGTCAAAAAGGTGTAGATCCCCAACCAGTTTATCAGGAGAGTGGACTCTCAGGACGGAGTGCTGATGCTGCGCACGTGAATCAGGAGGTGACGATGTCAATGGAGGCATCAAAGATGTCATACTGTCTTTAATGGTAGAGCTACTGCCTGTTTGATCAGCATGAACTGACACATCTTGTGCTTCACGCTGTCTTTCCTTACCAGGTAAAGGATTACCTACATACTCTGTAGATGATGATGATTCCAATGATACTTCTTGCATTTCTGATGTTGGAGCTTCTGTATGTCTCTGAGAACACTCGTCTACAGTTGCAGGTTGTTTGCTTTGGCTGGTACCTTTTTCACTACTCTTCCAGCTAGAGATCTTCCAATGAACAAGCAAAAGCACAATGATCCCGGTAACAAAGACCACAACACATGCAATCAATGCATATAGAATTCCATGTTTCATACCATGTCTCCCCCCTCCAGAATTATCAGGGCCATTTTGTGATCCAGAATGAGGAAGAACAAGCAGTTCATTCCCTGGATGGAAAGATGAATCAGGAAATTTCAGCAAGTTGCTTGGAACAGAGCCAGACAGATTGTTGTAGGAGACATTGAACACGACAAGATCATCAGGGAGGCTGTCAGGTATGCTACCATTGAAATTGTTTCTTGATAAGTCAATGTACATCAAATGCTTTAGCTTGGTGATTTCTTCTGGAATTTTTCCAGAAAAGCTGTTTTGGCAAAGGTTCAGTAATGCCAATCCACTCAAAGCACCAATGCCCGAAGGCAGTGAGCCACTAAAAGAATTGTTTGAAAGATCAACAAATGAGAGGTTTGAAGTTTGTACAGGAAGAACTAAGAAGTCTATAAAAATTGAGCTCTTTGCTTCAGAATTAGGAAGAGGAAGAGTCCCTGCAAAGCTGTTTCCTGAAAGATTTAGATAGGTCAGTTTGACTGCTGTAAACAGATTTCCAGGTAATGGTCCATGAAGCTGATTTAGACTGAAGTCGATGGCAACCAGCTCAGGATAAGTTCCAATAACAGCTGGCAGTTCTCCTGTAAGCAAGTTGTCGGAAATCCTCAACGAAGTCAACCTTAAAAATTGGGTTGTCTCATTTGGCCATGTTCCTGTTAATCTATTTGAGGTCAAATCGACCGTCTCAATAAAATTTCCCCACGTTCGGACAACTGATAGGTTCCCTGAAAGCATATTTCTACTCAAATCAACAACTGAACAGCTCCCAAATGTGATTGGCAAAGTTCCCTGAAGGCTGTTGGATGACAGATTCAGGTACTTCAAATTTATTGATGTTACACGTCTAAGTGGACCTGCATAAGATAAGAGAGCTCAGAAGCTATAGATAATCAACGTCGTGATTGGTTAATGCAATACATCATTTAGAACAATTATCTAGTTCACCACAGTATGGAATTAATGAAATGTGTAAATTTTTTCATGTCTAATCACTATAATATTTCTGTTCAATCACAAGGAAATTGTGATTGCACAGCATAAGCTGAATATTGAATCGTGAACTGAATGTCATTTCCTTTTAAGAGAAGCATGCAATGGACAGTAGGACAAATAATTTACCTGTAAGTTGATTGCAGCTAAGGTCAAGTTCAGACAACACCATGGAGGTCTGGCGAAAGAGCGCCTCTGGAATGGACCCAGAAAAATTATTATTCTGCAGGCGCAACACCTTGAGGGAAATCAAAAAATTAAACTGTGGAATACTGCCGTTAAGCATATTGTAACTTGCATCAAACACCTCTAGGCTGTCAAAAAGAGGCATAAGATCACTCTCAAATAATGTTCCTGACATCAGATTGTGGCTAACATTCAAGTACTGCAGTGTGCTAACCACAGATGAGTTGTCAGATATTGATGTCAATGACCCTGAGAACTGGTTGCAGCTCAAATCAACATGAACCGGGCTCTGTAATTCTGCAAAGATGCCATCCAATTTGCCAGTAAAGCCATTGCCACGAAGGTCCAAATATTTCAGTTTCTTTAAGTTGCGGAGACCCAAAGGCAACGCACCGCCAAAACCATTGAAAGAGAGATTGAGATGTCCCAAACTAGCCAGTTTAGTAAATTCAGCAGGAATTTGACCAGAGAACATGTTATTGGAAAGATCCAATAGCTGCAAAGAAGTCATAGACCCGAGATCATGGGGCAAGACCCCTTCCAGTTTGTTATTCGACAGGGACAAGTTCTGAAGCATTGGCATTCTCGCAAGAGCTGACAAGCTAGCATTACCTATGAGGCCAGCTCCATCAAATGCAATTGACAGAATTTGGCCATTGTTGCACTGCACGCCATGCCAATCGACAGGGCAGCCATCAGAATCCAAAGCATTAGTGGGGTTCCAAGGAGTGGCCTGATGACCGGATGAGTCTTGCCGGATGCCCCTGCCGAACTCCAATAGTGCCTCCATGTCTGTACCAGCCATAGCAGCGGCTGCAGATGCAGCCCAAATCGATAAGCACAATATGACGAGCCGCATTGCAAGATCCAGCTCTGAAGCCAGTAGAATCACTGCTCATGCAAACGATCGAGCAACCTTGAGAATTTCCAACCACCGGGTGTGAGATGAAGTTGGTAGGCTTTATGGGACTTGGAGCCAATAAGGCAAGTTAAAGACCAAAATTGGGGATTTTGGCACTGAACCAGAAGGAGGTTTGGGAAAATGGTGCATCAAGAAATGAAAAATACTAGAAATGGGAGCAGATCAAAGAGACAAGTTAGGAAACCTATCAACAAAAAGAACCAGAACGTCGGTGTGCCCTGTTGAGGACAAGAAACTTAGCAAATGCAGAGAAAATTCCAAGGCAGCTGCACCCAGGAGACTAAACTCACTGCAAATGAGACCTGCCCACTATAGAATTGGGGCTCCAGCGTCAATGCGAACATATCGAGCTGCCAACCAGGTACAAAGAACTGAGAAATGTAGCTGAGGAAAGGAGCTAAATCAGTGGTCTGAATACTACACCAAGAAACCAATCACTCCAATGTGAGCTGAGTAGGAAGGAAATTAGGCGTCTTGGGCTGCTGCGACAACCGCTAATCCATCAAGAATCCACCACACCAAGAATCGAGAAATGGCTGCAGCAGATGCACAAATCTCTCCCGACTTCCGCGCTGGCCGAACGGGATTAAGCCCTGGAATCCAATCCAAGCAAAAAAAAAAAAACCAAACGAAACAAATCAAGATGGCAACTTTGGGAGAGATACGCGCAGATTGGAATCGACAAAAGCAGCAGGTAAAACCATCTCACCTTATTACCAGTAATTCCCGCGACCGCGAGCGTATTATGGGTCGTTGGCTACCTGCTCATCCAATGCAAGAACAATCATGTAAACGAGGTCGCAATGACGCGGCCGCCTGAAGCCTACAGAATGTAGCTTCCACCCTTTTGGGCAGGGGGCGAAGAAGACCGAGCAAGCAGCGAGCTCATGCTCTATGTATGCTTGCGCTCCACTGCTCGTCGTGTAGAGTGGGTAGCAATACAATAGACAGAGAGAAACGGTGACCACACTGCCGCTCGAGTGGAGTCCAGAAAGAGAGAGAAGAAGAGAGCGTGGAACACTCAAAAGGCCGTCCAGTGACACTGCATTCCTTTACACAGGTTTCAAAGCATTACAGGCACTGACATCTCAGTAAAAAGGATGGAAAAGCACAGGAATTACTTTTCAAAAAAGGTTTCTGAAAAAGTAGGATTAAAAATAAGCATGGCCTTCCTCCACAGAGCCACAGACGTATCATCACTTCATCAGTCTATCAGCCGGTCCGGAACAGCAGATTAGGGGTAAAAACGCAGAGACATGCCTGCTACAGACGTATCAGCCGGTCCGGAGCATGCAATTATCCGATAAATAGTGCTGCTACAGTGTTAGTAGTACCGTGCCTTTATCTTCGGTCTCACCCTCTTTTCCCGATAATAACAGTTCGGTACTGCACCACTGACAGATTGTCCCGAACCTATGATTTACCACAGCGAGATCATTCGAGCATCATTTGATCCTAGTAGAGTAGTGCTCGTCATCAGCGAACGCTAATCCCCCCTTCTCCGTCAAACAGGCCCACCTGTCAGCGCCCGAGCACCCCCGCTGCCTTGTGTTGTGTGTGCAGGACAACAGTATTTAGTCGCTGCTACTGTTGCTACTTGATGCAGTACACCGCTGCATTAATCCTCAGTTCGTAACAATACGGTCGTCGTCTGATACGAGCACTTTGGTTGGCTTGTCGCCCAGGGCTCCAGGCCCGTACCGAAGGTCTCGTTGGAGCATTGGCAAATTCAACGGAGCTTATGATGGACCTGAATCTGCGGCTACCAGAAGAACGCACGGCACGATCGACCTGGATGACGATACGACGATCATGTGATGTGAATCAAACCTGAGGTTAGGTAGTAAAAAATATAACAATGCAAGTTTTGTTTGCGTCTAAATTAAGGCCAACGTGGCCTTTAAATACAACGGGAAACACGGGGGTTATTGCTCAACCAACAAACTTTGGTGCACTAATTAATCACAATTTTATTATACCTGTAGTACTAAAGAAAACGCAACGGACAGACAGACAGAACAAAGATGGGAATTATTAAAACCACTTCGTCTTTCTCTGCTCTTCTACTACTATCTACTATGCACGTACTGACGCACACCTCACCTGCACGTCGTCGTCTTCTCGTTTAAATTTACCACTATCCCTCACCTGCTTGGGGAGGCCAGGCCCAGGAGGTTTTCATGGAAGGCTACAAAACGACGCCGGCGAAAGCACCGGTGTTGGCTTCCCCGTGGCGGCACCCGTGTTGTCGCCTTCTTCTCCGTGGCGCCGGCCGGTAGCTGGTGCTGGTGCATGCCATGGACCGGCCAGAATCCGGATCGACGCATGCCGCCGCTGGATCGATCGATCTGCGGTGGTGCCGTTCGCTGCGCCGCGCTGTACTGACGGGTACATGCCGCTTGCTGCAGGCAACGGTAGCTGGAGTAGCTGCTACTGTAACCGCATTTGGATCCAAGGCGAGGCCGCGAGGAGGTGAGCAGTAGGTGTTGGTCAGGTCAGTCACCCGGTCCTGGCTGGCTGGCTGACTCCCCCTAGCCTAGCTAGAGGAGAAGAACCCTATGCGTACTGGATCCTCTTCAAGCTCCAGCTCGGATCCTGGACGCTGGCTCGCGTCACCGTGTGTGGGAATTGGGAAATTTTTTGTTCTCTTGCTAGCTGGTACAGTACTGTAGCTCCGTGGCATGGCAAAATTTAATCCCTCACCTACCCTGTGGAGACTGAAGAGGAGAGAAACTACTCCAGTTATAATTAAGTAGAGCTTCAGTTAATTTTAGAGTTGTTACCTAACTCCATGTCGCCCGCCAGAGCTGAAAGTCTGAGGCAATGTCGGGTTGTTACGCCAGGAGGTTCGTTTCACTGTTTTGTCTTTCTCCTCCGGTTATCTGTGGCCTCACCGGCTTTACAGATGGGTAACACGCGCTCGTGCTCCACTCCCGGTACAAATCATTACGGTCATTATTAAGTAGTGTTATCGCAGGCTAATAATGGGCGCAATCACAACAAATCACAAGCGCATCACACACAAGCAAAGCAACTCGATCCGTCGATCGGGTGCCGCACGCACTGCCTTTGCTAGTGTGCAATCACTGCATCCTCCCCAGTAATTAAAAGTAGTGCTCCAGTGAATCTCGGCCCCCAATCAATACAAAAACCTACCACGCCCTTCCGTTCTAGCCCCTAGCCCTACCAAGTGCGCAACATTTTCATTTTTTTTGGGGTACCAGTAGTAATACCAGTACTAGGCACCGGAGTAAATGGCCTAATAATTCGCTCCCGCGCGTCGTCGACGGGAGAGCAGCAAATAGCAATGCAATCCAATGCGCCGGGCCGCGGCGTCGGTCGTCACTGTCCGCCCGCCCGCCCGCCCCGCGGGTCACCCCGTTCGGAAGGGAAAAGGAGACCACCGCGCGCACGTACGTACGGGGGCGCGCGATCGCGGAGGGGTGGAGCAGATTGCGCCGCTACTTGCGGGGGACACGCGACGGTCGGACGTACCCGGTGGGGGCGCTCGGAGGGCGGAGTGGACCGGCCGCGCCACGCTGGTGTGTAGCCTGCCAATGGATTTCGATCCAATTTAAATTCACTCTAATCAATCTCTTTACTAGCTAGTATACCAAACTAACACATTCTAATTATTTTTATTAGAATCGAATCCAAATCAATCTAACTTTATTTTTAGTCCAACCCGTATCAAATCATTTAGTTAAAATGGATCTAACCCACTCTAGTAGAATAGATGCACACATTTGGTATGTGTAAACTCGGATCTAAAATTTTAATACTCGCGTTCACACTATAAAAATTTATTAAATTTGACTGAAATTTGGTGGGATGATTTATTATGTTTAAGAGCAACTTTGTGCAAATTTTGATCAATTTCTACATGTGGATCCCACATATGTCTATTCTCTTATCTATTAGCTACCCAATTAAATGATCCATTTGCCCTCCACGGGTTAAATATGTTTAAAACCTAAAATCACCTAACCAAACCTAGTCCATACCAATCCGTCTTTCTCTGTAACCCAACCCAATCTAATCCATTTGAAGTAACAATCCATTTGCACCTAACCAAAGACAATTTAAATTAAAACCCAATACATTTAATTCATTTCTATGTAACCTATTAACAGGCCTACTGGTGGTGTGGTGTGGGCGGGGGGGGGGGTTATCTTCTTTTTTTTGTTCGCTCTCTTGAAGAATTCATTCATTTTACTCGCTTGCCTGGGTGCCAGTGCCTCGCGGTGTGGGCGGTAGTAATACAGTACTGGCCGTAGGAGTATTTGCGACCGGTGCGTGGAGATCCGGGAGATCGGCTCGTGCACACGCTCAATGATGGCGCGCAACGCCAGTGACAGCTATTCTTAGCTCGCGCCTCCAGGATAAACACAAAAGGGCCCCCGACCGGACCCCTCTTGATTCACCGGTCAATCGACCACTCATTGGCAGCTCGCTCTTCACTACACATCCACGGCCAGCTACCCATGAAGGATGATACATTCGAGCGTTTGTTTCGTTCGTCCGAAAATCTCCTAGTATTTTGTAAGGTTTAATCCCGTGTGCTACGATTACACCAGTCACAGCTGGTTTCGGTACTACTATTCCCCCCACCCCACCCCGAAAATGTTGTCTTGTGCCGATGCCGGATGACAGGATGGCGAGCGGAAGGGAATGAGGTCATAAATGGAACGCTGGAAGGGTGGATCCGGCCGGCCGGCCAGCAGTCCAGCACGCCAATGCAGTGTACGAGCGTAGTGTAGCCTGTATTTGCCACCGTGCACAGGCAAAAGGCTCCAATGATGATTGTGTACAAAGCAGGCTCAAAAAGAGCTACTATCCTACTACCACCATTCCGGCACGGCGAGACATTCAGCGCCTGCAGCGGCATACAGCACGCACGTACGTGAAAAGAGGCCCATCGATTCTATCGATCGACAAAAGACGAGAAGAGTACAGATAGGTGGTGTTTAGATTGAGAAAATTGTTGAAAGAATGTCACGTTAAATGTTTTATCAGATGTCGAAAGAGTTTTCGGATACGAATGAAAAAACAAATTTTATGCCTAGCTTGGAAACCGCGAGACGAATTTTTTGAGCCTAATTAATCCGTCATTAGCACATGTTGGTTACTATAGCACTTATGGCTAATCATGGACTAATTAGGCTTAAAAGATTCGTCTCAAGATTTTTTTCTATAACTGTGTAATTAGTTTTTTGATTTATCTATGTTTAATACTTTATTTAGGTGTTTAAAAATTCGATGTGATGTTTTTGAAAAATAAATTTAGGAACTAAACAATGCCGATAGTAACGGCCCATGCTGGCGAGGTAGGGCCGTGCTAGCTTGCAAATTTTAACCACGAGGCGTAGCTTAGCTCGACGTAGGCCCGATCGGTGGTCGACGGGATGATGGCCTTTATTGCACATGCGTGCCTGCGACGTCTGCGTGCACTGAGAGCAAGTATAATAAGCGGGCTGTAAGGTCAGAGATACATATTAATTATGTGGTATATCAGCATAAAAAAATATTTATGTGAAACTGTAAGGAGAGAGAAAATTTGTTTTATGATCATAAAACGGCACCGCTAAAGTCTTAACTCGCATTGACGCTCTCTCCATGCATTTGACTTTGAAATGGTACAATAAGACGTTGCAATGTGAGTAGCTGTTTTATGCAACGTCTGATTGAGTTAGCTGTTTTGAAAACTGTGCAGTGAAATTAGGCATTGAGACTGGCCTAAGCCGGCTAAATGCTAGGGTGAAGGAGAGATAGGAGGAGAAACAAGAAGCGGATTATAATCTTATAGCCAGCTCTGGCATAAGAATCAAGAAACACTGTGAGAGAGATAAGTGTACCTTGTATTAATTATAAACAACTAACTACTATATAAGTGAGTTGAGAGAAGACTATAAAGATTATTTGTCATTCTCAATGTAAGTTTCATGGACACGATTACATAGAGTGACATGTCCTAAAAATGTTTGAAATAGGATAAAACATCCCCCTCTCAATGCATGATTTCATCTATTGTTGTTTTCTAGGTTACATACAAGGCATAAGCTGTCTAGGTAACTGTGCATACATGGTTTCATTTCCATGAAACTCATTTTATCTCTCTTCATTAATACATTGGCACATCATCAAAAATGTTTACATGGTACCCTATTTATTGTCCATAAAACTTCCACTGAGACTGTACTTAGGCCATCTCCAATGGGTATCTATAAGCTATCTATAAGACATAGTATACAATTTTTTAATAGAAGAGAGATAAAAATTATATCTTAATCAAAAGAGAATCTCTTACACATATTTTAATGTCAAGTGAGAATGAATTGTATGGTCATTTGTATTAAGAGCTAGACCATTGAAAAAATTGTCTTTTAGAATGCTTACAGATAGTATGCTATCTCTATTGTTGGAGGTGTGGTCTTATAGCCAACTTGTTAGCTATATTAGAGCATGTTTGGTTCCTCCTGACTTTTTTTAGTTTTTGTCACATCGAATGTTTGGGTACTAATTAGAAGTATTAAATATAGACTATTGATAAAACCGAACTCATACTCTAGACTATTTCGTGAGACAAATCTATTGAGCCTAATTAGTCCATGATTAACAAATATGATGTTACAGTAGACATTTGCTAATTATGGCTTAATTAGGCTTAAAAAATTTGTCTAATGAAATAATCTTTATTTATGCAATTAGTTTTGTTATCAATCTACGTTCAATACTCTTAATTAACGTCAAAACATCCGATGTATCAAGAGACCGAAAAATTCCTAATCCAAACAGCCACTTATTAGCTAACCTCTTAGATCGAGCTAGTTAGCCGATGCGGGCGCCGCGATGCATGCGTGGATGACTGGATGGCCCATGCATGACACATACAGGCTCGCTCAGAGAGGACATCGTGCTACAGTACGTACGGGTAAGGCCACGGTGGTGAGATGAGGCACCATTGCCACTTGCCAGGGATGGGCATGGGTGTGGTTAACTCCGTCGATCCGGCGGAAGGCGGTGTATGCGGCGCCGGCGCGATGCTCGGTGGATCGGGGTCTGGGCCGGTGCCCACGTAGAGCATCTGAGCATGTACATGATGCAGTGGCTTTGCGTTGTTGCGAATGCGATGGATTTGGCCACATGGTGCGCTTTCATTCACAGTGATGGATTCCGTAAAAAATAATAGTGAAAACTAAAAATTATTATCTATAACCTTTAGACGAAGCTTTGGCTTCTCTTTCTGTATACATATAGCAAAAAAAAATTAGTATGGGCTTAGAAGGGGTCACCGACCTAAAGCCAGTAGTGGAGGCTTCAGACCCCCACCAGCTCTCTCCATGGTAGCATTTTTTCATGCTGCTCCAAAATTGCGGAGGCACAGACCTAATTAACTGAATTTCATTGTGTGTGATGGACTTGGTTCTGCACTTCCTCTTTTCATGTTGCTATGGAATTTTCACGGTGCAATTGTCGGGGGGCAAAGTAGAGCTGTGGCAGAGACGGCCGGGTTAATCAGCTTTCGCGCTCTTACCATACGCGTGACGGCGTGAGTGCATGTCAAGTGCCAGTGTGCCACTGTGACTGCATACTGTACAATGTACGGTGGGACATGTTTTCGGTGTGAGAGCTAAATCTAAACGAGTGAGATAGGCGTACAAACAGGGGTTCGTCCCTTCAGTATGGCCGAATGGCTCTACATTCTTCAGCTTCCTAGACCTGGGGTGGGCCTCGTGGCCCATAAATCTGGCCTGTTTGCAAAGGAAAAAAAGTCAATTTTATAAGAAATGGATTTTAATACACTGAGAAGAAGTCCACTCGTTTTTCAGGCATTTATATGGTCATGAAAAAAATCAAAAAAAATCTTGAAGATATATTAACATGCAATATCTTATCCCATACTACAAACATGTATGTTTAAATTCGACTTCTATAAAATATAGCAAAAGGAACAAAGTAGACTCTTAAAAGTATACACATATTCACAATTATATTTGATTTTTTAGTTGTAGCTTTTATAAGTCGAATTTGATCTTACATGTATACATGGGCTGATATATCACATATTAATATATCTTATTATTTTTATTAATTATTTTTATAAATATTTAGGTAACATAAAAACAATGAGGGGACATTCCCCTGAGAGTTCTAAAGAGTTTTTCCAATTTTACATCCCTCAGTTATTGCTCGAGTTTAATTCATGCTACTCAACGGTAAAACTGGGCATACATGATCCATTGAATACTAAAGCCAGTGCAAATTGAGTTTCTCGGTGTTTCTGAAGGTGGTTTCGCTCTATGTGTCATCCACATGGCATATTGTCCAAGTCTAATCTGACGTGGAGATTATGTGGTGCTTACGTAGTTACCATTCTTCAGTCGTCATATTTTTTATCCAAGTTTTATTTTCTGAAGTCAAAGGGGGTAATCATTAGCTTTTGTAGAAAAAGCCAAAATATATTTACAAACGAAAAGCAATTTAGAAATAAAAAGTTTATATACGTATTATTAGCGATCTAAAAACAAAGACTAAAAATAAACTATGAAAAAAAACCCTCAAATGTAACTTCAAATTTAAATATTGGTTTAAACTTAAACGGAACCGAAATGATGAGACTGAAAGTTTACCACGAAAAATGACAGATAACATTTTTCTCCAAATTACCGCTTCACAACCTTCGGTGGAATAGCCGGAGACATCCTCAGTTTGCACGCCCTAGCTTGGTGTGCTTTAACCTTCTCACCATTTTTTAACTCTCTAGTCAAAACATGTTTAGCTGATTAAATTCCTAAACCAGATCACCTCATAACCTGAAATAATGACACAACCTGAAAGTAATATATAATTATAGGAAAAAAGGTACATTTTGGTAGCTTGACACCGAACACTTGTGACGATTTGTCAATGATCATGATACCGATTCAGGATCGTCGTCGTCACAAAGCACATATTCAACACTACTAAACAAAATTACTAGAATAGGGGTTGGCTGTGCTTTGGCAAATTGCGGACAATAGGTTGACCTATGAACAGTAACCAGACGAATATAGGCCGTAGACTGATATTTTTATGGTATTCCGTACTTAAGTAGTCTTGTTTTAGTCTTGAGTTTTTTTTTCTTATTTGAAAACTAACCTTCAAGTTTAAACCAGCTGCTGTGTTGTCCGTACAAGTCAATTGTTGTAGTTGGGGTTGGAGGCACGATGCGTGCTTTACACTGCAAGTCTGCAACTCTGCAAGAGCAACGTCAAATGATATACATTCTTTCCTTCTATACTTTATACGGGCTAAATAACCTAAAATTAATTATATTATAAGATAAACGTACTCTCTCTGTACTCTCTCTGTCCTAATATATATAAGTATATTTCTAGCGCAGCAGAGAAAAATAGTTAAAAATGACTTAAATGACTCTTATTAAATAAGAAGATTCAATAAAGTGAGAGGTAGATATGATAAAATAAATAGAGATTTAAATATGAGATGATCTATGGACAACTAGGTCACCTTAAATACACTTTTGTGAGATAAATTTAAATTCTAGAAATACGCTTGTTACGAGGATGGAGGTACTAATAATTTAGAATTTGCTTACACTAGCATATAAGGGTTTTAAAGTCGAATTAACATGAAACAGCTGTCAAGTAAAGCAACATCATGGTTTGAACCTTGAAGGTTGAAGCATGGAAGGCGAGCTGCAGATTAATCATTGTTGAGTTGCTATCTGAGAGAGAGCGAGGGATGACAAACAGGATATTTATAAATAAAAAATAATTTATAATAAATATTTTACATACGTGTTCTTAACGATAAAAAAGCTATGTTTGAAAAATATATTATGATGAAAACTTTAAAATATATTTTATATTTAAGGTCAAAAATTTAAATTTTGATTTATAAACATAATTAAAAGCACAAAGACAAGGCCGGGTAACACATTGTTCTCAAATTGTTAGGCAATTCTATGGACCTACATGGCTAGGCACCTGGGAAACAGAGTATGATAGGTGTTGAAATGTTCGGTGTTTACAGTATCAGTCAATCGTCATCTCGTACCAATGAATCAAAGAGTCAAGAATTAAGATATTATCCAAACTTAACCTTTACTGCTAAACGTCAGAGAATATACTTCTTTAATAACCATTTCGTTATCATCGGCATGAATGGCTGGCGGCTTGGTGCACACAGGATGAATAATATTTTAATTTGGTGATTGTTAGATAAGAATACTCACAGGAAGACAATGCAATAGAAAATTGACTAGTGGGGGAGGGGCTAGACGCAAGTCACGCAACCAAGTCAAAGCAGGGAGGGTATCACATCACATGAGTACTGTAAGGTGGTATCTGACGTTGTGACGTGCTTCATAATTTTCAAGTAAACAACTAGGCTTGGGACAGTGGTTGATTACCATAGAATGATATCATGATGTCCTCATGTCCTCACAAAACGTTTACACCATGACCCCCCCCCCTTTTAACAATACGCGTGAGAATTGTGTATATTTTGTAATCCCTCCATCCTCAAATACAATTATTTCTATATTATTTAGCAAGAATTAAAATTAAGAATAAAATATTATATGTAATTTCTCTTAATAAATGAGAAATTAGTAGGGTATGAAGATATGTGGGAATAAAATAAAAATAATTTTGAATGTGAATTGATTGGTGAAACAACTAGTACTAAAAAAGCACTAGAAATGCTAATATTTTGGAGGCCACATTCTAATTCTCAAAATACTTATATTTTGGGATGGATGTGGTATGTATTCTAGGATTTAGATTTGCACTAAAATATAAGTATTTCTAACATTATTCACAATACAATTTATCTCATCAATCTCTTCTTGTTTAAATTATTCAACCATTTTATCCTTACATACTCTCACCTTATTCATTCCTCATTTATTAAAGCCCTATCATTTTTATTATGTGGAACTGTAGTCTTTTTGTCTCAACTTAAATATATATCAAATAAACTAAAGCTACTTATATATTAAAATGGACGTAGAATTAGCTACAAGTATGTATTCATCATCACATGATCGGATGGGGAAAACCACTGGGAAAAAACACATGAAAGAAAAAGGTCTGTATCTCGTGCTGGTTTTGAGCGACCAATCAACCGAGGTATGGTTGTGTTCTTTTCACAAATGAAGATAAAAATAAAATATTATATAATCTTTTGATAACTATTTAATGTTACAAACAATAAAATTAACTACTTTGATGATAATAAACTATATATATATATATATATATATTATATGTGTGTGTGTGAACTTTCTCTCCTACATTAACCAAATTGTGAGGATGACGATTGTGTCGAAACGATTTTCCAGCGAGACTTGGTGATCGTTTTCCTGCTATCTCACCGTGAACCAAGGAAAGGCTGATGGCTTAAGAGCATCTCTGATTTCGGCTCTCTATTTATCTATTTGACTAACTAGCTAAAAAGATTTCTCTTTTATATTTACTACACTCCAACAACCTCTTTAATACTAATGGCTAGACAATATGTGTGGTGAGGCCCATAATTTAGATATCAGGAGAGGTAGTTTGGTCAGCCAGATGGCCGACTTGGTCATTCGGTTAGCAAATCAGTTAAAGGTCGATTTTTTTATCAAGATTGTCAAAATATAACTTAGAGAGGCATATATAGCGATTCTGTTGGAGATGCTCTAATGAACTGAAAGAGATGCGACCTTGCGGGTGGCCGATGGCGTTGAGAATGAACCAGATATTGGCGCGCCTTCGGGCAATTGACGAGGGGGTGGTCCAATGTTTCCTCTTGTTGATCACAAAGGATTTCCCTCCCTGAATGCCGTTAAACCTCCTTTGATCAGTCTATCCGCTATCCAGCAACTGTTTGTGAGCGATCAACCACGACAAGTATATACCATGACCACTTATAGCCGTGCTGGAAGAAGAAATGCATGCACAAGCTAACGTGATCGAGTTCGTGTGTTCTTGGTAAAATTGCACCATTTGCAGTTTTGCACCTCCCTCGGTGGTAAACCAAACACTGCACTCTGGAAAGAATATATAATAAGGAATAAGATGGATGTTTGACCTGTGACATGTGATCGGTACATGGCTCCTAAGCCTGGACATATTCCTTACATTTCTATTTGAGGTACTATTTCTGCCACTCCAATTAATTTTGGCCTTACTATCTATTAGTGGTACTGGTGTAGTAAAGTTAAATCTAACTATCTATTTTATAATATATTAAATATTTTAATTATGAAAGATTCACAATTTATTATTTTAACCTGGTACTAGTATATGATACACAAATAATATTATATATTTTAATTCAAATTTACATTTATAAAACTTCTACGTACTACACATACCGCTCAGTGTAATATAAAAAAATAGATTTATTATATGCAAATCAACGGACAACTCGCTGTCATTTGAGGTATATTAAAAAAAACCTTGAATATTGGAGATAATTTGGATGTTAATGCGTGATATTGCTACTACATGATTAAATCAATATAGTAGGTGTGCTAGTGGGAGCGAGCAAGTGCTGTGGCACCCAAAGTCTACGAAACACTTCATTAATTACATTCTACAAAGGAATGGATGGATGTTGATATGTTAATGATTAACCTAAACAATAGTTGGAGCATGACAATCATCATGGCTATTCCCGCTGCTACCAGCAGTGACGGATATAGGAAATAATAGTAGGAAGATCTGAATAATCCAGATAGAGCGATAATCTTCCATCTTTGACGACTTAATATATCCGTTCCTACTTTTTAATACATGTTTAACCATTCGCCTTATTTAAAAATTATTTTTATATTATTTTATTTATTATTAAGTATATCTTTATATATATATAACTTTATATATTTTAAAAAAATTAAATAAAAAGAATGATCAAACGTGTATAAAAAAATCAACAGTGTTAAATATTTAGGAACGGATGAAATAGAATTTTACCGAGATCTCACTGAAATCTCTCATGGTCCCAACAACAAGTAGTGAGAGCTCGAGCCTATGGTAAATCAGTCGGTGGCTACCAGTACAAGTAGCAGGTTAGTGCAACAGTTCCAGTACAGCCTACTCAGAGCTGCGATTGACATGGCTCATGGAATGATCGAAGTTTTTCAACGTTTACAAGTGTACAGAATCTTCAAACCGGTTTCAGCCGTTGGTCATGTTTAGTTCCCAAACTTTATTTTCCAAAAATATCATATTAAATTTTTGACACCTAAATCGAGTATTAAACATAGATGAAACAAAAAAACTAATTATACAGTTATGGGAGAAATCTTGAGATGAATCTTTTGAGCCTAATTAGTCCATAATTAGCCACAAGTGCTACAGTAATCAACATGTGGTAATAACGGCTTAATTAGGCTCAAAATATTCGTCTCGTGGTTTCCAGCCGAGCTGTGAAATTCGTTCTTTCGTTCATGCCAAAAACTCCTTCCAACATCCAATCAAACGTTCGATGTGACATTTTTCCCAAAAAAATTTTATCATCTAAACATGGCCTTTCTGCAGTTCGGTATATGACTCCTCCATGTGCTCGCTGCAAGCCTGCATGATCATGCAACGTTGTGAAACCAAAGCAGTTCACACGATCACACGCGTACTGATCATGTACTCCAGTCTCCAGCGGTGCAGGCACACTCCATTTCCTGCGTGAAAACGGACAAGCATGGCTGCCTGCCCTGTCTATTCCATCAGGCGTCATAGAAAGATTAAAAATCTTCAGCTGTGATTGATGAAAAAAATTGGTGCAAACCAGTGATTTATACTACCTGTTAATGAGGCTTTACTGTAAAGCTAGAATCTCAGTAGCACTGCACACATTCCCTGTATCTGTGCTAGCAGATGAATCTTTTTGCACGATGCTTTGGCTTTTTCTGAATATAACAAAGTGGGGGCGATGCTTTACTTCGCCCAGAATACATAAGATCAGATGCATTATTGACAGGCACATAAGATTCCGAAGAGATTAAAAGTTGAGAACTTGATGTCGCAGAAAGTTCTTTGCAGTCATTTTCCGTCAGTGAAGTTGTTCGTCGGAATTCCATAAAAAGTTGGTCGAGACGCCACGGAGAGGAGGCGCACTTGAAGCTTTAAAAAGTGGCATCTGGAAACAGCGATCAAAATGCACGTCATGTTTTCCAAAAGAGCGCATAAGAAAAGATCGCTTCTAGATTTCGTTTGAACTCTTGCGCTCTGGTTGTTTGTTTCTAGTGGCTAAACTTTAGCCCCTAGTCATATGGATGTTTGGACACTTATTTAAATAATTTACATAGTAAACGTAGTCTATAAATAAAACCCATCCATAATTTTGGACTAATTCGTGAGACGAACCTAATGAGTCTAATTAATCCATGATTAGCGCATGTGATGCTACCGTAAATATTTGTTAATTATGAATTAATTAGGCTTAAAAAATTCATCTCGCGGATTAGCTCTCATTAGTGAAATTAGTTTTTTTATTAGTCTATATTTAATACTTCAAATTAGTGTTCAAACATTCGATGTGACATGAGGCTAAAAAGTTTAGCCCTATCTAAACAACCCCTACCCAGCCAACAGAGTTACACAGCGTGATTGGCACGGCCGGTTTGGCAGTTTAGCTCCCTCCCACACTGGTGCTGTAACAACAGAAGCAGCTCCACGTACGTTTGTTACACATTCTTTTCTTCTTCGAGTAGTTACACTAAACGGCTCAAGCACCATTCGTCAAGGGATATGACTCCTTTGACGTAGAAATTTTACAGGTTTTCTCAGGGTTAATTCAATTCTCATAATTTTCTCTAGAACTTCTCCCCTACAGGACGTATACCTCTGCAGTGGAATGGTTAAGACCGTTTATTTCCATTTAGGGTTATTATAATTTAAATTATCCAACTAGCTTACTATAGGTAATAGATACAAGGTGAGTAATGTAAAGTACTTAAAGGTAGTGGATCTTTTAGTCGTCCAATAATTAGGAAAAAAATCATTCTCGTTGGAGCTTATCATGTAATTTGGCATCTATATTATAATAAACTATAATAATCTAATTGTGTGTTTTGGATTATTTCTATAATCTAGATTATAATGATCATAAGATGGAACACATAGGGCCTAAGCGTATATGTGTAATACTCTCTCTGTCCCACATAACTTTATTTCACTCATTACATATGTATCAATACAAGAGAAAAAGATTAATAATCTCTACTTTATCAAATCCAATACAATTATTTCTTACTTTATGTATTAACAATGCACTTATTATTTGCTTTCATGAAGATCCAATACAATAATTACTCATAGATAAACTTATTTTAGAACAAGGTAAAATATGTGAATAATAATCTTATTTTATAACGAATATAGTATGCAACAAAATAATAGTATAATGGTTAGACCATGCTCGGCGCCAGCTCTTCTAAGCCCAATTCTCTTGCTTTTTGTGTGCATGCCTGACTACTAATCGGTGTGTTTTTTTAAAAAAAATATAGAAACTTTACATTAAAAATCATACTAATCTTATTTTTAAAATACAATTAATAATTAATTAGCTGGTACATTGTTGTGCATGTTAGGGCAGTAAAGAGCATATCCTAGTCAATGCACGCGGGACGTTCGAGTGTTCGACAAGACCGGATTTTTGTCGTGAGCACGTTCTATCGTACATTCAGGTTTGTTTCTAAATTTTTTTCAAAAACATTATATCGAATCTTTGACACCTAAATAAAGCATTAAACATAGATAAACCAAAAAACTAATTACATAATTATAAAAGAAATATTGAGACGAATCTTTTGAGCCTAATTAGTCTATGATTAACGATAAGTACTACAATAACTAACATGTGCTAATGACGGATTAATTAGGCTCAAAACATTCGTCTCGCGGTTTCTAGGCTAGCCGTGAAATTCGTTTTTTTATTCATGTCCAAAAACTCCTTCCGACATCTGATCAAACATTTGACATGCCACTTCTTCTTAAAAAATTTCTCAATCTAAACACCATACGCTTTGGTGACCCGGTAAGGCAACAACAGTTCGCGGTGGGAGTCCAAACTCGAGACAACAGTTCGCGGTGAAGAGTCCAAGCTCGTGCGACTTGTGTCAGCTTGTCAACCCACGCGCGCGCGGGCGCGTGCGTACACATCCGCGCCGTGCAAGCCAAGACGGCGTGCTACCTGTCCGCCCGTGAGCGAAACCGGGCGCTTCCGGCCGACACCCCCGCACCGGACCCATCCTGCTCCTCCGCCCGATTCCCGACGCAAATCCGACGCGTTTTCGCGCTGCCCCAGCGTACTGTGCTGCGTACAGCCGCCTCCTTTTTATAGCGCGCGCCACCAGTCCTCTCCTCCATTCCCACTCGCAACACGGCTCCACGTTCACGGTCCGCTAGCTAGCTCCGCTTTTGTAAAGCTCGGAGCTTGAACGTCCCCCGCCATGGACGCCGCCTCCTGCGTGGGCGTCGCGCCGGCGGCGCTGCTGTCCAGGTCCTTCGCCGACGCCGCCATCGCCCGCGCGCTCCACTTCTCCCTCTGCGACCACTCCCCGCTCCCGGAGCCCACGGCGACGCACCAGTCCGTGGCCACGGACGTCGACCTTGGCGCCGTGCAGGCTGTGCCTGCCGTGGCGGCGCTGCCCCCACGGGCGGCGCAGTCATCGCCGTCGCCGTCGGCGACTCGGTGCTGCCGGCTGGGGCCGGCGGGTGGCGGGCGCGCTGGGAAGCGGCGGCCGAGGCCGTCGAAGCGCACGCCCACCACGTACATCAGCACCGACGCGGCCACGTTCCGCATCATGGTGCAGCAGGTCACTGGCGCGCAGGTCGAGCCGCTGGACGACGCCTGCCTCGGCCTCCTCATGCCGCCGCCCTTCGACGTCATCGAGCCCGCGCTGCTGCCCGCAGACGCCGCGGCGTGCGTAGGCGCGGCCCACGTCCCCGCGGCTTACGTTCCCCACCCTCTCCACGCCGCTGCGGCGGCGGTGGCGGCAGCTGAGCAGCCGTGCTTCCCGACGCTGGATTCGTGGAACGTCATGTACGGTGGCAAGGACGAGGTTGTTTGAACTCCCAAGGTACTTGTAAGTTGTAGCTAATGATGCCATCGTATTCGTACGTGTGGCCTTTGCCCATCGATCTCTTCTTCTCTGTTCGACGTAGAATTTTAGAGAAGCTGTACATTACTACACGCAGTGAGCCGCGTGTCCGTGGTGGCAGCGCCGGAGTGCGCTCGCTAGCTATGGGGTTGTTTAGATGGGATAAAATTTTTTAGTCACATGTCACATCGAATGTTTGAATATTAATTTAAAGTTAAATATAGACTAATAAAAAAACTAATTTTATAAATGAGTGGTAATCCGCTAGACGAATTTTTTAAGCCTAATTAATCTATAATTAGGGCATGTTTACTGTATCATCGCTTAGGTTAATTATGAGGTTAATTATGGATTAATTAGCCTCAATACATTCGTTACGCGAATTAGTCCAAGATTATAAATGTATTTTATTAATAGTCTACGTTTACTATTTATAATAAATATTCAAACATTCGATGGGACAAGGGGCTAAAGTTTAGCCCTTTCCCAACCACCCCCTATATCAGCCCATAGCAATCATGTTTCTGGCTATCTTAGTTTTCTTGCGATGGATTCCAGTACTTGAACATGCTTGTGAATGTCTGATATTTCTATCTTGCCCATCGGTCTTCTGCTTATCTGGCCAATCAATCCGATAATTAATCCAGCTGCTCTAGTGTGCAGGTATGGTTTTACTCTTGTGATTGCTGAATCGTGAACAAATACTACTAGCTGCATTAAACTACAGTTTGCGAGTATTATGGCCGCGTTATTTCCTGTTTTTTTAATCATACGTTTCAGGTTTTACCCCCATGTTTTCTAATCCGATAAACAATTTATTATTTATAAAATATTTCTATATATAAATCCAACGTATCAATTTTTCTAAAGTAAGATTTTTAATTCTATAACAGCTAACTCTATCATTCATATCATAAAACACATATAATAAAAACTAAAAATCTTTCGTCTTTAACACAGCCTGTGGCTGACTTATGTACATACCCTACCAATCTCTCGAGGATAGGAACGAGCCGAGCACGAGGACGTACTACATAACGTACTGCAGAGGAGCACGGATAGTTACAGCCAGCTGCAACGCGACCATGCACACAACTGTGAATGAACAGCCGAACACGACGATCCGTCAAGTTGCACCGTCACTTCGTCAGCAGCGGGGCCACCAGCACAGCACTTATCCACATTGTTGTTGCCACAACCCACAAGCGTTCGCGACTCGCGAGGGGCCGAGGGCCACACTTTAACCTGCGACTTTTTCTCGTGGGCTCAAAAAAGTCTCGAGCTCCCCGACGAGGACGACAGGGCCCGGGGTTTTGCCATGTTTCAACGTTAAGACTTCGGGGTCCACTACACGAGTCGCCCTTGGTAAGTTGGTAGGATTGACACCGCGACGCGCGGTTGATGTGGATCCAACCGCTCTGCTTTGTCATTGCGCTTTCCACCGGGGGTGGAACCGTGGAAACGAAACGGTGAGGGGAGAAACGCCCACCCGAGCGGCCGAGCCGAGAGACCACAAAAGCTGCCTTTTTTTTTTTCTCTCTCTCTCGCTTTGATCCATTCTCTCGATGGCTATCGCGCACTCGCGCTGCTCCTGCTCCTGATCCCTTTTTCAGTCGGGGGTCGAGATTTTCGTAAAAGCCACATGCCCCGTTCACATGGCAAGAGAGACATCACCATTGGACCATCTCCGAGACTCTGCACCAGGAACAAAGAATGTTTCAGGCAGGGCCAACTCGGGAATCACCATAGAAAGTGTTTTCCTCTCAAACTTCTTAAGACTTCTGATGACACAAAAACAATAGCAAACCTCGATATATGGCTATTTGTAATCCTACCCACCGGACAAGTGATCTCATACCTTTGGTGTTCTCAGTTTCTGGTGCTGGTGGTGTACGTAGGAAGTCGGGGAAACAGTTTTTAGCATATACCCGTGTGCTTACATACAATCTATATAGTCATCAAAAAATATGAAAAAATTGATAAGATAGATTAATATAAGTTATATCACTTCATAAACATGCAAGATTAAATTCAACTTCTACTAGTTGTAGTAAAAAACAAACAAAACTAAAACTAAGTATACACATATTCATAATTATTTTTGTTATTTTTGCTACAACTTGTAGAAGTTAAATTTAAACTTGCATGTTGGTGGAGTGAAATAACTCATATTAAACTATCTTCTCAATTTTTTTCATATGTTTTGATGACTATTTAGATGGTATGCAAGCAACGGGTGTACCTATACCCGTGTGCTAAAAAAACTGCCTCCCATGAAGTCGTGGGATTCCAATGGCATGCAAGAGCGGTGGAACTATCCAACACCAAGCAGAAGATGCTAAATGTATGTTCTTAGCCGTGAGAAACAAACAAAGATTACTCAACAAAAGGGCATAATTGTTGCATTGACCAAGCTAGAATTAGTTACAAATTGCAATAGATCGTACTCTCTGGTGATCTTACAGGAGATCACACGCTTCATGAAACAATTGGTGTGCCGCCCACGCACACACCAGGGATCTACCGCTGTAGTTTACCTGGAAGAGATCATCGTAGCGGAAGGGCACCGCCCAGCATGCGGCAACCACTGTTGCTGAATGCCAAGGCGCAGACATTCAGCCATTCAGGCTTGCCTCAGTAACTTCGGCGACGAGCCGACGATGGAAGTGACTCGCAAGAGCATGTCTTCATCGTACTGTGTCCAAGGGGTAGTTTGTTTTTAGACTAAACTTTAGCTCCTAGTTACATCAGATGTTTGAACACTTATTATAAATAGTAAACGTAGATTATTAATAAAACTCATCTATAATCTTGGACTAATTCACGAGACGAATCTAATGAGCCTAATTAATTCATAATTAGCCTATGTAATGCTACAGTAAACATTTGCTAATTATAGATTAATTAAGCTCAAAAAATTCGTCTTGCGGATTAGCTCTCATTTATGAAATTATTTTTTTATTAGTCTATGTTTAATACTTCAAATTAGTGTCCAAATATCCGATATGACATGTGACTAAAAAGTTTAGCACCATCTAAACAATCCCTAAAAAGCCAGGTAAAAGAAGGCCTGGTTAGATGAGGAGCTTGTTACGCTGAGATTTGGTGTCTGAAAGTTAAATCATGCGTAGAGTTTACAGCTCCAACAGAGGCAAGCTGGTTATGCTGAGTGCTAAACGAAGCAAATATGGTACTATCGGTTAAACAAAATCAGAAGAAGAAAAATGGTCTCCCCGTTAGATTGGGCCGTTGCAACTATTTCCCAATCGGACTGGGCCATGTGCGTGCACTTGTACATGATGATTGCCTTGATCGGATTAAAAGGTGCCTCGAAACGCACGCGGACGGCGGACACGTGCGAAGTGCGAACCGTGCCACGTAGGATGCTAATGGACCATGATCATTGGACAACCCTATTAATTCTTAAAAAATTTTACGTCAAAACTCCGTATAATTTTATTTTTAACTCATTTTGAACCTAACCCTTAAATTTGATAAATTTAATAGACAAAAAGTTAGACCCATTACCACCCCTACTCATACGCAATGGCAACACCTTCTTCAATGTTAATAGAAGACCTAACTACTAACTCTAAAATCTTTCTATGCTGCTACGAGCAAACATAGAGCCAATTTGTATAATAGTTACGCATAAATGGGTAACATCATCAATGCATGGTCCACCTCTTATATATACATAGTGTTTTAGAACTTGTGTTATAGCTGGTTGTAAATCTATAGCCTATTTTTCTTCTCTCCTTTTCTCTCTCCTCTATGTAATCACAAATATGACGTGTAATTTTTAGAGCCCGCTTAATCACCTATTGTGCTCTCTCTTATAGCTAGAAACAATGTGCAGCGTTGCAACGCTTACCTACATACGTTTTGCCCTATTTATTAGCAAATCATGTTCAATATAATGTATGGTCAACTTAAATATTGATTAATTTAATACCTCATTATTTGAAGAGAACTTAATGTATTTAATTTGTACTTTTAATATCCATGTTTATAATATACTCTCTCTGGTTAAAAGTATTTATCGTCTTAGAACAAAATTTAGTTAAAATTGAAAATTTGACAAATAAATTTATATTAAAATAAATTTATAAAACCTAATAATTTTACGACATTATGATAATTCTTTTCTATATCATTTGTCTTATATTTAAACTAAGCATTTAAAAAATAATAGATGGTGGGAATTTTAGAAGTGTTACCAAATCTAGTCCTAAACATAATTATTTTTGACCGAAGGGAGTATAGTTGTATGTTTACAAAATTAAGTGTTTTTTATAGCCCAAACACTCAAAAGTATTTGCATACCTTAAATTGCATTCCCTCTAGTCTTATAATACTTGTCATTTTCAACGACGACATAGTCTCTGAAATTCATCTTTGATTAAGATTTTCTATTGTAATATATATAATAAATAAATAGTTTTTACTTTATATGGAAGTTTTTTAAAGATTATCTACATATGTTGTTTCAGTGTCGTTAATACACATTTTTAAAGTTATTAATAGTCAAAATTTTAAAAATTTGACCTTAACCTTATCTAAGATGATAAAAATTATCAAACTAGAGGGAGTGATTAAACTGTCAACTAATGATGAAACATATAATTTTTGTTTTGTGAGGACATATATTTTTCCCCTTGTTTTAATAATTATTATTTATCTAATTCTTTTATAGCCAAAACACTTTCTCTTCATCCTTTGTATTTTTTTGCCATACATGTGAAGTAATATGAAAGGCACATTCTTTTCGGTAAATACTATGTAACATCTGTTATCTATTATTGTGAACTCATGTCACGAACAATAATGAAAATAGACAGCGGGAGGTAACTTTTCCTATCTATTCTAGTTAAATGTGAATTCAAGTACAATTATATTATGGTCTTTCATCTCATCGGCCCTCGTACAATGAATGTGATGAGTTTTTATATCCAGATGTTTACATAAATAAGTTCCTACATCCATACCAATATAATTGTATTTCTGGATTTCTATATCACACGTTTTACAGTTTGTCTTATTTTTTAAAAAATATGATTTTTTCTTAAAATAGTCACACATAAAGTATTACTCATATTTTGTCATCTAATAAGAATAATAAAATACTAAACATAATTCTTTTAAATAACACAAACAATTAAACGTTAAACATAAACAATGCAAAAAAAATTACTTATTATAAGACAGAGGAAGTATAAGATCATTCCTTTAAAGGCTGGGAGATCAGATAAGTCTAATGGTAATTTGAATAATATATTAGATCACTTTGTGAGCTATCACTTTCACAGAAGTACTGGTCTCCATACATCTTGAAAGCATATTCCTCAATAATGTAATTGATATGATTCTTAGCCCCTAGTCAATTTCATCACTTGAGGAGCTACTTGTCTTCTTGCTAGTTTGCCTTGTCACTCTTTATTCCATGCAACAACAGAGTTCAGGATCGAGCACTCCTAGTCCTACCTGCCACCTTGTCTCATGACAAATAGCTTTTCTACTTGTTCAAAGATAAGTTGTATGTTCTCTATGTGCTCACTGTTGCAAATTATGATTAGATTCAGATTAATCCTAGAAGGGTAGAGGGTATATATATACATGGGCCTTGGGCCACACATCAATAGAAAACCCTAGCTCGATACCATGTTTCAAATTGTGATTAGATTCAGGTTAACCCTATAAGGGTAGAGGGTATATATATACATGGGTCTCATGGGCCTTGGGCCATACACCAACACTCACAACTGATTTTCGGTTGAACAGGAGATAAGATGTTTCCATCTATATAAAATGATATGCACAAATGAAAAGTACACCAAAAATGATTAATTATATCATAATATTATAATTTCTCTGGTTTTGAAACGTGTCACTGCAATTCGTATAGTTTATTCTAAAACTTAATTTTGGAGTTGATTTTGAGTTTTTTATCATAATTTATTTTACACCGTTGCTTTAGGATATTTCAATATAAATATATACTCCCTCCGTTTCATAACGTAAGATATTTGACTTTTTTCTTTCAATATTTGACCACTTGTCTTATTCAAACTTTTATGGAAATATTATTTATTTTGCTTGTGACTTATTTTATTATCAAATAACTTTAAGCATGACTTGTTATTTTTTATATTTATACTAAATTTTTAAATAAGACGAATGGTCAAACAATACAACTAAAAAAGTCAAATATCTTAAATTATGAAACGGAGGTAAAAGTTTTATACATAAATTATTTTTAACTACTTATACGTTGTTTTCTTATAATAAGTATAAACCAAACTATATTGGTGCTCATCTCTATCATCCCGTCGGTAATTGAAGGAAGTGAAACCAAAAATCGAAATTTCACCTTAATCTCAACACTAATTCGCCGATCCAAGCTCCTAATCCCACTCATCCGCAAGTTGACCTGTTCACTGCGATAAGCTCGCGGCCAGAGCAGGTTGGCTTGGCAAGCAACGCCAACGCTCCCTCCCGTCCCGGTCCTCCCCCAACGCCAACCCCACCCGTTCGATCGCGATCCCATGGGCGCCGGCGTCCCTCACGGCCACCTGCCCTGGACAGCGACGTCGAGGCGCCGGCCGCCCTAGAAATGCCGCCTCCGGCGCTGCCCCCCTCGCCTCAATCCGGCACTGGCGAGGTGGCGCAGCGGCCCTCGAAAAGGTTCTCCCTCGTTCGATTTCTCTCGCGACTGCTCTATTTTTTTTTTGTGCTAGTTTTGCTTTTTCGAGTGCGCGATTTTGTTTCAGAGGCGACGCTTTGGTTAAGCATCATGTTTAGGAGGGGAATTAGCGTATGCTTTGCTTTAGGGTTACTCTTGGAGTCATCAGTCATTGGGGGCTTGGGGCACTTGCCTGTGCATTTAGGGTGTATTTGGTACTCTTGTATGTGGCCTCTGCCAGTGCCAGGGCCTGTGCATGCAGCATTCGATTGATTGGTTGCCTAGCTCACTGTCAGAGAGCTCTCTGTTGATGAAAAAGCAAGTCATATTGCCGGGTGAAAATAAACCCGAGCTGTGTTTCTCGCTATAACATGACGGGCTAATTCAAATACAAGCAACTAGATAACTTCTCTACATAGCCAGACAAAATAAATACACTGTAACAAACAAGTAAAGGATGATTGTCCGAACCAAACTCAAGTTGGGCCATCTCCAACATAGCGGAAACCAAAAATACCTTTATTGTGCAGTTCACTGTTTGTGCCAAATGGTCTTGTTTGCAGCACCGGTTTCCCGCTATTTGCGGAAATGCCCTCTTACTGCACTATCCGAGTTTCCGTTTGTTTGCTTTTACTGTAAAATCTTGTGGTATGCTCTGCAAATCTGATAACGTTACATGCTCAAAAAATCTTAAAAACTTAGGGGCTGATTGTTTGGAGGGGCTAATCCATAAGTCTCTCCATTTTAGTTCCTTTTAGTCCTTAAAATACTAAACAGGAGAGACTAAAAGGGACTAAAACTATCTAGTTCCATAAGTCCCTAGGGGAGGTGCCAAAAATAACTAAAGGCCTATAATACACCTACTCTACTACTCTAAACCTATAGCTATATATATGTGCTGTGTACTATAGAGTAGGTCATTTAATGAAGTTTTAGTCCCTCTAAACAAATAGGGTAGGACTAAAAGAGACTTATGTTATTAGGACTAAAAATTAGTCCTAAGACTTATAGAAACAAACAGCACCTTTAACTTTTCCCAAGGGTGATGATTTGTGAAGGCGGCAGTTCATAATTAACATTGATGGGCACAAAATTGAGCGAGGAAAGGGCTAGGTTGTCACAGATGAAACCGCAGACAGTGTTTCCTACTTGTTGCGTGTATTGCTTGCATCGAAGGAGAAAACGACGGTTGCGTCTTGCTTGCCCGCGATCCATTGTAAACTCTAAGGAGTAAACTGCAAGTGAGATGATCATGTCAGCGACCTGTTTGTTAACTTCTCTCGTCTTCTGTTGGCTTTACTTCTACTCATGCTGTACTGGTGACTGGTCTGAGCTAATTGCTATATAGTATATCGTATTCTTGATGTCTTGCCGTCCATAATAACTACACATAGTACGCCCTCGGTTTACATATTAATTTGATTTTTGACTTGTCTTTGGTTCCCCTTCAAACGAAACAAACATGTCATTAAAAATACTAGGGACATTTCATTTAATAAATTCGAAATTTGGGATTAGCAAATACAAAATTATATTATAGAATTTATTTACCTCGAAATTATTAGAAAGCTGTACTTCTTTGTCCAAGAATGAACTATGTATAAGCTTTTTTTTTGTCCTAAAAAGCCGTAGACTTTAACCTAGTTTTCATTACATGATGTTGCAGTTAATTACATGTTTGGTAGATGTTATGGCCGTTCTGGCCTGTGACCGTTGTGGCCTGTGACACGCATTATTTGTCGGAAATCACAATTTTTGGAATAAGAGGCTAGAAGGAATAAATGATGGTACCATTTTCGCAGCAATATTCCTAAGCTTAAATGGTCAGTTGATAAAATAATTGTTTTTCCTTGATCTTTATGATTTCTGTTAGACTTAAATTATTTGTGAATGGAGGGGTAACTGATATGAATAACCTCTTCTTTTAATGTAAGCTGCTATAATTTGAAATTAGTTAATGTATTTAGTATATGATTAAAATTATAATATTTATTTTATTAACCCTAGCCCGTCTATTACGGTGTAATACGCGGGTTGATGATTAGTTCTATTATTTTTAGAAGGTACTAGGTATAACAAAGCAAGAGGAACCTTTTTTTTTATTTTTGTTTATCCATGTATGTGTTGACATCCGTGCTGACAAAATCATGCATAACAAAACCAGTCTCTTGGACGATGGTTTGGCTTTTTTAGGGAGAGGAAAATTTGCAACCGAAAAATAATTTATGATTAAAACTTTTATATAATGTGTTCCTAACAATTAAAAAGGTAAGTTTGAAATATAAATTACGATAAGACCCTAAATCAACTCTAAATTTAAGGTTAAAAATTTAAATTTTGACTTATAAGCATAATATGAAGCAAAAAGATGGTTCCTCCTTACCCCAGGAGTCTCGTAAGCTTGTTTAAGACGTCTCCTATCTAAGTAGCATTAGATAATTATTAGTCCTCATCTTGCTTAGCAATTGCCTGTCAAGATACCTAGCATAAACTTATGCAGGTTGCGTATAGAAAATATTTCGGTGTCAACTCTCTGTTTCAACATCATACATGAAAAACTATAGGATGAATGTCTAGCTAATATAATAGAATTTTCTGTAGGACCGCTAATATAATAAGAATTTTCTGTTGCCGAACCCCTAGCTAAGCACCCAACTACCGTGGCTTGTGATTGCGAACTCGTCTTTCTTGTGCTAGTTTTTCTGGTTCCCCCTCAACGTGAGCAATGTATCGTAAGCTTTAAATTAAACTTCCTAGCTTAACAACTATTTTTTATTTAATATTTTATATACATGTTTTTAGCGATCTAAAAGTAAAACACTGAAAAAATAAACTATGTAAAAAAATCCTAAAATCAACTTCAAATTTAGTGTTAAAATTTTAAATTTAAATTTATAAACATAAACAATAAGTAAAGAAAAAAAACGAGGCTGTTACTCCATCAAGCCTCACATCTGCAGTGCATGCAATTTGGCACGACTAACCAATGTTCATGTTCCCCTCTTATGATGTACTAAGTTTATCAATTATTATTTTTTCAAAACCAAAATATCATTCTTACCATGAGCTATAAACAAAACCGCTTTCAATAATATATGTGGTATGTGATATAAAACCATATATAAAAACTTATTTTCATATACAAATATACGAAGAGAATTGCCTATATGGATAGGGGGTATTTTTGTGTACAGTCCTCATGATATGTACCCTTAAAATCTAAGAACAGTGAGAAATTTCTAGAGCCGCTAAAAAGACCTTTCGAAGCATGGACACGTTCTTTTCTGAAAATACTATGACCATCTATTATCTATTTTAAAATGATGTACGCAAATCAAAAAGCACATTAAAAATGTTATTGGATCATGTCATTATAATTTCTCCACTTTTAGAGATCTCAGTCTTGGTCGACCTCCAGTGTCGCTATCTTTGGGGATCTTTTAGAAGAGCAGAGCGGTCTTGCCCCCTTCTCTCTCTACTCCCCCCTCCTCCCTCTGCTTGAGTTACTTTTTGTTGGTTAGTTACGCGTCTAGTTTAATCGTTCTATCTTTTGTTTTTTTAGATATTAGCCTTAAGTCCGACAAGCTTCTAGGCGTCATGTACCAAGATTCTTCCTGATGTACAAGTATTTTGTAAGTTCGAGATAATTTCTCCACTTTTAAAATACAACATTACAATTCACGTAATTAAGACATGACGTTACGATTTATATGTATTTGAGATATGTGATCGCTTGCCTGTTTGACGATTATTCCATTTTTTGACCGAAATGCCCCTATCTTCATCCTCTATCCCCTTCTTTTCTCATTTTACTTACTCCGGCGGCTCCTCCCCTTCTCTACTCCGGCGGCAGAACACCAGACATGGAGGCGGCGGAGGTTCAGGTTAGTGGCTCCTCCCACTACTCCCCATCCCCCACCAACTCTTCCTCCCTCTATCTTCTCACTCCGAGCAGCATCGACGGCCAGGCTGGGGGGAGCAGATGGGCGACCTCGCCCCTGCTACCGAACTCATAATAAGTGCTATGTCCCCAACCTCTCTGCCACCGGATGCGTCGACCTTATCCGTCTCCTTCCCCGACCTCGCCTCCACCCGGCTTGCCGGCACTAACCCCGCCCACGCCAACCAGGAAGATGGCGTCATGGCGGCGCCAACCCCGCACGTCTTCATCCTCGATCACTCTGCCAACTATAGGTTCGCTGCATCCACCAATCTCGCGGCAGCATTGTCCCCCGATCGCCTGGTCTGCCGGCCTCGACCCAATGCACGCCGGCAGGGAAGACCGAGTGATGAGATGCGCTGGCGCACTTAGCTGTGCATTTATTGTACAGTTCTCTACCCTCATTTTTCTTATTAGAAAAATTTAAATTTTGATTTATCCTGTTTTATTGCAAAAGATGGCCTCGTGGCACGGGTCAAGTGGTCTACAGTATGTGGCACGGGTTTCTCGCTATCCGCGGAAATGCCCTCTTGCTGTACTATCCGAGTACGACTTTGTCCTAAATTTCTGAGAGTTTTTTTATAATTTTTTTACTCTTCGTCTTATTTAAATTTATTAATATTTTTTTATCATAGGATAAAACATAACTAGCACTTTATAGGTGACTATTTTTTTAACTTTTTTATAAATTTTTTAAATAAAACAAATGGTCAAATATCAAACCTAGAAATGCTTTTATTTTGGGGACGGAGTAGTATCCGTTTATTTTCTTTTACGGTAAGCCAACTCACACCTGGTCACATGCACTACTTCATCCAAATATCTGTGGGTGTAGGGCGGCTGATTGTTTGTGTGTTTTATGAAAAAAAAATTAAATGACATATTTGTAAATGATAAATAATTTGCTAATAAAAATTATATATATATTCTTAACTATTTAAAAGTCAAGAAAAAACTCTAAATTAACTCTAAATTTAAAGTTAAAAATTTAAATTTTAACTTATAAATATAAGTATAAGCGAAAAGATGGTTATTCTGGTCAAGTGTGATGAATTTGTGAAGGTCGCAATTCATAATTACCATTGATGGGCACAAATTTGAGCCAGGAAAGGGCTAGCTGGTCCTACCAGGAACTAGTCACAGTGAAACCGCGGTCAGTGTTTCCTAGGTGTATTGCTTTACAAGTTTACATCGAAGGAGAAAACGACGGTTTTGTGTTGCTTGCCTGCGATGCTCGTGTCAGCGACCTGCTGTTGCTAACTTCTTCTCTCGTCTTCTGTTGGCTTTACTTCTACTCATGCGGTACTGATCTGAGCTATTCTCTCGTTTTCTTGCTGTCTTGCTGTCCATAATAATTACTGTACGCTCTTGGGTTCGCAGTATATGTATTTGTGCACATAGAACCTGTATTGAGCTATTGCTTTGGTTTCAGCTGTGACAGGTCAGGATGGGCGTTCGGAGAGGTTGTTTGGATTGCTCATTGTTCCATATGCTGGTTCTCGTTTGCGGCCTGTGCCAGGTGCTCTTTGTTGGGACGGTCACGGGCCAAACTGCTCAGTTTAGTGTAGATGCTTCACCCCAGAATGGTCAGACGATCCCTGACAAAATGTTCGGAATCTTTTTTGAGGTGAGCTTACTGTTTAACTTTTGATTTATACAAGTTTTTGAGTAGTTATTTCATTTTTTAGCCATGTGCAATAAGAAGAATGTTTCAATAATGCCAAAGAATCTGCTATTCCAGCTCAGTATACTCCTGCACTTGTGTACATTCGCCCTCATCTTTCCGTTCATGTTTATGCTTATAAGCCAACATTTGATATTTTTTTCAACATTAAATTTGGAGTTGATTTAGGGGATTTTTCACCGAAGTTTATTTTTCAACCCTATCTTTTAGATTGCTAAGAATACGTATATAACAATTTTATTTATAAATTATTTTTTGTTTGTAAATATGCCGTCCGGCTTTTTAAGCCAAACAATCACCCCTATTGACCTTAGTGTCAGCTATTATCAACTGCATCGTTTGTAGAAGGGGCATCACATCTTTACATATACTAATTGGAGGCTCTCCTAGAAGCCACCACATTAATCTAAAAGCTAAAAATTCCCATGTAAATCATAAATTCCAGAAATTATCACATAATCTAAAAAAGACAAGATACTGATCATCTAAATTTTATAATGCTATAAATCAGTGATTTAGATCAAATCTTGTGCAATCATGTACCAACACAAATCAACAGTCATATATAGCCACATTGTAGAAGAAATGAAAGAATTAGAGTCCTATGCACTAAGAAAAGAAAAAGAAAATTAATCCAGGCTATCATCTTAATTTCCTTTAAAATTTAATCCACAGGTTAGATGAATTATATATATTAAAAATGTCAATTTAGATGAAAAAGGGATAAACGACAGATGTTGTCTTATCCGGACTCTTGCTTTCAGCCTTGCAATGTGTGTCAGTGTGCCCCCCGGGTCTGAGTTCTGCGTACTTGATGACTCCTGTATTTCTGTACACGACCAGATGCAGGGAAAAAAGGTACATCATATACACGCATGATGAATGGCGTGTGGTTTAGAAATTAATAAATTTAAAGGGACAACGGATTTTATGAAAAAGTATACATCAATTGTAAGATGCACGTATAACTAATAAAGTCTAAATTTAGGAAAACAATTATGAGAAAATATATGATAGCTAAACTATATATCTTTGTACATAATTTGGGTATTAAAAATTTTAGAATGTAGTACAACTTCCAAGAATATAAATAAAATAAAGTAGTTGCTGGACCTGACACCTGATTAAAAACAAATACACGAAAATCCAAGTAAAATATATGAAAATCAGATGTCCTGAAAAATACGGACAAATCCTACTGGAAAATTAGAAGGAAAAAAAAAAGGACGTGCATGTGCATGGGTTGATGGCTAGTTGTGCATGATTCACAACTTGTAAAAATGCAACACATCCAATATCCATTTTGATAAAGTACAGTACTACTGCAGGTGAGAACTAATTTGCTTTGAAACTAGTAAGTAAAAGCAGTTCGTTGATTAACTGTTTTAATTCAACTTTTTAGACCACGACAACAGAAAATGTAGAATAGACTTGTGGGCTACTTACTTTTAGTACTTTTCAGATGACGATTCTTGTTAATATTACTTGTAGGAGCTCAACCATGCTGGGGCTGGTGGACTGTGGGCAGAGCTTGTAAGCAACAGAGGTAATGGAGTGTGCTGTCTTAGGTTTGAGAAATATAACAGGCAGTTCTGTTTATCTGATAAAATGTTTATTGTCTCGGCCTTTTCTTTTGTATTACTGGAAATAGTTTTATAATTCCATCATCAAACTGTTTCCGTGTACATGCTATTGCTTATAGTTGATTTCCAGAGAAATTAGGGCTATGATTATCCTTTGCTTTAACTCACTATACAGGTCTGGTTACTGGCTATTCAGATCTCGTTTAGTGGATGGTTTAAAGATTCAACCCTGGATTGCTCTTTGTCCTTATATTGTTATGTTTTATGTGCAAATTTCTAACTGTCCAAGTTTCAGGTTTCGAAGCTGGTGGCATTAATACTCCTTCAAATATTGACCCATGGTTGATAATTGGAGATGAATCAAATATTATTGTGGCAACAGACAGGTCATCCTGTTTTGCCAGTAACCCAATTGCACTTCGGATGGAAGTGCTTTGTCGAGCTAGTGGAACTAATGCTTGCCCTTCAGGAGGTGTTGGTATCTATAATCCTGGTTTCTGGGGCATGGTATGATCTTATTTAACACAAGTACCAAGAGTTTATTTCTGAATCTCATGGGGTAGTTTCAATTTTTTTTTCATATGCCTATCGTCTATTGAATATCTTTGAAAGGAAACATGGAATTTTTGCATTTATGTGTTTGGTAGATAACTTTGCATCCCCTGTGGTCTTTACTTGCTACTTTGCTAGTGACACACATTATTACCATTATATGAAACATGGCTATTCTTCATCCTTCCACCTTGACATATAAATATGTAAACCTGTCTCCAGTATAATGATAATGATTTCTATTGTTCATTTGCTCTCTCTTCTGCAGAACATTGAGAAAACAAAGATTTATAAAGTTAGCATGTACATTAGGTCATCAGATTCAGTGGATTTGGCAATTTCTTTGACAAGTTCAGATGGTCTTCAAAATCTAGCCACTCATACCATCACGTAAGAAATGTCATATTGCTCAGTTACTGAAAATTCTCAATTTATTACCTCTTTGACACTTGTAGTGAAATGAATGACGCATGTCAAATTTTCTTGTAGGGCTGAGAAGGGAGATTTTGCAGAATGGACAAAGGTTGAGTTTGATTTACAGTCAGGTGAAAGAAATACTAATTCAAGACTGCAACTTACAACCACCAAAAATGGCATAATTTGGTTTGACCAAGTATCAGTTATGCCATCAGACACTTATATGGTAACTTATTTATCATGCTTCTACCTTTTGCTTTGTGATATTATGGTAGAAACAGTATGCACCACTATATGACCATACAACACAGGTTATGAGAAGCAGTGAAGAACAGAACAACAGTAAATCCTACCATGCAGTTAATATTTGCCTGTCACTGGTCTTGTCATACTCCCTCATTTTTTAAATGTATGACTATGTTGAATTTTGGACATGACATTTAAAATGTATGATGCTTCCAAATCCATTAAAAAATTTAGTGGGAATATGCAAAAATATAAATCGTGCTTAAAGTACCTATAATGGTAAAACAAGTCATGACAAAATAAATGATACTTGCGTATTTTTTGGAATAAGATGAATGGTCAAATTGTTATGTCCAAAAGTCAACAACTACATTTAGAAACAGAGGTAGGACTAATATATTCAAACATGCCACAACTGGACCCAGAATATTCACTAGATAAGATTATGTTGTCACTGTCATGAAGTTATATTAGTGTACATTTAATATGCAAGCTGTAACTACAATCATCACAAATTTGCATTTTAGCACTGAGAATTGATAGTCTAAGAAGAAGAGATAGAAAATATATTAAATTATAGTCAACTAACGTGCTAAGGAGTTTCGATCTCTTGATTTAACGGTAATCCTTTTTTATCATTTTTGTTCTCAGGGTCATGGTTTCCGTAAAGATCTTGCCTCTATGCTAGCAAATCTAAAGCCTCGGTTTTTAAAGTTTCCAGGTTTGTCGTCTATATGTTTTATGTTACCTATGCCTAGTACTCGCTTACATGTGATTCTGATTGAAGTGCCTGAATCTGTTATTATTATGTCTCAGTTTTGAATCATTTGTTAATTTATAAGAGCATATCTAGAATGATGCTCAATGTTATGCTTATATGCCAAGCAATCACTTTGACTTGTAGAGCATTAAATGCATGTATCTTGCACACACTTTAGCCCTTTTTGTCAAAATTGTATTTTGCACTAGTATGGTATTACACTGGCAGGCAGACTCAAAAATAACAAGCTAGTGATCTACTAAGATAAATGCATTGCAATTTCCATCGTGGTTAAATACTAAGTTTGCTAGGTGTTGATAATGCATGTATGCATGTATATTCTAAGAAATTTCATTGCAATCTCCATCATGTTTAAATACTAAGGGCTCCTTTGGAATGCAGGAATGAAAAATATACAGGAATAGGAAAAACGTAAGAATAGATATTGTTTGGATTGGATATGAAAAACACAGGAAAAATATAAATGCTGTTTCAACACAAGAATAGATAAAACACATGATTCTTGCTAATTAAGTATACAATATAGTTTTTGTTGCTTTTCATGAATGTTTAGATTATGATAATTTGAAGTCACAAGCATTGATTTGCCTTGGACTTCTCAAAGGAAAATAAAAAAGAGCTTCTAATGAATATTCAAATTCCTATGAAATCGTGGGCAAAGGAAATTTTCCTCTGAAATTCCTACAATCCAAACGAGGCCTAAGTTTGCTAGGTGTTGATTATGCATGTATGCATATTTTCTCTTTTTTCTTTAGGTGGAAAAATATGTCATGGGAAATTATTTACTGAATGAGTTCCGTTAAATACTAGGTTCGCTAGGTCTTGATAGTTCATACATGCATATATTCCATTATTGTCCAGATTATTCATTATTAAGCAAGGATCAACTAAGAAAATGCATTGCAATTTCCATCATGGCTAAATACTAAGTTTGCTAGGTGTTGATAATGCATGTATGCATATTCCCTATTTTCTTTAGGTGGAAACTATGTCATGGGAAATTATTTACTGAATGCATTCCGGTGGAGTGAAACCATTGGACCTTGGGAAGAGAGACCTGGTCACTTTAATGATGTTTGGGATTATTGGACTGATGATGGACTAGGATTTTTTGAGTTCCTTCAAGTGAGTAAAATGCTCCAGCTTGGCTCAGAACTGAAAGTAGCCAAATAATTGCAACCAACTTTTAAGCTGATATACGTTGTTTTGTTGCTGTAGCTGGCAGAAGACCTTGGTGCCTGCCCAGTTTGGGTGATCAATGATGGTAAGTCTTGTGTCTAGAAAGTAAACAAAGGCATAATAAGTCTCATTGAGTATTTTGAGGTGTAATATACCCTTGATTTTTGCGTTCATATTCTTTTCAACGTCGCAGGGGCCAGCCTTAACGAACAAATTCCATCTGCAACAATAACTGCTTTTGTAAAGGTTTGTGCTTATTATGAAACTGGTCCTTCGGATAACATAAGTGCTGATATCTTAAGTAAAACTGCTTATGCTCTTGCATGTGCAAAGTGCATTTTATCTACATGCTTGAATTAACCATTTTACAGTATTAAGGTGGCAAAATTACAAAAAAGGAAGGCTACCTATTGGCTACTTTTATCCCAGAATAGAAGCTTACAAAGAGCAGAAAGGAACCGGAACAAGCACAATCTTGTTCGAGAGTTGAGATTTGAGAAACGGCATATGTCCACAAAGCAAATACTTTTTATGTCTGAGAGCTGGAAATGAAGAAAAAAAAATCAAATCTCAGCATGATGCCTTGTTTCTTTCATAGTTGCCAATTCTGTCATTCCTAGTTGCACTATGCAAAATATGACAGATATTACCTCAGTGGAAGCACTTCCTGTAGTAATAGTACATAGATCCATTGAAGATATTTTTGTCATTATACTTACCAAAGTACACAAAAACCATCTTATGTCTTCTTCCTTCAATCTCTTCATGCATGCCATGTTGCAGGATGTTGTTAATGGCATTGAATTTGCAAGGGGAGACCCTGAGACTACATGGGGTTCAGTTCGTGCAGCCATGGGACATCCAGAGCCCTTTCCTCTTTACTATATTTCAATAGGGAATCAAGAATGCTCAAAGCCGTACTACAAAGGTTTTGTTCTCTCATGTCTGACAACATAATAAGTACCTTTTCAAAGCAACATATTGTTTATGTTTCTTATACTTGATAAACTATGTGCTTGTCACATTTTGTAGAGAAATACATTAAGTTCTATTCTGCAATAAAAGCATCTTACCCTGACATCAAAATCATATCAAGCTGTGATATATCTTCCATTTCACCAGTCAACCCTGCTGATCTATATGATGTCCATGTAATTACTGTATTGCTCAGTCTTCACTTGAAAAAAAATCACATCTTATTTCAGAATACCTTAGGTGATTTTTGACATTCTCTCTGTGGTAGGTTTATACATCGTCTGGTGATATGTTTGCCAAAACAAGAATGTTTGATAACACACCCCGCAGTGGACCCAAGGTATTGTCTATCAATTACTGTCTCATCTTTTATGCCTTCAAATGACTGGTCATGTGCCTTGTGTGTACTGGCAGGCATTTGTTAGTGAATATGCGGTGACTGGAAATGATGCTGGCCGAGGAACATTAGTAGCTGCTCTCGCAGAAGCTGCATTCCTCATTGGATTAGAGAAAAATAGGTCCTTTGCTTCTTTTATGACATTTCTAGTTTTGGCATCTGGGTGATGCTTGCTTTTGTAGTTTTGTTGGAAGCTTAATTGTTTCGCAAACTGTTTCTGTGCAGTGATGTGGTCGAGATGGCAAGTTGTGCTCCACTCTTCGTGAATGACAACGATCGCAGGTAAATTGGCACTCCAATCAAGCTTTCATCTGCACTTTAATCTCCTCATCCTGCTACATATACTAAAGACAGGTTGAATTTTGGATATACTCGGCTACTCCATAGACAAACTGTAGAAGTATCACCAGATATAGAACATATGTAGTAGTTCTTCATGATAACTGTGTTTCCACCGATGATGGCATTCCCTGTTGAATAGGTTTAGTCCAGATGCCATAGTCTTCAACTCATGGCAGCACTACGGTTGTCCAAACTACTGGATGCTCTACTTCTTCAAGGATTCAAGTGGTGCGACACTTCATCCCTTGACGATTCAAGTGTCAAACTATGATCAATTGGTCGCGTCTGCTCTCACTTGGCAGAATTCTAATGATGGAAACACTTACTTGAAAATAAAGGTATTTTTATTCTCTACCCGGAACATCGCTGAGACAACTGAAATTGAAATAACCAACCAGCAATTTTCTCTCGCAGGTTGTCAATTTTGGTAACAAAGCTGTTAATCTTAATGTTTCTGTAACTGGACTGGAGAATAGCATTCAGGCATTTGGCTCCATAAAGACGGTGCTTACATCTGGTTGGCTACGGGATGAGAACTCTTTCCAACAGCCAGACAAGGTTTGCTTACATTTGTTGTATTCACTTCAGTGGTACTATTTTTCTGAAGAAAAAAGCGCTTCCAAATGCGAGATGATGAATGGTTATTTCGTGGATTTCGTAGTCACAGTGTCTGCAATGTGTGTAACCTGTCTCATGGAACTTTGGTGTGAAATGCTACAGGTGGTGCCAGCGGCAAGCCCCATAACCAACGCGGCCGAGCAGATGGGTGTCATAGTGGATCCATACTCCCTCACCTCGTTCGATCTCCTCTTGGACAGCGGCACAGGAATATCGGAGTCGAGCTTGCATCCAAGCATGTGAATACAATACGAATTTGTGAATAAAACTATATATACACACACTAAAGAAGTACTATAAATATTGCTCACCTGTTTAGATAAACAGCCGAAGTCCTCGAATTTGGTGTACATGTTTTCAGGATTATGCGCTGTTCGCTTGTAAATATATTCATCTTTGTACTTTTGCATGTGTCATGTTGGCAAGTATCCGTTGTAGTCTAGCTGGTTAGGATACTCGGCTCTCACCCGAGAGACCCGGGTTCGAGTCCCGGCAACGGAATCTTTTGCCGCTCTGTACTTTTTTTTTTCGGTTTCATAATCTTTTTTTGCAATGAATCATTGCAAGAGAAACGAACATGTTTTGCCGTTCTATACTTTTCTTTTTCGATTTCATATCGAGTTGTTTTCCTTTTGTTTCTGACAAATTTCGCAGAAAAAAACGGACGTATATACCAGCATTTTCTCCCTGAAAAATTAGAAGTATTCTCCGCTGTTTCCGTGAACAAACCTCAAGTGAACAGCACTCGTTTTTCTTGTCCTAATCACGCGGAGAATCCTTGCCGCTCTCGAATTTAAGAACTCAATTTTAGAAAGTACTCCAAAATTAAAGCGTTGCGGGGGCGCACCCAAATTTCTCGCTCGCCCTCCTCCCTAATCCCGGCAGTGAGCGACCACCGCGAGAGCGCGCTCGTCGTCCCCCGCTCCGGCCCCACCATGTCTCCCGCTCCACCGCCGCCGTCGCCGTCGCGCGGCCGCATCCGGCCGTGGCTGGTGGTGGGCGACCTGGTGCTGGCGGCGATGTGGGTGTGCGCTGGCGCGCTGGTGAAGCTCGCCGTGTACGGCGTGCTCGGCCTCGGGGGCCGCCCCGAGGCCGACGCCGCCAAGGTCGCGCTCTCCCTGGTCTACATGTTCTTTTTCGCCTGGCTCGAGGGCCTCACCGGCGGCGCCTCCTACAATCCGCTCACCGTCCTCGCCGGTGCTCTCGCGTCCCGCGGCGGCCCCTCTCTCTACTTGTTCACCGTCTTCGTACGGATCCCTGCGCAGGTTATGCCCCCCTCCCTATCTTATTTTGGTACTAGCTGATATGCAAAATCTTTTTTACCTGCTTGATTTGTTCTACACAGAACGGTATAACCTCATCTGGTAATTTGGTCAACTTTAATACATTATACATTTAGTCCTAACACAATTCAGTCTTGTTGTAGCAATCCATTTACATGGCTTCCGAATGTAATGCACATTATACATGTGTGAACTAAGTTTGGCATTCTCCGGAAAGCTGGGTCAATAAAAATTGGTCCGTTGTCTAAAAAAAATGCTTCTTTTAATGAGAATCTGAGTGAATTCTGTATTATCACATTCAATTCTTTGAGAAAATAGTCTTGCGGCACCATGGATGAAAGAGGGAAGAAGGCAGCACACAAGATATGTTACTTTTGATGTGAAATTAGGATATGATGGAAGGACATTGTTGTTAGATCTAACTAATAGATGGTGGAGGTGAGATGTCATGTTGTATCATACTTTTGTAGGGAGTAAAGATTGGTGATGCTGGCAATGTCTATGATTGAGCGGCCTGTTTGTTACAGACATACTGATTTGTGGATTCTCATGTTCATTAAAATAATTGTTGTGACTTTCTTTTATCAGGTGCTTGGGTCAATTCTTGGAGTGAAGCTCATCCGAACAGCTCTGCCAAATGTAGGTAAAGGAGCTCGCTTAAGCGTTGGAGTTCACCATGGAGCATTAGCTGAAGGGTTGGCAACTTTCATGGTTGTTATGGTGTCGGTGACTCTGAAGAAGAAGGAGATGAAAGGGTTCTTTATGAAAACATGGATCTCAAGCATTTGGAAAATGACATTTCATATCCTCAGCTCAGATATAACTGGAGGAATCATGAATCCCGCATCTGTAAGTCCTTTCTATACCTAAGTGCTGAGGTTTTGACTTATCTAGAAATGAAGTTAGAGTCTGAACTGCAATCACATGTCCTATCCTCCATATGAACCAAATTGAATTATTATCCACGGATATGTGCTGGAACTAATTTCATTTTGGCTGTAATCTCGTTCTGCTAGATTATATGGTATACTGTTGTATGTATATCTATGCATTCTTCTAGTTCCCATATGAGGGGCAATGAAATTAGGCAGATTTTATGCTGCAAAAGGCTATTAGGACGAGGGCATACTTAATCGCATCAACTTGGCATTTACTGGCATACATTTTCAAAAAGAAATATACTTGGTATGCATTGTAGCTTGCTTCATGATGGTAAAAATCCCTTTTGAAATCTCTAATAATTTTCCTTCCGCTTCTATATGTCACAGGCTTTTGCTTGGGCCTATGCTCGAGGAGATCACACAACATTTGACCACCTACTTGTATATTGGCTTGCACCCCTCCAAGCAACCTTGCTAGGAGTATGGATCGTCACCTACTTAACTAAACCCAAGAATATCAAGGAGCAAGAAGAAGATGAAAGCAAAACCAAGAAGGAATAGACTATTGATGAGGTAGGTTCACCATTTGTTGTGGAAGTGTGGAACAAGGACTTCAGTTCCATTTTTTTTCACCAGGCAAGACTGGCCTTGAACTAATGTAAAAATTCTCAATTTTATGCTGTAATCCCTTATCAATGTGTATATCCTGTATCTAGCTTATTTTAATTGTGCTGAAGCTTGTCAATGATTGCTCAGCCAATTATTAGAAATACAAGGGAACAAGACAGAACAAAAATTCCATTATTATGTACAATGATACATTATTCTTCACTAATGTTTTCCAGTCGTCTATATGAGCTGGCAGCTTGTGATGACATAAGCTGGAAATGCAACTCTTGAGTTTTACAAAAGAAGGGGTGAAAACAGACAAATTGGAGAGCAATGCTGGTGGCGCCTTATTTATTTGCAATTCTATTTTATTACCAGATTTGGGATATTATATTTACTTCAGATTGGGACTGGTTTGAATATCAGTGTTTTATTCAAACAAAGATAAACCTCCCTTTTCTTTATGCTTATGGTGAGTTTGACAAATGAGTTTTATTTCATTCAAGTCAGTGAGTATCCAACTTGTCAGAATCCCAAGGTTACTGGTTTATTTTATTTATGGATTCTACGATCGATGAGTCTTAGAATTTAAAGTGAGAACCAATTACTCTCCGTTGCAAGGATATAAGCATTTCTAGAATGTCAATTTGTACCACAATATAATCATGTATGTAATACACAGAAATCCACCCATTTTTAGCCAAAAGTACTCTCTCTGGTTTCTTTTTTATTTGACGGCATTAACTTTTGGAACTATATTTGATTATTCATCTTATTTATTTTTGTTGCAAATAATTGGACTAGTAGAAGTTAAAAAAAGAAAATCCTATTTAGGATAACAATTGGATAAATAGTCAAACGTAGAACCAAAAGTCAATATCATCAAATAAAAAAAAGTGAAGGGAGTACTTTGGAAGGGAATATGAACAATTCAGAATTTAAAATTTTCTTCATATTAGTAGTATTCGCTAATAACATATTCAGGAGCTTTTCTAAACGGACTTACTTTGAGTTATTGCTACTGCCATCATATGGTAAATTGAACCTGATGCGTCTAGAGGGACCTAGGCCGCGTTCTTTAGGGAGGGGGATAAGTTAATTACCTGACACGGAAAACATAAAAATAGATTAGTACATGATTAATTAATTATTAAAAAAAATATGAAATAGACTAATATGATGTTTTAGTAAGGCCATGTCTAACGCCATGCGTGGCTAGTGGCCCTTACAGTTAGGGATAAAAATGGTCAACACCAGTTGGAAACGGTATTATATTTTAATAATATTTTCGAAAACGATATCGGTACGGTTGAGAAATTTTCATATTTATGAAAAATTATGAATTGCACTACTTAGCGTGAAATTCAATAAAGTTTAGATAGAAACTGAAAATGTTAAATTTTAGAAACGGTAATGATCAGAAATGTATCATTTTTATATTATTATTTTTGGAAACGGTCATCCCTACTTACGGTCACGCCTATCACAGTATGTGGCAAGTGGTCACGGCTTGTTGGAATTGACGTGGCTATGGAGGTGGTAGTCTTGTAAGACACCGCTGGAGCTCTATGAAGCTCTAATGTCTCAAACAGGTTTTGGGGAACCATATTTTATGTAAACATAATGACTATATGAATTTGTTTTTTGGGCTAAGCTGAGGACATACTGGATTGAGAGGTGAATGGTCTACTGGCAGTCTCATGAACTGACATGATTAGTCAATGCTACTGGGTTGGGATATCCTAAAAGATTGCCACCCCATATTACAGCATTGTACTACACATGATTGCGCGAGGGTAGCAATGCACGTCCAGTCCAGTCTAGGTCCAGGTCCAGGTCCATGTGGCTTACCCTTCTTCTGCTGGACATGTGGGCCCTCAAAGCCAAACGGAAAAGCTCCATGTCTTTTCCGGCCACTGAGCCCAACAGACATCCATGGCTTATTGTTTTCCTCAAATTAGTGCATTTCTTCACTTCTCTCTCTCTCTCTTTTTGCGAATTTTTTCTTCTTTTTTTCTGGCAAAGGATTTCTATCAATCAATTGGAAATTCCATTAAGAAAAGCAACAACTCTTAATATAAAGCACGCGACAGCGCACGTTACCAGCACAAAATCAATAATGGAGAACGAAAATTTTCTAATTTGACCAGATTCTGTATCATCCCAACATGATCTCGTCGTCTTCTTGCACGTGTACGTGTACACATTATTTATTTTTTTTGGGTAACTTTATTACACGGACAACTTCTATATGCCTATATATAATGGAACAGGTATTTCAAGTCGTGGACACCGTATTAATTGCTTGAGCTCATGGAACATGCTTTGGATGTGATTTGGACGTGCTTCTTTGGAAGCTTTTGTCCGTATGGCATGATTAGTTTGCTCTAGCACCAAACCATTTTGTACCGTAAATGATGTCTCGCGTTCTTTAATATCTGCTCAATTGTTTGTTCAAAATAGGTAGAGCAGGGATTTTGAGAATCATGAAGAGATTTCTCAGGGAGCAGACAAAATTTAAGCTATGTACAGTTGATTTTTTTAGAGAAAAGAAAAGGAAATGTATCATGCATGGTTGGAGAATGGATTATGGGCAGCAAAACAGGATGGTCAACCGACCTGCCGCCGAACTAAAGCGAACGACAAAAGATCTTCAATAAAATAAGCTGTCAAGCATCAAGTGTAGTGTGTCTGAACAAGAAATTCTAGCATAAATTGAAGCTCCATTCCAACTGAAGCTCCTGGTCAAGTTAAAATGCAGTGAAGCTCAAACTACAAGAAACGATATATGCTTCCACTAATGGAACATGCTCCTCAGACTTCACTCACAGTGACTGATATGTGCGTCTATAAACGATGGTGAGGCCCATAGTCACCATAGTCAACCACCGGCGTTTCTCTGACTTAAGTCAAAAGAGCCGCATCCCACGCTAATAACCGGGCAATTAAGGGGCTGTTTAGTTCGAAATTTTTTTAGAAGAAGTGTTACATCAAATGTTTGATCAGATGTTGGAAGGGGTTTTCGGATACGAATGAAAAAAGAATTTCATGGCTAACCTGGAAACCGCGAGATAATTAATCCGTCATTAGCACATGTTGGTTACCGTAGCATTTATGGCTAATCATGTACTAATTAAGCTTAAAAGATTCGTCTTAAGATTTCTTTCGTAACTGTGCAATTAGTTTTTTATCTATATTTAATACTTTATTTAGGTTTCTAAAGATTTGATGTGATATTTTTGAAAAAAAATAAAAACTAAAAAAGGCCTAAGGATCGATGGTCTTTCCAAGTTGATATTTGAACGCCATGATGACGTGATGGGGATTCTCGTACGATTAAGGTGGCAGCTGTCTTGTCCACTGCAATGGCCGTAAAAATAAAATGCATGCAACTGTACGTGCGTCTTTAGCGAAAAAAAGACTGCGCGTGGTGTCAGGTTCCAGTCGGCCCATATCGTTGGCACATTCGGCTAGCGTGATGCTGCTGCTGCTTGGCTGGATCTAATCTCCGATTCGGACCCTTGAAAGAGCTTAAGATCTCGATAAGCAATTAGCTTTTCAGAGTATATAAAAGTTGATCTTTTCAGCTCCTAGTTATTGATTTATTTTCTGAATTTTACAAGATTTCAAAGCTAATGTTAGTTTGAGAAACTCTAGACTTAGAACAGGTACAATAGCAAACTATAACCTAACTATAAATATATTTTAATTAGATAAGAAAAGAGAGAAAAACAACATAGTAAGATACATTATGAACTCCACGACACAAGTATGTATGATAGGTGGAACCATATAGTATACGTTTTATAGATAACTATTGTATAAATTAACTATTAAATTAACTATAGATGAATTAGCTATATTATTAAACTTGCTCTTACGTAGACTCTGCAGGAAGTTGCCGTTGTTTCCTAAACAGGACCCAGATCTGTGTGAGCAGCAGACTGCAAAGTTAAGATCGATGCAGGGAGAGGAACTTTTTGGTCCACATTATTCCCCGTCACCCGGCTCCACGGCCAGCAAAGACCGGCGGTGGAGTAGATTCCGGTAGATTTTCTGGTTACGGTGTGCGTGGTAGGTAGCACTTGGCGCCGGCGGGCACCAATTCGGACGGGACTTTTCCATCTGGCTGCAATGCTGCACCCACTAGCTGCTGTTCGATATTTTCCCTTCCGAGCGTGCAGAGCTCGGTCGAAGCGCGGACTCTACTCGGCTGCGCGCGCGGCGTGGCTGCAACCGAAAAGGTTTGTGACTCAAGTACGCATGCAACCGATCAGAGGACACGTCTCACCGATGGACCGACCGATCAGCGGGGCCAACGGTTTTCAATTTTTACCGCAGCTAGCCACAGCCATGAGATGCTATGCGAGACAAAACCATGTCTCCACCGCCACGCAGCCGACGGCCGCACGGTGCCAACCGGCGACCGAGATAAGCCATCCATGTCATCTGTTCGTTTCTCTTAAACTCAAATACCAAAATTTAAATTTTCAATATTAAAATTATAGTTAATTCTATCATAGTTTATTTTTTTATACTTTAATTTTACATAGCTAATAACACATGCATAAACGTTTTATTTTATAATTTATTTTTTGTTTATAAATATATTTTAATATTTTTCTATGTTGTTTAAATATTTTTCTCGGAAGTGAAAAGATGACCACGGGAGTACGGAGTAGATAAGTACGACGAGCCGTGTCCGCCTTTTCCTGCGAGTCCGTACGACGCATACGTAGGCGTCCGCGCCGGGTTGATAGGCTGATAGGCAGGCAAGCGAGCAAGCGAGGGCCGAGCGGCCGTGTGGTCAGGTGCAGCGCGGCCGGCCCCACGTCCTTTTCGCCCGCGCGGCCGCTTGCGCGCTGCGTGACGTCGGGGCCACACGCCGGTCGTCCGTTAGCGCCCCCGCGCAGCTGCGCGGAAGCTTCCTCGCGATCCCCACCACGCGATGCTGCATCCGGCCCGAGCGCGACGTCCTCGGCTTGCTTAATTTAGTCGGTGTTGGTTCGGGGTGGCCGGGTCCGGGTCGGGTGGGGTTCGTTGTGTTGTGTTGTGCCTGTGCGTGCGTCCAGTTATTAACCGGCGCGAGTTCGCGACGCATATCAACCGGCGAAAAGGGCGGCTTGTTCTCGTACGCGTATTGGGTTGGGCGTGGGGCCTGACCCGCTTTCTGCGTAGCCGATCACGTTATGTGTAACCACTACCATGCTTGCTAGCTATTCATGCTGTGTTTTGGCAATGCTGCTGCACTTGGATTGGGTTGACGAGCATCATCATTGATTAGGTGCCGTGTCTCGAAACGAAATGCCCACTCTCGATCTGTCGAGACACGAAATTAAATGATCAAGCTAAATAGCTAAGCCATTACGTATGCACTACCTGTCCATGTAGTACAAGTCGTTCGCGAGTTTTTATTATGCGCTCCTTTCTCTTTTCTCTTCGGGAAAATGCCAGAGCGGAAATAAAAGATATGGACGGAGCTTCAGTAGTACTCGTCAGGTTCGTTCGATTCACCGCCACGCATTCTGTTGCGGCGCTCAGGGCCATGCACGCAGCTGCGAGGAAGCTTCCTAGTGTGCCTGCAGTGCAGATGTGATTCAGCGTGAAGTGCATGGCGGCATGGCCCTTCAGGTTCACGAATTTATCTCCAGTAATTTCTCAACTAGGTTAACTGTAAACCACCATCTTTTCCTAGACCACGATCCAGCAAATAGTAATAGTAATCGACAAGGATTTGGTAGCGACCTGGAGAAAGGCAAAGCATTGTCGTGGCCAAAAATATCAACACTCATCTCTGGCCGGACTCCCCTGTCTCACCCTTCTCCATTCGCTCTTGCGTTCCATTTCCATCTCGTGCTCCTATGCGTATTATACACACATCGACACAGATCGCACAAGCGTACAGAGAAGATTTGCTTGCTCGCTCGGAGAAGTTGCTGTCTTCAGCTAGCCCACTCTCCCGTACGTACGTACGTACAGATGAGAAGAGGTCTCGACATAGTAATGGCAGGCAAAAGCATCACAGCGCACACGCCAGAAATAAGTGACAATTTTGGCTGGACAGGAAAAAGGAAAATGACCACCACTAGATCGCAACGGAATGCCAGGAAATATTTTTATTTATAAGCCGAACACCATGTATACCTATGTACAGCTGCGAGAAGCATGCAGCTGGCTGGCCTAATAACACGGACTGAATTAGCATGAGGATATGGAGCTGCACGTTGTGTGCTGAGGAGCCCTTTCTCCCTACGTACGGGAACAAACTAGTAACTAGTAACAGCTCACTCACGTTCTAAAATATAAATATTTTTTATATTCTTTAACAGAACTAAATTTTAAAAAATACTATATTAAAATAAAATAATTGTGTATAAGAAATGATTGATAAAATAAATGATATTTTAAATAGTACTAGAAATACTAACATTTTGATACCAAATTTAAAATACTTTGCACTTTAGAGGGAATAAGCACTGGCAATCGAGTTCAGACGTCATGAATGTAACTTAACGTCTAAATTAATAACTGATATGCGCCTAGTTGGCGATGCATGATGCGGCTACATGGTCCAGCGAGACTATGCTCTAAGGTGCAGCCGTGCCATGTGAGATGCTGACATGCTTGTGAGAAACTTTCGCCTTTTCTCGAGAACAACTTTCGCCGTTCGAAATAGGTTGCCTTTGTGCATTGGAGCTACAAATTTTTACTGCATCATCTGCTGTAATTCAGGTGCTTCCGATGATTTTTTTTCCCTTCTGTGAGCAATACAGATAGTGCGTCGTTGTTTGGATCTTCGATCTGAAAATATGCACTTTGTCGAAATCAATTTGGGAACCCGTGGGTCTGAATTAATGTTAGAGCATCATCATTAGTTGTTCAAAAACCTATCCTCATAATTCTTATTTTTGTTCTCCAATCAGAATTTTAGTTCAGATCAATGCTTCCAATAGATAGCTACTAGTACAAATTAAATTCCAACAGTTAAAAAAAGTTGATCCACCCAATCTATCGACGGGAACAAAAAAATTGTCTCTTTTCCACGTGTCGCTTTCTCCTCCTCTCCTCCGGTATATGGGGAAGGCTATCTCCTCTCAACTCGTAGAGAGCGAGATCTTTAGTTAAAAAAAAAAACTTTTCTCAAAAGTATTGCATTAAATCTTTAAACACCTAAATAAAATATTAAATATATAAGAGCATTAAATCTAATTACAGAGTAGAAGAAATCGTTAGACGAATTTTTTGAGCCTAACTAGAACATGATTAGTCATAAGTGCTACAATAACCTATGTGTGCTACATATTATTGTTAACTTCTTTCTTGGCTTGTACGCATGTGTTTTCTGCACTGTAAACGATATATTTTTTTACAAAAGATTTCTATAAAAAAGTTCATCTTAACTTAACTTTCTGAGTAGATTCACTTTTACGGTAGCTAATTATATCATTACACTATTAAATAGCTATGTAACGATAAAATAATTATCATTCCTCTTTGACTAGAAAAGAGCCTGGCATTTGGATCAAGCGACTTAACTGCTGGCCGGTGTGAGCGTCCGGTACTATCCAATGTTTGTTCCCCTCCTCGATATGTAGTCCAAACTACATCCTAGTTCGTGTCCTGTGTCTTTGGTTATGTATATAACCAAAATTTGAATTTTTTAATCTTAAATTTAGAGTTAATTTTAAGTTTTTTTACTAAATTTTATTTTTTCAGTTTTGACTTTGACTTTTAGATCACCATGAACACGTATATAAAAATTTTACTCGTAAATTATTTTTCATTTGAAAATATACCCTTCGGTGTTTTCCTTTTACACCCCTACAGATGACCCCCACATTAATTTGGTCCCATAAGTCGGTCAGTTCTTGTTGATATAATCAATGTGTGATCTCTGTCAGAAGTTTTGCAGCTGATTAACGCTAATCCATTTCTGACTGCATGGCATATCTGCAGTATTTGTGCTCCTTGCCATGCTTCCCATCCGAGGTCTTCTGTGGCTTGTCGATGTGCCACGCTTCACCAGCGATGAGCACATTTTCATCGTTGAAGCAAAACAAAACGGTAGTACAATAACTGTTTAGAGCGGTAGAAAAAAAAATCGGTTGCCGTGAGATCACCACACTTTGATTCCTTTTTGTTGCCAACGACACGACCAAAACCAGTACTTTGAGGGGCCAGCATACTGACTAGTATGTTACTGGTCAAGTTGCTATGCTATTCAACTTATGACCCGTAGAAAATTCCCACGACAAAAGCTCTTTGGATTTATTGTCATATATGGAATGATTGTTTGGCCTGCATAAAAAACTAAACAACGTATTTATAAATAAAAAATAATTTATAATAAAACTTTTATATGCATGTTCTTAGAGATTTAAAAGTTATGGCTATGGAATAAATTATGATAAAAAACTCTCAAATCTACACTAAATTAAAGATTAAATATTTAAATTTTAGTTTACAGGTAGAAACGCTCCCATACAACATATGCATCTCAAAATCTACGGTATATATGCACCCCCGATACATGGATTTAGATTCAGTGACATTATCCCGTGACATTTTGTCATTGACAGGGTTCCCCTGACCGCGCAAGCCGTCAAAACCGTGATACCGCGCTTACGCGGATCCCGCACGGTAACCGCAAAAATCGTGATGAATTTGAATCCAAAAAATTTGAATTTAAACTCGTGCGGTTTTCACGGCTTACCGCGCGGTAAGCCGCGAAAACCGTGGTAACTGTTTGCTGGAACAACACATGAGAACAACGGTTACCGCGGCTTACCGCGTGGTTTTTTAGCCGAAACCACGGTTACCGCGAGGAGACCGTGGATGTGATGTCAAATGAAAAAAACTTTAAAAATCTAAAAAAATATATGAAAAATAGGAAAATATTTTGTGACTATATTTATAATAATAGGACATGTTATATGGAAAACAAGAAAATTTCAGATGACATTTTCTAAATTCTTGATATTGCAACATACAAATATGCACCGGCATATCACCCTTCACCAAATAATTCACTCCAATAACAAATAACGACGACTTCATTTTGATTGCTACGTCACAACTAGTAGGTATAGTTTTATTTGTAAAATAGTTTTATTTGTAATAATGAGTAGTAGGTATAGTTGTGACGTAACAATCAAAATGAAGTTGTCGTTACTTGTTATTGGAGTGAATTATTTGGTGAAGGTTGATATTCCGGTGTATGTTTGTATATTGCAATATCAAGAATTTAGAAAATGTCATGTGAAATTTTCTTGTTTTCCCTATAACATATCCTATTGTCATAAATATAGTCACAAAATATTTTTCTATTTTTCATGTATTTTTTTAAATTTTTTTCATTTGACATCGCATGCGCGGTCTCCTCGCGGTAACCGCGGTTTCGGCTAAAAACCGCGCGGTAAGCCGCGGTAACCGCTGTTCTCATGTGTTGTTCTAGCAAGCAGTTACCATGGTTTTCGCGGCTTACCGCGCAGTTAAGCCGCGAAAACCGCACGAGTTTAAATTCAAATTTTTTGGATTCAAATTCATCACGGTTTTTGCGGTTACCGTGCGGAATCCGCGAAAGCACGGTATCACGGTTTTAACGGCTTGCGCAGTAAGGGGAACCCTGGTTGAACCTACTCATCTATGTTTAGAATAAGGATAGCATATTCGAATGCAGTTTAAACATGGACGGCAAGTTCAGGTAGTGTCTCGAGTCTTTACTATCGTTAGATCAAAATTCCAACGCTCAAGATTTACTGAAAGTATTGTTTACCAGGCTTCCGCTACATACCTACAGTACATGCTACAGGGTCCCCCAGATGCAGTAATTCGCTTGCCAATATTTTTGTTCCATCTACATATCTATTATTTGATCCAACGATGGTTAGAATGACTGTTAAGCTTACAGCCATATTGGCAACTGCTGGTGATTTTAATTCCTATTCCTAGGTTTAAGAGGTTATTTGGATGAGCGACTTTCTTTTAGTTTTTTTTCACATCAGATGCTTAGACGTTAATTACGAGTATTAAATATAGACCGATAACAAAACTAATTGCATAAATAAAGACTATTTCATTAGACAAATTTTTTAAGCCTAATTAATCCATGATTAGCAAATGTTTACTGAAGCATCACATTCGCCAATCATGGACTAATTAGGCTCAATAGATTCGTCTCGCGAAATAGTACAGAGTATAGGGTGAGTTTTATTATTAGTCTATATTTAATACTTCTAATTAGTGTCCAAACATTCGACGTAACAGGGACTTAAAAAAAAGTTAGTTGGAAACAAACATGCACTAAGTAATAGAATTGACATGTACATGTATCACTCCTATCTTTTCATTTATGAGTATATTTATAAGTCAAATTTTAAATTTTCAACCTTCAATTTTTAGAATTGATTTTGAGATTTTTTTCACCGAAGTTTATTTTTCCGTCTTAGATTAGTTTTTAGATAGCTAAAAGTACATATATAAATTTTTATTTATAAATTATTTACATTTGCAACTATGTCGTTTAACTTTTTTCATAAAACAAAACAATCACCCGGTATATTTATGGGCTAATTATTCTTTTGTTAGTAGACAAAGCTGTCGATCATATCAGTTTTTACTGAAACCTCATAGGGTAGGATTTACGTCGAGTGTATTTATAGTGTGTATATGAGCGTTTACGATTGTATATGCACCGTATTTTTTACTTTTGCTTATGCTTATAAGCCAAAATTTAAATTTTAAATTTTAAATTTGGAGTTAATTTTGATATTTTTTTCATCGAAGTTTATTTTTCAGTATTGGCTTTTAGATCCCTAAAAATATATATATATATAATTTTGCTTCATAAATATTTTTGTTTAAAAAATGCTGTTTTGCTTTTTTTTATGAAAAACACACACGAACACCCCACGAAATTTAAAGGGCTTGCCCAAATTAATACTACATGGTTGCATTACCAAACACATTGTGCAATTTTTTCCCCGTAAACCATTGAAAAACACTTGGATTGGCAAGAATTTAGTGATGTTCGCTGATCTACCTCAGTTTTTTTTTCTCGGTATAATCGGAAAAAGTGTAAACATAGGGTGCATGACACAGTATGTGTTCATCGGGTAAGCACGAACATAGTCGGCCGCATACGAATGTTCGTGCTTGCCTAAGGCTTGGAGCTATCGGACTCGCTCACCCTAGTCACCTTCTTCGTGTTGCCACAGAGCAGGGGCGGATTTGGCATGAGGACGGTGGGGCTCGAGCCCCCTCTACCCCGTTTAAACCACTAGAGCCCTACGAAGACTCTTCTAAAATTTATAGCAAACATTGATAGAAAGAAAAACTAAAACTCTATTTAATTTATTCAGATCCTCTAATATCATTCACCAGATCCGCTGCCACGTAGAACAGAAGAAAAGATAGAGGATCATCGTGGCAATGGCAAGGACCCCAAGGACGTCTCGTCTCGTGTGCCATGCAGGCATGCAGCCTTTGAAGAACTGAGAGCCGATGAGATAGAAGTGGCGCCGCAAGCAAAAGAAAGAAAGAAACAAACAAACAAACATCTGGTGCGCTCTGTGCGTGCCGCTGCCCCCCTCGCCACGCTGTCCTTTTCCGGTGGGTTGCTGCTGCCACCTCTGCGAATTGCGATACATGACACGTCACCCGCCCACATGCTTGCATTGCGTTTTTGCACCTCCTTTATTACCACCAGCCCCCCTCGGCCTCCTCTCCAATCCACCCTCCAACCTCCGGCTGCGATCTCCTGTAGCTCCTCCGACCTGGCTCCGTTTCCTCCTGTGTCCTTGCGAGAGAGGCAGAGAGACCTGAATCTGCTGCTGCTGCTGCTCCGGCTGGTCTCGGAGTTGAAGGTAAGCTTGATTAGTGCCTGTCTGCCTGAATGGATTCGCCTTCTTCTGGTGCTCGAATTTTGCGTTCCGGCGATTTTAGGTCCTTTCTTGTTTGGACAATTCTTTTCTGTGTTTCTTTCGAGCGGTGGGGAAAGAGTTAGGCACAGGTGTTTCTCTTGCATTTCGGTTCTTTACATGGTTCTTGGCATTTCCAGCTCATTGTGACCTCTCCCTTCAGATATCAGTTGTCTTTGTGATCTTGATTTCTTTTCTTTCAGCAAAACGTATCTGCAGAAGGGCTTTTTTTGGGGGGATTTTTTTTTTTTTTTTGCATTTAAGTATCTGATGGCATCTCCATGGACCTGCATGGCTGCACATATGGCAGTGCTTCTGTCGGATGCTATCGATGTTTTACTTGCAAAAGTCTGGGTACTTTTTGCGGATCTTGAGGTTTTTTTCAGTGATGCAGTCATTCAAAAAGATACTTGAGGTTTCCCTTCTGTGCTGGTCCTTTTGCCTTTCGGCTGCAGGCCAGGCGCATGTGTTTTTTTCAGAGTATGCTGCATCTCCAGCTCAGCTTCTGTCATCAGTCATTACCGTCTATTATGTGGATAAAGTCAAAGTGAATTTTGCGCCGTTGTTTTCGGAGTTGTCTGGTCATTTTATATATTTTCATCAGGTGTTGTTCACTGTCGCCGGTGCTAAATTTTCAAATTTACAAATGATTGCCTCACTCTCCATTTTTTCTTTTCTTTTGGCAATGACGAACATACAGAGTTGCAGAACGCTTCTTGAAAGGATATTCTTTTCATGAAATGATGAAATGTCAGGGACTGAAAGTTTCCGGTTTTTAAATGGAATGGCTAAATTGCAGTAAGACGAATAACTGAATTTGTCGATATGTCGAGACTCCTAGTTAATTCTGACTTTCTGGATGAATCTGTGTAAACTATTGCTTGTCAAGTCGTCATTTTTTCTGTCAGCTATAGTCTATTGAAGGGTCCTCAAGCAGTTAGTACGTTCTAACTTCCTAAGATGTTTTAACCAATGCTTGGCAAAAAGATGTTTTAATCAATGCTTTGCTACCAACCTGGATACAATATTGCCCATATTTTTTCCCCTTATTAAAAAGGAGAGATGTTGAACTCTGGTCCTTGATACCCATCTTCAGTAGAATTGTCCGTGTGAATCGTTTCTTCAAGATTTCTGCTGTATCTGTGATACTATAGTGAATAGAGGTTATCCAATCTCTTTACCATAGTTCAGTTTTCCAGGTTGTAATATCACTTCTCGTTTGCAATAGATATGAGAGCATCCTCTGTGTTTCTCTCATGTTTCTGATTTAATTATAAGTGTTTGTCCCCTGATTATTTGAATGACGAATCGTTCAATATCAATTTAATGATCTTCATAGCCTGATTTATTGAAAATTCCAGGTGCTTGAATAACTTGAAGGTTCATAGGAACCTTCATTTGTTCGAAGATGTATAGGGCTAAGAGAGCTGCATTATCTCCAAAGGTGAAGCGTCGTGTAGGGAAGTATGAGCTTGGGCGCACCATCGGAGAAGGAACCTTTGCAAAGGTCCGGTTTGCAAAGAATACCGAAAATGACGAGCCAGTTGCCATCAAAATCCTTGACAAGGAGAAGGTTCAGAAGCACAGATTGGTTGAACAGGTCATTCTCAGACAATTTTTTTGGAGCAATTCTCTTAACGATTCCCATATAAGGCATTGCATCAGTTCTTTAGCAATCACCGTGCCAATCCATATCATTAGTACATATATCAGATTAACCTCTGTTAGTCAACAAAGTGGCCAAAAATCTGTACTACAATCGTTGTGAGTGTCCTAAATCATTTTCAGTGATTCACATATCCATAGAAATAAAGTGGTCAAGAATCGATGCATCCTATAGTGGTCAAGAATCGATGCATCCTATATCGTTTTTCAGTAAACCACACAGCCGAGCTTACCATCATATGTAATAGTCAACAAAGTTTATCTCCGGAAAAAAAAAACAAAAAGATATATACTTCCAACACAATTGATCATATTCGTAACTGTAATCTGTGATTTTCAGTTCATTAGTGTTTACTACAACCAACTTGCATCTTTGTATCAAGGAACAAAACTGAAGAAACAATTTTCTTCCTTGGATGTGCGTGTCACCATGGGAGGCTGGGAGCATAGAAAGATGTAACTTCAATTAAGAATGATTTGTGTGTCCACATGACTACATATTTGCATGACACCGAGATATACCCAAATAGGTGATCTTCCAGTTGAAGTCATATTACCAACTCAGTATGTTCTCCTGGTGCATTATACTGTTTCTAATTGCTTCCAACTTCATGAAAAGTTGAAGTAAAGAAAAGGACCTCATTTTGTACATTTCAGGATATGTTCTGCTTGTGCCAAATGGATGTTCATGTTCTGAATTCCATTTAATAGGCTTGACTCTTCATTCTACTGTTCTAAGAGCAGAGATTTTAGACGCAGAATAACACTAGACACAAGTTGTGGTCAGAACTCAGAACACATATTTTGTTTACATATCTGCAATTCAGGGTGGAAATCTTGTATACGGTTTTTAAAAGGAAGAAAGTATTTATTATATATTGTTGTACTCATACCATTCTGAATTCAATGCAGATTAGGCGTGAAATTTGTACTATGAAGTTAGTAAAGCATCCTAATGTTGTTCGGCTGTTCGAGGTAAAGTCACAAATTAATCTGCACTTCCTGATTTATCACTGCATTGTACCTCTTAAAAATATTGTTTATTCATGCCAACAGTGTAATAACCTTAGACTGAAATTTGACTTCTACCTCAGGTTATGGGAAGTAAAGCAAGAATTTTCATTGTTCTGGAATATGTTACTGGAGGAGAGCTCTTTGAAATCATTGTAAGTGCCAAACATATGATCTAAAACATGTAAAAAGGATTTGATTCATGGTATATTATCATTGTTTTGTTGATTTTAACTGATGCTATGTACCAACTACAAAGGCAACTAATGGAAGGTTGAAGGAGGAGGAAGCACGGAAATATTTTCAGCAACTTATCAATGCAGTTGATTACTGCCACAGTAGGGGTGTGTACCACAGAGACTTGAAGGTAAAGGCTTAACCTCGGGATCATGTATGTATTCATGTGCAAGTGAGGAACAACTGTTATGAGTATATGCTGATGTTTAGCATGCGTTTGCAGTTAGAAAATTTGCTGCTTGATGCTTCTGGAAACCTGAAAGTGTCTGACTTTGGTTTGAGTGCTTTAACCGAGCAAGTGAAGGTATCGTAATGATAAGTCAGTTTGATATGTTCTAAATGATAGTTGCATTGCTATTCTTGTTTGGCCTTTTAAATTAGAGAAACTTTACGATCCCTGAGAAAATATCTGTAGGTGCCAAATTTTTATATAGAATTTTGGTATGTGGTAAAAAGTCTAGAAAATGTGATACCTGCCAGTACCTTTTTAAGAATTGTAAAATTACACTTTAAAATATCAGTGCTCTAATATGCTTGAATTCAACTATACAGGCTGACGGGTTGCTTCACACAACATGTGGAACTCCTAATTATGTTGCTCCAGAGGTAATCTTTTTTTTCCCTCATCATAGTACATATTGATTACATATTGGCATTATTACAGTACCTTGTTTTCCTAACACGTTATTTGGTACGTGCTTGTAGGTGATTGAGGACAGAGGCTATGATGGGGCAGCTGCAGATATCTGGTCCTGTGGGGTAATCCTTTTTGTTCTGCTTGCTGGGTTTTTACCTTTTGAGGATGAAAACATCATCGCTCTTTATAAAAAGGTGATACATACAAAACTATCCAAACCACCAAGATTCGGTGAATGCCAATTATTTACTCTTACTCCCTTTTCAATCACAGATCTCTGAAGCTCAGTTTACCTGCCCCTCTTGGTTTTCTTCTGGAGCTAAGAAGCTGATTACCAGAATTCTGGATCCCAACCCTACAACTGTAAGTTTCATATAATTTTTGAGATATTATTGCTCAAAGGACTCAGGAAACAGGCTAAATCATATCTAAACAGAACTACAAGCATTTTAAGCAAGCAATAATGAGTCATGCAACCAATGCTGTTTTATGCATGTATGACTAAGTGGATCTTTCACATTGAAATAAAATTTCTTTACATTAAGAAAAAGAGTCACTGAACACCAATTTACCTGACTTGTGCCGTTGTTGAATTTTGAGCAGCGGATCACCATTCCTCAAATACTGGAAGATCCTTGGTTCAAAAAGGGTTACAAACCACCTGTATTTGATGAGAAATATGAAACTAGTTTTGATGATGTCGATGCTGCTTTTGGAGACTCTGAAGTGAGTCAATTGACACATATTTTTTAAAGCATTCAGCATCATGTGATAGGAAAGAAGATTAACTATTCTTTTAATACATTTACCGATTACCAGGATCGGCATGTCAAAGAAGAAACTGAAGATCAGCCTACCTCAATGAATGCATTTGAACTCATTTCACTGAATCAGGCACTGAATCTGGACAATTTGTTTGAGGCAAAAAAGGTCAGATAATTATGCTCCAATTAGTCGTCAAGTATATTATAACCCTGCCAATATTGTAGTTCCCCCATTTTTCAAAACCACTTTGTTGCTTATGAAGCATTTAAAAGCAAAGCATCGTTGCAGTGGGCTTATTAGTGCAAATACTGTTACAGGAGTATAAAAGAGAGACAAGATTCACCTCACAGTGTCCTCCAAAAGAAATTATCACCAAGATTGCAGAAGCTGCAAAGCCACTTGGATTTGATATTCAAAAGAAAAATTACAAGGTATTCATATGGCTTTACTGGCTAGATAGATAATCATTGCAAAAATTCTCTCACATGCATCAAGTTATCAGGAAATAAAGCTCGTACTACCCACTTCCATTGAGTCCTAATAAGTTTGTGTTTGTTCATTCCAGATGCGGATGGAAAACCTGAAAGCAGGTAGAAAAGGCAATCTCAATGTTGCAACTGAGGTAAGTTGAAACCCCATACCAACAAAATACTGAAAACATTAAGGAACCACTGTTCATTCAGATTTTGTTTTGTGATGAATAATAGGTTTTCCAAGTAGCTCCATCCTTACATGTGGTTGAGCTCAAAAAGGCAAAGGGGGACACTCTGGAGTTCCAAAAGGTACCAGTCTTGACCTACTCTGCCACAATATCCATTTCCATACGCCATAGTACTCCATATGCTAATTAAGAGATGGCATTAGCAATGAGCGATTATATTCATGGCAAATTAAGGATGAAGCCACTCCTTCCTTTGCAAAGTGCTTTCATAACCTAGAAATTTTATCCATTTCCCCTTGCTATTTTACTGCCGTTTTTTAACCAAATTAATTCTTCTATGCAACAACAGTTCTACAGAACTCTGTCGACACAGCTCAAGGACGTGGTCTGGAAGTGCGACGGCGAGGTCGAAGGCAACGGCGCCGCGGCGTGAGGTGGTTTGCCATGACTTTCAGCAGCCGGGGCACCGGTTCGTCGTGTACATAGCTCGGCCATGGTCAATTGTGTTCACCGTAGAGTAGTTTTTGCAAGAAGGGAAAAGGCAAGATGGAGCAAAAAAAAAAAGAGAGGAGATAAAGGTTCGTTGATAGGTAGGCTGCTCCGATGAAACAACAGGCGCGAGGCCTGCTGTGGATGAGCTTGTCGCCGGTTAGTTCATTTATTTTGTGGCCTTGGAAGCGGTTTAAAGCGAGGTGCACAAGTCTTGTACCGTTCTGAAAGCTTTGTAATGGTACACCAATCAGTGCTGCAATGCAATGCATTGCCAGTCAGTTTGTTTAGAAACATTTTGCTTAGCTTCGTCACGTTTTTGTTTCCAATCTTTAGTGAAATTGGTTGGTCGCCCTTTCGGCCAACCCGGCAACAAAAAAAGTAGTATGCCATGAAGGGATGGATGATATTGTGTGCTAGTTTTGCGATGAAATTTGAGAAAGATTTGCTACTACCTATGTAACGATAAGGAAGCATGCAGACGAGATGACGCGGTGGCGCAACCATGCCTCCCCGCGCGCCGCGCGCACGGCCACCACGCGAGCCGTGGCGCGCGCACTCGGCGAGCCCCGCCGGCGTCCACCACGGTCGGCGCCGGCACCTCGGCCGGCCTCTCCGCCACGCAACGCGAACCAGCCGAAACGCTACTACGTTTCGTCCGTGCGTAGGGCGGCCCAGTTGCCGGCAGCCGGCGCGGCTGCGCGTCCCTATCCCGATCCCGACCAACGCGTCGAGTCCCCCCTCCGTTTCTCGTGCTATCCATAGGTCAATTGGGCGTGAGATCTGTAGCCCAACGAGCGTATTGGTTTCACTTGGGCCGACGCGCGCTGTTCGCAGACCAATCCCCCTCTGTTCGTTCGCATCCAAGTTTTACCAAAACCACGTGCTCGCGGCACCAGTTGAACGAGTCTCAGCCAAGTTGCCAACACCAACACTTTAGCCGGTGTTATGGAGAAAATTTTTAGAAAAAGTATCACGTTAAATATTTGACCGGATGTCGGAAGGGGTTTAAAGACACGAATGAAAAAACGAATTTCACGGCTAGCCTACAAACCGTGAGAAGAATCTTTTAAGCCTAATTAATCCGTCATTAGCACATGTTGGTTACTGTAGCACTTATGGCTAATCATAGACTAATTAGGCTTAAAAGATTCATCTCAAGATTTCTTTCGTAACTATGCAATTAGTTTTTTGGTTCATCTATGTTTAATACTTTATTTAAGTGTCCAAAGATTCAATATAATGTTTTTTTAAAAAAAAATTAGAGAAGTAGCCAAGACGACAGCGCGAGCAAGTAGCAGGCCGCCCCCTCTGACGAAAAGGATAGCCACTCCAACGAGAGGTCGGTCAGAGACGCCGTCTGCACAAACACATCTCCAAAACGAATCGCAATTTCAGAACCACCTACCAACCACAACCAGCCGAGGCCCTGACTTCCTGGTCCAACTGAAACCCGGCCGAACTTTTAGCAAACCAGCAACTCGGAGATGCTTCACATGCGACCTGACTTTTCAGCCAAAACAAAATGCCAAAGGATAAGGACAATGGAAAGCAGCTGCCTGTTCATTGATGGATGATGCTAAAATGATCCGAGCAGATCTGACGAACAAAAAACAGTGCTACAAAAAGACGGACTCAACTGCAATTCAATTCAGGGTTCGGAGAGATCGGAGCAAGCCTTAACAGATTCACACAGAAAACCAAGCAAGGAAGTTCCATGGCACACAGGAGACTGGAGAGATAGCAATAGCAATGTTCAGCAACTACAGCTAGTACGATTCGGTTTTCTTCATCAGGGAAGACGAGGGAAACCAGGGTTGCATCCCTTACTAATACGGCAATGCACGGTTTCCTCCTCCCGGGGGTACTATGCCGTCGTCGGCAGAGGCGGCTCACTTGGCCATCATGACCTTGACGAACTCCTCGTAGTTGATCTGGCCATCGCCGTCGACGTCGGCCTCACGGATCATCTCATCGACCTCCTCGTCGGTCAGCTTCTCGCCGAGGTTGGTCATGACGTGGCGGAGCTCCGCGGCGGAGATGAAGCCGTTCTGGTCCTTGTCGAACACCCTGAACGCCTCCTTGAGCTCCTCCTCCGAGTCAGTGTCCTTCATCTTGCGGGCCATCAGGTTGAGGAACTCCGGGAAGTCGATGGTGCCGTTGCCATCGGCGTCCACCTCGTTGATCATGTCCTGGAGCTCGGCCTCCGTTGGGTTCTGCCCCAGCGAACGCATCACGGTTCCCAGCTCCTTGGTTGTGATGCAACCTGCCCAATGTGACATCATAGACGTATTTCAGATCAAATCCACATCACTAGTGACTGTTAAACTAGTATTAATTAACATTTCCAGCCAAAAACAATGAAGGAACGGATCAAAGTGCATCCGATCCGGTCAATTAACATGTCGAGCGTGAGTCATGACAATTAAACTATGATCGTCCAGGTTTAATGATAAATACTAAACAATCCTTTTTTTAATTTTGCAGAGAAGTAAACAATTCACTTGATCCGCACAAAAGCATGCTCTTCATGAAGAGGAATTCAGACAGATATCAAAATACACTCTTAAAATTTGTCAAGCCAAATCCTGATCAACACTTATAATCTGAACATGAACAGCTCTATTCAGCACCTAAACAGTTCTCAATCTCCATTACTACAGATCTACTATGATAATAATCGATTTCTGGTCCTCTACGTTTGCAAAATTTATGCACGCTGGGGTCAGATCTAAGGGATCCGGACCCGCGATACAATGGCAAAAGCAGAGAACACAAAGGGTCCCCATCTTGACATGCCACGGCGTGCAGCGCATCGCAACAGTTGCAGTTTTAACATAAGAAAAAACACCACTGCTAATTTAATTTGATTTACCCCAATAACCTCTACAGCACGGTAAAATTACCGGAGTATTTTCCTTTTTTTTCAGATTAAGCATAACGCGAGATCTTTACATTATGTACTGCACAGGATGCAAGATTCGTTCGGTTTTCACAAGCGAAGAACGCGCATGATATTCTGCTACCACGACACGCCTATCTGATTAACAGGAGCAGCAATAACAGGGGAAATAGCTTCGGAAGAGGCGTGTTTCTTTTACCGTCGCCGTCCTTGTCGAAGAGGCTGAAGGCCTCCTTGAACTCGGCGATCTGGTCGTCGGTGAGCTGGTCCGCCATGCCTGCCGGAGCTTAGCGCTGGCTCCTCTTCCTTCGGTTGCCGCAGCCGAGCGCGAGACGCGGGGTGGGGTCGAGGCGAGACGACGCGACCGTCGGAGGGGGAGAGGCTGGGAGCGATCTGTGGCCTCGCGTCCGGGGAATTTCGCCGGGCTTTATACCCGCCGGGCCGCTCCCCGACCGGCCCGTTCCGCCGTCCACGCCTCCCGTTAACGTCGCGACCCGCGAATTCCCCAGACTACCCCTCCCCCCTTCTCTCTCTCTCTCGATCGCCCAACGAAACACCAAATCACCAATCAATCGGTCGTGCGCTGGTGCATGATACGCGCGGCTGTACTTTCCATATGCCTCGTCTCGTTGGCACAGGCTGGACGGACGCGTTGGCGTTGCGGTTGGCAACGTGCAGCCGGCCGGGGGTGATTCCACCGACTGCGACATGGCATGCGGTCCACGACGACGCGACGCGCGCGGGGGGTCGGTCGGTTCGGTCGATCGATCGCTGGCTCATCCGGGAGGAGGACGAGATGGATCGGAGCGGAGCGGCCTGGTGTTGAACAAGCCATGCATGTGACAACGTCGACTTGTGTGTGGGTTTGTTGTTAGTCTCTTTCATTTATCCTAAAAACACTTTATTTTTAAATAATTATTGTATTGACATTTTAAAAAGCATAAGACAAATATGTTAGGGTTTTGAAAAACAAATTGTATTATAATCTTTGTTGTTTTGTACTTATTTTTTTTAGGTAGGTTTGAAATAATGTGTTTTTGATGAATGAAGCATATTATTTATGATGTGATATAATGGTATGTACCTATACTGCATGGTGCTCTTCGTGTGTCCTTTCCATGGACATGTGATTCTTCATATTCAGGAAAACAAATGAACAGCTAAAAAGCTGTCGTAAGTGATTAGGACAAAAAAAAAACTTTCAAGTCTAATATCATAGACAATTCTATTACAACTATATAGTGTAGCTTTTAATTTATAATCATCAAATCATATTGAAATATTTATGAGGATAGAAAAAATACATATCGCCTCAAGATTTGTACGAAGGGTAAAAAACATATGTGTTTGATCACTTGTGTACAAGTTGTTATAATATAATTACATCATAATTATATTGTAGTTATATACTTATATCTTTATTTGTAAAAAAACTTGCAAGAGACTTTTACATTATCAAAAGGAAACTTTGGCAAAAACTGATGATGCTCTAGGACTTACGTGCATGTCACCATTGCACCAGGCAGTCTATAGTTTTGATGTGGCATTTAAATCAGAGCGAGCAGGTCACACGGCAACTTGCCGAGGACATTTCGGTCACACGGTGCAACGGCGAGGGGCAGGTCCGTGAATTCCGGGAACGTGCCGCCATGTGGTACAGTCAACCTGCCCACGACTTCCAAAAGAGGGACCGGCCCTGTGTCAGTTTTCCAGGACGCGTGAGATTACCGTGCTACCCCGGACGCGGTCTGGACGCGGAGTGGTGATTTTTCTTTTCCACTTTTGAAAAATTATTCAGTGCCGCGAATCCGGTCGATGCCACGTCACCTACATGACCGTGAATAGTACTCGTACTACTATATTGTTTTGATGGACGATGGGCCATCATCGTGTTCATCCGGCCTAGCTTGATGGGTCCTGGGCCAGTGTGTTAATCCAGCCCAGTACAGCAGTAGTTTTGAGTAAATCAGTTTGTAGCTTCAAACTTCGTGCATCCTCAGTCTCGGAGAAGTGCCTATATATCAATCGTGCGATTAAAAATCACACGGATATTCTCCCTCCAACCAATAGTATAGGTTGTTTTGGGAAAGATTTGGTTAAACTTTTTAAATTTCAACCATTAATTATTTCTTAAATACAAAATAATTTCCTTTAAAGCTAATGTTATGATATCATAAACTTATTTAATTTTATAAATTTAATATAACAAAAAGCTATCAAAATTTTAGAAATTTGACTAAATCTTTATCTAAAATGATAAATATTTGTGGCGGGAGTTGGTAACTGTAGCACAATCTATTATATATATAAATCATGCTAGTTATAAGGTATATATAATTGCACTAGCACGGAGTTATAAATGTAACTAATATATAAATAACATGTAGGATGCAATAAAAGAATTCATAGCTTAGTGCTAGTTACATTAGAATTACATGCTAAATGCTTATAATTTGGTGTTAGTTACATTGGAATTACATGCTAGTTATACTGAAATTATATTAATTACACAGAAATTATATTATAGGCGTAATGTGGTTACATTTGAAAAATCACGCGATGTATTTACAGCAAAACCGTTTCGGGAAACATGAGGTCGCTAAAGGCAGTCGCTTGCTTTGCTTCCTTTCACCTTTCTTTGGGAAAAGCCTGGGGGAGAGGATTTTGGATTGCTTGGTGATGGTCCGGCATGATCAGCAGGGAGCTAAGGATTGGGATCTGGTCAAGGCGAGATTATATATGCAGGCAGATCGCACCGCTGCCATCAATCATGGCAGCCAGGCAGGGGAGCACGGCGAAAGCAGCGAGTAAAATGGGCAACACGGCGATCCCAGTAGCTTTCTTCGGCGAAAGACTCTTCACCGTCTTTCTTCTTCACCGTTGTAAATGGGCCCAGATCTAGCCTCGGACTGGGCTCGACTGAACGACTCACTTTCGCTTTCAATGTTATTTTTTTCCCTTTAACTTTTGTTTCTTTAAGGCTCTACTGCGTTGCACGAAATGTGAGGGGGATCACTTGTCTTTTGCTCGGAAAGAACCGATTGGAGCTGAGTTGTACATGCAAATGTTGTGAGAACTGAGACGCCATGCTGGGCAAATTCTGTGATATGGGTGCGTGTTTTGAGTTTTCTGACCAAAGTGAGTCACGACAAAGAGGAGCTCTCCCGCACAATTTTGCTTGTTTTATTCAGTAGTGACTAGTGAATCCGTATACTTTGTCAGTCTAACTGTACTACTGTAGTCTGTAGGCATTCAGATTTCGGGCAAAGCTGGCAATTTCTTAGTGTCCCCTCAAGGCATGAACTCAATATCTTGCTGCCCACCAGAAATTGCAGTATTTACACTTCCTACATCTCTTTAAAAAATTGGTGAAGGCAACTCAACAAGTTCTAAATGTTCTTCGAATCAACAAATCATTGTGGAAAATCCTACCTCCTCACGTCCTCAGTAGTAGCAGCTACATAGTTTCCTCCTGTATATATTATAAAATGATTTTGAGTTTTGTTTTTCAACTTTTGCCAACTTTATAAGAAATGTTGCAACATTTACATCATTAAATTAATTCTATTAAATCCATCATTGAATATATTTTTTAAGTACATTAATTTTATATTCAAAGTGTTGCTACGTTTTGCTATCAAGTTGATCAAACTTAAAAGAAGTTTAGAACAAACCCTAAAAGTTTTATATCATGGGACGAAGGAAGCACTATCTGAGTATGAAGAACGTTTGTGCGCTAAAGTTTTCCTTAAGAGAATGCTCAAGTTTAACTACTAACGTCTAACCCTTCCATCGATATGAAAGACAACCTAGTGCTTTGTCTACCCAAAATATAAACATTTATAGGATATTTGGCATAGACCGAGCAGATGTTAAAAGTCACTTTTAATCACTTGTTTGACTCTGGAGATAGCACTAAGTTGACTCTGGAGAATATTTAGTTATATTCTCTAACTAAATATTTGCTTGACTCTGGAGTCATTGGAATGATGGAAATCATGAAAACCAGTGCAGAAATGATTATACTGTGGCATAAAACTTTAATCCTGGAAATGATTATAATTTAGGATTGAGTGAGTATATTGAAAGGCAATAATAACAGAACTAAGTCTTCTTTCCAATGCATGGTTCTAAAAAATACAATAAGAATAGTAAAAATACATTAGAGCGCGCTATCACCTGTACTGTCACCTTGAATCCTATGGACTGAAAAAACATTGGAGCACTATAGAATAATCATTTGGATTGAGTGTAGAAAAAACACAGGAATAATAGAGAGAGGTACACAGAAAGAAAATTTTTAAGAGGTTGGACCTTACATTGAAATTCTCTAAATTTATAAATTTGAGGTATTCCTAGGGAATTTCAAAGGAATTTGGAGCAGGATTTTCTTTGTTCCAAAGGGCCATGTCGATTTTTTTTCATAGAAATCTAATCTCTCAAAATTCCCGCCAAATTCATTTGTTCCATAAGAGTCCTAATAACTAACATCCTTTGCATCAAGATGGAAGACAACCTAATATATTGAGATGCAATAGTAACAGCACCCAGGCATTTAACCATTGTTGTTCAGCTTATCTGTCATGTTCATGATTTTTTTTAAAAAAAAAACATTGTAGCTCAACCCATTTGTCATGTTCATTCAGAAAGTTGTCGAGGCAAGCAGTCAAAACAGTAGTACGCCAGTGCATCGGTTGGCCGCTTGCTGCACCATACGACGAGTCGACGATATACAAGCATAATGCCAGTACTACTAGCTGTTTTTGGAGGCAATGGCACGGTAAATATTTGGTCCCTGAATAGGAGGACATCGTGCAAAGTTATCGCAAAAGCTCGTGGCAAGCATGGAGCAGAGTCTAGCGCAAGCCAGGCCATAGGTACAGGATATTCAATCAGCTGGCCTAGCCCTGCCATGCCCCTAGCTATCAGTTGCCAACACTAAATTCCAGGCATCTCCCTTTTCTTTTCTTCGGAATCTGCAAGTAAAAGTACCCCGTATATTTTAGTACTTCCCAAGTATTTTTATGTTATTTAAGTAAGAATTAAGTTTAGAGAAAAAAACTATAATATTTTTTAATAAACAATGAATGGATGGATGTACAAGGGTACATGGGGATAAATTGAGAAGAATCTTAAATAAAAAGTAATTTATGGGATAAAGAGTCCTGCAAATAATACCAAAAGTTCTTATATTTCGGTAAAAGATTAAAATTTTAAAAATACTTATAATTTAAAACAGAATGAGCAAGTTTAATTCACAAACAAAGAACAGGAGTACTCCCCCTGCTCCTTTCTCCATGCCGAAATGATATCATTTGAACATATCTCCTACAAATAAGAACATAGCATTTTTTAAAATTCCGATATATTTGTCTCCTAAATTGTTCAATTCTAACGCTTTTTTCAAACTTTTCTGAACCGCGATATAATAATTGCTTAATAAACAAAATATTTTTGAATAAATAAGAGAAGCTAAAAGTGATTTTTTTAGAACAGAGGCAATAGTATAAATGAAGTGGAGTATTCATTTTTCGAGTTTCTTGGACTATGCCAAGCTAGCCATGCTCACACATCCATCATATGATACTACTCTGGATTTATCCGTGTATTTGAGGATTACCGAGGGAAGAAAGCATCCTTGCAAAATCAGAAAGGTATATATACCGATAATCTCCATTGAACATTCAGAAATCCAGACAAAACTGTACTGTACCATTCATCGAATGGTACTAAAGCATGCTAACTCCCATGTAATATTCCTGATCACTCCAATTATTGCAGGTCAACTAATTATCACGACCATGGCAGCTAGCTTAAACATTCTAGCTGGAATATTGTTGTGCGTATAGCCGCATAGGAGTACTTGCTTGCTGGGCAGTCGCCTCTTCGATCGGTGGGGACTAGGGACAGTGGTAGTGACAGGGGGCCGTTCCCATATTTTCTGAAAGCTTTGCGTCACTTTTATTGCGCTCCACCTACAACGGCGTACGCCAAATGCGTCGCGAATCCTTTCTTTCAAGGCGAGTATGATGAGCCGGATCATGGGGCTTGTCAGTGGCTGACACCCATGGAGATGGAGATCTCGCACGCGCGCTAGCTGTAGCTGTAGCTGTAGCGATTCAATTCCATTCCCCACATTGTAGCTAGCTAGGTGCGTGCATATGCTCAGAAGACCAGCCTCTTCCTGCACATGGCGGCGCCGGCGCCATGGCCGGACGAGGACGGGTGCGGCGGAGGCTGCGTCAGCAGCTCCGCGACGACGTCTCCGACCAGGTCGTGCAGGATGGCGCGCTCCAACGCCGCGCCCACACGCCCGGCCTCGTGCCGCTCCTCGTCGGCGCCCTGCCCCCACACCTCCCCCACGCTCTCTGCCATCGCGCGGCTCCGCCCGGATGCCGCCGCCTCGAGGCCCCACCGCCGCCGGTGCCGCCAGCTGATGATCTCCGACGACGGGAGCAGAGGCGGCATCCACCTTGGTATGGCCTCGATGGCCACTACCGGGTGGTGGTACATGGCGACGGCGTGCAACTCGTTGCATGGTCTGATCTTGCAATAGTCACCTACATAAGTATGTTGACTTGTCACTAATTGCAGTACTTTGGTAGATCGGCTAACTTGATGGAGTACTTTACGAAATGTATACGTCAGCAGTATCACCATAGTGAACGTACCCGAGAAAACAAGCGTGCGCGAGGGCTTCACGATCTTCGATCCGACGGTGGCAATACCGCTGCTGAGCTTGCGATCTGCATCGAGATCCGTGCAAGGAGACGACCGCTTCCTGCATGGGAATCTCGGGGAGGTGATGGCGTCCAGCACGGAGTCAGGACTCGGGTAATGCTCCTCGGACCGCGGCTTCTGCGGTGACGGCGACGGCGACGGCGAGGGATCGGCGTCACGGCCGTCCTTCCACTGGTCGTATGATCCCTTGTCTGTGGCTTCTGGCGTCGGGACGTCGGACGCGGCGGCTGCCTGCATCTCGGCGGCGCGGACGGCGGCGATGATCCGCCGCAGCGTCTTGAGGTCCTCGTCGCACTTCTCTAGTGCGCCCAGCAGCTTCCGCCGCTTCTCTGCCGCGGTCTCCGGGGGAGGGGGAGGGGGTTTAGTCGGGAATGGCCGCGGCGTCGTCGCGGCGGGAGAAGGCGGCGCGGACTCCTCCAGGCCCATCAGGCGGGCGACAATGGCCGGTGGCGTCGGCCGGGGGCTGTCGCAGCTGGCCCGGCGGTGCTCAGGCGCGATCGTCGGGCTCCGCGGCGCGTCGCAGGACCGCCGTCGCCGGAGCGCAGTCGGCGCTGGATGCATCTGCGGCGCCTGCTGTCCCTGCGAAGGCGAAGGCGTCGCCACCACCGGCAGTTTCTTCTTGACGGGCGGTGGAGACGGCGGCGGAGTGCAGACAACCGGAGCGGCATTCTTGGCGGTGAGGCGCTTCCGTTGATGACTACGGTGGTACGGGGAGAGCAGGCGGAGGAGGCCGGCCATGCACCCGATGCTCCGCCGACGCGGGGCACCGGACGCGGACGATGACGCGCCCATCGCCTCCGGCGGCTGCATCGCACTAGCTCCCCCGCTTCCTCTCGCCGCCGCCAACGTTCAAGCGAAGCGCAGCGTGGCCGCGTGGGTGGGCATTATAATCCGCGCGTGGAGCGATCCACAATGACCCAATCACCCCCGCTGCTCCCCGGCACGATCACAATAATGCGAAGGGCAACTCCGGTATTCGTCGGCGTTAGTAGAGACGGGACAAAAGCTGGGCGAAGTGGGGGAGGGGTGTATCCGAGTTAAACTGCACTCTGCCGCAGTGTGGCAGCTAGCTTAGCCTCTTTTGCTATACTAGCTTGAAGGCAGCGGCAGCTGCTGCATTCACGTTGCACACCAGGCAAGCGCAGTGAAGGCAGCTGGAGTAATAGTTAATTAATTAAGGTGACATTAATTTAACAGGACAGGGAGCAGGGGGGGTGTTACTGCACGCAGACTTGATTAATGGAGGGCCTAGCTAGTGTGGAGATTAAGGAATAATGATCGCAATCATGTGCGTCGATCCGTGGAACTTTGCAACAACTACTTGGCAGTGGTATATTTGTTCCAGGATTTTACGTGAGTGGTGTCTTGGAATAATTCATGGGTCTGCCCGGCCGGGGCCCCGGCTGGCGAAATTACACGAGTCACTCGCTACACATTGGTTAGGAGTACTAGTTACTACTAATCGACCGAGCCTGCCGCATGGATGATGAGGCATATGCAGTTCTTTTTCCTTTGCTTTAGCTTCAAGTTTACACCTTCTCAGGAAGTATATGAAGTATGTAGATTAGGCCCGGTCTACTTTGATGGAAGCCTCGGGCTGTAATTAACAGGATATTGCGTATACATACGATTTCCCTCAAGCTTCCTTTCTGCGCCAGTAACTCAAGTTAGACCGGCTATGCTCATATATAGCTACGTAGTACTCCCCTTTTGGGGATTACACATTAGCTACCGCGCTCTAATCCCAGTACGTAGTACGTACTACTGATAAGTGCTTCAGCTAGCTTTGATCATGTGTGTGTTGCGATGCTTTTGTGCGCGAGGAAAAGGCCAGGATTGCAGCAGCAAGCTCGCACCGGCCGCATTTAACGAGGAGAGACGGAGGAATGGATACGGTACAGTGGGTAAAAGCAAAAGAGGCCGCGGCTGGCCTGGCTGTGCATGCAGAAAAGAAAAGCCCCCTCTCCATCACTCCGAGGTCGAACGAATCCTAGGCCTTGGACCGGCAACCGTACCGGTACGGCACCGCGCCGCACCGGACGGAGCGATCGAGCGGCCGTGGCGGGCAGGCTGGGCAACACGCCAACACCGGTGGTTCACACACCGTGCCCGTGGCACCACACGCGTACGCACGGTACGTGCGCGGCGTCACGTCGCGCATAGCGCCGCCGCCGCCCAGCGGTACCGCGGTTATGCCGCCGCGTGCATGGCGCCGTTGGCGTTGCAGCACAGGCGCGCACTCGTAGTCCCCCGCATACTTGTTGTACTCGTTCCGTCCTTAAATAAATCAATATTTTTTTTTCTTATGATGTTTGACTCTTTATTTTATTATAAAAATTTATGATTAAATTTTTTATTTTTATTAGATAATAAATTATAAATAGTATTTTAAATGTGATTAAAATATTTTAATTTTTTTAAATAAAACAAATGGTCAACCGTTGGATACCAAAATAAAAGAATTGATTTTTTTAAAGACGGAGGGAGGAAGTAGGCGGCAGCGCGTGGCACCTGTAAGAGCGAGCGATTCGGCGGGCGGCGGTTTACGCGCGGGTGGTGGGTGCGTGCGGGTCGGGTCGTTCTGCGCCGCCGGGCGAGAGGCGGAGGGCGATGGATGGATGGATGCGTGCGTGCGTGCGTAGTACCGAGCTAGGTAGCCCGTGGCCGTGCCCGCGGGCGAGTCCGGCCGGCCAGACGGAAAGCTAGTAAGCTAGTAGGAGTACTATACGTGCTGGCGTGAGCGCGCCTGGGGGCGCGAGTCGAGCGCGGCAGCAAGCGTCCAGCGGCAGCGGGCGAGGGACGAGCCGCCTGTCCGGTAGCGCTCGGTGGTAACGGCCCTGTTAGCGCAACAGACATGTCGGGCGAGCTGCCGAACGATTCCTTCGCTGGACGCTCTCTCAGCTTGGTCAGTTAAACTAACAGTGATAACCGTTGTATGGCTCTGATGTTGGAGTACTACCAGAGGTAATTAACCGTTGTAATTAACGCGTGGACTTGCAAAAACATTTATCATGCATGAAATTGGATTTTATTTCTTGTTTTTAAAGAATAAATTTCATAAAACTATAGGTATTTTAAATAAATTACTATAAAACTATGCATTTAACATTGTATATCACAAAACTATAGTTGTAGTGTATTTTATCATAAAACTACATATTTGGTTGTAAAGTTATAATGAACCACATGCTTTGGAGTTCCACTAGTCTTTTCTTATTTTTAAGTTAGCAAGTTATAGTTTTTTAGTTTTACACTACAATGACTTAAATATATTGGTTTACAAATTGATTGGTGTTAAATATGTATGTTTTGTGATACACGCTTATAAATCTACAATTTTTTGATAGCTTGATCAAACTAGATCTTTCTTATTATTAATTTTAGAACTAAACCCTATGAAACATATTTTAAAATCTGAATATTTTGTTATGTCAACTCGCATATCATGGCGAAATAAATTTGACATTATAGTATTCTTCCGCCACACCAAAAGTTCTAGTTTGAAAATAAATTTTATAAGAAATCATTTTAAAAAATAAAAGTGTTAAATTTAAGGGCTTATTGGAGGAATTTTACATCAATTTAGAAGGAATTAAACTGTTTCATAAGAAATTCTTCTAAAATTCGTGCATATCTAATAACCTCAGGTTATGTTCCATATATGGCTCGATGTGTCTTTCGAAAATACAATTGCATTATCTATTATCCAAAGCAGCAGGGGTGGCCGGGTGGGTAATTGGTTTGTATGGTTTCACGGTTCGGGGTGGGGGGGGGGGGGGTCTGGGAGAGGTATTATCAACATTAGGTTTTTGTAGAAAAAGGTTATGAAAAGATGCGAGAAAACTCAATGATGTCTCTATTTATCCGTTTCAATGGTTTGGTGTTTCATTCTGTATATTTGATTGCATTATTGTTGATTGTCGAGCGACTGATCGGCTACGAGATATATACAATCTATAACGGTAGAAATATCAATAATGATATACTATGAGGGCATGCTTAACAGAGGTGTGCTCTGGTTTGCACTCCCTTTACATATTGGACCTATACTGATTAGCATGGAAGTTGGAGGACATGTGCAGATGTGCTCTAGTGGCCAGCAATCTAGCATGGGGCATATAGAGGAGACGATCGAAGGCAGTCGGGCAACCATACAGGAGTGATGATTATAAGGATAAGTGGGTCAACTCGAGCAAGAACCTCAAATAGTTTATATCTGAGTTCATGGGATAGCCCGCTTAGAGCAGGTGCAATAGCAAGTTATAAGCCGACTATACATATATTTTAAGAAGATAAAAGAGAAGACCAGTGAACTACGGATTTATAGTCAGCTGTAGCATGGACTCTAAGACACAGTGTGTATAACAGTGGAATATAATATTATATGCTTTGTAGATAACTATTATATAAATTGACTATATATAAATTAAAGTTATTAGTCGGCTATACTATTGAACTTGCTCTAACAACCGAGTTCATTGGTCGCTTGAGATCTTCCAAACATTCAGATCGACGGCTATAATATATCGGACAACGTACGTGTTGACTAGATGGTAAGACGTTAATCATTACTGCTCCATGTATTCTAAAATGTTGTTACTTTTAGTTTTTTAATCTTTACCAAAATATAAGGTTTTTAATCCTATTCACAGTACTATTTATTACATCAATTATTTTTCATTCTAAATTCATTTTATTTATCTCCAGATAACCTCTTGCTCTTATCCATTTTCAATTATTAAGAAATGCCATAGTATATTATCATATATTTTGCTAAATAATATTAAACCATTTACATTTTAAAACAGGGACAATATATCATAATCTAATAATCCAGTAGTGGTAAAACATATCTATCTCAAGTACGGCTACCCGGTTCTAAAACCTTAGAACAAGGCTAATAATATAGCCAATAAGTTGGCTATAAGACTTTTTTTAGTCTTTTTTTATCCTACTCATATGAAGTAGGAGTTAGCTCTTTATTATTAATATAGGATTCACATGTCTTTTTTATATAGCTTTTTGGTTCTTGTACTCAAGCTGACTATAAGAGCAAGTTCAATAGTATAGCCAACTACTGGCTCTAATTCATCTATAGTCAATCTAATAGTCAATTTATACAATAGTTACATACAAAACATCAATACATGGTCTCACATGTCATACACACATTTTGTCTTAGAACCTATGTGTAGCTGGCTACAAATTAGTAGTCCACCTCTCTTCTCTCTACTCTTATCTAGTTAAAGTATGTTTATAGCTAGCTTATAGCCTGCTATTGTACCTGCTTTAAGATTACAGCTCACTTCTCTTCTCTATACTCTTCTCTCTTTCTTTTAAATAAGCATTTAGCCCACTTGCCACCTACTATTACTTGCTCATATGAAACGCCGACGGTAATTTGTTGCCAGAACGAGGAGCGCACCAATAATTGCAGCGTAGAGAGCGGCATGTCACTATTCGCTTTTTGTGATTTTTAGAGCACCTACTCACGGCGAGATTTTCGCTTGAAAAGTGAGAAGGCGTGAGACCACAACAAATCCGCAAACCTTTTCGACGCAGAAGGCGCGGCGCGAGGAACCACCAGAAACAAGTTTTCACCGCTGCCTTGGCGCCACGCTGCACGCTGCTCCCGTTGCGCTACACCTACACTACGCTACACCAACCTGGTACTAGCCGCGTACGTACCGCCGCGTTCGTCGCGGCCCGGGGAGCAGCAGCACACGCGCGCACAGGGAGAGAGAGGAGATGGCGAGTGGCGACCCGACCGATGGCGACAGCGAGCGCGCGGTCGAGGGGCCCCTGCCGACCGAGTTATTTGTACGTGGTTCATTCAGCCCCCGCGCGCCACGGTGGGCCGGACCAAATCATGGTGAAAGAGATGGAGCAAAGGAGAGGAGAGGAGAGGAGAGGAAGAGGATAGCACAGAGCGTGGTGGGAGAGAGCGCGAGGACGGGTGCACTGTGCGTGCGCTCGAGACAGGCCGGGGCAGTGCGGCAGACGGAGGGCGTGAGGAGACAGGCATCATTGATGGGCGTGCCGCCAGCCAGCCACTGCGGGGACGCTAAAATGATCGTGTGCGACTAGAGGTGACGACGGAGACCCGATACTCGATTCTATGTGGTGAATTTATCTATTAGAGAATGTGGATGGTTAAATTTTAGTATCCATGGAAATGGAAATGATAGCAAATTCATCCCTGTCGGGGATGGCGCCCCGTTCCCCGCGGGAACCTGTATGTACTATCAGAGGGGCGTAATATAGACTTTATTTATATAGTTTGGTCCAAAGAATTAAAGCCCAGAAGACACAGTATATAAGGCTAAACCTAACCCTAGACTCCCGTCTCCACCGGCTGCATGCCTACACCCAACCCATCCAGTGGCGCCAGGGAGGTAGGGAGGCCAACGCACCGGCCGGTCGCCGTGCTGGCCGCCCTCCTACTTGCAGCCTCTCGCCGCGCCGGCCCCCCACTCGCCGCCCCACCGTGCCAGCATGCGCTCCCGCCCGACGCCGGACGTGCAGTCCCGCCCGACGCCGGACGTGCAGTCCCGCCCGACGGCCGACGCCCAAGGCAGGGAGGGCGAAGCGCTAGCTGGCCGCCGCACCGGCTGTCCTCCTACTCGCCGCCCCCCGCCGCGCCAGCCCCCCACTCGCCGCCCCAGCACGCTGTCCTGCGCTTCCGCCCGGCCGCCCGTCACTATCCACCGACGACCGACACCCACCGTGCCGGCCAACCGCCGCGGCGCTGCCTCCCCGCCCGACGCTCCCCCTCCCCCACCGTCACGTTGGCCGCCGCGCCACTGGCGGTCTGTTGCCTCTCCGGCCGACGGCCAACCCCCAACGCGCGCTCCCCACCACGTTGGCCGCCCGACAGCCACGGGAAAAACCACGGTGAAAAAATCCTCGTAGTGATCGGGGATGAGTTCAATATAAATCCCGTGATGTTTCGCGAGGACGGGGACGGGAAAAATTTATCTTCACGGAGACGGGAACGAGGTGTTGATCCCCGACGGTAATTCCCCATTGACATCTCTGTCTGCGACTCCAATCGATTGGGTTGGGTTGCTCTGCCTCTGCCGCGGCTGGACTCCTTGGTTACCACCCCCACGTGGATGCGCTCCCGCTGCTGCCCTTTTTTCACCGTGGCACTGTACGTGGGAGGGGCACCAGCATGGAGCAGGAGCATCGTGGAGGGGGCCGTAGATGCGAGAGACTGGAGAGAGTTGACACTTCTTACCATCATTGCCTCCCCTTTTCTGGTGCTTTTACCGTCGCCAACTGTTTCCCAACACCGGTGGTGCGCCGTCTGCAGGCACGCCTTCTAGAGTTCCCTTCTAGAATTCCCAGTTGATTGAACCAAACCAAAACTGCCACGCTTCTGCAAGTAGCGGTTCTAGAGGCATGACAGGTGGGGGGAACTGGGAAGTGTCACCGCCCATCGCTCGTATCCTTTCTTTGCTCGTGCAGTCGTGCGTGCGTGCACAAATTTGATCGCACTATTATTTTTTTTCCTTTTGCTCTTACAACAGCAGCTGACGAAGTGACCAAGCTGCAGAGCATTCCAGCTGAGCTGCACGGAATGACAGCGCGAACAATTCAGTTGCCTTTTGAGCCTGACAACATTAGGTCGGAAAAATCACACAATCACACATTAGTAAATGAGCAACTCTGTTTTTATTACATATAAGAACAAACAACAGGATCGTTCAAAATAATTAAGAATCTATGGATCACAAGATCTAACTCTGGCACCTATGATTTCGTGGATTTCCACGGTTCTAAGTGGTATTTTCTACACATTTCATACCTTGAGCATCGAGAACAACGAAATGCTGATATGTAAAAACTCAGGATGCTTTGGCCCCTCTGAGGTAAACAGACCAGGAGGCCAGACATCATGATGATACATCATGTACAACACCAACCAAAGTTCCTGCAAGTTATCGGAAATACTCCTGAACCTGAAGTGCTTTTACAGGAAGCGAGGCATCGACGTTGCTGGTTCCGCAGTGAGTTGTCAAGCTAACTTCCACTTCATGGGGTGACTACGTTATCGTTCAATGGGCTTATACAGGACGACGGTTACATATTTGGACTCAAACCTGTGGGTTAAACCAAGGGCCACCAGTGGATGGGCGCCCCAGCCTTTCTCGATGAAGAGGTGGTTGAGGACTATGTGCTGGGGCCGTGCACAACTTTCTTCCGAGTTCTGTGAGTTAAGAACACCGAGATGGAGCTGGGATGGAAGAGAAGGTGGCTCTTTTGAGAAGTCCTTTTCCTCAGGTGCCTGGAAATTGTAGCTAGAATCGGGGGATGGGGGAGGCTCAAATTCTGCTACACTCTCAACACTTTCAGGGACAAAATCCTGCATATACGATAACACCATTAACAACACAACACATAACTTTAGGGGCAAAATAGGAAGATGTCATGAAAGAGTTCTATATTGCACTGTTAAGTGTCATCAGAGATAGTCATTCTGCATTCCTTATTACCTGGTGAAGTCATTCTGCCTCCGTGCCAAAAGGACTTTATATAAATGAAGTCTCTTGGGGGCAGAGGTAGTAATTTACTTGTTTCGAAAGAACAGTGACTCATCTAAAATAACAGTGGCTAATGAAATTATGTAAAATTCTATGTGTTGCAAGTGCAGATATTTCAACCAACAACAAAATTAAGGTGTTTATCAAAAGCTGTTACACATGAATCAGAAAAGAACTTCATAGAACTGGGCATTTGGGTGCTCAGCCCAAAAACTACCTAGTGCCTTTTCATTTATTTTATTGTTTCTAACCTGATCCATGGATTTAAAAGGCATAACAAATGATTGGAACTATCAGTTTCATAGCCAAACAAGCCTTTTCTGTTGTCCGTGGCCATAATTCAGATCTCCAGTGCAAAAGAACAATACTCACATGAACATCTAGAAGGTTAACAGCATTGCCCATGATATCAGTTTCACAAGGAAGATCAGGAAGACATCTCCTTTCTCCATCTACAACAAATCTGTAACGGTAAACTCCCGATGGAAGTATCAACAGAAGCGAATGATCTTTCCCAGATTTCTGCATGGGTTTCCTGAAACGTATATATAAACACTATGAGAAACAAGTTTGGTACATTCTGAAAGTACTCTTTTACCAAAAGGGAATAATATAGTTAATTGCTGTACCTTGATTTCCAGTTATCCCAGGATCCTTCAACAGATACATTCTTTCCTCCAAGCGTCCACACGATCAAGGCAGGAATTTCCTTTTGAGGGGGGCCATCAAAGTCTTCTTCTTGTTCATTCATTAGTATCCGGTTGAACACTGGAGTTATATCAGCTGCTCTTTGGAGTGGAGGCACAGGTGTCTGCAATACAGTAGTAGTCAATATGCTGACAAAGTTTATACCAACACATTAAAGCAAACTAACCATTCTGAACAAAACAAATGACGATATTTATGTTGGACCAAAGGCAGATCTAAGGCCTGGCAACCCTGGTCTGCTGCCCGGGCTCACTGACCGATCACCCCATTAGGATGGCTTTGCCTTTTCCGTGTTCAACAATGTCTAAAATCAAACACACGTGTTTGCCCAGGCTGTAGAAAACTTATAGATCCGCCACTTTGGATAATAGTATACCAGAGAGTTTTGGAGCAAGGAGATGCGTAGAGACTCTTAACAAATGACTAGCATGCAGCACTGCCTAGTAGTTGAACCCAATTGCATGCCCAGAACCATCAGTGTTGATAACTCTATTTGGTCATGGTGTGATTTGCACGAGTTACTAAAAACTATAGCAAATACTATCCAATGGATATGTTCAGTTTTCCTAAAAATGGTCTGGAATATATGCACTCAAGATATAAGCTTGTCCAAAAATAAAATACTATTGTATGACAAGCATCGTCCTACAAGCTATGATCTACAGCCATTGCATTCAAAAGAATCTGCATTACATACTACAGAAGCCATAAGAATGAAATAATATAACCTGTTGAAGTCAGAACCATAGCACCATGAGAGGAAAATGAATTGAAATATGATTTCCCAACAACTGAACAGACTAGTCCAATTTGCAGAAAAAACATAAATAAAAAATACAGAAACATAAGAATATAAATCCAGAGTTTGCATAAGAATATAAAATACATATTTTATGAAAATACACCAAGAAAGACCACTGTTGCTAGTATAGCAAATAAGTTGAACCGACATTCGCCCAATGTTGTCTGATCGGCCGATCGGACCTGATCGCCATGGCACCAATCAGGACGATTAATCGTCGATCAGTCTGATTAATCGAGGCTGATCGGTACAGTAGTGCGGCATATTTACCGGAACATAATAATTCTATATACTATTTAATGTACACCATAATATGCAACAATAGAGATATTATTTGAGGGTTAGATGGTACTTAGCTTTGAGAGAAAGAAACCCTACAAATAATGGGCCGGTCCAACTAAAATTCTAAGTGACAAAAGATTTTTCAGGCTGTCCCAAAACATTCTGATCGTTTGGAGCATCTGATCGGCCGATTGATCGCCCCTGATCGCCGATTAATCGGACGATCAGAAACCTGATCGGCCTGATCGTTTAGAATGCCCTGATCGAGGTCAGGGGACCGATCAGCCCGATTAATCGCGATTAATCGGACGATCAGATAACATTGCATTCGCCCAACAATTAGAACAGAAACAGCCCGATTAGCAGCAAAAGAATTTTGAAAGCAATTCAAAAATAACAGAGAATTTAATAAGAAATCTGGGGTTTTCACATAATTTTGGTCTTTATTAAATGAAGCAAGGGAGTGGACTGCTATTAGCCTGTTATGTCATGACGAAATAGATAAAAAGAAAGAACTATGCAGAACTATTTTCTATACTACTTTAAATGTCCCTACTGCTGGTGGCAGTGAATCTGCCACTTCACTGCTTTCTACAGTTCTTTTGCAAATTAGCCCATGGTATTTTTTGATATTATGAAATAGTCCATATCTATATTTGGTTCAAACAAGTGATATTAGTATTTAGTATAGTTGATAAAAAAATCCTATAACGCTTTGTAATATATTTCCATACTACTTTAAATGTCTCTAGTGGTGCCACCCACTGCTTTCTACAGTTCTTTTGTAAATTAGCTCATGATATTTTCTGATATTATGGAATAGTCCATATCCATATTTAGTTCAAACAAGTGATATTAGTATTTAGTATAGTTGATAAAAAAATCCTATAACATTTTGTAATATAGTTCCATAGCAAAGCATGGATATTTTGCTAGTTTCAAGGAAAAGAAGAAAGACTTCAGTCAAAAGAAGGGAAAAGAAAAAGGATTCACTCACTCTAGGTAAGACTAAATATTTTACTTATTTGGGGCAGTCAATCATAACCTAATCTGTTGATCTGTAACCAGCAATGCTGCTCATATGCTACTGATATGAAATCATCATAGTAATTAAAATAGTGACACTCTGACAGCATTCAGTAATCCAAGGGAATTTAAATAGCAGCATTTGTTGTTCAATACAAATGACTACAGCAACAATAAATAGACCATCTTAGTTGCCTTTACTGGTTATTATATATTGATATTGGATTTAAAGTTTTTAAAGAAGTTTCATAGATCTAGTTTAAACCTTAGCAGTGTTTTATGAACCGCAACAGTAAGAAATCATTTCATATGATCAAGCATTTTGTTTGTGTATGGGTGCTGCAAAATGTTGCACTCATGAGAGGAGGGACATGCTACCAATATTTCACTGCTTCACATGAATAGATGAGTGGGCTGAAAATAGATATGTTTTGGACCAGAGATTTAGATTTAAAGGGTAAAATGAACACAACGAAATGCATCATTAAAAGAACTCAGGTTTCTATCCATCTTCAGGAACAACAGATTGTACTTTAGGAAAGTTGAAGGAAGGTGAACTTAAAAATCAATCTAATCTACCTGTGGTATTAGAGAAGTATACATTTTGTAGCCAGGCCCCAACCTAACAAAAATACAACATTGATTTTTTAAACAAAAGTTAACATAGGAATGTACAAACCAAGCTCATTTCATTTGGAAATAACCAAATATGTATTGCTGTTATCTGATAGTACTATAAATGGTAACTTAAATAATATCCATAAATCAGATATGCAATATGCAAAAGGAAAGCTTAGAGTAAACCAGTTGAGATGAACCCACTGAAACATCATTCCCACCACTAACTTCCCTCATTAACGTTACAAAATCTAAATTAATCATAACACAAGGAATAGTTGATAATTGTAGAAATAATCATTTCGTTTGTAAGCATGTACCAGAATTACAAATAAAACAATTTGTCCCTCAATTACAAGACTAAGACACTACAATCTGTGCACAGTGAAGCGTCCATGGCTCCCTGTTGGGCTGCACAGTTTACAAAGAAATCTAATCTCAAATGATTTACCACAGAGAAATAACAAATCACAGCCTGTGAGCATGATTGAGTAACACTAAATTGAAGGAGATCTCTCTGCTACATTGTAGTCACAAATAGTCATATAAACTAGCAAGCAGGCACCTAATTATCCAAATCAGATAAACGGCATCCCGTGACGGTACATGCTTCAGCCTGTTATCGCACAGAGATCAAACAGTTCATCTATATAAGGAGTAACATCAAATACAAGTGAATTCTGATAACATCGAGACACCTGCACACCTCCAGATCACAAGCAGTCCCCGCATTGGACCCTAGCCAGACCAACCTAATCAGTCGAACCCTCCACATCACCCCGACCCACATCCCCGGCAAACTACGCGTCCAGAAAAAAAAAAACCACCGGGCCAACCGGACGAGCCACCAAACGGAGGAGAGGGCGTGGGATCTCGTGATCTGACCTGGGGCACGAACATCCGCGGCGAGAGGGAGCGGCCGGGGCTCCCGGGCGGCGATCCGGCGCCCCCGCCGCCCCCGACGACGCCCACCGAGCACGCGCGCCGCACGTTGTTGCCCGCTCCGCCGTACGGAGGGAAGCCGCGCTCCGAGGACCGGACGGACGAGTCCCCGCCCGAGTCCTCGACGTCGCCCTCCCCGGCGGGGTCCTCCTCCCGCCCGCTCGCGTTTCCCATGCCTCCCCTCCCCCTGCCACGGGCGGCGAAGAGGCAGCCAAATCACGGGACGGGACGGGAGGATGCGCCACTCGGCGTCGCGTCGCGCCGCGCCGCGCCGCCCGCTGCTGCTGCGCGAGGGAGGGAGGGAGGGAAGAAGAAAGGGAAGAGAGAGAGGGAGAGGAGAGGGTGCGGGGGCTCGTCTTGTACCTGTAAAAGCTTTGGGCTCCCAGATCGCTCGTATTTACGCGCCATGCCACTGCGCATAGAGGAGGAAGCGTTCGCGTCGCGTCGCGCTCCCCCGTGCACCCGGTGTCTAGTCACTGTCTCGTGGGGCCCACCATGTCGGGTAGGAGACCGGTGCACGAGGCTCTAGCGCACGGGGGACGGGAGCAGGTGGTCGCCTCGCCCCCGTGCTGATGATATACACGGGTGACGTGGAGTGGGCCCGGCCCGGCGCAGGCTCACGGCTCGCACGTTGGAGAGGGGAGGAGGAAACCGGGTCCGGCTAGGCGGATTCCTCGACCCGGGAACCCGGTAACGGTTAGTGGCTGGTCCCGGTCGTTGCTTCCGCGACCCGGGAACCCGGTAACGGTCCGTGGCTCCGTTCCTCTCCGTGGGCCGTGGCTTGCAGCTGCCTCAGCATTCAGGCTTGCCGCGTCTCACAGTCGCAGGCGGTCTCATCTAGTGATATCTATACGAATTGGATTGGGTGGCTTTTCAGGCAGCGCGAAGTTTTTCTTTCGTCAACCTAGCGTGCTGTAGTGGCGATCCACCCTGAATCGTGACAGAGATTTGTGTTATAGAAAGAAGCAAGGGATAGGGGTACGTTTTATCGCTGCAGAAACTCGCGCACGTCATTGGCTGCTCACTGTTATATGAAGCATGTTTTCAAATAAAAAAATGGTATGTTTCATATAATTTTTTTTATGTAGAAGTTGTTTTAAAGAAAATTTAAAAACTACTACATTTCTTGTTTTGCGTATGTTTAATCAGCTGAAACAAAGAGCTAGCAAGTACATGCCCTTAGGGACAAGTGATTCTCTTCAGTTTGGAGTACTCGTAGACTTGCTGATGATTTTCTAGGTGTTTCAAATATGTAATATCCACTTTTACATGTTGTCGAGTCGAATATGTCTTTAGTGATCATTATTGATACTTAGCATAGCGATAAGCATGACAAAAACAGTAAAATAACTATCCTAACAGTTGTCATAGTATTAGATACACCATAGCTTATAGTCATAGAGATAAACATTGAGAATACTGTAAATCTAATATTATACGGAAGACAATCACTAGTCATGGATATGGGTACAGAAGGACAAAAGATAATCTGATAACTAAGATTACCGAGTAGTCCGATCAATGTATAAACAAGATTATCCTACTTGTATACGACCAGGATGTCCTGAGTTTTAATTGGAGAAAGCGTATCCCATGGTATAAATACAAGGCCTCCTACTAGGGAAGGAGATCGAACAATCCACTCAAGAACATAAGACATGTCGAGCCAAATCGTTGAGAGATATAGCCTACTCGTATTGTTCTTCATTTTACTGGTTTACGTAGTAGAAAAAATATTTTATTTGACATTTTTATAGTCTACCCATATCTCTACATATTCGTCTATTTATCGATTTTATTCCTATAGTTTTCTTGTATTTCTCCAATCCATATGATTTTGGTTGATAGGCACTCTGATCCTTTTTTCCTATTCACATATTTTGAAAATAATTTTACCAAATTTTGGTATTAATAGAATCATGTGTTCAAAAGGAGTCTTCGGGTCCTTAGGGTTATACAACTCTCCGATGCATTGAAAGGATCATGTGATTTTTTAGGAATAAGGAGTTAGATCAAATATCAAACATCATGCCCTAGCCATTGAACACCTCCTCCCTTAATAGGTGATCCACCTCTCTCTACTTGAAAAAAACTGATCGGCCTAAACAACACACAACACACTATGGCCTTGTTTAAATTGCAAAAAAAATTGCAAAACATCACATCAAATTTTTGGACACATATTTGAAGTATTAAACGTAGTCTAATTACAAAACAAATTTTAGATTCCGCCTGGAAACCACAAGACAAATCTTTCGAGTCTAATTAATCCGTCATTAGCACTTGTTGGTTATTGTAGCACTTATAGCTAATCACGTCCTAATTAGGCTCAAAAGATTCGTCTCACGATTTCCTCCATAATTGTATAATTAGTTTTAATATATATATGTAATGCTTCATTTAGATGTTCAAAGATTCGATATGATGTTTTTGGAAAAAGTTTTTGGGAACTAAACAAGGTCTATGTATTAAGTAGCGTACCTCACAACACATCTTTCTTTCGTATTCTCGTTTTCTATTTTATCCCCTATTTCGTTTTTCAGTTCTAGCCCTTGAGATTTATGGGGTGTTTGGTAGGCCGCATGCATCTTCATCTAGGCCGGACACATGCAGCCTATGGTTGTTTGGTTGCCTGAGATGGGTCATGGGCATGTCTCGGTTGATGCAAAAGTCAAGGACGGGCTTGGCCACGGAGAAATGTGTTTCGATCTCGTTCCCTACAAGCCTGGCTCAAGTGAGAAAGAAAACCATGACGTGGCAATAGTCTATTGGCTCAAAGCCTAGTTTTTCTTATCCGATGCAGTGAACCAAACAACTTCTTTAAATGACCTGCCTCTGTGTGCACAACCACCAAACAATTTTAGATTTCACATGCAAAACTGGGCCATCCAAGCTAGGCTCGATGGCACTTGCATGCCAGTATTTAATCAAGGAACCAAACACACCCTTAGCCTATTGCTGCTACTGCGGCGTCGCCTAAGCCTAGTTGTCGGCAAAACTTGTGTATAAGAGGGAAGTCGCCTTGGATATGGAATAGCACATCAGCACCAGCCTCTCTCTCCACCTTGGTGTCATTGCTCTCCGGTCAACGACGGTGTCGCCCAATCACCTTCTATTGCATTTCTGCAGCATCTGATGAGTATTTTGTGTGGGGATATTTGAAAACCGTATGATCAATCAAGAAATATGGGATTCGTGGGGTGGGGATGGTGTGATTATGGTGAAAACGAGGGTGGATGATATAGCATAAGATAATTACTTATAGGTTTAGTGCCAACTTAATTACAAACCTGTAACATGTACATCTCCCATATAACTTATAAGGATAGTGATAGGGATTTAAACTCTTTGATTTTTTAGTTTTGTGGTAATTTAAGTATTAAAATTTTAGATTCCCTACGCTTAGCTTTGAACACGTAGTCATGGGATAAATTTAATGCTAAATTTGTAGTTTTATGACACATCGTTTAGATATGTAGTTTTGCAACAGCGAGATCAAAATATATGTAATTATGTGAATTTACTCTTTAATTTTATTATATAATAATTTTAGTTGTTAAGTCTCAAGTGAACCTTAGATTAACGGAATAAACCAAGGAGTAAACTAAATGAGCCGGACTAGGAGGGAGTTTTAAATTCCAGAAAGTCTATACGGCGAACTTCCGCCCCGAACAGGATCAACTAAATGAACCGACCGCATGAGTCGGTTCTGCTCGTCTGCTTTCCGCGCTGACACCGGTACCACGGGCTGCTCGCTGGCGCCGCTTCTCCATGTTACCCCGTTTACAGGCGTTGATCTCCGCCCGCACCCTCACGCTGCCCTCCCCAGTGGCGCCTAGATGATACCAACTAGTATCGTCTGATTGATAATGCATTTGGTTATTCTTACTACTTCGTATTAGTAGGCGATATGCATTAATGAGTAGCCACAAAAGATCAACAAAAGCGCAACGGTTAGGTTGCTATCAGGACAGAAACGTACGTACCGTCTATTTTGGTGCCCCAATCGTGCGAAAACTATAACAATATGCCTCGATCTATAACAATACGCCTCGATCATAACGAGCTCTCGGAAAAAAAATAAGGGCACCCCCAATCCAGCGTGTTTAGTGAGGTGCTTAACAATATGATTAAGCTAATTACTATACTTAGGACGCGTTCGGCATACCCACAAGATAACTAAGCTACTCTCGTTTTTCGTGCGCATGTTTCCTGAACTGCTAAACAGTGTATTTTTTGCAAAAATTTTCTATAGGAAAGTTATTCTAAAAAATCATATTAATCTAGTTTATATTTTTTTAATAATTAATAATTAATCATGTGCTAATCTATTACTACGTTTTTCGTGCAGACATAAGTTAACTTATGCCCCCCTTTACCGAATGGGGCCTTAAGCTGAGCTCTTAAGGCACCTCCAATGTAGGGTGCCTAGTGAGATGCTTAATAACATAATTATGTTAAGCACCTCACTATGCACTTGGTATTGGAAAAGAGGATTAGGGCATCTCCAATGCGGCTGCTTCAATAGGTGCTTACAGGAGAAAACCGATTTTTTCTTCCTCAAACCTAATCAAGGAAACGCTAATCATGTGGAGCCGACGCTTCTACAAGCAGCGATGCCACAGGGTGCTTAAATCATATATGTGTACTACTGAAATTGGTTGTTATGACAAACCAACAAATTTAGCACCCACTATGCCCCTCTCTTTTGGAGAAAGAACTCTTAAGTAAGCTGCTTGGTTTTTTCTATCGGTAAGCACCCATATTAGTACTAACCATTGAAGGTGTCCTTAGGCAGCATTTTTTTTATCTGAATAATTCCTCAGCTTTTCTGTGTATACATTTTTAAATTTATATAATTTTAATTTTATTATTTGTAACTAATATAACTATTTCTTCTATTCCACATTATAAGACTTTCTAGCCGTATCTAAATTCATATATGTATTAGTTAATCTAGACACATATATAAAACATATATTAATACAACGATAAATTTCAAAAAACTCAGTCTTGTAGCCTGATACGGACGATATAAAATTTCATTGAGTTTTGCCGTAACATTAAACGTCGCACTCGGTCCTGGTTGCCGTCACTAGCTTTCTTTAATTATGTTCAGTGTACGTGCACTCGATTGCATACTTGCGCACGCATAGCTTTCCCTTCTTCTCTCTCCGGGTGGAGTAGATTATATTAGCTTTGCTTGTCTTTGTTGTCGAGGGGAGCAGCCGAGCAGGCATGCATATTTCGAGTGGCATAGCATGTGTTCTCTTCGTGGTCAAAGTTTATCGACGAAAGATTATACGATAGTTATTTAATAATATAAAATTAATTAATAAAAAGTAAAATTCTATTCTATAGAGATGAGATGACGAAATTTTATAGAAATATGTTGCAAAAATAGTCTGTTTAAACATTTAGAAAACATTTGCATGGAAGTTAGAATAATCTGGCTAAAAAACACAGCCGTATTACTGGTAATTTCTTCGTCCAAAAATATAAGTATTCTATAATTTAAATCTTCCATTAAAATATAAGTATTTTTGGTAGAATATTATTTGTTCTAATAATCACTCCTCGTTTAAAATTATTTCCATCTTATCATTATTTACCTCTCTCACTTATCCATTAATCATTTATTAAGAGAGTACTATTGTATTTTTTTTTCTCAAGCTTAATATATGCTAAACAACTTGAAAATATTTACTACATCTATTTCATAACGTGCGTTTTAGAATTTAAATTTGTCCTAAAAGATATGCATTTGTAGAGTACTATTTGTTGCATCAATTGTATCATATTCAAATCTCTATATCTATTTTACCTTTATCTATCTCACACTCTATACAATCTCTTTATTTAATGAGAATCATTAAGTTATTCTTTAGCTAATTTAACTTACCATGCTAGACTCTCACTTATATTAGGACGGAACGAGTGTATTTTAGGACAGAGATGGGGTAAAATGCTAAACAACTAAACTCATGATAGTGGCATCTCTGTAGCCTATAGGGTTACGTATCAACGGTATATGTTTGCTCAGTTTACTAGTGTACTACTAGCTAGTGATCGTGCCCTGAAATCGACAGATTAACAACTCACCTATGAGCTAGTTGTAGAAACGTTCTCTTTCTTAATTCTTTTTCATGGATTCTGTAGCTTAAGCATGGAATTTGAGCGTGATTAGGCCACGTACCAAGGACTCTAATTGTTATCTCTATCGCTGCATGCTTGCTGACGTGGAAGATAGAGACGATAGGAGAGAGAAAATTGATTGTTTTGCATGGAGTCAACAAAACATCGACTCTTGCCGCATAAAACGAGAAAACAATCATAAAATCTACTTTGTACGCGTGCTGACTCTAATTAGAGACGCTGACCAGATGAAATGCAAATAGAGAATTAATTAGTCTAGAGTCAGCTTGAGAGACTATCCTTTGTACAAAGAGTTTTTTCTGCTGACGCGACTTGAGATAGAGCCCATAATAGGCTCTACCATTGAACATGCCCTCATAAATTTATAAATGTGCTTGCGCGTGCTAAGGACATGCCTATTTAACTCAAGTAGGCCTAACCAAGTAATCACTGGTCTCAACTTGCGAGCTGCCACGTAGGTTAAGGTCACACAAAAACTCATAACGGAGACCGCCACTTTTTTTTTTGGGGGGAGAGGGGCTTAGCCCCTGAAACTTTGTAGGATGCCTCCTAAAGGTGAAAAACACCGTTAAAAATTCATTGGCGCCGGGCCTTCTCCCACACGGTTTTTTGGCCTTTTGCAGGTGCCCTTGGGATAAAAAAACTTGCTAGAGGGCGTTAAAGGGCTACCTGCAAATATGTCGAGCATTGTTGCCCCGTCGTTCACCGGGGCCAATGCCAATTTAACTTAGTACCGTATTTTAAATGGACAAAATTTGCTATAGGACATTGGAAGTTTGCGTTACACCACAAGATTGTGTTTTGGCTAGAGGGCACCGTAAAAAAGTAGTAATTAGCCACCGGACACTGACGATATTATTTTATAATTTTTGTTAGTTTGGAGAGAGAAAACAATTCTAAAAGTACCAAAATACCCTTGTCTCTTTCATGCTATAGACAGAGGGGATACAAGAACAAACTCTCAAAGCAGGGGCCTAAGGAGGGTGGGTGGGTTTTGCGCGGCCGGGGCAAGGGACGGTGAGGAGGATCTGTTTTGCCCGATCCGTTGCCGCCATCTCTAGAATCCATAGCGATCTTGGGGCGTGGCGGATCGAGTAGAGTGGCTCCTCATCGTCGACAGTGTTACTCGACCTCTTCACCATCTCCTAACACATGGACTTGGTCAGTTCAGTCATGTCCGCGCGTGCGTGATGACTTGTATGCTAGCTAATGCCATGGGATGGGGAGAATAGAGGAGCCTCCTTCTCTAGGTCGGGGGTGGGTGGAGCGGCAACGGTCTCCTCCTCTGGTGGTGCCAACTTCGGCTCCACGCTAGCTCCACTATAAATGGATGCTTAAGATGGCTCACCCGCCACGCGATGATGGGTACCAATAGAGACAAGGATTTTTTAAAAGTATTTTCACTGTGTTTTCTCTCTCCAAAAACTATATAAATTAGAGAATAATGTTGTTGGTGTCCTTACCATTTTTTTCGGTGCCCACCAGCCGAAACGTGATTTTTCGATGTCCTCTGACGAAGAGTGCAAACTTTTAGTGCCATGTAATAAATTTTGCCTTTTATAATAATCCTCCCAATGGGTGTTGTGGTTATATATATATATGCAGATTTTGATTCCAAACTGTATTTTTTTTTAAAAAAAAGACATATAGATAAAATAATTCTAAAAACATGGGCCAGATCAATATGGGCCCAGCTTTGTGCCAAGCGGAAGGAATTCTAGATGAGATCCCAAGATGGGCTGAATATTGCAGCATGTACATGTTCCATTATTGGGCCGAATTACCATCTCACTATATGAAAAGGAGACATTAAGTTGCTTTTCTAACACAATATGGGCAGCACACGGGACCTTATCAGCTGAGCAATAGAGTGTAGAATCTGAACCCAGGTGGATATATTCTACCACAACTAACATAAGCTCAATTCCCGCCATGAAATTATTTTCTTTCAATTTTGGGCTAGAATTCAAAAATATGTTTTGTGTATCAATTTATACCTTTTAAAACTTGAAAACAACACCTTAAACCCCAAACAACCAATCCCACCGAACTTAATGTCAGCTACTCCACAACTGAGATCCTCTAAGCAGTATTGCAGATTGACATGAGCTGCGAGGTCCACCTGTCAGTGAGCATTACTGTAGAGACAATACTTCAGAGGATAGTGCCCATTTCTTTGTTACTTAGGTATTATTTAGTTGCCAAAATTTTTTGGCAAAACGGTCATGTCGAACGTTTGACCGGTTAGAAGGAGTTTTTGACATGAATGAAAAAACGAATTTCACGGCTCGCCTGAAAACCGCGAGACAAATCTTTTGAGCATAATTGATACGTCATTAACACATGTTGGTTACTGTAGTACTTATGACTAATCATGCACTAATTAGACTCAAAAGATTTGTCTCACGATTTCTCCCATAACCATGCAATTAGTTTTTATTTCAAGTGTCTAAATATTCGACGTGATATTTTTGGAAAAAAGTTTTGATGCGTAAACAGGGCCTTAGCTAGTCACGTGGACACACTTGCACTGTTTCACAGAACTAGTACAGCATATAGCATGGTCAGCGTCTGAGCGAGGAAGGGGCCCTGGCCGGCCTGTACCAGTCAGTCCATGATCGAGGCTATGACCACCTCCGCAGTCGGCAACGTAATTAATGAAAAGCAGATGATTGTCGCCGATCGAGCTAGCTAGCTAGCCCAACCTTCACAACTGCCGCATCAAGTACCGGGTAATATTAACGTGTGGCGAATCAGCTCGACCCTCACATTATGCCGTTGATCGATTCCAACCGATTTGATCGATCGATCGCTCGTTCTCCGTCCATCGGTGCCATTTCTGACCGTATCATCGCCCCCCCCCCCCCCCCCCCCCGAGCTAAACAAACCAATCGATCGATATGGATTACTGTTGCACCGTACCCCTTGCATGGATGTTCCATTTGTTTGATCTGTTAATTAAGTTGTACGAGTATATGGTTCAATGCTAATGAATTATCATGGTCGATGTAGATTCTAATATGCTATCATGATCGAAGCGGGAACAATTAAAACTCAAAAGCTTAATTGAAACAGTATGCAGATAATTACAAAACCTCTCCTATATATTAACTAATGTATTAGTAATCGTACACAGGAAATACAAGATGGATCATCGAGCTAAGAACAAGGAAGAAGCTAGCGTACATGCACAACAGAAAGCAGTATATATACCCGTATATCCATGGAATCATGGTGTGGCATGTAGAACAGCAGAAGGAACGGAGCTCCGATCGATCCTACCACTCGCTACCAGTAGTCTTGGCCGTACACCAAGCTCCCATGGTCATACACGCTCTGGAACGGCATGGCCATGGGAGCCGCGGCCACGACGCCGGCGGCGCCACCGGCGTCCGCCGCCATCATCATCCGCACCCCCGCGCCGGCGTTCGCGGTCGCCATCGTGGGCGGCACGGAGCGGGGGACGACGACGCCCGCTGCTGACGCGGCGGCGGCCGGCACAGACGCGCGGCCAAACGAGGAGGAGGAGGGGTAGTGGTGCTGGTGCTGGTGGGCGAGGTCGTGGTCGGCGACGTTGGAGTCGCGGCCGGTGAGCTCCTGCACCACGGCGCGGAACTCCTCGGCGCTGGCAGTGAGCTTCATGGGGCTGGAGATGTACACCACCTTGATCCCCTTCCCGCCACCGGTGCCGCCCCCCCTACTACTCCCCCTTCCCCCGCCGCCCTTCCCTCCGTGCACCGGCGGCTTCGAGATGCCGTTGTGGTGCCCGTGCTGCACGCTCAGCTTGTCCATCGATCTCGCCTCCGCCACGGCGGCACAACGCATATGCACACACTCACGCGACGCGATCAAACCAACAACAAAAACAAAACACGAATCAACAAATCCACCTCTCAACGAGCGGATGTCTCAGCGCATCGACGAACACCCAGTTAATTAATCAAGCTTTGATCGAGATGATGAGGAGGAAGTGGGTGGCCTGGTCGCGCGTGCGGCTTATATAGGGCGGGGGCGCCGCAAAGATTGTTTCTTTGTACTACCCGGGACAGTCGGGGTGATGATTTTTGTTTCCCGGGATCACTGCTTCTGTGGCGACGGATTGGCCGGCCGGCCCGCAGGTTCCGGGAATCTGCGATTAGTAGTAAAGCTTCTCTTCTCTGGAGGGCAAATTGAGGCACATGTGGTTTTGGAGTTAGAGAGTCATGCAGGCAAAGTACGGTCGCTGGGTGTGACGGTTTCTTTCCTGCGTCTCGCAATCGTTGCTTGCTACTAGTAGCTTGTTGTTTAGCAGGTGGTGGCATAGCTAGCTACAGCACAGTGCCTCGAAGGTTGGTGAGGTCACGAGGAGATCTATCATGATCTATCGATCGACGACCTGCACCGGAGCGACGGATCGATATCCAGTAGGGGAAGGTTCCGGGAAGAAAAAAGCGGGCGGGGAGATTTTGATGTGTTCATGAAAAGATCAGTTGGATTACTCGGATGTCACATGTCGCCCTGGAAGCCTACACGAATGAGTTTGCCGGCGTTCCGGTCAACGTACGGTTCCGCCGAGAAAAATATTTCGCGCGCCGGACAACGTGGAGAGAGATCGATCGATGGATGGTGACGCATGCCGTCCTCTGCTACCGTGGACTCGACTGTGTGGCACGTAGCGCAAGCTGCAGCGGCCGTGCATCTTGCCGTGTTGTACGTTACATAGCGTCTCAAAACTCTCGAATCGTTCCTGTCCTGGGAGGAAAGCGTAGATATCGCCGCCTTTTGAGTTGGTTGCTGAGGTCTTGATGGCCTAGCGTTTTCCCGGTAATATCTGCTTATATTGGATAAATGGTCGAACTGTAAACCGTCTCTCTATTGAGCCGCGGATTTTAAATATGAATGATCTGTTTCCATGTCAAAATATGAATATGTGCGATAAAGTATATGCGAATATAAATTGAGTGCTAATCTATTATGAAAAAGTCGGGGATTGAGATTGATGGATCAATAAGATATGCATATCAATTATTTCTGAAAACAATATGTATAATTAGTGAACTGAGAGATCTAGGTATTAATGGTAAGAAAGGTATCTGTCTACCTACAGATCTTTGTAGATGAGGTGGAATAACAATTAATAATAGACAACAATATCGCGTATATCTCTGGTATATTTTTTGGCTCCTATTATATATATGACATCTATTTTTGAAAGGTTACGGTATCAGCCAGGTACCTCGTAGGTTCGATATCATTTAATAACCATCAAGTAGCAGCTAATACTTATCATACACGACGTTACCTCTCAGGTTCTAACTGATATATATATATATTGATGCCAAACCTGATATAGTAGATCTGGCGTCTGTCTATCTGCTTCTTTCCCCTTTCCATTAACCCACCAAAATTTCTTGTGCTAGATAGCTGCTTGTGATTTCTATTACAAAGCAGATTTGTTGGTTGCTACAAGTCAGGATAAGATGTGGGAGATCTAGACTAGCTTGAACGTAGGAGGAGGCGGTGATGCGGACAGCAGCGCGACTCGCTAGTCGTGCTGGCATGCTGCAAGCAGTGAGGACAAACGCAAGGGCGATACTTGGTACCGTGCGCAGACATGGAGACAGGATGCCATCCTCTAACATTTTCGTATTTTTTATGAAAGATGCCTCTGGCATATTATGGCAAGATTTTAATGTGGTTATAAAAGTTCACCACATTGTAGAATAATAACAACTAAATGTTTTTGATCTTGTTAGTCATTGATCAACTTAGATTGTCATATAATGACATAAGAACACACAACATTTGTTAAATGAGGTTCAACCAAAATTCGTCAGGGCGCTAATTATGGGCGCTCGTCTCCTGTCAACATAACACACATATTGTTATGGGTCCAAATCCAACTGCCATCCCGCACTCCACACTTGTGCTATATTATCGTAACATGGTGATATTGTCACACCAATACTCTATGTTTAAAGGGCCACTGAGTATAGGCATGCTATAGTTGGTAGAGAGGATAATCAGGTATCTAGGATTTGGCATTGGGTTTCAAGGCTGTGTTTTGCTCAATCAACCCAAAATAACATGAAGAGTTTACTCTCAAGTTTAGCCCTCTCCAGAAAACAACCTTGCTCCCAGCGATCGTTTGAATGTGTGTCAAAAAATTAAGAGTACACTGAGAAAAGTACTTTGGTGAGGAAAGATCCCTCCTTGCTTGGGAAGCCTAAGCCCTATTCCGTTTACTTGTTTACTTGTTGTATACTTGTAATGTCCTCATGGAATTCATGTATATCACCGCACCTTTTATTGTCTACTTGGCGCTTCTACCTATTGCCATGACCTTTTTGACATCTCTCACCGAAAACCTTTTAGATGTCTGGATGTACCACTTGCTTTTTCCAACTAGTACGAGAGAGTGGATGAATAGAACTGAGGTGATGCACTGTACCACCAATATTAAATAAACATAACCCAAAATTGATACACATATTAAATAAGGCATGGCATGCCACTCCATTAAATAAATATGTCACCCTCGGCTTTGAGTGGCCCTTCCTAGGAAACCATGGGCCCACTCTGCTTGAGGATTTCCGCATCGTGCAATGTGATAGTTGTTGCCTCCACACCCACCATGCCATGTAATATGGCGGTCACAAGCTCACCTTTGCTTACGGTCAGGAGCCACTGTGCTAAGTAAGTTCTATGCTAACTAAGTTCTATAGTTGTATTCTTCAACCTAGCTTATTCTTATTTTTTTCTCGTTTTTTATGCACATATTTATCGAACTGCTAAACGGCGTGTTTTTCTAAAAAGTTTCTTCTCACATTTCTAAAATAGATTTTTTTACCTTTGTAGTACTTAATTCTATCATTTATACCATTACATAGCTATCAAAACATTAGACAATATTCACAAAAAAGAACACAACCTATGTCCTAGCGCATAACTTTTGTCCACCACGGCAACCACGGGTGTTATCATGTACCCTTAGCTACAACACCGACAGAGTTACAAAACCCAACACTAACTTATCTATGATAATACTAGAATATTAAACACATTTTCTGACAAATCTAGTGAAATTTGCTAAGAGAACACTCCCCACGCTTTTCACTGCTCCTATAGAGAATACACTTACGGTGATGATTCTTCTCGTGATACATCACGCATGTTGATGATCACCTTACTGGTACAGGCCTTCACCGTCCAGTTGGCTTTTCCTATTCCTTTTCTGCCACATCTCCTAGCTTTATGAAATACTCGACAGATTTGCTTGTATTTCTCTCTGCATATGATCCAAACATTCGCTCGCCTGTAGTCCATTCATATCTAAAAGAAGGCCTGTGGCAGCTACATTTACTCGTAGATTGTTTGAAAAACTTTGGATATATTGCCTGCTAAATCTTTAGCTCTAGTTCACATTTTTTTTCCCTCAGATTTTGAGGCTCGATATCTTTATCAATATAAAAAATAACTAGGACTAAAAAACTCTTCGCCCCACATTCTACATATTTCTACCAGCAGCTTTGTCAACTGCTTCTCTAGTATGCGTTTTTGTAACAATAAATGTATATAAGACACATAGGTATGGTACGTTCTGGAACCGCTAAATGCTATGTACGTCATTAGCAAACCCACCTAGATCAATATATATCATCGGACCAATATCAATTATCAATACTCTTATAAAAATTCTAAGTAGCGGTGATGGTGGGTATTGATGAATCCTATCACTTATACCACCACCAAACTTTTTCTATTTTCTATTTATTTTTAAAACAAAAAATAACTGAGATCTATACATCAAATCAGTTTTATTAACTGTAATTTAATAACATACTAATGATATTATTTTAATAAAGTTTGGTTGTAACGCAGGCCGATTAGCTGATATGCTTGTAATAGGTGAAAATCTCTATTGCCGGCACAAGTAATCCGATTTGGATTTGCGGATGCATTCCATGATTGTAGCGACCGATCGATGACTCCCCCAAACATCTCGTTGCGTCGAATCGATCGATCTCCGCGCGCGAACCGTTCAAATATTCGAGCCAATCAACGGAAAGCAACGTGGCCATGCAACAAATAATTTCTGGTCCAAGATTGTGTCTATCTCCGTCGTCCACGAACGTGCTTAATTAACTTAACTATATATGCGAGCACACTTATATATATATATATATATATATATATATATATATATATATATATATATATATATATATATATATATATATATATATATATATATATATATATATAGATAGATAGATAGAGACACACACACTTCACCGGCCCGTGGAGCGGCAGGTGCGAGGTATTTTCTCCACCGCGCTGTGCATGCCGCAAGCACGCACGTAGGCACCCATGCATGGTAAAAAAGAGCAAGGTTAATTTTCTCGTGGTGTGAATGGGTTTAATCATATGTTAGTAACTAGTGATATTGACATGTTGTGTTAGTGTGCTATGACTAAGTTAAGTAAATTAAACAGCTAGCTTCTTCCACCATATATTTGTTGTTGCTATATATGGTTTAGTTTTATTTTTATTTAAGTTTGACTTATTTGTACGTAATTCTATTTTTTTATGTTACAATAATTTATTGTTCTATTGGAGAATGATAAGTAATACTCCTTTCATTTTTAAAAAACAATACAACACAAACAACCATAATACATGTACACTCACCCCTATAAACCCAAACTCCATACTCTACCTGACTACCCCTATGAGCAACCGTTGTTTTGCTATCGAGGGGTATGTCGCTTACTATGAAAAGGATATATAATTAATTAGCTATGAATACGAGAACTTATGTTAAATCTATAATTAAATTCAGTGGGTTGGTTCTATTATAAGAAGCCTAATCAGTTGAGGTAGGCCATTTCGTTTTTATTCTTTAATGATGCTTGTTAGTTTCATTTTGAACACAACAAACTTCGTATAAATAAAAATAAAAGGGGGGGTTGAGTAATAGATAATGATGAGAACCATTTATTTTTGCCCGTTTAAAATCTATAATCTAAAAAAGGAACATGCAAATTGAGTATAGCTTACCCGATTAGGCTATAGGAGGTGGACTTACCTCGGGTTCAAGTCCTATATCTGATACTAATGTTTATATTTAGAGCTAATTAATCTTTAAATGATATATAACTCATTAACAATCAGTAACGGAGGACCCTGGTGACAAGGCATGTCACTGGCTATACCTTACTTTAACCGTGAGTCACTGGGTGTATTAGGGCAGTCATTTACTTTATAGTGATAAAGCATAGAATCAGAAAACTATATTGAGGTAAGCGGATACTACAGCCCTATTTGGGGAGCTTTAGATTCTGAGAAACAGCTGCTTGGAGCTCTAGATTCTGAGAAGCAGCTGCTTGGTAGATAGCTTCTAAGAACCTGGAAAGCTCCTAAACTCAGCTAATTCTCCAGCTTCTGAATTCTTAGTTTATTTTTCAGAATCTGTAACTACATATTATCAGAAGCTGTGAACCGTTTAGGGTAACTTCTGGCAAAAACAGTTTTTGAAAAAAGCTGCACCTGAAAAGAAAATTTCCCAAATAGGCCCTATATGACATGGGGTGGTACGATTCCATAGCCCAAGAGCGAGCTGGTGATTGTTGGGTGGCGTTGAGTAAAGGTACTTTTATGATATGTTTGAAATCCAATTAGTTTAATTTGTCCTACATTGGTATAGTTTGCCTTTTAGCTTACAAGTCACTACGTACCAAAATTAAATTTTATAACTTAATTTTGAAGTTAATTTTGTATTTTTATTGAGTTTATTTTCCATAATTAATTTTTAAATCGCTACCACATATATATATAAGTATTTTACTTTGGTTGGTCGCTGATAAACCATTACAACTTATAATCAGTAGCAGACAAAATCGTTGTTGAATATAGATAAGAGATCAACCTACATAACTATGTACTCCTAAGCGTAGGTATAATAGCAGACTATAAGTTAGCTATAAGTATACTTTAATGTGATAAGAGATCTGATAGAAGAGCAGCAGACTATAGATTTATAGTGAGCTATAGCACAAACTTCAATACACATGTATGTATGACATATGAGACCAGATATTAATTATGTAGTATATGACTATTGTATGAATTGGCTGTTAAATTGTCTATAGACAATTTACAGCTAGCAGTTGCATATACTATTTGCTCTAATAGAGAAGACATACGCCTTAATGGCTAGATAGGGGCAGGGTAATGGTGTGGTTCTACTGGACGTGGTCGGTGTGGGATGTAGACTTGGATCCTATGGAAATGTAGCGCATCATTTTTCTCTCGTCCTCCTTCATAGTTGGCATTGACTGGCCTTACAAATATAGTATTAGCTCAACCTTTTAATAGGTGGTATTCTAGTAGGTAGAGTGTACGTGTATCCGTAGTTGTGAGAGCATGCATGTTACAAACACCAAAAAATAATATTTTTGTAAAAGAATAGAATTGTCTGTTACCATGCAATCAAAAAAAATCCCATCACACGCCATGCCGATGACGCCAGCGTTTTACCATCACCACGACAAGGTACTATAATCCGTAATCTCCCCGGCGCGATCAGCGACAGGCCGGGAGAGGAGGAAGCTGCGGTACGTACGTACGCCCCTGGAAGGAGACAGGATAGAGAATAATGCGTGGCCGGCCTGATGCTGTGAATATGTGAAAGAAAGTGCAATCTGAAACTGAATAATGTGACGACCCTGCGTGCCGGGACAAGTTTCCTACCTGTAGCGATCCATCCGTCCGTCTCATCGTTCCTTTTTTCGCGCACGTCCACTCTTAGTCAAGGTGCCGCCGCTGTCACTCGCCATCGGCGGGGAGTCCGGCCAGGACCCAGCGAGCGGCAGCGTCGACGTCGTCGCCGGTCCACTTGCAGGCGCAGTACGTATTCCTTCCGTGGGATTAGTGGATTGCTCGTTCGTATCGTAACCCTTTCTGGTATTGAACTGTTTAGTATTTAAAATCTATATTAATATGCGTTTTGTATTTTAATAATTAGTTACAAACCTTCACCATAAAAAAATTGTCTACTTTCTTATTTCTTATCAACTCATAGTAAACTTTCTCCGTACCAATTTTTAATCAGAAAGTCTCAGCGACGGCGTCCCGTACTGACGGGATGGATTAATGACTAATTCATCTTTTTTTAGGGCTAGCGGACCCATATCGACGTAACATGCATCTTCCCCACCTCGGGCGTGACCTCTCCCGCGCTCGCGTCTCCGCGCACCGGCATTGCCTTCCCTAGCGTCGACACCGCTCCTCTCTGCACCATCACGTTTCTATCCATGGAATGGCGCCGATCTCCACCCATATCGGAGAGGGATTTAGCGCTGCCGCCGATCTCCGTCGTTGCTCTCCCCTCGGTCGCCGGCTTCGCCGTACTCTATCGCGACTCTATGTTGTTTCATCGTTTCATCGTGTGGTGTCGACGATACCAGATGATACCGGTATCATCTAGTTTTATCTATGGTACCAGGTGATACCAACCGATTTCATATAGTATCAGATGATACCAACTATTATCTCGTTTTAGCTACTCGCGGTGAGGTAGTGGGATGTGATGGCGCGAGGCGCAACAGAGCAAGGAGCGTGTGGTGGTGAGAGGCGCGCGGAGACATACGGTGTGAGGCGTACGATGGCATGTGGAGTGCAGCTTGATAGCATGCACACGATGCGGATTCACGGCGGACATTTTCTTTTTGTTTACGTATGTCGATCGGCGATCGTTAAAGTATCTTGTTACTGTAGCGACATCCCATACTGTAGCAGTTCTTATTTTTAATACATGTTTCAGTTTAAAACTTATTATACTTTAGAACGAAAGGAGTAGCCGCAACTCCCATCCACAACATTGGATATTCCTACTTCACATTCTATCCCTCTCGCACCATTTTATCTCCCAGCGCATTTGTTCTAAAATATAAGTATTTATATATTGTTTAGTACACCATCTGTCCTAAAATAAATCTACTTTTTAATTTTTGGATATAATATTTGACTCTTCATCTCATTTAAAAAATATATGATTAATATTGTTATTGTTATTAGATGATAAAATTTGAATATTACTTTACGTCTGACTTGTCTTTTAAATAAATTTTTAAATAAGATGAAAATTCAAACGTTGGACATACAAACCAAAAAATAAAGTCTTTCTGTGATGGTGTGAGTAACTGAGTATAGATTAAGGAGATGTCAAAAGATTACTTTTTAGTCAAATCTTATATTTTGAATTGATTAGATTATCTTTCAAAGCATCTGATTGACTTTGAAATCATTGGATTGATTGAAATCGAGAATAAGTGCATAAATACTTATATGGTGGTATAAATGAATTTTAAAAGTGATTATATTTTAGAACGGAGTGAGTAGTTCTTTTCGGCCCTTCTAAGTTTAGATGCTCCTTGGTTTTAGAATAATATTGTGTTTCGTGTACAAATTTTCTTTATAGAATTTAATATATATATATATAGGAGTTTTTAATAATTAATAACAATTAAGCATATGTAATCATGTTTCTTTGTTTTCTGTGTGACTAATCAACCGAAACAAACCGTGCAAAAGAACGTGGAATCGATTCTCCGCTGAGATCTTCGCAGGAAATTTTCACTCCATGCAACGAGCGCGAGATCATGATTGAGTATTTTACTGTTGTTGTTTCGATAGGTAGGGTTCGTTAATTATTACTCCGTACTATATTCCTTCAGCGCTGTTAACCAGTTCAGGACATGACGTGACGCCATAGATTTGCTTTGGATCAGATTAAGGTCATGTCTGGTTCAGGTCACTAATATATTAATTACTTCACTTTAGTCTTCTTTATCCTCTACGAACCTAAACAGAAGGAGACTAAAAGGAACTAAATTGTATTAGTCTATTAGTCCTTTATAGCGTTACTTATTGTGACTAAAACTTCCTTTCACATGTGCCCCCTAACCAAAATTTCTATACATGATGCACGTTTATTCTCTTTTAGTCCCTCTACCCAGAACAGTAGGAACTAAAAATTTTAGTTTAGAGGCTAATTTTTAATCCTAGGACTAAACACCACCTAAGACTCGTTTGTCCATCAAGAAGCTTGCCTTACATGTAAGTCAAAATTTAAACTTTTAACTTTAATTTAAAGTTGGTGAAGTTTATTTTTCAGTTTTAGTTTTTACTCCGTACATCACTAAGAACATACATACATACATACATACTCATATTTATAAATTATTTTTCGTTTACAAATATACTATTTGACAATCACCTCATTAATCAACATGACCATCTAATTAGTTCGCTTTAACCACTCCATTAAAAATGTCTGCCACTTTAATTAGTAGTCCCGTTCAATCAGAATAGAGACTTCCTTCGGAATTTTGAATCCAGCCGTTAAAAATTCATTAAGCAGCTTTTGCTCAGTCCAAACTCCAAACATGGGGCGGATGGGAATAAACCGGCACTGCCTTTGAACGCCATCGTTAAACTAATAGCTTCAAATACGATAGTATAGTAGTAACTAATTTTATAACTGGGTCAGATTAATAATTGGTTAGACATCACGTATACGGGTCAGTCAACATCTGCCAATTACTTAATTACGTGCTAAAACGAAGAGTACCACCAGGTAGGAGGGCGTTTATCGATCAGTGCGAACAAATTGGGTAACCTGAAAGTGATACATTTGGTCCGGACAAGGCAGGTCAACCGGTCAAGGTTGATTGCTGGCTAGGCTAGCTGTCGGAATTTACCAGCATATGTTGCATGATCTGTCGAAATCTTTCTGGGATCGATCGATAGCTCCGATCCAGGATTAGTGAAACGAGTAAAACAATGTGTTTAGGAAATGCGCAAGAAAATACACGTTCTGTTCTAGATGCCTGAGTTTTTTTTTTCACACATGAACTGATGAGCATACGCTGATATAGATGCATGCACATGCTGATAAGCTGATTGGTACCTTCAAGTCCAAGAAAGAAGAGACCTGAGGCAGGGCAGCAATCCGTCGAGCAAGTTTTAATTTCCTCGAAATTCAGGGATAGCAGCAGCTGGTAACGATGCAAACCCGGAGCCACAAATCAGTACACGCACAAGCTTAGACAAATATGGCTGTGATCTGGAGTTTTTGTCAGTCTGAACTCTGAAGCGCACAAGCCTGACGGTTTTCTTTCTACACGTGCACGCGTGTCAAGTGTCAACGCCTCAACGGTTTCGCTATTCCTCCGTGGAGCAGTTTTCTCGGCAAATCTATAGTGGCTCGATCCATCCCCTGCAGGAACCATCCCGTACTCCATGGCTGGTCAAGAACTGTTCAAAAGCCCTGTTGCCAGATGCCAACTGAAAAAGTCCAGCCTCCTGACCAGATTGCTGTCAACTGCCTATGACTCTAACCTTGCAAATTACTAATTAGGTGCCCATCTTTCCGTTTTTCATGAATAAGTGAAACGGTATATTTACAAACGAAAAATAATCTACGAATAGAATTTTTACATATATGTTCTTAGCGATCTAAAATTGCTAAAAGATAGTAAAAAAATAAACTATGATAAAAAACCTTAAAACTAACCTCAAATTAAGATTGAAAATTTAAATTTTGGCTTATAAGCATAAGGGTCAAAATAATCATCCTATGTGTCATCATTAACTTAAGAAAAACTTAAACGTCGTTTGTTCGCTCGTCTACTGCTCTGGCACATGCTTCCAAGCTACATGTAACTTTTTTTGAGAAAAATTAACTTCGTGAAACGGTCGCATGTAATAAATACAAAACATAAAAATAATGTATTAAATATTATGTACACAATCAAATATACAACTTATTTTGCAACTTATCTGTTCAGCTGTCAGTGTATATCAAATTGATAATAATTTTCTGCAATATTATATATGTCCTAAACAAAAGACGAGTGTTACTGTACGCAGCGTGCATGAAATGTGATAGGAACAAGAGAACGTGCAGTATTCGCCGGCAAGCGTGATTAGTAGGTAGCTGGATTAATTAACAGGATACCATCCTTAAGTACTACTAGCACTAAATCCATCCCTAAACTTAAGAGACCATTAGGTATGAGTAGGTTATATGTTGCACCTTCTCTATAGTGCAGGGTTTGACTGTTCTCATGTAAACCAGGAACCCTAGCTGATTTTTCACTTAATTCTGGAAATTGGGCTTAAGCTTTTGGACTGAGTGGGGGCAGTTGAGTTGACAATTGAGCATGCTAGGTTTGATTTTACTTGGCCAATGTGCTGGATAATAATAATTAACTAGCTAGCATTGCTATTGTCATGGTTGTCTAGTTAAGTAATGAACATTTAGGACTGAACACAGTTTACAAAACTTTGTCTACGTTGAATGACGAAAAACGGCGATTCATTAATGGTTATGGGATTATGCTTTTGGCGTCAAGAACTCATCAAGATGTCACTAATGGTTATATGATTATGCTTTTGCAAAACACACAAGGATGTGGTTAGAGTTCTAGAGAATCATATAGCCCATTGGCACCGTTGCTAGGTACACCAGGCTCAGTGAGGCGTCAAGCATTGAAGAATCAAGCCCATGATAATACTCGGCCCATTATCTGACAGAAGGCATCCAGGCCCACAATTAATCACTATCAACAAAGGGCCTTTTTTTTTTAAAAAAAAGAAGGTCGTGTAATTGGGTGAATTAGGCTCCTGAAATTCTTAGGGCATACTATCACTTAAGATGGTCAAAACCCAGCTACATGGATCAATAAAAGCTCTTGCAACTTCTTAAAAAGGATATACGGCTGCTGCTGCCTCTTACCGGTAAAAAGTAAGTTCTCGTTGGTAGCATACATGCATCCTTATCTTTTTCGCTTGTGTTATGTTCATAATTATAGACAAAAGTTAAATTTCCAGCCTTAAATTTAGAGTTAATTTAAAGGTTTTTTATCATGGTTTATTTTTTAGCATTTTCTTTTTATCGCCAACGACATGTACATAAAAAATTATTTATAAATTATTTTTTTGTTAATACATTATTTCGCTTTTTTATCGTACCCGTGATAACTCTACCACTCTGTTTAGTAATGCAATAAGCTACTTTATGTAAACATGAGTTGCATCCCATATAACTTCATGTATCCTTATATTAATAAAAATTTATTGATGTTTTTACATATCAAATAAACAAAATGAGTGTGCAGCTCTCCAGTAACACATAATTTAACATCTTTTTTTTTGAGTTTAGAAATAAATATAACTGGGTCCCCTTATATTGCATAAATTTTGTTAACCAAATATTAATTAATTAATTATATTTTTATCTGTAAATATGTCGTTTGATATTTTTTTATAAAAAAACAAAGCTATCACCTTTATATGTTCTTAAGTTCTATTTTAGTTGGAGGCGGTTGGCGCCGTGGCGGCGTGACCGCGTGACTGCCATCTGCGAGATCAGGCAGCGGGTGGCTGACCAAGCTCCCACTCTTCCCCTATTAGGCCCAGTTTCCTTCCCAGATATTTTCATCCAAAAACATCACATCAAATTTTTAGATACCTAAATAGAGTATTAAATATAGATAAATTAAAAAACTAATTGCACAGTTATATGAGAAATCATGAGACGAATCTTTTAAGCCTAATTAGTACATGATTAGCCATAAGTGCTACAGTAACCCACATACGCTAATGACGGTTTAATTAGGATCAAAAGATTCATCTCATGGTTTCCATGCCAGTCGTGAAATTCGTTTTTTCATTTTTGTCCAAAAACTCTTTCCAACATCTAGTCAAACATCTGATATGACTCACAAAAAATTTCATTTCACCAACTAAATACTTCTACCCCTTAACCGTTGTGACCTATGTGAGCCTGACCACTTGGCAGTCGTCATTAACTATGTTTCAGATAACCTTTTACGTTCCAATGACCCATAGCAACGAAAAAGAAGAAGAAGAAGAATAAGGTTCGAGTGATCCATAGAGAAAAAAAAGAAAAGAATTGGAACCACTTTTCACGTCCCAATGATCCATAGCTAAAAACTGGAGGTTCCAATGACCCAACTGTGAAAAGGAATGGAGGTTCCAGTGATCCATAAGAAAACCGTGAATAGAAAAAGAATTAAATGAAAACTGCTCCTTCCATCCTAAAAAAGCCTTTATTTTTGATCCATTCCATACATATCAATACAGAGCAGAAATATTAGATTACGCTCAACTTTATTAGACACCGAACAACATTATTTTACACTTTATCTATTTCCAATGTATTTATTTCATATTTTTAAAAGGAGATAATCCATTATATACCATCGAAAGCATTAATTCTATAATATGCCAACTTGTTTTCTTTCTTTTATGCCATAGTGAAAATGTATTTTACCCGTAGGTTACCATGTGTACTCATGGATTTCATTGATCATAATTTGTTATTTTTGTAATTGATGAAAAATAAAATTATTTATTTTTCTATCATCCAAGATTACTTCATGCGACATGGCATTGTGCAAAATTTCATTTTTATTTAGGAGCAAAATAGTTATTTTCTCTGTATGAACGATATTTGGCAATGGTTGACTAACAAGTAACAAGATGGCATATAAGGATTAAGGAAGAAAACGAATTATTCGATGATATATTATAGAATTGAGTTTTGTTAGTGGAATTGCAGTACAATGATTGTCTAAAATCAAATTATTTTGAAACTAACAAGAGAATATAAAAATGATCTTATTTTAGGACGGAAAAAATAAGTTCCAATGATCAATAGACAAAAAGGAAAACTGTGAACATAAAAAAAAATAACAAGTAGGTTCCAATGATCCATATTAAAAAGAAAGAAAACTATGTGAAAAATGGAGTGAACAATGATCCATAGAAAAAAAAATAAAACTGTGTGAATAGCAAAAGAAAGCTGTGAAAAATGGAGTGAATAATGATCCATAGCAAAAAAAAAAACTGTGTGAATAGCAAAAATAGGTAAATATATGGAGTGAATAATGATCCATAGCAAAAAAAAAAAACTGTGTGAATAGCAAAAATAGGTAAATATATGGAGTGAATAATGATCCATAGCAAAAAAAAAACTGTGTGAATAGCAAAAATAGGTAAATATATGGAGTGAATAATGATCCATAGCAAAAAAAAGAAAAACTGTGTGAATAGCAAAAATAGGTAAGAATAATGATCCATAGCAAAAAAAAAAAACTGTGTGAATAGCAAAAATATCTGGAGGTGCGGGGAATCGAACCCCGTGCCTCTCGCATGCGAAGCGAGCGCTCTACCATATGAGCTACACCCCCTTTTACGTTTGTCTTGCAAGTAATTATATTTGTTTTATAAAAACAATACGTGTATATCACAACATCAAGTCAGAAGACTCAGAACCACACAAAAGTGTTGTACAGTCTTGCATATACCAGTAATACGTACTTATTACTACTGCTCCTTTCGCCCCGACATAAAAGTATTTAGGATTTAAATATTGTATTAAACCATTTCTGCACTATCAACAACGTTCTTTTCTCCATCGATGTCCGTCAGCACATTTTCTAAACTACTATAGTACATTTCGTACTAAAATTTCTACAGAAGTTTATTTAAAAATCAAATATATCTATTTTCAACTTTTAATATTTATTTTAAATTCTTGATTAGTTATACACTTCTTTCGTCACACAGTTCTCATTTAAAATTCTTCTTATTTTATCCTCGTCTTTTTTTCTACCTTGTTAAGAGATTAGGGGCATGTTCGCAAGTAACAATTAATGCTATTCTTTTATGTGCATATTTTCTGAACTACTAAAAGATGTATTATATATATATGAAAATTATTTAGAAAAATCAAATTAATCCAAATTTCAAGTTTATAATAGTTAATACTCAATTAATCATGTGCTAATGTCTTTTATCGTTTTACATGCGCTATTTAACCTAACTGTCATGTGCACTTGCGAACTAGCCCTACTATCAAGATAAATAAAAGAGCTAACTAATAGCTCCAAAATCTTTGCATGTCACTAAAAGCTAATATAAAGCCAACTTGTATATATAGTAACACACAAATATATATCATATCATCAATATATGGTTCACCTCTCATACACACATGGTATTTTAAAACTCGTGCTGGGGCTAATTATAAATATGTAGTCTACTTTTTTTCTATCTCATTTTCTCTCTCTTTCATGTAAGCATAACTATGACGTGATATTTTTTAGAGGTTGTTTACGTCACCTATTGTGCTCGCTTTAAAATACTTTTTCTTAACTTTAATACATGCTAAACAAAATACAAATCTTTATATTTTGGATGGAGGTAGTACTCAGCAGTTTTGACTTATAAAGCATCAAAATTTACTTGATCCCATCTAAAATATAGCTGTACATATAACAAGAAGATGAAGACGGAGACGGAGAGAGCAGTACACAGGGCCACCACAGGGGGGACTGGGAGCCGTGATGAAATGGTCCAGCTCCAGCCTCCAGGTGCTAGCCCACGCAAGGAAAGCCTAAAATAGCCTGTAGCCTCCCTAGGCTCTCGTCAGTCCCTCTACCTCACCAAACCCCACTGCTCCGTGGGCCCGGGTCCCACCTGTCAGCCACCCGCCGGTCCTCCCCCACCCCGGAGTTTCAACCCTTTGACTCGAGCGCACGCTCCCCCCCGCTGCTTTCCTCGCCCTCTCTTCCTTCTGACCAACCCGAGTCCGCCTCCCCCCATTTCTCTCTCCATCTTCCTCTCCCTCTCCGCGCGTTGCCGTCTCGACCCCGCCTCCCCACCCAACTCCGCTTCGCGCGGCGGCGGCCGCCGGCAGCTGACCTCCTCCGAATCCCAACACGGCGGGGGCGCTCCCCCCCACCCCCCACCCCCCCACCCCCCAAACCTGCCGCGGATACCTGCTTCTCTCTCTAGGTAAGCCCTAGTTTCGCGGCTCTTGAGTTAGTGGTGGTCGCTTGGAGCAGCGCGCCCCCCGTGCCCTGATTCCGTCCAATTCTCGCGCGGCTGGCTGGGATTGCTCGCGAATTCGCTGTCGGTAGGGGGGCTTTGCTTCGATCTCGTGCTGGTGCTGGAGACGGCTTTCGCTTTGCGGGGGTTGGCCGCGCGCCTGCGGCTGCTTTCCGTGGAAGCTTCGCAAGCTTTGGTGTGAGCTGTGGGAGGAGGGTAGGCCTGAGCTTAGGAACTGACGCTAGGAGCTCGGAGATAGCTGGACTTTTTTTGGTTTTGCCTTAAATCCTCTCTCGTCCTTACTGGTGTCGTCCTGTACTTGGTAGCTGTTGCCATCGGAATTATTATCTGCTACTACTACTATTTTTAAGGAAGGTTAGGTACTGTTTGGCGTGGTGCTTGATTTCGATTTTTGGTGAATCCTGGATGATTACAATCATTTGGATGTTTTTTGCAGATCCAGCGTGCACAGCTAATTTGATCTGGTGGCGCCTTTGATAAAAGTACGGATACGACTATCTTAATTGAGTTATTAGTTTTTGTCATTGCTAAATGCACAGCACAGCCTTTACAGTGCTTTTGCTTTGATTTATAGGTGGCAGCTCTGGCGGATCCTAGGGCACCTGAGGGTGGCCTACAGACCTGCGACAAGTAAGGGACAACAAAGCAATTTGTTGTCTCTTTATTTGGAGCTGGGAAGAACCCGGCATGGCAGATGCTAGTTCGAGGACTGACACATCAACAGTTCTGGATACCGAAGATAAGAATCAAATGGTAACTATTCTGTTTATTCTTCTGGTGATTGATCATTTAAGCAAGCTAGGCACAGAAGCCAAAATAAGATAGGTACTGACGTACTGTATCTAGCTGACTAATGGTCTAATAAATAGGTCATGGATAGCACCACATAGGCGCATATGATCAGTTGAACTTCATACTTGATGCTTCTTTTGTGATGGTCATGTGACCTTATCAAGATAGTGATTGTACAAAAAGAAACACTACAGACTATTTATTATGAACATGCAAAGTTAACAGCACAATTTCTGATGGTCAATCAGAAACTATGTAATGTGTGGAGTGCCTTGAATTGCTATATCCATGGAGCACCTGGTTATTGTTAAATACTCTATCAAATAATAAGATGATACATGATTTGGTGCTAAACTGCCTGAGTTTCAGAACATTTGTTGATACTAAGCACCTGGTTATTGTTAAATACTCTATCAAATAATAAGATGATACATGATTTGGTGCTAAACTGCCTGAGTTTCAGAACATTTGTTGATACTAGGCACATCTTTTGATATCAAGTTTCTGAAGAATTTGATTACTAAGGTAAAATTGAAAGTTGATTTGTTTAGTTATAAACATCAGGTGCTGCCAGTAACCAATAATCTACTACGATTACTACTACTTCCATTGAACTAGTCAACTACCCATGCCAATTGCTCTGATTTTTTCAAAAATTGCTCTACTCTGTCTCTACTCAATGGAGAAGGCTTGTCCTATCCAGTTGATGCCTTTCTGGGAATGCTGAAATTGGTTGGGTGCCTAGCAGTGGTGGTTATCAAAGATTGTTATCTTGGTTTTGTGTGGTGTTATTTTGGATGGTTTTTATTTAGGTATGATGTGTAGATGGACAAGCTTTGTCTTTGTAATTTTGTAGATGAACAAATATTTATTAAATTTCGTATGTAAAGAGTCTTATTTTTCGTATGTCCTGCTGAAATGCCTAAAATTCTTGAGTTGCCTAAACAGTTGTCACATATTGCGAATCCAGCTTCTATGTACTGCTAGTCTGCTACAGACGAACTTCTCATTACACTACATATCTGATGCACTGAGATTTTTGATCTAATTTTGTCCCAACAAATCTCTGCAGTTAGACGGGCAAAGCGGAGGCATTATGCCTTCTAATTCATCTGATCGGTCTGACAGGTCTGACAAGCCCATGGACCAAAAGGTTTTGATTAATCTCCTATTTGTTGTGCAATGTTACTTACACTTTCTTAATTATGGTTTTAGAAAATGTATTTGTTATTCTACAGGTGTTACGCCGGCTTGCTCAAAATCGTGAGGCTGCAAGAAAAAGTCGGCTGAGAAAAAAGGTACAATAAAAAATTATTTATACTATCTTTATTCTATTGCACAATTGAACTGTATATTCTACCTCTACACCAACTAAGGATTCACACAACCATATCATCTCTGACAATTGTGTGCATGCGAGTATTTTTTGCCTTAAATTATTCAGGTCACTTTGGGTTGCTTATCAGGGAACTGTAATTGTATGATGGTGAAATCATGTGAAAATGACATGGATTTGCTTATGGGTGCACCCTACTCAGGGTCATGGGTGATTTTTATATAGCAGGGATATTGTGCATATATGCTAATAGCTGATATTTGGTTGATTATTTTGGGATGCTGGCTCTAGTAGGAATATTGTGTAGACCTCAATAACCCTTCTGCACTTTACATCTGTCTTGTGTGTCCACAGTACTGGGTGAGTTGGTGAGTGGCTGGATGGCTGTCATGTACATGCATGCTTGAGTATACGGGCATGTTTTCAATAGCAATATAGATAAGTCCGTGGTTTGTAGTTTTATAAATCAGGGAGATAAATAGCTAATACTGGTGCAACTAATGGGATGGCCTACCGATATGTTTTATTTTATTTAGCACTTAAACCACCTAATTTTTTTTATCATTTCATGATATTTATGTAAATTACAAAAGAATTTCAGAAGGTACTTCCCTTCCAAGAAATAATTAACCAGCAAGGGTCTTTTTTTTTCTCTTGATGTATTTCTAACCTTGAGAACATACATTCTAGGCTAAGCAATTGAACTTTGTGAATTGAAGCTATTGCATTGTCCTTATCCACTATTTATTTCTATTTCCACTTCTTGATTTAGTGATGTTATTAAAAACCGTACTTGTTTCTTTTCAAGGCATATGTACAACAATTAGAGAGCAGTAAGCTGAAACTTGCAAGCCTGGAGCAAGAGATCCAGAAAGCTCGCCAACAAGTAAGTTTTAATTGCCTGATGTTGATTGAGTGTCCAGTGGACTGCATTTTTTTGCTTCAATGTCTTGGATGCTTGCTTTATATGTCACCTGGATATTGTACTGCAGGGAATCTACATTTCAAGCTCAGGAGATCAAACTCATGCTATGAGTGGAAATGGTAAGTTTTGTATACGCACACGCCCATGTTCACTTGCTTGTGTGTCTTTAGTGTTTGTTATGGGTAGAACTGATAAAGTACGTTTTCTCTACAGGAGCTATGACTTTTGATCTAGAATATGCCCGGTGGTTGGAGGAGCAAAACAAACAGATAAATGAGCTGAGGACAGCAGTAAATGCTCATGCAAGTGACAGCGACCTCCGTCTCATTGTAGATGGAATAATGGCGCATTATGATGAGATATTCAGGCTGAAGGGTGTTGCCGCAAAGGCTGATGTGTTTCATATACTTTCAGGCATGTGGAAAACACCTGCTGAAAGGTGCTTCTTGTGGCTTGGGGGTTTTCGTTCCTCTGAGCTTCTAAAGGTGCATAAGCCATGTGCTGCATATAAGGAAATTATAAAAGCATACCTCAGGGATACTTTTCATCCTAAAGAAGAAAAGGCATTTTTCAAATTTTTTTAATGGGTACTGCATTGTAATACTAATTTCAAGCTCTTGTAAAATTTCAGCTTCTTGTGAATCAACTTGAGCCTTTAACTGAGCAGCAGTTGTTGGGACTATCGAACCTCCAACAATCCTCTCAGCAGGCGGAAGATGCTCTATCACAGGGAATGGAAGCGCTACAACAATCCTTGGCAGATACGTTGGCTGGGTCCCTTGGCCCATCAGGATCATCAGGGAACGTGGCAAACTACATGGGTCAAATGGCTATGGCCATGGGAAAACTTGGGACCCTTGAGAATTTCCTCCGTCAGGTAAGTGTCTTTTAAAATCATGCCATACATTTCAAATTGCTGTGCAATTTCTGTTACTTTTGATTCGGCAAGCATGTACTCTTGATAGTAATTTGCTGATGAATTGATAAGTTACTGAAAATGTTTGTGTTTCTTTTCTTATTTGTAATTTCAATCTTCTTTCTGCTAGGCTGACAATTTGCGGCAGCAGACCTTACACCAAATGCAGCGAATTCTGACAATCCGACAAGCTGCCCGTGCTCTCCTTGCAATACACGATTACTTCTCACGTTTGCGTGCCCTGAGTTCACTCTGGCTTGCTAGGCCACGGGAGTAATAAATAGGGTGCATCCCCGTCGATGCTTCACAAACTGATCTGGGAGGGATGGCGGAGTCGGACTGATTGATGCATCATTGGTGGTTCAGTTTCCGCAGCGCAAGTTATATTGACACCTTTTGGTTCCATGTTGTACCTGATGTTGTACAAGTAGGGTAAAGCTTGTAACTTGTAAGTTATGGTGAATTTATGATTGGCAGATTGTACAATTGTATTAGCAATAAAATAAAAGTAGATAAAGGCTGGAAGAATATCCAGTGATTACAGATTTACAGTTGTTGAAACGGAAAGCTAAGGGGACATCTCGTGCTGAAATGCTGAATGGTCGATTGTTCTAACTGCATAGACATGGTCTTGTGCTGAATGGCTGAACGGTGGATTGTTCTGACTGAACAGTGCATAGCTTGTGAATTGTGGGAAACAGAATAGTTGAAATGCAAACGTAGAAACGATGGGTAGACGGGTAGAGCTTGTGAATTTGTGATGCTGAATATTTTGGTCATCTTGATTTTTGTGACGATCGTAGCACCCGCTAGTCATTATCTTTTTGTCCATACGTGCATAAACGCAAGTGGGCACTACTACCACAGTTTCGAGCTTTGTAGATTTATATTATCTGTCCTAGTCAGGGTATACTGTATTCGACACAACTTCGTTTTGTGAAAGTTTGGTAATTAAAAATCTAAAATACATTCTCTTTAAAACTACTACCTGTGTTTTTTTATTGCATCGTTTGACCATTTGTCTTATTAAAAATTTGGTATAAATATAAAAAGTAATAAGTTGTGTTTAAAGTTTTTTATAATAAAGTAAGCCACAAACAAAATAAATAATATTTTTATAAATTTTTAAATAAGATAAACATTATAAACAAAAAAATCATATACATGTTACATTACTTTATAATTACTCGATAGAGAGGGAGGGAGTACCGCTGTTCGTCTATACCGTGCAGAAAGCGGCTCAGTACCATCGGCAGCGAAAGCTCTACAGACTACAGGAGCGTCGCTATCCATTTCCTCGTGACGGCCAAAGTGATTGGCACGGCTGCCACCAGTCCGACACGATCTTTGCGCCGGGTGACTCGCTCAGGACTCAGGAGAGAGGGGGAGGCGAGCGGCAACAGCAGCAGGAATGGCGGCGCTCCCGGTGTCCGCGCACCCAGCTCCGGCGCCGGCTTCCTTCCGGCCGTCGGCGGCGGCGGCCTCGCGCTTCAGCCCGGTGAGTCCGCGTGAGGGCTGTGGTTGGTGGCGGTGGTTGTGCTGCTGCTGCCGCCGCCGCCGGTTTCCTTCTTCCCTCCGGTTGCGTTGCGCCTAGCCTGTTTGATGAAATGCGTTGTCTGAATAGCCGGGCGCGGGTAGCCTTTTACGCACGGTGCTGTAGTGGTGACTGTGGTTCTGAATCCATGGATGTGCGATTCGCTTGTTCCTTTGGACCGAGAGGGGTGAAATGGAAGGGCGAGAGCTCCGACCTGTGGAGACTGCGTTTGGTGAATTGGTGTTTATATTGTATAGTAAGAGCCTAAAGCTTTATTGCTCCACTTCTTCCTTCAACCTTGATTGGTCTATTGGAGAAGTTTGTTTCACTTGGTGGCTGAGACAGATTTGTTTGACAAGCTGGTATTGTAGGGAGTGACAACAGTATAGAGCATCTTTAGCTCATATCACATCATTTTTAATTGTTTCGTGTTCTGATCAATTGCTGCTTGATGCTTCTGTGCAGTGTGCACAGGTTGCGGGACCTGCTTCTGATTTTAGAACACAAGTTTGCGGATTGAGATGTTTGATCGCTGCAAAGCTGAAGTTTCGGAAGACCTTGAAGAGGCATGGATGGCAGCATCGAAGGAATCTAAAAGTCCAAGCCAACGGTGAGGTCCCTGATCAATTGGAGGCTACACCACTGACTTAGAATATAATGTCTAGGGACGTACCGCTCACGCAGGCTTGGTTTGGAAAACCAATTCTGTTTGTTGCTTTCATAAAATAACCGCATGATAGACATCTGCTTGCATGTATAATTTTGGTATACACCTTATCGTACCCCTTTATGCAGATTCTGGAGGTGAAACATCAAATACATGCCCCGATACTGTGGAAAGTTCGACGAGTGAGAAAAGTTTGAAGAATGGAAAACTTAACCCCTCTGAAACCCATCCTCCTGTGCTAAAGGAAGATCCTATTCTATTTGATGATCAACCTGAAAGTCCAGCAGCTCTTTGCATTGCTGTAATTGGAGCAACTGGTGAACTGGCAAGAAGTAAAGTGTTCCCTGCTCTATTTGCTCTATATTACAGTGGTTTTCTTCCTCGGGTATGGACATGTCATAGCTTTTGCTGGCCCTCATTTTTACCTGTTTATGGTAATATAAATGGAATCCTGTTACTCTTTTTCTTGCTGTAGTTAGTTATATGCAAAAATGGCAAGCCTCAACCATATAGGTGTAAAGAAAAGTCCAGTAGCTTGTAGTATTGTACTGAGACAGATACTAGAATATGTTTTGACATCAATATTACATCAAACCTGTACTGTTAGAAAAAAAGGGTAAGTGAATTTTTTTTCCTCCCAACTATATTTGATGCTTTTTGCAAGCAAGTGGAAGGAGATGGTTATCAATATAGCACACTACACCTGCCAGAAGCTGACTGAAGACAAGATGCTTAACTTGCTTGTTGACGGCTATAAAATATTTTCCCTTCGATTTGATATTTGTCAATACTTTTGGCAAAGAACTGATTTATTTCTACTGTAATGTTCCGGATGTCGTCCTGTTCAGTACATATTCAAAAAGGATTACTGGTTGATATGTAAACGCTAGAATGGGTTATCTTTACTCAACCAGATCTTAACTAATATCTGGCGACTGGCAACCTATCATCCAACTTTCTATACACGCATATAGGTTTGGGACTTGTCTATCCTTAAAGCCTAAATAACATAAATGTGATTAACCTCTAATCCAAATATAGGATACATCATGTGGGAATTTCCTTAGAGGATCAGTTATCATCGCCTAATAACAACTGACCATCAAGTATCTTATTCACACACATGGGGTAGTGCACAAGCCTTGTCGTGATCCTATATTTGCAATCAACCCACTGAATCTCCATTCTCTATCTATGACCAGTTCCTCCCTTGCCTGGTATGGTCAGGCCCAGTGCCAATATATATGCATTGATGTACTTGTGAATTACTACAAACTAATATTGCTTTAACTCCTTAAGTACCTTTGAACATTTGAATTTATTGCCTCTTTGTCAGCTTCTCGGTGTGATTGTTATTGTCATTTCACACCTTCTGGATTTTATATTGCAGAATGTTGGTATATTTGGGTATTCTAGGAAGACACTAACGGATGAAGATCTAAGATCCATTATTGAAGCCAATTTGACCTGCCGGGTAGATCACCAGTATGTCTCTTTGGTAGCACCCAGTCAGAACCTGACTCCATACTCAAATGTCTACGCAGTTTTAGTCTAATATTTCCTTACTGTTAAATAGAGCAAATACTGGTACTGAATTCCATGCTTATGGTTCTAGCTCTGAAATTACTATGGTTTTCTTTCAAGAGAGTGAAATCACCATAAATCATTGTTGTCACCCAATGTTCTTTAGTTACCTTGAGTTTTCAAATATGGTTTACACTGGCTCCGTATGGATGTATGCTTTGGTGGTGTTGGGACTTGGGACTAGACTAATCATTTCCAGCAACATTTGTGCATCATGCTGATATATTTTGCTCAAACTTTTTCAAGTTGTTTTGTAATTTTAATTATTAGATGTTCCTACAACAAAGTTAGGCATATTTTTTTCTGTCCTGTAATTTATTACCAGCTAGATTTCCAAAACTGAGGAATATATGCTGATATATACTCCTTTGTTGTGGACATGCAGCGAAAATTGTGACGAGAAGTTAAATGAATTCCTTAAAAAGACATACTATATAGATGCAGGTTATGATAACAAAGATGGAATGGGGAAATTAAATTCCAGAATGTCACAGATAGAGGTAAATTTACTATAGCTGTTTTAATTCTGTGGGACCGCATTGTAAGTGTTATATTTAAACCTGAAATTCCTTTATAGAAAATAATTTTATTAAGGATTATATGGTTCATTAACAAGCATGTTTGTTGGAAAGGGTAATTGTGCAGCAAACAGGATATTTTACCTTGCTGTTCCCCAAGAGGCACTTCTGGATGTTGCACTGCCACTAGCTGACATTGCCCAGACTACACAAGGCTGGAATAGGATAATAATTGAGAAACCATTTGGCTTCACTGGTTTGACTTCACACCGGGTAACACAGTCACTGTTGTCAAGATTTGAGGAGGAGCAGATCTACAGGTTATATTTAATACCATATATTTATTTTTCCTACTATCTACTATCGCTTCATTTTTTGTTTAAAAAACTATTCTTTCCTGTTTTTTATGCCTGGAAAAAGAAACTGGTGTTCCTTTTTCTCAATGCATTGTCAGACTATTAAACCTCTTTAAACTGCAACTCCAAATGTATACAACTAAAACACTAAATGCTATATATCTCATAGGATTGATCATCTGTTGGGGAAGGATCTGATTGAAAATCTCACAGTCCTGAGATTTTCTAATTTGGTGTTTGAACCTTTGTGGAGTCGCACCTATATACGCAATGTGCAGGTATATTTCACATAAGCTCAATCTACATTATGTTTTATCATGTCATATACTTTGCTAACATGCCTGAATTGTTACAGGTCATATTTTCTGAAGAAACAGCAGCAGAAATCCAAGGGAAGTAAGTTAACATTAGCCATTTCTATGAGTATGTTGTTGAATTACGTATTTCTTTCTTCCTTTTCACATTTCTGTTATAAATGTACTGTTAAATCACTGTGTAGTTCCATCCCTAGTCCCAGAGATGATGAGACTGGTTCTTTTTAGCATCATTCAAATGAAGGAAATAGAGCCTCTATGAATTGATCCTCATGGAGCAAACAGTGTTTTCTAGCCTACTTCATGATTAGGAACTACCTTGTTTCAGATTAAACAATCCATTGTTTGGGATATGCTGGTTGTTACCTACCAATTTTGAGCCTAGTTATTACTAAATCTCTGCCTGGCAAGCTCCATCTCTTGTTCAATTTGGAATTCACAATCATCTCTAAATTGCCTTGCTTTTCTTTATTGCAAAAAAAAAAATCATAGAGCTCTTGTTTTGCATTGTCACGTCATCTAATTCCACAAGCATATGCTATTACAGATACTTTGGAAATTATGGTATAATCCGTGACATAGTGCATAGTCACATCCTTCAAACAATAGCGTTGTTCGCTATGGAACCACCTGTAAGTCTTAATGGAGAGGATATCCGAGATGAGAAGGTAAAATAACTACAACTTATTACTGGAGTACAAGCAGTATCTGTCCTAGTAGTTTCTTAATGAACCGCTGCAGGATTTGAAGGACTATGTTCTATGCAGGTGAAGGTGCTCAGATCAATTCGAAAGGTGGACCTTGAGGATGTTGTTCTTGGTCAACTAAAAGATACCTCTGTGGAAATTGACAGATATACAAAATCGATGACACCAACCTATTTTGCTGCTGCCATGTACATTGACAATGCACGTTGGGATGGTGTACCATTTTTTATCAAGACAGGCATTGGGCTAATGAAGAATAGGTATTCTCTAGGTTCTATAAATTCTCTTTGTTGATATATCACAAATTAATCTGATTTTGTTACAAATATTTTTAATTGTGTATCATGATTTTTTTCAAATATCCTTCAAATTTCCAAGGAAATATGCAAAATGATTTATATACATAACGTGCACTCTTCTGTTAACTGTTTTGTACAGTCCACCATCCTCTGATCACCATGACTGATAACTGCTGCACGCTTGGGCACCTTATTGTTAACCTTTGCATGCTTAGCACCTTCCTGGCTTCCTGATAACTTGCACACTTTTCTTTTTTAGTAGAAAGTATTATCTGACAAATTGTCGATCATAACTGAGCAATGCTGATTTTCATTTATTTCAGAGCTGAGATTCGTATTCAGTTCAACCATGTTCCTGGCAATATCTACCATGAGCGCTTTGGCCATGGCACAGATTTTGACACAAATGAGCTGATTTTGCGTGATCAACCAGAAGAAGCCATTCTCTTAAAAGTAAACAATAAGATCCCTGGACTTGGGCTCCAATTAGATGCTTCAGAACTCAACATGCTTTACAGGGATAGGTATGGGGAATACGTTGATTATCTCGTGATCTACTATAGTAAATCTGGTACTAAATCATGGCAAATATTTTGTAGGTACAATGTCGAAGTGCCAGATTCATACGAGCATCTTCTCCTGGATGTGCTCGATGGGGATAATCATCTTTTCATGCGCAGTGATGAATTAGCCGCTGCATGGAACGTGTTAACTCCAGTAATCCAAGAGATTGATCAGAATAGAATAGCTCCTGAGCTCTATGAGCCTGGGGGTAGAGGGCCCGTTAATGCTTTCTACCTTGCTGCTAAACATGGGGTCAGATTAGATGATGAATGGTGAGGGGGATTGGCCTGGTTGCTAAACAATGTATGACATATTTTCGTTTTTAGGTCAGCAATGTACATTCCCTCTTCTATTACAAGACCTGATTGAAAATTTTCACTAAGAAATGCAAATAACAGAAATGTCTCCTTTGCTGCTTCGTCGCTGTTAAGGGATAAGTGCCTTTTCCTATTGTTATAGGGTTTTGCCCCTTCTACTCGACATTGCAGATTGCACCAACCCAGGGCAACAGCGGCGGACGAATGCGTGTGACGTACCGACGTCTAAGGTTAGTAACTTGCTCTACCGTGTTATGAATAGTGCGTGCTGTATTAAGTTGTTATTTGATTTTTTTCATAACTATTTAATGATATAAACAATATAATTAACTAATAAAAAGTTAAAATCTAATATATATATATATATATATATATATCAAAAACTATATTATTTAGTAGTCCAGGAAACGTTCCTGTGATGAATACAAGGAAGAAAGCCCTATAACAATAGGAAGATACCCTGAACAGTCATAATGTTGATTTAGGCCCTTCAAGGCTTCTTCCCATTCCTTGCCTATATTTTGGTACATTTTTCTACATCACTACCGTACTGGTTAGTTTGCCTATTTCAAATTCTTTGGTTGGCAAGATATTGTTTTTAAACAAGTAACATGGTTTGTTTGTGGTTACAGGTTTAGATCTGTAAGGTATTGTGGGGGAGATGAGCAGGAAAATTTTACTGAGACGAGGGAGCACAAATGTCTAAAATGCTGCATTGGTTGGTACATTTAATCCATCGTCTGTAATTTACAGTCTTGAATCTTGAATCATGCACCCTTGTCTTTTCGTTTTGTTTATACTTATAAGCCAAAATTTAAATTTTTAATCTTAAATTTTTGGTTGATTTTAGAGTTTTATCATAGTTTATTTTTTAGACTTTGCTTTTAGATCACTAAGAACATGTGTATAAAAGTTTTTATATATGAATTATTTTTTGTTTATAAATATGTTGTTTGACTTTGTTCCTAAAAAAGGAAACAAACAATCACCCTCTTGATCTTGCATTCTTATGCCGATTCTTGATCATAAATTTGCAGCCTACATGGCTACATAGGAACGAATTTGGATATAGCAGCTTAATAGAGATCGAAGTATATGCATATGACCTCAGTCTCGTGGTAACACACAGGAATTTTTACATGGATGTACGTACGGCATATAGTTGCTCACAAAATCCAAGTTATTCATCTACAACAAATTATGTTCACGGCGATGCGAGACTAAAGTTTGTCGCACTGGGCAGGGACGAAGGACAGCTTGTTATTCTGCAGATCATAGAGTACGTGCATGTTCTGCTGCTGGAAGTTGCCAATGGTGGTCATGTCTCCGCCTTCAATCATGGCAAGGCAAAGGTAGCTGTTGCCGGCGTCCTCGACCTCGAACACGTAGTTCTCCCGGGGCAGGTCCAACGTCGCGCCCTCCAAGTGCAGCACCAGCTTTGGCACGTCCGGCTTCGTCCGCGGCGGCGCCGTGAAGCAGACGTAGGGACCCGTGGCGTTGCCGGCTAGCTACCACGGGGAGCTTCACCTGCGCGGCGAACGCGCTGCGGACGAGCCGGTAAACCCGCGGCGGCAGCGACGTGATGGCCGTGCCGGAGTCGATGATCGTTCCGCCGGTCGTCCCGTTCCTTAGCGCGAACTCGGACTCCGGCACCGCGGCAGCCTCGTCGACCCGACGGTGATGCCTTTGAGCGACAGGTAGTACAGAGTCTGAACGAGAGGGGTGGTCTGGACGGCGCCACGGCCGTCTTTGTAGAGGTCGGCCGGCAGGTCAAGCAGTACGGTGCTTGGCTTCGATCCGGTTACGGCGGTGAAGCAGTGGGAGAAGTTGCCCGCTTTGAGCTGCGACGGCAGTGACGAGGGCCCGCGGCCGAAGCCAGCGATGCCGGTCTCGTTGGATCGGAGCTGAACACCCCGCTGTAAAAAATGCCGCAGCCGAAGATCACACGCCGGCCACGGACGAGCCCACGGAGGCACCGGCGCCAAACGTGAACTTCTCCACGTCGAGGAGGCCGGTCGTACGTCACCGACTTGTCGCCGTAGGAGTAGGTGTACACGCAGGTTTGGTTCGGCCATGACTTCGGGTACGTTGCCGGTGCCGCACGACGTCAACTGCAGATCTTGGCACGTACGGCGTGGAGCTGCAAGGGAGCAAGGCGAGCGTGGAGGACGTCGACGGGTTAAAGCAAGGGAGGGCCTGATCGAAGCATGAGAGGCACGGCGTGCACTGCGTCCAGATGAGGTCGGTCGCTGCCGGTGTCGAGCGTCAGCTGCACCGGCTGCGGCGGCGTACCGATGGCCAGGTGCACCGGGAAATAGTTTTTAGCACACGGATTTATATATATCCGTGTGCTGGTATACAACCTAAATAGTTATTAAAAATATAAAAATTTTTTGACAAGATAGATTAATATGAGTTATATCACTCCACAACCATGCAAGTTTAAATTCAACTTTTACAAATTGTAGCAAAAAAAACAAACAAAACTAAAACTAAGTATACATATATTCATAATTGTTTTTGTTATTTTTGCTACAACTTGTAGAAGTTGAATTTAAACTTACATGTTTTGCATGTTGGTGGAGTGATATAACTCATACTATTAAACTATTTTTCTAATTTTTTTCATATTTTTTAATAACTATTTAGATGACATGCAAGCAACAGGTATACCTATATCCGTGTGTTAAAAAACTGCCTCCCAGATGCACCAGGTACTCCGAGGAACCGAGGACGCCGCCGGCGCAGCCCCCTGGGGATACCGGCGCGGTCGCTGAGCTCGAGAGCAGCCTCGCGACGCGGGCCTTGCTGCGCAGCGCCATGCGCTGCATCAGCTCGATCCCGCCCGGCCAGCCCGCGCCCACCAGCGTCGGCGTGGGTGAGCTGCATCCGGATGGCCGCCGCAGCATTGCAGCGAGAAGTGGCCACCGCTGCAAGCAACGCGACAATGAAGAATGCTAGCTTTTGCATTTCGATCAGTTGCTTCATCAACTGATGATGTGTTACTGTTGACTGTGATCTCAGCGTCTGTCCGCGTGCCAGTGTTAGCTAGCCTGCTAGGTGAGTGTTGCGCTGCAAATACCAACTGTTATTAACTCTATATATAACGAGTTTATGCGCGTGTTAGCGTCAGCAACTACAAATTATGATCTTGCAGGCTCACAACTATTTTTGGATTCGAGCGCTTCTCCACCCAAAAATATTCCGGCCACCCAGCGTCCCAAGGTCGTGGTCGACTCGGTCTGTTCCTCACCCGTTCTCATTTTGACGTTTTGTTTACGATTACGCCAATTCCTCATGTGTCCATCGAGTCTAGGCGGCTAGCACTAGCACACCTCCAATTAGGGCTTAAATACCTGTACACACAATTATGGACATGTGGAATACTTATCTTCAAAACAAAAAAAAATGTAAGATTTTAAATTTATAGTTGGAGTTGCTCATGAACTTGTGTTAGGGAGCACACTTCTGAGTGGAGCTAGAAATTTTTTAGAGCATGAACACACCTAAATACATGAAGTATTTGCTATAAATGTTTTATTTTAATTTCTATGACTGTTTATCAACGAGCCTAGTCTGCCATTCAGGGGTGCGTATATATATGTGCGTATATGTGCGGCCTTTCATGTACTAAAAGAAAACCATGCGCATAAAAGTAACAGCTTTGGTCTTACATGAAATTCAAACCATTGTAAGTAATACGAAATGTACAATTCCTGAAATAACAATCAGTGAGTATACCAAATTGAATAGTACAGGGTAACTTTGCTAACCAGAATTCACAAAATAAATACTATAGGTTAGATTAGCGACTAAGATCTGGTTAAGTTTACTTTTGAATCTTCGAACATGCAATGGGAACGCAAACACTCAAATTCTGGCCTTGCGTCTCCGCGTGTGCGAGCTTCGAAGAGCAGCTGTTGGAACGAAATGGAAATTTTCCAACTGGGACAAGTGGATCGACAAGGATAATCGGATAACAACGCAAGCAGAGGAAGTGGGGAAATCGCAGAGCAGTTGGTATTTGTCCTGATCGACCTCTACCGTACTTTAATCAATAATCATCTTGTTGCCGGAACAAACCTTTCGTCATCGCTAATTAGTCATCAGTCATCACACCATTGAACTTCCCCGATTATTACCTGCTTCGAACCCTCCTGTTTTCACAGCTGATGCCTTCGCCGGTGGACTCGAAATTTGCAACCGTGCTATTATAATTTTATAAAGTTAAAAATATGCTACTGGTATCTCAATAACATGGTATCTCAATAACATGTAGGTCCCACATAAGTCGATGACACATATGTTAGGATGTCATATCTACGATTTTGCAAAATTGTAATAGCATCTTTGTAATTTTTGACCCATGGTGGCGGACGCGGTAGGAAGTCAGGAAGGTAGCTAGTCATAGTAATTGCGTTTTATGCATGCAAAGGCGAACAAACACGCAGTGCAGAACGTACTCAGGGGATCGGCAGCCTGCCCGAACCCCACGAACACGGCCGCACTTCAGCGAGACCGAGAGAGAGTACTCCGAAGGAAGTGATCAGAATTGAAGTGTCCTCGTGTCACCGAGCCGTCGCCACGGTTCCACTTACCGTACGAGACGCCCACACTAGTAGTAGGGCGGTTACCTGTGCGGCTTTCGTGGAAAACATGATAAATTTAAATTTAAAAATTTTAAATTCAAATACGGCGGTAACCATGGTTTGGACGAGAAAATTGTATGGTTTGTGCAGAAAACCGTGAGCATTTCAATCCAAGGATAAAAATAAGTAATATGCTATATTTGGAACAATCAGGACATAGTATTTGTATTAAAAAATCGGCACAACAAGAGACATTCGAACAATTATGTATGACAATTCACAATTGACAATTAATATAAAACACAATTCAAAGTTAAAATAAATGCCAACGCCATCACACACTAATAACTATCAGAAATATTATAGTTGTGTGTTCATGGGCCATGAACCATGATGAACAATGCTATTTTTTCTTTTTTTTTTTGTGGGCTAGCAATCTTTTGGACCTTAATCTTTGATAAAGCTTCACATATTTCATAGATTTCTTTCAACAAACAACTCTATAAATCGATCCCTATCACTGGTATTTTTATTAACAAAAAATCTCTTTTTTTTTGAATTTGGATGAAATTTAGAAAATCAAACCGCATCCTAACGTTATCATGCCCCGGCAGGGTACACGATAACCGCGATAATCGCAGCGGTTACCGCGTTTTCGTGAACTGGAACCACTGTTGTGCTATTTCATAAGGCACCTGTATACTAAAGCCGGTCAGGACTCAGGAAGATGCAATTCTAGAGCTTGTTGCACTGAGCTGGGATAAAGGACAGCATGTTGTTGGCCAGATCGTAGAGCACGTGCAGGTTCTGCTGCTGGAAGTTGCCTATTACGCTCAGGTCTTCCCCCGGGTTGATAGCGAGGCAGGTGACGCTGCCACCGGCCTCTTCGATCTCAAACATGTAGTTCTCCCGGGGCAGGTCCAGCGACGCTCCCTCGAAGTGCAGCACCAGGGCCGGCACGTCCGGCTTGACACCGGGCGGCACCGAGAAGCAGAGCTGGGACACCGACGACGACGTCGGCTTGTGCACGGAGAGCCTCGTCTGGGCCACGAACGCGTCGCACAGGAGATTGTACACGGCCTCGGGCAGCATCGTCATGCCGGTGCCGGAGTCGATGATGGCGCCTCCCGTGCCGTCCTCCTTCAAAGCGAACATTGATTCCGGGATCGGCAGTCTCCTCGTGCCCACGGTTATGCCCTTGAGGGAGATGTAGTACGCTTTCAGCTGAACCGAACGGTACCGGATGAGAGCGGTAGACTGGACAACGCCGCGGTCGCCGTGGGTGGCGTTGCTATAGAGGTTCGCCGGAACGCCGAGGAACACCGGGCTCGGTTCCGACCCCGTTATGGCGGTGAAGCAGTAGGAGAAGTTGTCGGCTTTGAGCTGCGACGGCAGGGACAGCGCGCCGCGGGCGAAGCCAGCGATGCCGGTCTCGTTGGACATGAAGACCCCGCTGTTGAAGATGCCACAGCCGAAGGTCAAATCCGGCACGGAGACGCCACCGGCGGCACCATCGGCGCTCGCGAAGGTGAAGGTGTCGGAGTCGAGGTGACCGGTCGTGATGGACTTGTCGGCGTAGGAATAGGAGTAGACGCAGATGCGGTCGCCCCAGCTCTGCTCGCCGCAGGAAGACCAAGGCAGGTCGCGGCACGTGGGCAGGTAGCAAGGCTGCATGGCGAACGTCAAGGAACGGGACGGGTCGAAGAGCGGGAGGGCTTGGCGGAAGCAGGCCATGCACGGCCAGCACTGCGTCCAGGTGAGGTCGCTGCCGGTGTCGAGGACGAGCTGCACCGGCTGCGGCGGCGTGCCGATGGCCATGTGCACCAGGTACTCCGTGTCGGGGACGCCGTCGGTGTAAACCCCGGGGCCTACGCGGGCGCCCACCGCGCGGCCGGAGAGCAGGCGCGCCGACCGGGCCTTGCTGCGCGAGGCCATACGGTGCAGGAGCTCGCGCTTGGAGAGGCCGCGGCCGGCGTCGGCGTGGGTAGCGTGCAGCCTCAGAGCTTCCGCGTCGCAGAGAGAGACGACGATCGGTGAAATCAACGACAGTAGGAGAAGCATCTTCGCGAGCTTCATGTTTACTTGCTTCGGTTCCTGCAGCATGCCGTGAGTACAATATTCACGGGGTGGAATTCACGATAGGAGTTCACATGTACTTTGGTTTTAGTTCTGCATCCTCCTTCCTTCAGACGCGGACTTTGGTTTTATGCAGCAGTTGTGAAAAAAAATGAAGAATTTGAAACTGTCTACGGACGAATAATTAAAGTATCCCACATATTTCAACTGCAGACTTTTGCAATCGTCTAAACGGAAAATGAATATGAAATCCCTTTGGGTCGATCCGAATTAGTCGTTTTCCTTTATATATAACACGGACTTGGTCTTTAAAGCGTGTGTGGAATACTGGAATGCGATTTTTACCAACTCTGTGTACGCCGTAGCTTATTGCTTATACAACTTACAAGCTACAAGCGCTCACAGTGAATAGAGTCATTGCGTCAGCTGGTTTACATTGTCAAATAAATCGACAACAAGCAATAGGCTGAATCAGAAGAAAAAGAATGTGATGAAGCATGGAAACCGCAGCTTGACGATGTGGGTTTTTGACGGCCATTAGTTGATATTGGCAGTCTCTCGTAGTTCCATTTTTGAAGCTATAACTTATTTCTTTCGAACTACAAAAAAAAAAACTAATAGGGTCCCTATACGTTGATGGTGAAACTGAAAAGAAAACTTCTTATTACTATCCAGGTGCATCTCACGTAAATGGTAAACTACAAAAACAGAGTCCCTAATTGTTGATCACTTGATTGTGAAACTACAACAAAGTTAAGAAAACGTCCAACCAAGAAAAATCTGTTATACAAAATTATATTTTATTCATAAAATTGCGTATAGAATCATATGGCCAAGCCAGAAAAAAATATCATGCCATCGCCACCAACTCAAAATTGCGTAATTTTACCATCCTTAAGAAAAACCGGGAGATACTATATTTTAGGTATAAGGTTTAGTACCTCTAGGTGCTAGTCTGCTAGAGGTATGAAAATTTTACACTAAAAGTTTTGGAAAACCTAAGTACTTTCTCAAGGAGCGTAAAATTTCTCCTCAAAGTTTCATACGAGCAAAGATTTGAGTAAATATGATTGTATTGGTATAAATATGATAACCAACATTTATTTCATTCAATCTTCTTTCCAAATTATAGTGAGAATTTCAACACACCACATCTTCTAGATCCATAAGTAATTATTGCACACTAAGCAAAATTGATGAAATTTATACCTCGTCAATTTATCAATGAGGAAGATGAATTCAGTTTTCATATTCAAATTCCAGATTTGATAAAAACGAATTAAATTGAATACCAAGCAATGGTATATTATTTTTCAAAACTTTCCATATATCTGTAACAATACAAGGAATAAATCTAGAGTTGGTTAGTATGGTTAGTATTGATGCAGACAGATAGAAAGTAATGCAATCCCATATTATGGAAGAAAGCTATTAGGTACCTGCTTACTGTTGAGCAAATGTGCTCTTGGCCAACTGTTCCAAATATCGTGCTCGGCATACCTGGTCCTGAGCAGCTTTTAATCTAGAATAAGTGGAATCTTCTCGGCACTCTCCTTCATCTTCTGTGGCCCCGTCGTTTTACTGTTGAGCCTTGATAGATAACCAATCAAATCATCCACATGATTGTTCCAAAATTGAAGGAATAGCTTCCGAACTCAGTACCAATGAGTAAATTTATGATCAACTGCCTGCATGATGAGCATTTGTTGAACCACTTTAACAAATTCACTTTTTTTAATGCCCTGACTGTCTCAAAATTTAGTAGTAATTCATTTAAAGCAACATGCAAAGTACTTAGGCTGAAGCACCCAAATGATTGATGGCATATCTTCAAAAATGATGGTTCAGTGTGAAATGCAAACATATGGACAGAAATGCATGACTAGTCAACATATAAAAAACCGTTTACCTTGTACCATTCTTTTGGGGATTTCGATTCAACGTAAAATGCTCCTCTTGAAAAAACAGTAAATCTTGTACCAGAAAATGATTTGACCGTATGTTTTCATCTGAGGATAGCAGCTTTCCCAGACTCTAGTTCAGCAAAACTCAAACCTCTAAGATGATGTCCCTCAGAGTAGCAGCCTGCATTACAGTGTGAATAGTTCATGTTATCTTGAGGGAACAAATAGACCATGTGCAGTGAGCTGGCAACAGAAGGTGGACGTCACACTCAGACGAATGTCATGAAACACGAATACTGAGTAGGTTTCCTACAACAAAAGCTCGATGATTTTAAACTAGCCATAGAAAAAACTTTACTATAATGTGTTTATTAGTTGCCTAAGTGAGTTTTATTTGAAAAACCAAGGGCTTCTGTTCTGAGATAGAAAACATTAGAAGGATCATCAAATTGAGATGATTCGAGAAACCAAGGCCTTTGGGTAGAAGACTCACCAAGTGCAAGGATCATCAAAAGAGAAGGTGCCAAGGAAAAGGCCAGACATTCATCTCACCAATAGTCCCTGCATGAGCAAAACCCATCTTTGAAATGATGGAATCTATTAGCATCTCTCAGTATGATTTCCCTAGCAGTTATCTTTGCAATCAACTTTATTGCGGAATGGCAGTCACCACAAACCCTGAGGTTTTTCATGACACGAATGGGCATTCCTTCAGGGATTTTCAATAGTCCATATGCCACAGCCTGTCTCTCACTATGATAGCGCAAGCTATGAGCCTTTTGTTCCTCATCTATATCATGAAGCACAAAGCTTCCATCAGCTGAGTAACCAGACTCCATCAATAACCCATCCAGCTTCTCTAAGATCTTAAGAATAGTGGCATGTTCTGGATGTGCTAATACATCACCGGATGTGAAGAGATGCACCCTCTTGTCATACTCTATCCAACTACAGCCTGGTGACTTGTTCAAATTCCTTGAGCTAATGAACTTCCGCATCTTAGAAGCATCATCCCACCTCCCGATGGATGTATAAATGTGAGAGAGCAAGACATATGGTCCAGCATTCCCAGGTTCTAGCTCTAATAGCTTGTTGGCAGCAAGCTCAGCGATCTCAGCATTCCTGTGCATCCTACAAGCACCCATCAAAGCTCCCCAGATGACAGCATCTGGTTCAACTGGCATATTATTTATCAAATCCAATGCTTCCTCCACAAGGCCTGCTCGACCAAGTAAGTCAACCATACAAGAATAATGCTCAGCTCCAGGTTGGATGGCACAATTCATAGTCATAGAATTAAAAATGTCCCTCCCTTCTTTAACTTTACCAGTATAGCTACAAGCTGTGAGGGCTCCTATATAAGTAATTCCATCAGGCACCATTCCTGACAACCTCATATCATGAAAAATGCCAAGTGCTTCCTCCCCCAGTCCATGTTGAGCATAACCAGTGATCATGGAGTTCCACATCACAACATCTTTTGGCTCAAACATGTGAAAGACCCTCTTGGCCTTATCCAGATTTCCACATTTTATATACATTGTGATCAATGCTGACACAGCAAAGACGTCCATGTCAAAGGAGCACCTCAGCATCCCAGCATGAACCTCCCTACCATAATCAAGAACAGCCAGTGCTGCACACACTGTAAGGATGCTGATGACCGATGGGTAGTTTGGGCGGACACCTCTCCACAACATCTCACGGAAGGTAGATAGTGCTTCCATCAAGAATTCGTTCTGCTCATACGCTTTAATCATGGCACTCCACGTCCCATCATCTCTCTCTTGCATTTTCTCGAACACTGCCTTGGAAGCATCCACCATTCCACGCTGACCGAATCCAACCATCATGAAATTGCAGGCGGCCACTGGATGCTCTGGCATTGCATTGAACAGCTCCTCAGCATCCTCGATATGGCCAGCTTGGATGTACCCAACTAACATTGCAGTCCATGATACCTCGTTGCGCTCAGGCATCACCTCGAACAGCTTCCTTGCGAGGTTCACCTTACCGTTTTGAGCATATCCAGAAATCATTGCCGTCCATGACACAACATTCCTCTTTGGCATTTCATCAAACAGATCGCGCGCTTCTGCGACCCGACCAGCCTGGCAGTACCCAGATAGCATGGCTGTCCGCGCAACGACATCCTTGTCAGGCATTTCGTCGAACAGCCTGCGAGCCTCATTGACACGGCCGGCATCGAGTAGGCCACCGAGCAGCACAGTGTAAGAGACATGGTTGCGCTCCGGCATCTGTTGGAACAAGCGGACGGCGCCGGCCAGGAGGCCGTGGCGCACGTACCCACGGAGGAGGGAGGTGAAGGATACGACCGAGGGCGGGAAGGGGATGGAGGTGAGCGCGGCGGCGGCGTCGGGGAGCGTCTGGCGGCGGAGGGAGAGGCCCGATATGAGTGCGTTGTAGGAGGCGAGGTCGCGGGAGGGCATGCGGCGGAAGAGGCCGAGGGCCGCGTCGGGCAGGCGGTTGCGGAAGTAGCCGGCGAGGAGGGCGTTGTAGGAGGCGGTGGTGCGGAGGGGCATGGCCTCGAAGGCCGCCCGCGCGCCTTCTATGTTCCCCGCCCGCGCAAGCCGGGCTATGCGCGCGTTCGCCGCCACCACCGCCGGCGACGCGCTCGACGGCAGGAAGCGGACGGGCGGGAGACGCATGGCGACAGCCGACTGGAGTAACGCGAAGTCGGCGAGATACGCCGTTACTGCAGCGTATGTCTTGTTTGGTTGTCGGTGGCTTTGATCAGTTTTTTTAGCGGGGTTGGCCCAAGAAAAGACAACCAATTTCGTTTAAGCATCTCTAGCCGTATCTTTATTTTTAGTCAATATTTAACTATCTGGTCATTTCTCTTCATATTAACTACACACTCCAGCAATATCTCTATTTGTAACTCTCTGTATGTGTGGAGAAAGATAATTGACAAAGCAATTTTGGATGACTAAATTTGGCAAGTGGGAGGGACACCATCTGGTTGGCAAGTTTGTTAAAAATTAAATTTTTTTTATCAAAATAGCTAAAATTTGGCTTGGAGAATCATATAGTTACTCTGTTGGAGATACTCTTACAAAAAATTTACGAAACAGATTTATCTATGGACAAGAGTCTTCACTCACCTTGGACATCGGTGTCGCTCTTCCGTGCTGCTTTGCACATCTGTGCCAATCTTCGACATGCTACTCTGGCGCTACGTTGCTTTACCGTCGACACCGATCTCGCCTGCACTGCTCCTCTTCGCCGGCTTCGTGCTTTGGCACGTGCCTCTCCCGCACTCTGAAGCTCCCTCTGTGTTGCCTCGCCATGTGGCGCTAATGATATCAGATGATACTAGTTAATATTGATTATGACAGAAAATAAAAATAGGACTAATAAGTTGATATCATCTTTTTTATAATATATCTCGACCGGACGGGATTCTCATCCCGTGGCTGACCTGATTTCATTAAGTTATGGAAGAAAACAAAATTAAACAGCTTGCAATCCTAGCAGTTTGCTGCTGAGTCCAGTAAGCATGATGGAAAGAAAATAGAAAAGATAAGTCAACCCCTACTCCATTTGCTCCTTAAATAATCCTGTCTCTAACCAAGTTTTGATCTCCTCCCTCACATTGTTAAAGACTTGAGCCGCCGAGCGCAAGCGATTCTCAACAATTCTTACATTTCACTCCTTTCATACCAGTTAACAAATATATACATGTCTCAACTATTATAACAGTGACATTGCGATCAATAACACGTAAATCTCACCCTTTAACATGCCCACGTGCTAGTGACTTTAGTGCTCTATCATTATGACGGGGAATATGTGAATCCCTAACAAACCATAAGCAAATAATCGAACATCTTTTTGAGCTCCGCCGCAAACATAATTCTGGTCATCAGCCACCACTACATCGATCTATCAAAGTTCTCCTAAGATCCTAACAGGGTATTCTCTCCCAGCTTTGCCAACAGCTCCACACTATGTGCTTTAAGCATTTTTAACACGTATTCCTCATCTTTTATAGCGATATGAACAATGGTTAACGGTGACGGTACATCAGCATCAACCAACAAACAGGGTAGAAGATACTTTGAATTTTAAAACTTAATTCTAAAGTTAATTTATGATATTTTTTCATCTTAGTTTATTTTATCGTATTTGCTTTTAAATCAATAAAAATATGTTTATAAAATTTTAACTCATAAAATATTATTTAGTTGCTAACAAAGCGTACGTATAAGCGTAAATATAAGGGGTTCTTTTGTTACATGATGTGTTACCGCTGTTGCTTGACACAAGATTCAATAAGTCTTTTGATCATCGAGGATATATCTGCTAGTGTCCTAGATATACTTAGACTGTTTAGATCTAAAATAGTTCCTGAGACTTCTAGGAAAAAGTTACTCTTATTCCAAACAAGGAGGACTTTTTTTTAACTTTTTTTTTAGTCTCTCAAAAATTAGTAGTCCCTGGGGAGGGATTATTAGGAACTTTTTCTGCCTCTTTCCACGTGGTGCCCCTCTTCTCCACCCGACTCGTGCAACCCTCAAAAATCCCCTCTTCTCCACCAACTCCACCGATGCACGCTGCCGCCGCCTCAGCCGCCACCGACGTCCCCCCCCACCCGTCGGCACCGAGTGGGATCCCGGCCGCCTGGCCGTCGGTGCGTCGTTTCCGTCCGCCACCAAGCAATCGCTTCCCACTCCATCGGGGGCGTCGTTTCCGATCTGTCCGGCAGTGCTTCTCGCCGGCAGAGACAATGGCTGGAGTCGATGACGGCACGGCACGGTGGACATCTTCTCCCAGTCCCCGATGCCACGTTTCTTCTCCCAGGGAGCAACGTCTTCCCATGGTGGAGGTTTCGCTAGTGGATCTGTCGGCGCCGGTGGACAGGGAGCCGACGGAGCGGGCGGTGAGCTCGGGATGAACACCGACGGCTTCGACCTCAACTTCTAGGCCGATGGCTACGTCGAGCTCGGGATGTTCTGTTTTGTTCTTTTTGGTTAAAATGTGCTGAAATTTATATGTGGTGAAATGTGATGAGTATATGTGCTGAAATTTATATGTTCTGTTTTGTTCCTTTTCAATTTATATGTTCTGTTGAATAGTACAGTTTATATGTGCTGAAATTTTACTGAATTTGAGCTGAATTTTGTGCTGAAGAGTACAATTTTACCACCGACGGACAATAGCTAGCGCAGCCACTGGACAGGGACAGGGAATGGGCGGCAGGGATATGTGCAGCAGGGACATTTTTGTACTTTTACACTGCAAATAGGGCTATTAGTTCATGTCCCTCAATCCAAACAGTCCCTTAGAATAATCTATTTCATACATATATGAAAGCATACCGTAGGGAAAGGGAAAAAATATACTCGGTCAATGAAATAATTAGTCCGATCAAGCATTTGATTCAAAACCACCTAACCATGCTTGAAGATTTTTTGATGTCGAAGACTTCTCCAGTACACGAAGGCATGCCCTACTTGAAGAAGGGGATACTTACTGCTATAAATGCAATAACCTCTTAAGATCATCAAACGTCTTAAACAAAAACAAGTCCATCGAATCTTAAGACAAAAACAAGTCATCTCAAAAAGAAACAAGTCATGTTGAGCCAGGATCCAAGGAGCAAGTCTCTACTAGCCAATTTGGATTGTAGTTGGATTGGAGAAGAGTACATTGCTACTATATGTGATTGCCCTCACCTTATACTCTGTAACTCTCGCCGAATACACGTCATAAGAGAACTTGGAACCTATATAAAAATGCATGTTTTTCACGTAATTTTGGCACCGGCCAAACCCTATGTCAATAAATACAGTAATCGGATTGTGTTCGTCAACAATATCCTCATGTACATGTACCAATGATATGTGGGGTCATATAAGATTACTAACATCAGTCAAGAGGATAAATATCCTCAATTTTCAATCCGAGTATATGGCTTTCAATCCGAGTATATGGCCAAATTTTACAAATGTGTTCCGATGCAACTTAGTACATAAGTACTAACTTATATAAGTCTACCAAAAACATTATACTCCCTCCATCCTATAATATAATGCGTAACTATCACCGACACAAAGAATAAAAACGAGTTATAACCAACTCTTCATTTAGATTAACTAGGTACATATATACATGTAATATGATTAGATGTTTCAGTGGTGAAGAATTTAAAATAAATCAAATTTAGATAAAAGATATGTTCTAGTTAATACATGCATGCTTACGTGCATGCCTTATATTATGGGACAGAAAAAAATAAAAAATAGTCATGTGAAATACATGAGATAACAGTTGCTACCGAATTACTACCGCCGTTTCATAATGTAAGATATTTGACTTTTTTGTTGTAACATTTAATCATTCGTCTTATTCAAAAATTTAGTATAAATATAAAAAATAATAAGTCATGTTTAAAGTTCTTTTGATAATAAAGTAAGTCACAAGCAAAATAAATGATATTTTCATAATTTTTTAAATAAGACAAATGATCAAACATTGCAGGTAAAAAAATCAAACATACGTTATGAAACACGTTATGATACGGAGGAGTACTAGTCATCAGCAAATCAGTAATCGATACTTTCTGTATTGGCAATTCGGTACAGTGGTGAACACGGTTACATTTCACCCAATACCACCAAATGCAAAACCCAGTCGTCGTCAACAATGAATGGCTTCTTCTCTCCTTTATATCATTCACTCATCAAATATGAGCAGATGAACTAAAGGACTACCATAACAACAAAACGGAAAACATTTTTCCCACCACAAAACATCTATGACCTGTCGGAGGTTATGTACCCAAAAAAGAAGATAAATGCCTATACCCAAGAGCAACCTCGAAAAAAAAAACACTGAACAACACAATTAGAGATTAAGCTAAGATCTCACAAGCAACCAACCCCATCCCCTCTCCCCCCAAAACCTTCCAAAGCACTCACCCCCAAAAAATGATTGCATGCCCTTGCAACTGAGTCCTGCCCCACTTGACACCATTCCCTTCATTCATAGATATATTCTTCTGAACTATCAGGGAAGCCCATTTTCATCACCTATAATCTCTGACGACGACTCACCTGCCACATTTACCTTGATGTGCACTGAGCCAACCTTCACAACCCCAGTTGTAGTAATCACTGCCATCTCATTAGCATTGCCTTTCGCTTCCTTGTCCACTCGTCTAGATGGGAAGTCCTGTCGTTTGGTAACAAATTTGGTCGACTTCCTTTCCTCGACTGTCCCAGCTCCTCCCTCTTTCATAAAATTTGAGAGGTTCTGACCACCAAAATTTTCAGGATGACCTTTCTTGACAGAAGAATAATTGGATTCTGATAAGTTTATTAAAGGTTGTGCTTCACAATCACTATGACTCTTCCCATTTAGCTTTACTAGTTCGCTCAAGCTAGCAGGTTTTGTTTCATCATTTTCTGGTGGGGCAGAACAGGAACAGTTTTCACTTTGATGATCAACTCTGCCATCTAAACTATCTTGGTTAGTTTTTGCATGCTCAAGTTGCCCAACAAATGTTCCTCCATCCGTTTTGAGCGCTTCAGTGACCACAACATCTTTCGTTTGGTTCAGCTTGTCAGGTTGCTCACATGTACCACAATCCTGTTTGACATCCCCTGAATGTGGATCTTTGCTGCTAAACTGGCCTTTACCTACTTCTGCAGGTTCACCAACTGCATCAACAGTGCTTTTAGCAACAAATGCTGGAACATACATGCATTCATCAAAATTTCTACCCGAACGTCTACATTTCTCTTGTAGCATCGCCTTCTGTCTCCCTTCATAAAATGGAAAGTCATCAAGAATAGATGTTGTCAACGGACCATCCTTAAATAGCTTCAGCATGTTTATCCCAGACTTAAGAGGAATCTACAGAAAACAAGTCATTGTCATCAGGACATCAACACATGTGACCCTAGTTAGGAAGCTTACATAAAAAGAACTAGCATCATGACCCGCGCAGACTGCGTGGCTAACCTTGTTGTGAAATTTCTTATATAATATCAAATATAGTTTTATATTATATTGTAAAATATAATATTAAAAGTGGTAATATAGTTTAAACTCGGACCTAACTTAAATCAAACTTTTACATTTGATGCTCCACGCAAAGTAAAACAGTGACTCCTTTTATATTATCTTAATAACATAATAGATCTAAGAATAATACTATAATAAATCAAAGTTGTACAAAATTTATGGTATAATCTCTTCTTCCCTCCATCTTCACACTAAAATTGTCATCTTCTCTTCATATCGAGTTACATTCTTTCGGATATTTTTCATATATATTACTTATTTGTGATCGTCCATAACCTGTTTCAAATAACATAGTGTTCACTTTTAAAATAAATTAAATATTTTTAGGCATATGTGATTGTCCATAACCTGTTCCAACCGTTCATTTTCATCATGATTTACACAATAAATTGATAACAAATAAATCTTTTTCTCACATGATATCCAAGGTGTTTCACACAAATTACAAAGTATACTTGTCCATTTCAAGAGTCCTGAATTCCTTTCAATTTTTTTCCAATTTTTTTGTCCGTTTTAAGTCCTAGTTTGTTACTGCTTCAATTTTTCTATCCAATATTATACTACTTCATCTATTCTCACACCAAATATGCACATATCAAATGAACATAAAATATGCACGTTTTATAGAAACATTAATCTGTCAGATTGATCTTTTCTTTTTTTATTGCTATTGATCTGATCTGATCTGTCTCTGAAGGGCTAGAAATTCCGAGATTAATCGAAAGAAAATAAGAGAGAGAAAAAAGAAAAGATAATATTTTTTAAAATCGGACAAGACAAGATTAGGTTTCAGATTTCTACAAGAGAAAAAAAAGGAGAAAACAACGGGTTTTGTTGGAATCGGACAAGAAAAAAAAAGAGAAAACAACAGGTTTTGTTGGAATCGGAAGAGGAAAATCAACGGAAAATAAGAGGAAAAAAGTTTTTTGAATCGGACAAGACAAGATTAGGACCTGATCTTTTCTGTTATAGCAAATATTCGTCCGATTGATCTTTTAACTGATTACTCCTTTTCCTATTACTTTATATATATAATAGATATTCAGATGTGTTTATATTATATAGCAATAAATAGAAGAACAATGTTAGATCAGAACAAATAAACTAAGGGGTTGATTGAGGCTTTTTCAAGGAAAAAGCCAAACAATATATTTGCAAATGAAAATTATTTTATGAATAAAACTTTTATATATGTGTTTTTAGTTATCTAAAATTCAAGGCTGAAAATAAACGACGATGTAACCTAAAATCTACTCCAAATTTAAGGTTAAAAAAACAAATTTTGTCTTATAAGCAAAAGTGAAGGCAAAAAGATGGGGCTGCAAGATTTTACAGTTCCAAAACTCCATCTATAATTCAACTATTTTAGCTAGACTTTCAACTATTTAAGTATCTGAGCATATTGATACAACATGACACAAAGTATATAACTATTATATTCCAGAAACTTATCAAAATTACCTCTTGTGTATCCCGGCTGTTGGTAACAGGCTTGTTCTCATTGTTCTCTAATATAATGTGCCGAAAGGTGGAGTTGGGTACATCCTTTACTAGGTGCCACTTCACCGGGAAGCTCCCAGACCACTTATCCTGCTGCCAGAAACCCATGTCTTTGTGAAAATCAACAGGGCCAACCATTTCAGCAACACCACAGAACTGCCCACTAGCATTAACCTAAAGAATAAGTGTTACTAAGTAAAATTCACAAATAACAATTCTATGAAAAAGCAAAAGAGGACTCATCAATACTCACAGAAAAAAAGAGAAATATTGGACACTTTCCCAGAACTCTTCCTTGTACATCTGAGTAGGCTGCATCCAATCTCTTGTTGCCATTAGGCGTGCTTGACCATACATTATATTTAATGCTCTTATGTACATCATCCTCGCTGTAAGATTTGATGACAAAAAACTTGGCATCTGGATAATCAACAGGAAAGTGAACCTTATTGTATTGGTCAGGATTTATCGTGATTTTTTCCAATGTACAGCTTGATGTTGCTTTGCTTTGTCCACTTTCGCCAGCCATGGGACCTGAAATAACCTGAAGGGATGGCACATGTTCTTTTAACTGATTACCTGCATCAGATTTTCCATCCTGCAGGTGGCATAATTAAAAACTCCAGGTTTAATATAAGTTAGGGAACATAATATTTGCGTTAGCTAATTGGTAGTTGATGGGGAACAAAAGAGGCAATTTCTCCCCAAAAGAAATAGCAACACAAAGTGACTAAGAATGGTACCATAACTCCATGAGATAATGAATAATTTTCACAAAGTAAACAAACAGAAGAAGAAATATGAGGGGGCATAAGGATGTTTGCTTTTAGTACAGCACTACTTATAATTAGAATCCACATTGCAAGACAGATTATATTGTATTTGTAGGTCTTAATTCAGTGTTCTGTACGAACATTAACGTGTAGGCACATAGTCTTGAAAAGAAACAAAATGCTCAAGTCCATAAGTACAGATGAGAATAATAGCAAAATAAATTGCAGAAGCATGCAGATTTTATTTTAAAAGAAGAAAGTAGTTGTGTATTTTCCTTTCGGTGCCAGAAGGTACAAGTCTTGAATTGTATATGTTCAAGTTTAATCCATATACCTTATCAGTCGATGAAGCATCCACTGGAATTGTGATGTGTGAGGCAGAGGATTTGTCACGTTTACTCATGTTAGTATCAGGCAGATTAGATGGCTTGTTTGTGATTTCATTTTCATAGGCATGCTGAGGACGGCCAACAGCTGGACTTCCAGAGGGGGCAGTCTGAGAAGCTGGAGCTGTATTTCCAGACATTTGATATTTGTTTTTCATACTAGCGTTAGCAAGCCTACTAGCAACAACAGATGTGCCAGTGCCAGTACTACATAAAGGAGGTTCTGCAGAAACATTTGAGCTGAAATCTGCACTGGGCTGAATAGACATTGGGAAGAAACCAGATGCCGGGCCAGGAAGTTGATATGGACTAGCAAAATACTGTTGGCTTCCAACAAAAGAGCCATCAACTCCCATTACCATGCCAGGCATATAAGTGTACTGATCTGGAGAGTAATAAGAAAAACCATAGCCAGGTGTGCAATATACATATGGAAGGTTGTCATTCTGTGCAACCAAAAAAGTAACCATCAAGAAATAACCACAAGAATAGATAATTTAAAAATGTTGTAATCATTAACCATGGTTCTACATAAAACTTACTGGCAGTTGTAGGTTTTGGCTGTCTACCCCCACAAAAGTAGTGTGATCAGTCCATTCAACAGGTGGCTCAAATCCTGCCCAAAGTGAAAATAAACAAATAAATAAATAAGCATCAAGGATTGAAAACACAAAAATAAATAAACTGATGAGAGGCTAGGGGAACATGCACCTGTATAGTAAGCATAACCATTTGTTGCTGGATAATAAAGGCCCTGCTCATATACGTACTGAGATGACATGCTGTTACTTGAGTCATACTCAATTCTAGCCGGGTGAGATGCAGAACCCATGGCAGAACTTGTACCAAAGCCAGGCATCTGAAACCATAGAAACATAGCCACTAAGTGTGGGACAACCCATATCTCCAAATACTCATCAGATACAAAAATTTCTGCATTTCTTTATCAAACACAAAAGTTACGATTAGGCCTGCAGTTAAAAATGAACTCTTTTTTCATCTAAATAGCTTTGTTGTTTTGTTTCCCTTTTTATTGGAGGATAAAATGAATATATCTGTAAAGTGTATCAGAAGAACAATGTGCAATCTTTCTGCAGCTTGGAGCAAAATATAGTCTAAAATCATCTAAGCTCAAATTAATGAACTTGATTGGTCTGGATTGTCAAAGATATCAAGAAACAAAATAAACAGAAGATACAACAAACACATCAATCTGCATGAAGATTTATATGGCAGGATAAAATTACCATGGATACCTCTAACTCTCAATTTTGTATCCTTTTTGGATCAGAACTGCCTGTTTTTTATGATAGGTCAATGCCTCTGAAATTCTGGGGAAAAAAAGGGTAAAAAAGGGATCAGATTTTACTGTTCGTTGAGAAAAAACAGTGTTATACTACAAAATTGTAGATATATTTCTCTAGAAAAACAACAGCTGACAGCATAGCAACTCCAAGGCCTAGCACCTTCATTAAAATTTAAGCACAGATTCTTCATAGAATATAATTCCATAGTACAATCAGGACCACCGTACTAACCGCAGACTCAATTCTAACAGACCCACAAGCAACTAAAATATACTAATTCTAGCATAAGTGCTGATGCTAGCGCAAGCATAGAATATTTGCAAATTAAATGCAGCCAAGTTGTACAGGCTGTAATTGTTTATTGAGCAGGTCGCATCCTTTGATCACCAAAGCTCCAAAGATACATCAGCAATACCCGTCAACTCTAATCCTCAAGCAAGGATTCCACCTAAGAGGAAATTAGCACCGTGCAGTAGCCCAGCTCACATATAACCAAAAACCACCCAAAACGAGCATATATCTGTAGTTATGGCAGAATTAGCCCCCACTGGCACCAGAACAACAAAGCAAGCGAACGCCCAGACTGCCAAATCTTTCATAAATTCTTCTGGATACAAATTGAACGCACCTAACAGATATTTAGGAGTTACCAATAGCTAATTCTGGAAATTTAGCTCGAGGCAACCAAGGAAATCCATGTGCAATCAATAACACACAAAGTACCACTACTGAAATACCATCGTCCGCCCTGCCCAGAAAAGCCATCGTTACCACCACCACCCTATCCATTCTTACCCCTCAAAAGGGAAATAAAATCCACCCTTAATCCCCCAAAAGAGCACGAATTCCGCAAGATATTACAACATCGCACCGAAAGGGTCGAAGGGGACTACCGTAAAAGCACGCAGGGAGAGAGAGAGAGAGAGGTGGTCGAGGGGAGCCAATCAATCAATCAGGCCAAGGCGAGCCGGCGGCGCTCCGCGGCGGCGACGGCGGCTGTAGACGAGGCCCAAGCCATGGGTGTGCAGAACTCGGGAGAGAGAGAGAGAGAGAGAGAGAGAGAGGCAATCCAAAGCCCTGGTGCGTCGGCCGCTAGGACGCGGGAGGAGCGAGCATGGCGTCGCGGCGACGCGATGATGGGCGGGGGGGACTGGGGAGAGGAGAGGGGGTGCGGTGCGGGGCGAGGCGAAGGGAAAGGAGGAGAGGAGACGAGAGGGCGAGAGTTGCGAGCGAAATGGGAAAAAGGAGAAAAAAAATGGTTTTTCTGGTGACGAGATGAGGTGGCCACCCTTTTGCCGTGACATGGCCGGGCCTTGGTGGTGGTGCTCAATCATGTGAAAAACTTATTTTATAAATAGTTTTTTAAAAAAATTATTATACAAATAGATATTTTTGGCCTCGTTAACGCCATCGACGTCGTCGTTGTATATGACAGCGTCAATGACATTAGCGTCGTTCTCTAAATGATAATGTTACGTTCACGTGGAAGGACGGCGTCAATATTATTGGTGCGGTCAAAAAGTGCATTTATACCGTAAGTTTTTAAAGATTTATTTATAAAATAAGTATTTTATAAGAACTAAAATGTCAAAAATTCCATGTGTGGAGGGGTGGCACACTGGCACTGTGCTGTGCCTTGTCTTTCTTGGTGGGAAAGAAAGGTGCTCTGCCTTTTTTTTATTCGGCAAAGGATACATCTTTTTTTTCTTTAAGCTTATAATTTAAATTTTTAATTTTAAATATAATTTGAGGTATATTTTAAAGTTTTTTATCTAGTTTATTTTTAAATCCCTAAGAACATGTATATAAAATTTTTATTTATAAATTATTTTTTATAAATACGTGGTTTGACTGGGTTCAATGTTTTACCGGCCGGAGCCGGCGGCACGTCCGGAGTTTGAGCTCTTGTTGATGCCTACTCCACATCGGCGACTGACGGCGAGAGCGAGACTGTAACCGGACTTAAATATTTTCCTCGATATTTATTTATATATATATATATATATATGACATCTTTGACTTTTAAATGTGATGTATAAATATTTTTCTTACAAATATAAATATATGCCATCCTACTACTGTTGGACGTAAAGTTTAATTTGTTTAACTAAAAAATTCAATAAAAACATAAAAATATAAGTTATGAAGTATATCCAACGATATTCACGACATACTAGCCAGCACAATATTAAGCTGAGCCAGCAAACGAGTGTGTCATAGCCGGTTGGAACTTAGAACAGCAGGAAAGGTTCAATATTCTTACTGTCACAGTTGGAGGACTCGTCGTGTTCGGTAGTAGGATAAGTAACCCGTGAAAAATATAATAATATATTAGTACATGATTAATTTATAATTAAAAGTTAAAAAATAGATTATTTTAATTTTTCAATGTAACTTTCCCAAATGTACCGTTTAGCAGTTCAGAAAATGTGCGCAAGAAAAAAGAGAGAATTTGGCTTACTTAAAAGTGATGAACGAACGAGATCTAGATCTTCTACCATTGTGGTAGTGTCACTATAGTTATTGGTACGTACATCTCATACGTTAGTGACTTAATGGTATATTAATGGTATAGGATCTTAATCCAAAAGTATTTTAGTGCGACGGAAACACCTTCCGAAGTGCAGAAAGTTTACTAGTGGATACTCGATACTTGGACAGTGACTGAAAGTTTACAGAAAATTTTAGTCATGGTGTGCGTTTTCGTTTTCTCTAGCAGATGAACACGACGTCACTGACAGCATACCAACAAGGCAACAACTAAACACATGTTTTTGGTCATCAGCATTAACAAGATGCTTGCAAGTTGCAACATCGCATAAGCTCTCTTAACCATGAGCCCATATGTTCAGTTGATTGTGTTTGAACATAATACCAATGTAATATACCATGGTTCAAAAGTCGAGTATGACATAAACGAATTGACAAGTATGTGGTCTTGGTTTTTGCTGTGTACTGATCTTGAAAATCTTGGGACTTCTCTCATTCTTATACGTGTGTTTGGATGATTAAATGTTACGGACGAGAGTATTCCTAAACTTGTCCAATGCAAGCGTTTTTGACTTTGCAGAGGTTGTAATCCTTGAAACGGGATCATTCAAAGCTGAAAAGAACAGAAAAGAAATTGCAATGTACCAGTCCTATCTTTCACTTATATTTATGCTTATAAGCCAAAAATTAAAATTCTAATTTTAATTTTGAATTAGATTTTGAAGGTTTTTATCGTGGTTTATTTTTCAGCATTGACTTTTAGATTATTAAGAACACACGTATAAAAGTTGTACGTGGGATGGTTCACACAAACCTGAATTAATGTCCGAAGTCATAAACATGCTATATGAACTTAGCACATTGCAATGCCACTAAGAACCGTCAGAATATGCTTCAATGGACCAAAGTAACAGCTAGGAGTGGTCCTATTCATTTCTGATTTTTGCCGTGTCCGTTTGGGGTGAGATGGTGAGTTAGGTATCCGGCGCGAAAAAAATAATAAAAGATTAGTACATAATTAATTAGTTATTAATTATTAAAAAAATAAAATATATTAATATGATTTTTTGAAACAACCTTTTAAAAAACTAAACTGTTTAGCTGTTTGGCAAGCGTGCGTGCGGAAAGACCGAAGACGGCCTTAGATAAGGCAGAAAAGGACTGAGCATTTGGTCCATTACTACGGGTGATGTCCTTGATGCTACAGTTGCCTATTACAACAGTGCACGTCACGAGGCAACGCGCACGGCAATCGTTATTCCTTACTAAGGTGTGTTTAGATTGAGAAAATTTTTAGGAGAAATGTCACGTTAAATATTTAACCGTATATCGAAAGATGTTTTTGGACACGAATGAAAAAACGAATTTCACGGCTAACCTGAAAACCGCGAAACGAATCTTTTGAGCCTAATTAATCCGTCATTAGTACATATTGGTTGCTGTAGCACTTATGGCTAATCATAGGCTAATTAGGCTCAAAAAATTCGTCTCAAGATTTCTTTCATAACTATACAATTAGTTTTTTAGTTCATCTATATTTAATGTTTTATTTAGGTGTCTAAAATTTGATATGATGTTTTTGGAGAAAAAAATTAGGAACTAAACAACCCTAACAACAAATGAACCGATCAAAATGTGCACACAGAGAAGAGAACGTGGATGCAGCATTGTTATTGCAAGTTCCCGAATTGCTTTAGGCGGCCTCCTATTTTCGTAATGATTGTTGTATTTTTATTTGGTCCATTGCAGAACTAAAGACTCATCCATTAGAGGTTTTCATCCATGCAGCTTTTGCTTGACATTTGTTGTGGCATTTTCTTAGACCCGGCTTGTTTTTAGGGATTTATTTTAAGTCCCTATCACATCAAATGTTTGACACTAATTAAAAGTATTAAATATAGACTATTAATAAAACTCATCTCATACTCTAGACTATTTCGCAAGACGAATCTATTGAGCCTGATTAGTCCCTGATTAGCGATTATGATGCTACAGCAAACATTTGCTAATCATAGATTAATTAGGCTTAAAAAATTTTCTAATGAAATAGCCTTTATTTATACAATTAGTTTTGTTATCCGTCTATATTTAATACTTCTAATTAAGATCTTCTGATGTGACAAAAAAAAATAATCTATGGATCCAATCAGCCCCTTATTTGTCACGTTACAGGAGAACACAACAGTGCACCATACAATATGATATTTACATGGCATCCTGCAAGTAGAGTGCATACCATTATAAGTTACTTTCATCACGTTAGGCACCAGATTAAATAACACAATGCAAACAATCAAATTTGTTAGAATGAGATCAAATAATACTTACCCATGGTGGGAGGCCCTCTAACGTACATTCTCCATCGACCTGAGTTCAAGTTCAAGTGTTCAACATGGAGGTGCTCATCTTCTTGCTAAGCAACTAGTGTTGCCCTTGGCAATAAGAAATATTTAAATGAAAAGAAAAATATAAATAATGGGTATATGCACATTATCAAGGAAAATAAATCAGATATACAATAAACTGACTTACGCGGCAACTAGTATCAGATCATGGAACCGAAATTACGAGTCATATACATACAAGGAAAAATATTTGTAATAATCTCAGTTCTCTCTGTGTGTACACACAAGAACGTTGCTGTTAGCATGTTCCTGGCCAAACTCCTGTGTTGTGTTGTGTTGTTTTGTGGTGTGGTATGATCTATAGGATCGTTATTCATCAATAGAAAGCCAAATTACAGGATAAGTTTATTGCCTAAGAACGCTGTTAGAGCTGAAAATGAAGTTCTCTTCACCAGCGACCGTTGAGGCGAGCCTTCCTGCTGCCCACCCATTGTTCACCGCTCTGGCAACGGGATCACCTATAACCCGGCTCCCCTCAGTAAACTTGTCAAATTCTGGGAGGCCCTTCTCCTTCCGCTCCTTTCTTCTCCGCCTGTCCTCGTCTCTCTCTTTCCTCAACCAACTTTCCACTGTTCTCTGAGGTCAAAATGCAGCAAAATAAGATGAACATAAATAACATGCTAAAAAAATACTATTTTGTTATATGAGTGCTACTTACCATGAGAGATAACTGGCTCATTTCTTTCACCTTTTCTAAAGGGAGTGCTAGTTGCAACTTCCCATGGGCAATGTACACCTGAAATCCAATTGCAGCAAGTCTTCAATAATCCACGAAAAAATTCTCCAGCCTAGAAATTTATAGCACAAAAGCTCACAATGTGTGTTGGCCAATCATCAAGTCCGTCAAAAATATGTGTAGCATAGATGATTGTAGCACTCCGTTCTTCGCATTCCTTCTTTAGATATGTCAATAGATTTGCTCTGGCCAACACATCCAGGTCGACTGTGATCTCATCAAGAAGAAGAACCTGAATTCAAAAAATAAATAAAAGAGAATCATGTTAGCACCTTGCTGTTTGGACGTAAATTGCAAACATGGCACATCTTTTTCATAATCAGCAAGATGGAACAAACCTTGAATGGCTTGAGAAGCCCCATGCAAATTTGGACTCGTCTCCTTTGACCATCGGATGCCTTATGCATGCGCCAGGCAAGATCAATATCCAATATCTATAGCATGGAAAAAGGAAAGTTAATTAAACAGGTCATGAGTGTAAACAAATGGTTATGGTTGCATTATCCTAAGTAAAGGTAGGATCAGCACATATACCCTCTAATGAGTACAGAACTAACAAGCTAAGTTTACCTAAATATATGTTAGAGATTATCTTAGTTTATTTAGCTCATCTATAATAAGCTTGATTAGGTAAGTTATGTACTTATATCTATGTGAGATTAACTAATGACATAGAAGTCTTAACTCTTGAAGTCATTTTAACATTAATAGCATGCATCAATTAAAAGTTTCGTTTTAATGTGTTTACTGGGGTATAATAAAAGGAACACTTTGATCTTCTCCAACTGTTCTCTCACCGAACAATTGAAAAGTTTTTTATTTACCGATTTGTGCTTTTATGGTGCCCATCTTTTGGCTTATTCCTTGCATAAGCCAAACGGCATATTTGAAAACGAAAAATATATGAATTAAATTTTTATATACATGTTCTTAGCGATCTAAAAGCAAAGATTGAAAAAAAAACTACGTGAAAAAACTGCAAAATTAATTCCAAATTTAAGGTTGAAAAATTCAAATTTTGGCTTATAAGCATAAGCATAGGCCAAAAGATGAGGATATATCCCCAGGACCTTTCAAATTGTGTTTCATCGTCAAGGGTTAGCAAAGGGATTTGGGTACCCATGAGGCCAAGATGCTATCAGATGGCATACTTAAGTTTACTGAACATGGGAATGGTTTAACTTCATTACATAAAGCGTTCTTTGTAGGACAGCAGTAACATGAACCTCATGTTTTTCACCTAACAAAAATATATTCACAATCACCTGGGATGTATTCATTAACACTTACTACCAGAATTGGTTTGTATTCTGGTTGGTTACTTGTATGTGACTGGTGAGGACATGCAAGTGAATGACCACGCAAAATAGATAGGTGTCTGGATACCATGTGAATATATCACTGCAAAAGCATTAGATTTAGCTAGCATAGTTGAAAGCCCATATGATCCTACCAGCCTCTCGCTGCTGATGAATATGCTTAGGTAATGTGATCTTTCACCTAGATTATTACCCAACCTTGCAAACTTCTATATTTTTCCCGTTAATCAATGGGGAAATGGAGGGAACACACCCATTTTAAAATAAAAAACAAAAACATATTAGCACATGAACATTTCTACCTATCAGCATATCGCACACCAGGGAAAGGGATGGCCAATTAAGTAAATGGTACAGAACATAATTGCACGAAAACAGTAGATCTCAAAGTATCAAACTTTAGCTTTCCTCGTAAATCTCGCACCCAAAAAATTGTCAAATGAGAGCTTCCCATGAAATGCAATATGGCCATGAACTCAATGGGAGTGAATCTAAGCTTGCCTTGATAAGCCCATCTCTCCTTTGAGGATCAACGCCAGCAACACCAAATATCATCTTCTCTGCTGAGATGTCCATCTGTATGTTTACCTGGTAGCCCGCAAAGGCAACGTCGCGCCTCCACTGCATCCAATTCACAAAAATACTCGATTAGATTCATCGGATGACCAGAACCAAAATTGGCGCACGCCATTACAGGTGCCAGCAATTGCAACAGGAGAGAAAATGGAACTCATAAAACGCCATGCCCACCTCGCCACCTAGGTAACAGAGGTCGCCGGAGGAGGTGAGCGCCGTGTCGTGGAAGGCCGACCTGCCCAGGACCCGCACCATGCTCGGATCCACCATGTGCTTCCCGCCAAGTATCTTCAGTATCGTCGTCTTACCTACCCCAGCAGCATCCACCCAGATCAGACCCCCGCGACCAGAGAGACCGAGTCGATGAAGAGGAAGGAATGGTCCCAGTAGAAAAAGGTAATAGGGGGGTTAACCCGCGCCGTTGGAGCCGAGGAGGAGGCAGCGGTGGCCGGCGTCGAGGGAGAAGCAGACGTCCTCGATGAGCGGCGGCGCGCCGGGCGGCGGGCGGCCGTCGATGCCCGGGTAGGTGAAGGAGAGGTGGCTGATCTCCACCGTTGGCGCCATCGGGAACCTCTCGCCGCGGTGGCCGGAGGAGGGAGGATGGAAGGGGAGGGTCGCTTCGCTTTGGTTGGTAGAGGGGAGGAGGGGAGAAGTGTAGCGGGCCGGCGCGTCCTGCTGGGTTTCGTCTTTGCAAAGTTTGCGGGCCGTGGTTGGTGGCTGGACCGGTTTGTGGCCTGACTTTCAGTTTCGTCGGTCGTAACACGGGGACAGAAGGCGGCCACGTCTCTCCTGAGTTCATCGCATTTTCTGCCTGCAGACGGCGTCAACCAGGGCCTGACCATTCGAACTTCCTTTTGAGATAGCATAAAAAATGCTGATGTGTCTACATATACATAAATCATATGTAATTATCAGTAGATGAATAGGCACATGTAAAACATATTATAATATGAAATGGTCCGTATTTTAATAAATAACATCGTTAATTTTTTTATCATACGTTTAATCATTTGTATTATTAAAAACATACACATATATATAAGATATAGTTAAAATGTATTTAGTAATAAATACAATTAAAATAAATAAATATTAATTACAACTTATAGTAAGACGGATGGTCAAATACGTGACAAAAGAAAGACTGTGTCTACTAAAAGAATAGCGGTGGTGGTGAATCTGTCACCTACCCACAACCAATTTTCTTCTTTTGAAAGAAAAAATAACTTAGACCTATACAGTGGCGAACCCAAAAAAAAATTAACGGGGTCCTATACATGTCATACACATATAATATTCTTATTTTTAACTAATAATATGATTAATGTGGACTAAAATAACTAAATATTAAAATTCTACCCGGAGTCCTGTGACCCCGGATAGCTACACGTGGGCACGCCCCTAGACCTATGTATCAAACCACTTTATTAATTCTACTTTAATAGCATGCTAATAATATTTTAATAAATCTTGTTGCGACGTATGAGTAATACGCTAGTCACTATTAAATTATGAAGAGAGTACAACAATAGAAGGATATGATAAAAAATTTAAAAAAAAACACCACCGGCCGGTCACCGCTAAGAGGAATTAATCACTGTGTTGTCCAAAGGAGATACACAAACATCCTGCCCAACACGAATTTGGATCCCCTTCAGTAACAGTAACAGCATGGGCTGCAAGTTAAAGACGACACGAAGTTTCGTCCGTCCATCCCAATGACCAATGGCTTAGACCTTATGCTACATTATTTTATGCTACAGTGTTTTTGCTACAGTACGCCGAACTGATTTGATCTGATTTGTATCCAATGATAATAAATGCTACTGTTGATATATCAACTTTAGATGATCCGGATCCGCCGAACACCAACACCAAACAAAAAAGTATTTGATGAGCTCCCACGTGTAACCGAGTGGGGAGGGAGAAGAGAACGAGAGAAGAAGGGATTCACTCATCCCTCACACCAACCTAATAACAACAAAAAGAGAACACCAAAGACTAAATGGAGGCAAAGATTCAACAAAGTTGAGAAACAAGACCTCCTACATGACACATCAGGAAGTTAATACCATTCAAAACACCGCAATTGCATACCCCAAGAAACCTTGGGCTAGGTTTTCACCTGGAGAGTCTTGTTAAAGAGTGAAAGGGTAGCAGCTTAACAACTCTCCGGTAGAAAAGCACGATGCTCGAAGATGTTGTCCTTGTTATCCCCGAACCACCGCTAGGCTTTTATCTGTAGTTCTCTCTTCGATACTTATTGCTGCCATCCCAATGCGTTGCCACCCAAATAACCATCGATAGCACAAAGATGTCAAATTGACGCCCATCCACCGACTATCCCCGTTCCGACTATACGAAACTCATGGGTGCTTCTATTAATAATTCCATCATATGTGTCGATGCCACCCTATCGACACCCCCTCCCCCCAAACAACACCTTGACGTGGACAGGGAAGGTCAAGGTGTAATTGATGTCGTTGCGTCCCTAGCTTCTGTTTTATCTTCTTTTACGATTACATAGAAAATACAACGGATGTACCTGAGAATAACTTTCAGTTAAGGTTTTACTAGATATGCGTCAACAATAATCAACATGTTTCCATCAATTCTACATTCCGTCTGGCAATCACTATCACATCTTCACATCTTCTAAGCAGCTCAGCTCAGCAAAGAAAAAGAATGTTGATGAAAAGATCCTGGAAGAAGTATGCTTGCCTGAAGTTGTACAATGTAATAGGAAGTTGTAGAACATTGATAAACAGGGGCAAAGGGCAAAGGGCAGCATCCACAGACAACAGTGCAACAATGAATACAACAAGTATAAGAGTAAGTGTAGTTGTCCTCGACTGCAAATGATAAAACTTTTTTTTATCAAATCAAACACATGTAATGGCAAAGATTTTTTTTTAAGATAAAGGATTAGATTAAAAAAATTGTGGAAAGACAAAGTTACCTAAGATACCTTCAATAATACTCCACCAACTTAAGAATGTTAACAGCCTTATGTAATAAAATCATCACGAAACTACATGTGTATTCACTTTAAGTTAATTAGATAATAAACATATAATTACTTTAGGTTAATTAGATAATAAAATAAACATATATTATTTTAGATTAATTCTATAATAATTAGTATACCTTACTGTTTTAGTTGGGAGGTGGGAGGTAATCTCACCAAATAACTGTGAAAATGTTACCACATCTAACCATCCATCCCCCATCTCTCTATCCAATATGTGACAAGATCACTCTATCTCATCTTATTCCTCTAACCAAACAAAAAAAACATGGTCTAACTTATCCTTCCAACCAAATAGAAAAATATTATCAATCCATCATGCAATCTACTCCAAGACATCTCGCATCGTCCACGAACCAAACACATCCTAGGTGAACCTTCGTTGCATGGAATCCAAATCCCAAAAGGCTCTTTCGGTACATTTCTTTTTGGTTGGGTAAATAACCAACACAAAAACAACAAATTATTATATAATTAATTAAATACTAGCTATAAAAAACTTAAAAAATAGATTGATATGTTTTTTAAATCAACTTTTCTATATAATTTTCTTTAAAAATATATATTATTTAGTAGTTTAGGAACGTACGAAAAATGATGAAATCTGATTTCTCTAATTATTATACTCTAAAAAACGCGTATGGGCGAGTCGTCCCCTTCGTTCGCGTCCATTCTCCTTCGCGTCGCAAGGCCAGCCCACGACGACGTCCTGCCCTTTCCGCATTTTGCTCGCTCGTAGATCTCGTCTCCTCGCCCTTTCCGCATTTTGCACTTTCCGCCTATTCGATCTCATCGTCTCCTCGCCCTCGACGACGCGACCCTGCGAGTTCTACCGGCCCAAACCTATTGCCAGAGACCACAACGAGTTAGCCCAGCCCCAGCACCGTCCCACCATGCGGAAGAACTTCCGCAAGTGGAACCTCGAAGAGGCGGACGTCGCCGACCACTTCGACGACGAGAACGCCCGCCGGTACCCTCCCCGCGCCTCTCGATTGGTTTTGGCAGGGGCTTCTCGCTGATGCCTCTCTCTCACTCTCTCGCCTCGCAGCGTCGCTTTGGAGGAGATCAAGTATATGCAGAAGCTTCGGGAGAGGAAGTTGGGTATCCCCGCCGCCGCGGGCGCGTCGTTGGCTCCTCCCGACGGGGCCTCTCCTCGCGGGAGAGGAGGCGGTGGTGGTGGGTTAGCGGCCGCCGAGGATGCCGACAAGGAGGACCTCGTCCTCCAGGGCACCTTCGCGCAGGAGACCGCCGTCACCATCGAGGATCCCAACATGTGCGTTCTAACTTCATGTGTCATCCTTCGCCAAATCCGCCTTGCTTCATTCATCTTGATTCCGGGATTGCTGAAGCTGCTTGTGATCTTTGAAGGTTGAGGTATGTGGAGAACGAGCTGTTGAAGAAGAGGAGCAAGAAGGTTGATGTCAAAGACAAGGAGGAGAAAGACCAGGTCGATGAGCTCTACACCGTACCGGATCACCTCAAGGTTTGTGGATGAATTGATTCCAATGTATTGTACTCCTGGAAGGCTAGATTATTCATGGTTTCGACACGTGCCAAATTTTTTTTTCTGCTTATAGGTTGGAAAGAAGAACTCGGAAGAGAGCTCTACGCAGTGGACCACCGGCATTACTGAAGTTCAGCTGCCTATCGAGTAAGTTCCTGTGCACTTTCATTTGTTCATGTTTTAAAAGCTTGTTAAGGTAGTCTTGAATATTATGTTGGAATTCAGAGGGAAGGTGCCCAAAAGACTGCAACGCACCATAGAAAATGTGCAGATGGACTGGACTTGTTGATATGGATATTTATTACATAATTGATAACTGAACCTACAACATTCTCTAAGAGCAAGTTTAGTAGTAGAGACAACTACTAGATTAGCTATAAGGTTAGCACCACTATTTTTCTCATATCTCTTTCTCTCACCTAGCATTTAATCCATATATATTGGAGTATGTGTAGAGCTAGGTCTTGTATTTGAGCCAACGCTCCTTATTTTTCATTTTTGCTCTCAGCCACATATGCTTATAGTTGTCTTATAGTCTACTATTATACTTCTTGTTTGACAGGAATCTGGCATTTTTTTTTTGCACTGTGTTAGATAATCTGGTTGACAGTCATTCTAAGTTGTGAATTTGTGACACAAACAGTTTACCAACTCAGAACTCAGGAAACTCAGAAATTAGCCATCAAAGCAAGTGGCGATGAACCATCCGATGAGTTATTTCGGTTTCAATCCTTGTCTATTGAGCAAGGATGAGTTGACCGTGATATTGTGTGATTACATTATGTCAATTGATGACACCGTTGCATTAAAGTAAGCTTCAACTTTCACATTGCCTTACTAGATTAAATTTAAATAATAGTTTAATCTATATGAGATTTTGTGCATCATTAAATTATCTTGGTTTACAGGAGGTCCTGGGTGAGCTTTTATCCGTATGAAATAACCTTAACTCTCACTGACATCCAATCGTCTTTAAATGAGAATCAAGTCATGTCTCGCGAATGCTTCAACATGGGTGTTCGCTTTCGTGCATATCGTCAGTACAAGAGATTGACGTATTACACCCACGAGATTTTAAAGCACTTCATGGATCTTCGTTTCAGTGCAAGTATATTTGTAAGAAAATAACTATTTTTTATGTGAATAACATATTCTTTTCTAAATATGTAAATACAAATATGAATATATATGATGTTCATGTCATATTGTTCAACTATCTCATCGACTTTATATTACAGAAAATGTGTGATTTAGCATGAGCTCCAAAATACCGTAAAAACCATAGTGCTCAAGAGTGGGCTGAAACCGTAAAACTCCATAGTGCTCAACAGGTGTTTAAGTGGTTTCCTCGTCCTACAGTACATGACTGCATGGAAGAGTAACTGTAAAACTCTCATCTGTATAGTGCGTACAAATTTTTTTATTATATTATATATAGCAAAATATTCAGGATTCAATTGTGTCATTATGCGTAATATACTAACGTATATAGACCTCATGTGTGTTCAGGATCCAATGTCAATGCGGTGGAATTTCGTCATTGAAGCATTTACACACGAAGCAAATATATATCAGAAAGATGCTTCCGGCACCTATAAAACATTATGTTAATCGTATCACGGGTCTAGATATATGACATACCTGACTGTTTTGTTTTAACATAAATTAATATTAAATTATTATTTTTTTGAAGTTATATATTACTTTTTATATGTTATATCATTATTGCTGCCTGTAGCAATACACGGGCACGAACCTAGTAGCTATTACATATGGGCCTACGATGGCATCATCGGTCGCTCCCGTTTCGCACTGCACGTTCTCTCCAGCCTTCACCATAAGTTTGGGCCTTAACCAGGACAAACTTCACCAGCCAGGCCCATTACGAAAGAAAACTACCCCGTGTGTTGCGGCATAGCGCACGGCCCTTTCGTTTTCCTCTCGCTGTCTCGCGTTGGTGGGGTCCGAGCTACTCAAAGTATCCATCATCCCATAGCGAAACGTACAGAGCGCGTCCGCTCCCCGCGGATGAACGGCCGGTTCATAAGCGAGCTGGAGCGAGCGGCGAGAGTAGGGCCACGTTCGTTTGTCTCCCATGAGTTAATTTACCCTCTTATCTTCCGCGCGTACGTTTTCTAAACGGTTAAACGGTATATTTTTTATAATTTTTTTAAAAAAATTATTTTAAAAATTATATTAATCTATTTTATATCTTTTAATAATTAATAATTAATTAATCAGATAATAATCTATTATATTTTTTTTTTGCCAGCCCGAACACGGCCGGGCGGGTCGGCGTCGCTTCGCTTCATCTATCTGTAGCCGGAGACCCGCCGGATTCCACCGTCCAGACACGCGAAACCGGCGAGGATCCCCTCGTGGGCATTCGGCCCCAGCGTAGGCAGCGATGCGCGCGGCCCGTTCGCCCGTTCGTTATGTACTACGTTTCCAACGTGCCCATGCCATATAGCGCACAGGCGCCGACCACGCACCGGACTCGTCCATCGATCGGCGTCTCATCTGGATCACGGTGATGGCGACCAAACATCTACCCCCATCGTGCGCGTATTCAGGTCACAAATGTCCATTCCGAAATTTATCGGTTAATTAAGCCCCGCCGACACTTGGCGCTTGACGCGGTCCACCGTCCACGCTCCACAAGTAGAATGGATGACCGTATACGTGGTGAAGCACGTAACTAGAGGTAAGATCGCTGTATAATCCATGTCACTGTTGCCCTCGATCGAGTAATCTTCGTAGCCGGTGAGTCTGTGGACGGCGCCCGCCGGCCGGGCACATGGAGGTGAAAATGACCCGTATATGCACCGTCCGGCCACGCCGTGGCTCAGTGGCTGCAGGCAAAAGAAATATCAAACCAACTATCGCTTTTCATTGCACTATCTGCGTAGCTACCTCGACAAGTTTTATACGGTTCACGTTAAATAGGTAATTATAATTATCCATCAGATTAATTTCGGATATATATATGTCTTAATCTGTCAACCTCTTGCCGATCCTGTACCGGGTCCTACGTGTAATTTTTTTTACTTCTCCCAGAAGAGTTGATCGCGCGATATATGAAAAAAATAAGCCTATGAAATGTCTCTTTTCGGCTGGAAGATTCACGCGTATAGGCGGTGGGCTCGCTCGTGTTGATTATACTTATCTTGGTTTCATAATCTGGAACATATAGCTGATTTCACCCACTTATGAGTGGCTAACTACATTGTCTTCTCTATTTTTGTTGAACAATACAGAACGGATAAAGCCGCACGGCTAACGGTGTTTTAGAGACGTGTCTTGCCTTTAGTAAAACGAAAAACGCAGGTGGACTAGGCTTGAATTAACTAACATATCCTTTAGTTAGCTTAATTAACTAAGATGTCCTTTACAAATTAATTCACTGCCCCCTTCGTCCCAAAATAAATAAATCTTTCACTTTTTATCTATAATATTTAATTTTTCGTCTTATGTGAAAAAAATTACGATTAATATTTTTTATTAGATGATAAATCATGAATATTAATTTAAGTGTGACTAATATTTTTAAAACTTTTCTAAAAATTTTTAAATAAAACGGATGGTCAATTAGACATGAAAGAATTGGTCTTTCGTGGAACAAAAAGAGTACTCATTTTTGTCTACACAAAAGGAGTACTTGTTTTTGTCTACTATAAGAACCTGCGAAGCTATCTTTCGTAACTTCTCAAGCAACCATGCATTTCGGACAAACATTAGCATGGTTGCTACCGTGTCATATCACTGCAGTCGGTCACAGTCAGTCCAGCAGTAAGATGCACTGTTATTCTCTCGGCGTTGTTAACGATTACATACTGGCTACCTAACCGATAAATAAATATCTTGCGGTTGGAAATCTGAAATCAAGTTGCTATCCTATTTTGGACCCATTTAGGGTACATTCCACTTCACTAGTACTGTTAGTGGTGTAGTTGGATTAAATCCCACCGTTGATTTTAATGGCTATTTTAGTAATTTGCTTAATTCATATGGAAAGATAAATTAGTAATCATAGTCCAATAGATAAAATCGTTTGTGTGCATCCTTCCATATATATAGTTATATATACTCCGATCACCATGGAGACTCCTGGCTCCAGCTCCGCCGCCGGCGGCGCGGCCACCGCCACGGTCTGCTGCATTTGCGGCGACCACGGGCTGCCGCACGAGCGGTTCCGCTGCGGCCACTGCCACCGCCGGCTCCAACACAGGTAAGTAAGAAGAACATTTGCATTGCACGTATGGACGACTTTGTTGATCGACTGTACATATCTTGCGTATTTATTACAATAATATCATACAAACTTCGTCAAATAATTATCTATTATAATAATATCATGCAAACCTTTTCCACAAATACCCCTCTACTACACTACTACATAATATAACAAATATAATAGGAACGGATCTAATCCATTGGATCTACTTAAATGGACGGCTCACGTTCATTTAAAGATACACTAAAAAAAATCTCCTATTTTATTTTAAAATAGACTAGTCCCGGTTACTCTTATCAATCGTCATGATTATTAGGATAATCGAGCATAACACCGAAAAGCGATAATGGTTTTGGGTGGTTTCCTCGGGAAAAAACCACCCAAATTTGGAAAAAAAATTGATGGAAAATTAAGAAAAAAGTTAGGTGATAGATATGTATTTATTGAGCTTAGATGTAAAGAAAATTTTCGAAAAACACAACGAATCAGTCATAACTTTAAGAAAAACGACTTGACTTGACTTAACTAGAGAACACTGCGCATCCGACCCAACTTAGCCTCCAAGGAAGAATACACCCTCCCCTGTATGCATGGCTGGTGAAATGGTCCAAAATCTCTCTCCCTTTACCCATTAGTTCACGTGGCCGATGTACTTGACAATGTTTTATGATAAATTTTATGTTATGGTTTTGGACTTGAGCCTTTGTTCGTTGAGAACTTTACTAGATTATTATTGCTGTGAACATTAAATTGTGGTTCCTGACTTATTATAATATGCATGCTTATTTCATACCATGAATTATAAATTTGTTATTGTTATCTTTGTCCTTAATTGCTAAATTCTTGAACTATTATTAGCAAAGGCATGCCAATTTTTTTATTTTTACTCTAAGACTGCTCATGTATATTTTCTTTTTAATCGTAAGCATCACTGTTCTTTTTTCCTAATTTTCCCCTTTAATTTCGATGCCTAACTGTCTATATATTTTAGCTAAAATCACGTGATTATTTTATATCGCCGTGATTTTTAGTTGAAACCGCACGATTATCGCTTTAAACTGGGATCGCCATATCGTGGCAATAATTGTCTGAAACTGTGTGATATGAAGGCAAAACCGTAACGATATTTTTGAATTTTTAAATTTGAATTTATGCAGTTTTAATGTGATAATCATCGATTATGACGCCTCTGCCATGAATGGTTTAGAGTGCCTCCATGATAAATAAACCCTGATCCTTGCAATCTGATCCATTACCATTAGTTCAAAGCGCCTGGAACCAGTGGACCCTCCGATCTCCGACAGTACGAGCCCTTGTTCGCTTGGTACCAGCATTTCGCTACATCCTAGGCTCGTACTCCGTGTTAACGAAACTGACGGATTCTCCGCCATACCGGATAACAATCTAAAATCATGAAATAATCGTGCTATGTCGAACGATAACTTCAAAATTCTTCACGGTAAGATAAACCAACCTAACCCTGTTGGTACTTCCTCCTTCTCACTAGATTCCAATATGTCAAGCGTAAGATCGAGAACGTTCGGCACAGGGCAATATACTCTTTCGTCAATATGCTCCAAAGTTATTTTTTTCACCATTTTTATACATTCCTCTGCATAACACACGGCACACACATGGTGTTTAGGACAAGAAACTTATTTTTAGTCTCTTGTCCTATCGAATGTTTGGGCGTTTATTATAAATAGTAAATGTAAACTATTAATAAAACTCATCCATAATCTTGGGCTAATTCACGATACGAATCTATTAAACCTAATTAATCCGTGATTAGCCTATGTGACGTGCTCTAATTATAGATTAATTAGGCTTAAAAAATTTGTCTCGCGGATTACCACTCATTTATAAAATTAGTTTTTTTATTAGTCCATATTTAATTTTTTAATTAGCATCCAAGTATTTGATGTGATATAAGACTAAAAAATTTAAAATTTAGCTTCGTTCAGACCACCAACCGAGACGTGCACGGCCCTCTGGCATCGAGGCAGGGGGGACAGCGGAACCCGCGGAGTCGCGTAAACCGATGGCTGATATGGTGAGGAGGGGCATGATCACCACGTTGCTTGTAGATTTTCGGTGGCAGCAGCGAGCGAGCGGGTACCGGGTACGTACGTGGCTATTGGTCCGGCTGGCCGCGTGCCGCAAAGCATGGGGGTACGGGGACGAGTACGGCGCTGCAGCCACTGATATTCGCCACATCAACCGGAGTCACGTGCCAACAGACCGCTACACATCGGCGTATACTGCTGCTACCTGCTTGATCGCCCTCTGCATCGCCGTGCTCGACGCGACTGCTTTGTCAGAGCAATTTCAATAGATTAACCAACTATTAGCTTCAATTTATCTCTAATCAATCTATCAATTCATATACAATAAATATTTACAAAACATATGTTACCATGTCCTACATGACATACACACATTTTGTATTAGAGTCTGTGCTACAGTTAGCTATAAATTAATAGCTTACTCATCTTCTCTCTTCTTTCTTATCTACTTAAAATATGTTTATAAGCTAGTACTACCTCCGTTCCATAATAACCTATTTTTTTTCGTGTCTAACGTTTGACCATTCGTTTTATTTAAAAAATTTGTATAAAAACTTAAAAAGAGTCACGTATAAAGTATTACTTATATTTTATCATCTAGTAATAATAAAAATATTAATCGTAAAAAAGTTTTAAATAAAACGAATAATCAAACGTTAGACACGAAAAAACAAAAAATAAAATTATTACGTGACGGAGATAGTACTGCTTATTTTTTTTTTCTTTCCTGTGAGGAAAGCTGCAGACCAGTCCGTGCGTGCGGACAAGCGTACGTGACCATAGTGCCATGGCCATGCACGGGCGTGCCTGCCAGCCGCCACACGCGATCAGCTGCGCGCGTCGCCGCTGGATCGACGCCATCGAATCTGGTCATCTGCGTGTCGGATAACGCGAAGCCGAGATCAATCGCGCGCCGAGGTGCGCGCGAGCCGGGAGGTGCATGCACCAATCCGACGTCAGATTTGCTATTTATTGATTTTGCTTGGAAATTTTTAATCTACTTTGTGTAAGATTTGTGCTCGATCGTTTACATCCTACATTATTTGATTTTCTATGTTATTGTTTGATTTCAATTTAACCTCTAACAAAATCCATCGATGAATTTAGTTTTTTTAAACAATTGATAGTAGGTGTCCCGACTGACTTTGATATGCCAAGCCGCGTGCGTGCGTGTGGAGGTGTGTATTGTTCCCGGCGGCCGGTGCAAATGTGGAATGACCGTATGACGATTCCCATGTATGACGCGATCGATCGAGACGTTGCCTGTGCCGGCCGGCTTTGCAACGTCGCGCGTCTCGAGTGGTCGAGATATAGTCAGACCCGTTTCGGTATGGATAAAACAGGATAATGTATTAATGTATTAATTGATTTGGTTGGACTTAATTTCGACCATGCACCATGTTAATTTTCCAGAAAAGCGTCGGTAGTGTTGAAACCTCCTCGGCAGGGAGCTGGGACACGTACGTGGTGTGTGCTTCTGATGCCGGTGGCCTACCGTGCTCCTCTCTTTTTCTTTTTCTTTTCCTAATTTTGATACTATCGAATCGATTCATTTTTATAATTTATCTTATTTAAAATATTATAAAAAATTAAGTAAATATTAATCACCCATCTCAAAATAACTTTATTTATTGTTTATTGTACACTTACCAATACAAAATTTAAAGTCACTTCATCAAACCTCAATACAATAATCCTTCTATTTCAAATTCTTTACTTTTACAGACTCTATAACTATTACTTAAAAATAAACTTGTTTTAGAACAAACAAAGGTGGCTAAAAATGACCTTATCTTGGAACTTTGGTATGGTAATTAATTAATTATGAACATACTTAAAGTACTACCATAATAAAACACACAATTAATTATTCTATGAACTATTAAATTAAGACGAATAATCTCAATAAAAAATTGGAGGAAGAATAATACGACTGAATCCATAAAATTCGGATAAGCTCCATCTCACAGAAAATCAATCCATGTTTGAATGATATATAATAGTATTGTAGATCTGTACATGACTTTGTCCACATTCGTTGGACTACTAGATTAATTTTTGGGGTGTAGGGAGTATTTCTTTGACACGTCTTAATCCATATAGTACTACCGTCTGTTAGCCTAGCATAGCAATACATCAAGTCTGTAAATATTTGACACCGAGACAATATTTACTTTGTACTTTGATAACCATTATTTTATATAAACTACAAATACCAAAAGAATGCCATATTATCATAACCATATTACCAAATTAAAACAATACAAATAGTTAAAGCTTGTTGAAGGTAAAATATAACTATAAAATGAACTAGCATAAGCATTTTAAATTATTTTTGATAAAAACACTCACCGTTGGATAGTGAAAGTTAATATTACCAAGTATAGTAAATGAAAACGAAAGAAATAGTAAGCGGGTGTTTAGTTGGGGATAAAAAATTTTGAGTGTCACATCAGATGTTTGAAAAACGAATTTCATGCCTCGCATAGAAACCACGAGACGAATCTTTTGAGCCTAATTAATCCATCATTAGCGTATGTGGGTTACTGTAGCACTTCTGGCTAATCATGGACTAATTATACTCAAAAGATTCGTCTCGTGATTTCTCATATAATTGTACAATTAATTTTTTGTTTTTATATGTTTAATGCTTTATTTAGATGTTTAAAGATTCAATATAATATTTTTTTAAAACTTTTAGCAAGTAAACAGGACCTAAGGCCAAGCAATACACACAGGAAGAAAGTGCAAGTTAGTAACAGTCGCATTTACTATCACCAGTAATTTAGACAAAGAACAGTTCTTATAGACGACTTGCAACGGCACCATGATGCGACGTAAGTGTATGTGTATGGCTGCGATCGCAAGTGGCACCGGACTAAAAATTTTCCCTCGTTTTTAACACGTTTTTCTAACTACTAAACGAATTATATAATTTTATAAAATATTATATAAAAGTTATTTTAAAAAATATATTAATCTATTTTTTAATTTTATAAAAGTTAATACTCGATTAATCTATACTAATGATTTTCTTACGTGCTTTGATTTGATGAGTGTCTCCTGAAAGCCAAAGGAAAGGGCAACCGGGCGGACTCGATGCCTGGTGAGCTGATTATCACGACTTTTTTCCAAATCGTCTAATTTATCCACTTCTTTTTTACTCCTACCAGGTAAACTATAAATGAACTTATAGACCTACCTGCTGACATGCATGTCATTTACACACTGAAGTGCTCAATCATTTTTCGCTGGCCTTTGACCGCATTACCATGACGAGAACGAAAGAGAAAAAATTGTAGCCCAGACGCTAGCGCAAATGACATTGCCACGATTCGATGGCTCTGGCACGGCCGTGCCCCGTGGATGCTTTTCATCCCCAACCGCGAGTTCTCAGCAATCAGCACCACAGCAGCACGCGAATCATATTTGTCACAGCGACACGACGTTACGTTACACCGCTGTCCCCCGCGGAAACCGACCCGACGAGCGAGGGGCTCATATCAGCACGTGCAAGTCGCAAATACGCAACGCATCTACAGAAATTTTTGATTTAGTCCTCATGTTCCATACTAAATTTGTACTATTTTTTTTTCAGTTTTTAAATACAATAATTTATTAAATTTGTACTATCTCTTTATTTTTTTATTTTTATTTTTAGATACAATATTTTAACTTTCGTCTTATTTCATTAACTCTCTTTTACTATTAATATTTTTAATTTTTGTGTTAAAAAGGTAACAGCTAACAACACTCATCGAGCGAGAGAAAGAAACATCTCTCACAACGAGTACAGTAGCACCGTACTGGCTAGACGTGGCGATCTTGACGGTGACACGCGAACCATCCAGAAACATCAGGATCGACCTCATCGCCAGAGCGGAAAATACGGGATCCAGAACTCCTGGTGCCACGTAGTTCGATATTTATGGCAACTCCATTTCAAAGGAGTTTACAAAGATTGGTGGCACTACCAAACGTCCGTGACAGAGAAGCAGAGATCGAAAGGATGGCCGATTTTTTTTCCTTCCAATTTTCTATATTAATTTCACCAAAGTACAGGCAGGAGTAATTCAAACTGGTTGTCGACTAAAAAAAAGACAAATATTCACAAATCTATAGCATGCCATACGTATTCTGAACAAGCTCTGTTACATTTCAAAGCGTACTAGTAACATATAAATAATACAGATCCCAAATTGGAAAACCTAAAAATACCAAATTACGGGATGCAGAGACACAACGCCGGAGGGGAGCGGTAGGGGCCGTACGATCACGCGGCCGACGGCGCCGTGACGTACTTGACGGTGCCGGCCTCCGCCAGCGCGGCGCGCAGCGGCTTCTTGGCCGCCACCTCGACCTCGTCGGTGTCGGCCGCCGCGACGGGCGGGAGGCCCCTGAAGTCGAGGGTCTCGTCGTTGTAGATGTCCCACCACTTCTTGACCAGCATCTTGATGTCCTCCCTGTCCATGTTCTCCTCCTTGCCCGTGTACCTCCATGGCTTCGATCCCTGCAACAATGGATTACCGATCGAGATGAGCATATATATGCGATAAAAAGATAGGCCAAATCAAGCGACCATCAGTGTCTCCTGTCAATCCACTTACCGCTGCGCAGTAGTGCACGACCTTGACCTTCTTGAGCTGGACGTTCTCCGGATGCCTCCAGAGCATGGCCAGGACAAGGTTGTAGATCAGCGGGATTGGCTTGTACTGCTCCCTGAAGAACATGTTGAGGAAATCCTGCAGTTTCAAGAAACCAAGAACAGTGAGCACCCAGGCCATTTTTTTCAGAGTTCTGAACTCACCGAGACCAAGAATTCTGCTGCTTATGGTCTTTTACCTGTTCTGCGAAGGGCGTGGGCGTGGTGACGCGCAGAGTGTCGAGCAGGGCCTTGGCGGTGGCCATGCTCGGCTCGTGCACGAACATTCCGGCGTTGAAGTAGAGCGCCGGCGGCGGGCCGAGCTCGGCGGTAGGCCACGCCACCTTGTCGGGGCACTGCTGGCAGTAGCCGATCTTGTACTGCGGGGTGTGGCTCCACGTCCTCTCGCAGAAGCAGTCCATCACCGCGTAGAAGCGGCCCTTGGGCAGATCGAACAGCTCGTCGATGTTCTCGAACACCTGGATGTCGGCGTCGAGGTAAACCATCCTCTCGTACTCCACGAACTGCAACAGACCGGACCAAGAACCAGACAACAAGTGAGCACGCCGACGAGATCAAGAACGGGCGGGCGAGTAGTAGTATTCTTGGATTAGGCGCAGCGAAATTTAATTATTACCTCCCAGATGCGGAGCTTGGAGTAGTTGATGACGTAGTAGGCCATGGCGAACTGCGTCTGGTTCTCCGGCGGGTACACGGGCTCGATCTCCCGGACGATGCAGCCCTGGGAGATGAGGATGCGGCGGTGGGACTCCGGCACGTCGGGCAACACGGCGACCACCAGCGGGTAGGCCGAGCCCACCTTGCGCAGGCCCTTGGCTAGCCCGACCACGCCCTTCCAGTAGTCACCGTCGCCCGCCAGGAACGTCACGTACGCCCTCGTCGCGGGCTTCGCCGCCGCCGCCGCGGCAGCCTTGGCGGTCATCTTGCCGGCCAGCTGGGGAGGCGCCATCTCGCCGGAAGGAAGGGAAAAGAACTCCGGAGGTGTGAGAGCTAGTTCTTGTGTGAGGGTTTGAAGGACTGTCTCACTTGTGCTCTGCTTGTGTTGTCGGGGTTTGCTTGGGGTTTCCGGTGGCGGGGTGGCGAGGCTTAAATAGCGAAATGGAGGGGCAAAATGGTCCAGTGCTATCTACGTACTGGGGCTGTGCGTGCCTTCGCGATCATCTGGGACGCACGCGTGGAAAATCGCAGGATCGACGGCTGTGACCTTTTGATGGAAGGTCCCAAATGTTTCTGTGACTGTCCCGGAGTAAGGATTTTTGGTTTGTTGTTAGGGCTATTTAGTTTGCGAAATGATTTTTTTTTGTCGCGGTAACGGGAGGTTACAAGAAAAAAAATTTAAAGCTCGCATCGAAACCCCGTGATAAATCTTTTGAGTCTAATTAAGTTATTATTAGTATATATAGGTTACTATAGCAATTATGACTAGAAATAAACTAATTTGCTTAAAAGATTATTCTCGTGATTTTTTTTCCTAGTTATACCACTAGCATTTTTTATCTATGTTTAATTCTATATTTAGATATATAAAGATTCAATGTGATGTTTTAGAAAAGAAATTTAGGAACCCAACGAGCCCTTAATGGCGCTATCCCATTTTATGATTCATTGCCCCACTAATCGTGCTTAGTTGCTTAATTATATGGCAACGGTAAAATACCAAAATCTTTGTGATCATGGTGCTCGAAAAGGTATTTATATATACTTGACCTTTTCGTGTCGTCGGATCAAGGGACGCTTTGCAGTTGCGGCCGGGACAGCACACCTTTGGATTCAGTGACGTCTCAACTCGAAAACTAATAAACATTTGATTATTCTCCAAATGATTTCTTGATTGCTGAATTGTAATGCATTCCGTTTCAAATACTTTTCACTGGTGTTATTTACTTTATAACTTTAGCCATTTATTTTTAAAAGATAATACATATATATAGCTAGAAGTTAGTCATATTAATAATAATGTGGATTGTGTGCATGGATATGAATATAATTTTAATTATTATCTAAATATTTAAAAATTATTAATGGTTAAAATTAAAACATTCATGATTGCAATTGACAAGTATTTGAAACCGACGAGTAGGATCAAGCATAAGCACACGATTTCGTTTGCTCAGAATGAAGGAGACATTTTTGGAATCATCGTAACGTGATCGATTCTCGTTGATCCTATCGTTATCTTTTCGTTTTTTTATATAATAAACCGAATTTTAAATTTTAACTTTAAATTTAAAGTTTATTTAGAAGTTTTTATCATAGTTATGTTTTAGCCTTGGCTATTTAGAAGTTTTTATCATAGTTATGTTTTAGCCTTGGCTTTCAAATGATTATCAACACATGTATAAAAAAAATTTATTTATAAATTATTTTTTGTTTGAAAATACGACACACCCCGTGGATTTTGGGTTCCTCTTCGTTAGCTAGTCTACACTTTCGTGAAAATGTTATGTATAGACCTACAACTGCATGACATTCTTTCTTGCAGTACCGAAAAATTCAGGGGTGTTCGTTTGTTAAAAAAACGATATATTTGTAAATAAAAAATAATTTATTAATAGAACTTTTATGTTTTATTTTTAACAGGATGAAAAACAAAGTTTAATAAGAAAACCTTAAAATTGGCTCTAAATTTAAAAGAGAAAAGGGTGTTCTTTTTCCATTAACATGTTTTTCAAACTAATAAATGATATATTTCACACGTAAATTCTCTATATAGAAATTATTTTTAAAATCAAATAAATTAATTTTTTAAATTTTTAATAAGTAATACTTAATTAATTATATACTAGTTATATTTATCTTTTTCGTAACTCTCACCTTGCCGTAAGCGACAGACCAACAACTACAACAGTGAGGAGCGATACTCATACTCCATACCCACCACGTGCTTATGACCAAATCACAGTTACTCGTATTAGCTAGTACCCCATATATCCAACTTGTTTTGTTACAGTCGTTTTCTTAAATTGCCTCGCGTCCAAGATGTCTCCATTAGTCCAGTGGCGACCCTCCTGATTATTTGAGTAAAAAGAAGGGAAGAAAATAATCAAGCGCGGCTCACATGGCCTCACGTTGGGCTGCCACGCTGGCGAGCCCCCAAGGAAAAACTGGGTCCTCGACGAGAGGCCAGGAAATTTCCAGAACCACTTGACGGATTCCTGGCCTCAAAGGCTCAAACTGCTTAGACGAGTAGAGACTACTCCTAGAGAGTAGTCCTGCTTAAAGTATGAAGTAATCACGGCCGTCCGATTCTCCTCTAACGGCGTCCGGATCGAACGGGTTGAGGTAGCTTCAGGAAGGCGCCATGGACGGCCAGGACTGACGGCAGCAGAGACGCTGTGCAGGAGTGGGTCCCAGTATATTTTTCTCGAGGCTCCTGCTGTTACACGTGGCCACGGAACAAGGCTTCGTCGATGCTTCTCGGGAGATCACGTCCGACTTCTCGGGTTGCAGACGGCGGTTCCAGCATTGGGTCTGGCAGCTTCAGCCTCCTACACTCTTATATGAAAAATGAAAAGAAGAAAGGAAAGAGAGGGAGGAAAAACGGAGAAAAAAAGTGAGAGGTTTGGAGAAAGAATAAGAAGGTAATCCATAGTTTTGGATCTGGGATCGGTCACTGAGTAAGGCCGTGTTCAGTAACAGCATTTTGTACCCAGATTTCTCTCTTTCTTCATAAGTACGTCTTCTAAACCGTTAAACGGTGTACTTTTTCAAAAAGTTTTTATAGCAGAGTTATTTTAAAATACCATCTTAACCTATTTTATTTTCTATAATTAATAATTAATTAATTATGTACTAATCTATCATTATAATTTTTTTCGAATAACTTTCTATAAAACTACTTCCGCCGAACGCGGCCTAACGAGGCATAAGTAGTATGAGTAACATTTTTTTACCTCCCAGTAGGCAACGAATATTTTGTCCATTTTGGACGTCTTTTGACTGGGTAACTAAATCATATTTTCTCAATTTCCGTACATACGTATGAGTACATCCTCACGGTGTGTTTTTCAAAAATTTTATATAGAAAAACTATTTTCAAATTATATTAATATACCTTTTAAGTTTTTCTATAGCTATAATTAATAAAATTGTAGCTACTTCTAGCGATGGTTATTTAGCGAACCAAATTACAGGGCCTCATTGTGATCCGAACTTATTTATGCCGCATTCGACATCCTATGTTATTGACTTACTCCCTTCGTCCTAAAATAAACCAATTTTTCATTTTTTACCTATAATTTTTGACTCTTCGTCTTATTTAATTTTTTTTGCGATTGATATTTTTGTTTTTATTAGATGATAAATTATGAATAGTATTTGACGTGTGACTATTTTTTTTTCTAATTTTCTGAAAATTTTTCAAATAAGACAGATGATCAAACGTTGGACACGAAAACCGAAGAATTGGTTTTTTTTGACAGAGGGAGTATGTTCTTACGTTTTATGTGCGTAAGCTTACTAGGCTGCTAAATAATACGTATTTTGTAAAAAGTTCTATAAGCAAGTTTTTTTTTTTAAAAAAACGTATCAATCCACTTCTCATGTTTTATAGCTATTACACCCATCTGTGGCTATGTTTCGTACCAGTTACTTATCAATGAATAAATGTGGACTTAGGTCGCGTTTGTCAGAGGGGCTAAGTTAACTTAGTTCTCTTTTTTTTTCTTCTCGAACTGTTAAACGGTATATTTTTTTAAAAAAATCTATAGAAAAGTTGTTTTAAAAAACCATATTAATCTATTTTATATATTTTAATAATAATTAATTAATTAATCATATACTAATCTATTACTATGTTTTCCGTGCTAGGTAAATAAAATTATATGCCTCTTCCCCAACACGGCCTAAACCCATCCCTATAAGTTAACTTATCCTCTTGTTTTCCACGCGCAAGTTTCTTGAACTGCTAAACATATTTTACAAAAATTTTTGTTTTAAAATTATATTAAATTAGTTTATATTTTTTAATAATTAATAATTAGTTAATCATGTACTAATCTATTAATACATTTTCCACGCCAGGTAAGCTAACTTCCCTGCTTCAGAATGACTGACGTTTAGATGGTCTTAAAAATCTATATTTAATATGAATAAATGTTTATTTTTGTTAAATTATTTCTAAGACTCAGATTGCTTTATTTTTTAAAATTAAATATTGTAAAGGTTACTCCCCGTTTTAAGAACGATATACTACATGTTAATTGTATTACTATGTTTCTACGAGTTGATTATTCGAACGGGGCCCTACTCGTATATGTTTCCTCGGTTTTGCAGCCATCTTAAATGGAATTCATATTCCGGAGAATGCATGCATGCAAACTTAATGCATGGTGTCTGTTTTGATTAGAGATGTGGGAGATAATTCAATAATCTAAATACGTATATCATTTGTGGAAGGAGTGAGAATTAATTGTTAAAAAAATTGAAGTTTAACTATACTATCCATCCAAAAATGGCATGAATTATAGAATGGGATTCAGTCGTATGCTGTAAGTACAGTTCCGTTACATCTGTATTAAAAATACTGGAGTATACATATACAGGGTGTTTTTACCTGTTGTTTGGTCCCTTCCAACTGTCGTTTAGAACGTACTTCCTCCACTCCCTCCATGATTAATACTCTCTCCATGAGTAAATATATATTGAACTAACCAACTTTATATATAAAAAATGAGAGGGAGTATATTTGATTTGTTGGAAAAACCTCACCATATTTTGGCATGACAACAAATCGAACAAACTCTTACCACTACACAGTGGTTTGTATTAGAGCCAAGTTTCACCCTACCAAGCTTTTCATATATTTGAATTTGTTGGAACATCACCATATTTTGGCATGACAACTCAGAACGAGTCATCGACGGACATGCCTCACATGTCATGTCATAGTACAATGGAGTTGAGATTTAGTCTTTTTTTTTTCTGGAGTTAAAAACATACTCAGGCCGCGTTCGACCACACCACAAGTTAACTTATCTCTCTCGTTTTTCGCGCGCACGCTTTCTAAATCGCTAAACGGTGTACTTTATGCAAAAAATTTCTATAGAAAAATTATTTTAAAAATCATATTAATCTATTTTATATTTTTTAATAATGAATAATTAATTAATAATGTATTAATCTATGTTTTCCGTGCCGGAGCGGCCTCACTCTATTTTACATCTCACATGTCATAATACAATGGGGTTGAGATTTAGTTTTTTTTGCTGGAGTTAAAAACATGCTCACTCTATTTTACATTATAGGTTACTTTGAGTTTGTTTTAAGTCTAACACGTTCGAGTTTTACCAACTTTATAAAATACAGCAGTATTTTCACCAAAAAAATATATTCAATAATATATTTAATAAAACTAATCTGTTATTGTGGATGTCAGAATAATTTTCTTTCAACTTGATCAAATTTCAAGAGGTTTTACTTAGGCACTGTTCTTTCTCTAGATTATTCTTAGTTTTTCATTGGCTTTTGTACACACATTTTTTGAACGGTTAAACAATATGTTTTTCTAAAAAATATTTTATATAAAATTTCATCATCTATTATTTCTAAATTAGATTTTTGTATCCATATCGTATTACTTTATACGTAGAAAATCTAGTTTAGAAGTGCAAGATGATTTTATGGTAGCTATTTATAAAAAGATAAAAAGAACACTTTAGTATTTAAAAAGCGTACGCTCAAGATCGAGGAAAAACATGGAAAAAAACTGATAAAAGAATGTATATAAGCAAGTAATAACCGGAAAACCTTCAGACTTGAAGGTAGAGGCGACCAAGGACCGAGGTGTGCATGAGCATGAGTCATGACCGTATGTGCAACCGGGCCGCAACGACGTGTCTAATCTACCGAAATTGGCGGTGCCCACGCCACGCCAGTAACTAAACTGTGGTTCATCCGCGCGACATCCCCTCGGTCCTTGGTCAGCTACTCTCGTGCGCCGGGCCGCTGCATGCGCTGCTACCGTGCTAACACAACTCTACGAAACGACGGAACGTACAGCATCATACGTGGCCACACGTCTCGACGCGTACGCGCGGGGGGCCCCCTGGCAGCTCTCGGCGAATGGCGAGTCCGTGTCGGCCGGCCGCCCCAGGGCCGGGGGCCGTCCCGCCATGACTCCACGAAGGTGCTTACCCCGTATGGCCGGCGCGACCTTTTAATCTCCCACGTCGCGGCCGTGGCGCTTCGTGGCACCGATCAGAGGCCCCGAGCTCTGCGCAACCGGTTCGCCTGGTCGGTTTGCCTCGTAGTAGTACGTACTGGAGAGCACATTCGTGCGGCGGATCGGGACGTGTGTCACCTTATGACATTATCAACCCATAGCACTAGGTATAATTTCTATAAAAACAATTTTAATAGTAAAGTCAACTTACTAGCTATAAGCTTATATTATAAGTTTATATTATAGTCAACACATATAATAGATCGGCTATAAGATTGGCTATAATTTTTATCTCTTATCTTTTTCTCTTACCTTTGCATTTAATGTATTTTTTTAGAGTTGGTGTATAGATGGCTTTTGCATGAGAGACAACCCCACTTCTTTTTTATTACCTCTTTCCTTCACATCATCTTATAGCCAACTTATAGTTTACTATTATACTTGCTCTAAACTTCCCATCATAAAAAAACTAGTACTAGACGCTACTCTTTTAATGCAAACATTACTATTCCACACTTAAATTTAATGCTACTTATCTCACATGATATCTTGGATGTTGTGCAGAAACAATGTCTCAAGCAAGACATGGTTTCATTCTTTTTCCTCATTTATTCACTTGACACATTATTTTTTATCCTATATGATAAGTTATTTAATGCTATATATACTATCCTAATTTTTTATCCTATATGATAATTTATTTAATGCTATATATACTATCCTAATCATTGAGTTAGGTATGCGCTTACGAGCGGCTACGCAGACGAAGAAGCGACGATGATTGCAGCGCACGGCAGCTCGGAAGTTTTGGATGGTAGCGCCTCGCGCGGCAGTTTCTCGTTGAAACCATCGCAACGCGAGCCGCGAGGTACACTAGTCCTAACGATTTTAGGATTGGAACAACTGGAGTTTACTGTTCGTTGCGTATGCTACGCGCGGAATAAGAAATATGGATGGATGGGCCACCGAGCGCACCGCTGCTCTGAGATACATAGGCCCACGAAGCCGGGTAGGCCTGGGACGTGAAACCCACCACCCAAGACGACGATGCCTCGAGTAGGGCCGGACGTGAGGGGCTGCAGCATTTTGAGCCATGACGTAAACGTGTTGGACTGCAGCGTACGCCCGGCTTACTCTGAAGCGGCGGAAACGGACCAAACACAAAACGATGTTACCACTACACACTAGAGAAGGAATTAATTGGTACTCTCTCCGTTTTTCTGGTCACATCGTTAACTTTTTGATTTACGTTTTTCTATTTGTCTTATTTAAAAATTTTATCCAAATATATAAAATTATAAATTATATTTAAAATTACTTTAGTAATAAATTAAATCATAATAAAATATTAAATAATTATATAATTTTTTAATAAGACGAAGGGTCAAATGTAGATAAAAAAGTCAACAACGTAAAAAAAAAATAGAGAGAGTATTAGACATGCTTGGATCATAGACCGCTAGTAACTCAATAACATGTTTATTTCTTCCGTTTAAAATATTAGACACGCTTGCCTGTTTCATGTCATGCAAAGATTCACATTTGGAAATATTTCATATGATGTTAATTTTATAGTTATTGATAATAATAATAATAATAATGATAATGATAATAATAATAATAATAATAATAATAATAATAATAATAATAATAATAATAATAATAATAATAATAATAATAATAACGTTAGTCCGTGTGAAAAGTTAATGTACCTTATGTTTTCAAACGTACTAAGTACTAAGTGAATGTCAGGTATGTACATTTTCCTTACACACAAAATAACAGGCGCACTCAATGAAAAGATAAACATAACAAACATAGAGCATACCTGCTTGGATTGTGTAGGACAGAGAAAAGATGAGATGACAACAATAGTAATGACTAAAAGGCAGAAATAATGTATTGTCGATGACTAAGGCGATAGGTAAAGGATAAACAAACACAGAACAAAAAAGAAAACGACTATCCATTGGTAAGTAACGGCAACAATAGGAAGGAGAGACCGCGATAGGGATGAAAAGACGATAGAGTTGAGGATGATACCGAAGTATATAAAAGGGGGAGATTGTGGCAACAATCAGGCTGTCATTTCTCAATGAAAATCGATCGTAAGGCGAAGGAAAATATATGGTACGAAGAAAATAGTCACTGATATACATGTTCATATATTAGGATCCTCTGCCTTCACAATCACGCGTGTTTGTCACTGATATACATGTCGCGGATAAAGCCACCGTAATTTTGAAGCAGAAGATTTCATCCCCTCCCCTCGTTAGCAGCTGAGTTAAGACGGACTGGTGACATGACAGTCACGCAGCCGCGCAGGGAATTCTTACCTGGGCTGGCCCAAAAGTCCGAAACCAACCATCGCCTATCCTAAACGGCTAAAACCCCACACGGCCACCGGATAACACACACCCAAAGGGAAAAGAGGCAGCAGCCATCTCTCCTCGCTCGCTCGGAGCAACCACCACACCCAAACGCCGAGAGGGGCAGGCAGAGAGAGGCGGATGGCGTCCCTGGCGCAGCACGTCGCGGGGCTGGCGAGCCCGCCGCTCTCCGGCGCGTCGCGCCGCCGGCCCGCGGCGCCCAGGCGGCCGTCGGCGCTGGTGTGCGGGACGTACGCGCTCACCAAGGACGAGCGGGAGCGGGAGCGGATGCGCCAGCTGTTCGACGAGGCCTCCGAGCGCTGCCGCACCGCGCCCATGGAGGGCGTCGCCTTCTCGCCCGAGGACCTCGACTCCGCCGTCGAGTCCACCGACATCGACACCGACATCGGCTCGCTCGTAATTCCCCTCCTGTCCTTCTCAATCGTCCTTGCTCGCTCGTATGATGTGAAACAGATTGGTAGCAATTGGGTCCGGAAAACATGCTAACTGCCCATAGCAACAGAATTTTCATGCTTCGTTTGGCAAGTCGCTTGATTCTTACCTTGTGCGCAATTGGATATGGCTTGCGGGAGATTGTGGCCACTTGCCCTGTATATGTCACTAGTTGTTGTTACATTTCGGTTTGATTAGTTACTGAAAGTTTACACAACTTTAGAACGTTTTGTCCCTTTAGAATTCCATTTTTTGCTTACTTGATGCGCTTTGTGCATCATCGTTCGTCTATAATATGTTACTCCCGTGGGTAAGGGGCAGATTCAACGTTTTAGCTATGGTGTCAGGTGGCACTAATGCCTTTTTGGCAAGTCCATGTACCATATTCAATCCTCCCATGGTGACACCAATGGCTCTGTCATAATGACAACAATACTCGTCCAACTTAGCCCATTGTTTGCTTCAGCTAGCGCATGTCTTTGTTGTTTTGTGCCCACCATGACAGCCCATAAAACAGCAGCCAAGTCTGTTGCAGCCCAAAACTAATGCTACTTCTTTACCTTCCACCGTGAGGGCTGTTTCTTGTATTACTGCAAATAAGACTGTGCATCGGTCACTACTGTTGGCCGTCGAGGGTCTAGGCTTCTATTCTTATTCCATGGTGTCAGATTTATGTAAAAAAATAGTACAGGTAAAAAAAAGTTGGGCTATTATTTACCTGAGAACTTGTGTATCTATTAATTTTAGTTCAATATTCTACAATTTAACTTCATCAGTAATCAGTTGAATATGTAGTATGAAAATACATATGGTGGAATAATTCTTGAAAGAATATCGTGATATATCACTTTTAGAGGATGGGAGATTGTTTTTTTTTTCTTACTATAATTTTTGTTTTTCTCCCATGCTTATTATGTGTTTACTAGAAGCTGATCAGTGTTGTTAATGGTGACACCATTGGCCTAAAATCTATCCGCCCCTTGCAAAAGCATGTTCAGTTTGCTACAACTACCTCTTCCATTTTCTGACCTGTTCAATGTGACAGTGAGTATAGTGATAATCAGGAGTAATAGTTTCATTACCTGTTATTTGTTGCCTTTGTAAGAAACTGCTTGAACTCACACAATTGTGTGGCTTGATCTAAGTGTTTTAGTTTCTTTAATGTATTCAACGTAAATTAGAGTAGTTAATATTATTTTGATGTATTTTAGTTAAGCTTGATTTTGACTCTATTCTGGTTAATTAGACTTGATAAGCAAAATCCTCTTTTTGTCTCCTTGCGGATAATACCTCATTGGAGGCTTGGAGCAAGAGTTTGATCTACTGAATCATCATGCGTGGTTTTTATTCTTGTGTAATGCATCCTCTCTTTGATTGCTTCCTCATGTGGACTTGTTGCTTCCTCATGTGGACCAAGTTGTACGGACATCATACATATGCCTACCTCACCCTCATGGCCTCAGGAGTCAGGACACAATATTTCTTTGAAGCATGTATATGCATTTGATCCAAAACACATGTGCGATGTACATATAGTTTCCATCAAGAAGGGGTTTCACCTTCACAAGATAGAAATTCCCTTATCGAATGAAACAACATATATATCATACAAGTGGGGTTGTGTTTCTTCTTTATACAAATATTTTCTCTTTTTTTTTAAAAAAAAAAACAAAGCCAAATTCACATTAAATGGAAAATGGTAAAAGTAAGCTGGAGTTGATCCACTCCCTGTAGTGACTAAGAACACGCTAGCTCAAAACTCTATGGGATTTCAGTTACTGACTGATTGCTACTTGTTTTGCCTCTAGTTATGTCAATTGAATTGAGAACATCTTCTAATCAATATTACACTCAAAAGTCAGTTATACATCTCTTATATGTTACAAATGCTGGAATACTGGATACACAAAAACTCATCCTGTCCAGCTGCCAGATTTGCATTGCTCTTTAGAAGTTTCCTCTGTTAGAATGATTCTGCTGCTTTTATTATTTTCATTTAGGCATGCAGTACTGTTATCTGTTCTGCAATATTTTGTGCTATGCTGTAAGTGTAAGATACTGTTCATATTATCAAATTTTGTATAGTTTCACATATATTGTATACTGTCCTTAGCATCTAAAAAATGTCTCATGCCTTTGCAATCTCTACAGATTAAAGGAACAGTGTTCATGACAACTTCAAATGGTGCATACGTTGATATTCAATCAAAATCTACTGCTTTCTTGCCTTTGGATGAGGCATGCCTTCTAGATATCAACCACATAGAGGAGGCTGGGATCCGTGCTGGCTTGGTTGAAGAGTTCATGATTATTGATGAGAACCCTGGTGACGAGACTTTGATTTTGAGCTTACAAGCAATTCAGCAAGACCTTGCCTGGGAAAGATGCAGGCAGCTTCAGGCAGAAGATGTTGTTGTCACAGGCAAAGTGAGTAAATTACTTGCAGAAGGAACTATTCCTGTGCTTTTACTATTGTTCTTCACTACTTCTTTAATAGCTTGCTGACTTGTAATGAAATGTTTGTTAAACACTTCTTCTTGCCCACTGTTTTTGTTTAACCAATCAGGCTTTGCCCTTAATCTATCCCTCATAGCAACAGCCATTATTCTTTAGGAAAAAAACATTGCAGTGTTCATTTATGGTGTACATACTTTACGGTATCCAACCCATGATTTCATAATTTCTATATCTGTGCTGCTGTTTACTTGTAAAGCTTATAAATCAGGTACTGAGATCAACTGTACATGCAATAATGACCAGTATTTATTGTATTATTTTGCTAGTTTGGTCCTGTGCAATCTGAAGTTTGGACCAGTCATTCTGTAACAACATAACAATGTCTTTTTGTCAAGAGCTTATATGATTGCTCCTGTTGTGGATTTGAAAATTACTATATCTTTGTGCTGTAATGCTGTCTACTTGTCTTTAATATAAATACATTACTTTTGCTTAGTTTTATCGGGATTAATTTTATGTAATGTATTTGTCTGTGGTTGTCTGACTTGTTCACTTGCAATGTTGTTCTGCAGGTAATTGGTGGAAACAAAGGAGGTGTGGTAGCTCTTGTCGAGGGCCTTAAGGGATTTGTTCCATTTTCACAAGTGTCATCGGTTGGTTCTCAATCTTACCAGTTACTACAAAACTTTCTTGCATCGTATGGTCTTAGGTACATGGCATGAGCTGCCTTTTATTCTGTCCACCATACCTAAACAGTTGTTATGCAGATATCTGAACATTTGATCCTAGTTTGCAATGCTTGAGTTTGCAATCACATCACAAACACTCGCTGTCCACTATTTTACAAACCACTTCTTCGCCTTGATCAGAAATCAACTGCTGAAGAACTGCTTGACAAAGAACTACCTCTGAAGTTTGTGGAGGTCGATGAAGAACAAGGCAGGCTTGTCCTCAGTAACCGCAAGGCGATGGCAGACAGTCAAGCTCAGCTTGGTATTGGTTCAGTTGTCTTGGGAACTGTCGAGAGCCTGAAACCTTATGGTGCGTTTATTGACATCGGTGGAATCAACGGCCTTCTGCATGTCAGCCAGATTAGTCATGACCGTGTTGCGGACATCTCGACAGTTCTGCAACCAGGAGATACGCTCAAGGTATTTTGTATGAGATTTGTTTCAGTCCAACAAAAAGTAACAAAAGGTATCTCGAGGTACCAAATCATTTGTGATTGTTTGATCTAACAGTGCACATTCTACTCAGCTAGATCCAATGGTGGAAAATGATTTAGTACCTTGAGGTACCGATATCTCAAGATACTTTTTGTTGGACCGGAGCAAATCTCATTTTGCATTCGTACTTGAGAAAATTATACTATATAAAGTTTCTAGAGCTAATGCTGCAGCAATTTTTTATGCTATCAGGTTATGATTCTAAGCCATGACCGTGAAAGAGGTCGTGTTAGCCTTTCTACTAAAAAGCTTGAGCCAACACCTGGTGACATGATTCGCAATCCGAAGCTTGTTTTTGAGAAGGTAAGTTTCAAAACAATATTACCTGGAGTTTTTTTACAATCATTGAAATGTTATCTTGACGTCCCGTGTATTCTAGTGTTATAAATTGGTACTACTAGGTAAAGTACCATAAAATTCCTCTATTTGTTGACCTTGATATGTAAACAAACTGACATACTGTTGTCTTTGTCTCAAAACAGGCTGATGAGATGGCTCAGATATTCAGGCAGAGAATAGCTCAAGCAGAGGCAATGGCTCGTGCTGATATGTTAAGATTCCAGCCTGAGGTACTGCCATCATTATTTTATTGAGGCTGCAAAATGCAATTTATCGAACATTATTCGTAAGCCACTACAGTGACATATCGCTTTGGATTAACTTATTTCTCCCTTTATCTCCTCTTTACAGAGCGGACTAACTCTCAGTTCAGAGGGCATCTTGGGGCCATTATCATCAGACACACCCTCTCAGGAGTCGGGAGAAGCACAATCCACAGATGAATAGCTTCAACAGGAAGAATACATCTGATTAGAAAGCTGTGACGGCAGCTCGTCAACACAATTCCCCACGAGATAAAAGGCATGAAGAAAACCTATTGCATTCGGACCATTTCCCATCTTCCGATCCGTGCTTGTATCAATCGCTGTGTGTATGAAAGTAAAGTTACTGAGAAATGAATGTTGCTTCCCTTTTGTAAAGTTGCCCAACTCTTGCAGAAAGGCCTCCCATTCCCAAGGCCCAAGTGTAGTTGGACCTTCAGTTCAGCAGCTCTATCGATTTCTTGTAGTATCAAAGCCTTTTGGCGCCTATTTCTGCTAAAAAGGAGCAAACAATGGAGAGACCTACAAAGTAAGACCAATTTCCGGGCAGGTAAAAACTGTGTAAACAGCAAAGCAGTCTACGGAAGCCATCGACACAAGCCAATTTTGCCTGTTGCATTTGGTTGTAGCAGATGATCTGGTCATGTTAATCCCAACAGGTAGAAAGGCATACGAAACTTGTTTTAGTTGGCTACAATCCCAGCAGCACATTGTCATCCCAGGTGTCTACAAAGGACAATGCTGTTTCACCAAAGCAGAGCCATAAGTTAAAGCTAAAGCGCGGACCAAACCTGATCACTTTTGTAATTTCGAAGGTTGACATTGGATAAACCCTTGCTTTTCATGGCCACAGGAACAAAAACTATTTAAAAACTGCTTAAAAACCGTTTGCTTGTGTTTGCAACCCCTCGGCCTTTAGTTTGTTCAAACATATCAAGCTGCCAAACCTGACAAGTTTCACTGAAAGCGCCCTCCACTATTTTCACTCGCGTACCAAACATCAATTGTTTTTTTCTTCTCCCCCGGCAAGCTTAGCTATCCATCAAGCAGGCCAGCCACACAGAAAATGCATGTCAACTCTGCTTAAACTTTGCTTTCTCCCAAAAAGTGATTGCTCCGTAGTACTGATCTATCCGGTTTGATCAACTTGGTGTGTCATTGTGTCAATTATGCCCAATCACGCGCCCTGAACAAAAACAACCAACCAACCATCCATCCGTCTACCACCTCATGTTTTCATTCTTGCTTGTGCTTATGTGTCAAAATTTAAATTATCAATCTTAAATTCATAGTTGATTCTATAATTTTTTTATTATAGTTTATTTTTCAATCTTAACTTTTACAACATTAAAAATAAGTGTATAAAAATTTTATTTATAAATTATTTTTTATTTATAATATATCGTTTGATTTTTTTTCACGATCACCTCAAAACATCTGCAGCATGAGAGCTACCAAACTCTGAAACGGATAGCGAGCGGATGTTAACTCAGAGACGATGAGCAGCAGCAGCTGCTGGTAGGCGTGAAATTGGTCGGGTATGGTCGGATCACGATATTCCACGTACTAGCTTATATTTTCTTTTGAATTTAGAATGATACGTGTACTACCAGATAATATATAACATATCATGTATCGTAACCTATAATTTTTTCCGGAATGAAATCGAGAAACAAGTATTTATTTATACCTCATATATATAAATCTAGTAAGGTGATTAGAATTTAAAAATGACACTTTAAGAAAAAAACAATACTACCCGTGAGCTCATAAAATAGTGATTAATTAATTTTTTATTATGTTTATATGTGGACTCATTATATACTTTATTACATATTTGATAGTACGAGACATGTGGGAAGTGGGCACATATAACTCTTCCTATTTCTTAACACGTATTTTTTAGCAGATTTATGTTCGAACTCGAATAGTATTTGGTATCAATTTTTCTTCCGTATGTTCCTTTTATCAGCCTTGGTCGGGTATCAGCCTTGGTCGGGCGGGAAGGCAGAAAATACCCGTCCCGTTTTCACCCTAGCCGCTAGTGTCCGTCACTTTCCCAAGGCGCGTTTTTTCTGAACGCTTGTCTCCACTGCAGATTAATCGATCCAGTTTGGGCGCTCTGATTTTGATCAAGTGCTTTCCCCCCGGTAATGGCATCTTCAGGTGGACCCACTGTTCACGCACGCACGCACGTCGTCGCCCGCCCGCGGCCCGCTCGCCGACGCGTCGTCGATCAGTCTCCGCCCGCGCGCGCACATCCGCCGGCCGTGAGTGAGTGAGTGGGAGTTGGAATTCGGGATAAGCCACGTACCGCCCTCCTCGCCTCGCAACTTGCCGCGCAAGATGAGGCCGCCGCCGACGACGACGACGGCGACGAGGACGTCGCAGCTAGAGCGGCATGCAGCAACAGAGAGGAGGCCGACCTCTGATGCGTGCGTGGCCAATGGCAATGTCGTCGTGGCCGCTGTCAGCCCAAAGTCGAGCCGTGCAAGTGTGTACTTGCTTGGCCGTGTCAGTCACCAGCTTAGCTCGCTCCGGCCCTATGCATCTCCAGGGGTCACTAGCGATGGATCGGCTTGGCTGGTGTTCAGTTTGACCATTAGCTAGCTAGCCATCTTAGCGCTGCATGATAGCCCGCTCGATAATTAGCATTTGACAAACGGTGAGTACGTTGACCATCCAGCAACCGAAGAGGATTAGGTCCCAATGCATAACACACACATACAGATACAGGTCGCCAACAATACAGTCTATGCAAGTAATCAGCCGCAAACTTTTTCACTCAAAAAACAGTTTTTTTAAGAAAGCCACACACTTTTCAGTTGCTATTCGATCACTTTCTTCCCCCCTTTATCGTTCTTTTTTCCTCCCCCATTTCAGCATGCAAAGCTAATTAAGCCTTAGCTGCCTGTTGAAGTAGCAGCAGCATAGATCATTGACAGATCAGGAGTTCAAAAAGGCGGCTGGATTCGGGGACGCAGGAGTCAGTCCAGCTGCCGAATTTGTACAGCACACACAGCGGTGCACCTAGACAATTTTACTAGGAATTCAGACACACAGTACGTACGTATTCGTGTCGAGAGGACCGGAGGCGCCGGCGGCGTACGATGGATGCGACGGTACGAGTCGTCGCCGGCCTGCAAGAATTTCTTTCTGGGGGAGGTGCTTTTTTTTTTTGTGTTTCTGTCACACTTTTGAACTCGAATGTCAAACAGCGAGCGCACGCCACGGGCCCCCACCCCCCGATCGGCGGATGGAGGGACCGGCCGTCGCCGTCGCCGTCGAAGGCGTCCATGGCTGCTTTCTGCCCCCACTAACAGGTACAGATCAGTACAGGCCAGCGGCAGAGACGGTACATATGCGCGGCGGATATACGGTGCCGCGTTTCTCGGCCGGATCAGATGAGCACCACGACAGAGGCCGGCCGCCAATTCGTCTAGCGCTCGGTATTTCTGGCCGTATCAATATGTGTGGAAATAGTATCCCCTCCGACGCCGTCGTCCCGGCCATGGACGTACTCTCGTCGTTTATATTGCCCGGTTGTTTTCTTGACGAGGGCAATTTTAGCATAGTTGACAAAGTATTTTTAAGTATCAAAATTTACGCTTAGAATTTAGATACTTCGAGATATAAACTACCTAGAAATAACAAATTTTACACTAAAAAAATTTAATACATCTTGATATTTTTTTCAATGATGATAAAATGCTGTTTTACTTAATATTTAAAAATATTATAATCTTTTTTAATTTAATAATTTTAAAATTGAAATGATAAATATTGAATAATGCTCGGTTTGAAGTTATAGTTGTAGCTTTTCCATGTTTTGATATGTCCGGAATTTGTAATCAGTAAAAACTGATTTGTATTTAGTTTGGAGTCAAATTCTCGTAACATGAAGAATGGACGTATTTTTTAAGAGTAATATAATAGATTTATTTTTGCCGTGACCTATGATGTTGAATACATAGACAATTTTACCATTATTAAGAACGAGAGATATTAAATCTTCTAATGTAAAATTGGATAACTCAAATACTATGTATCTACAGATGTACCACAATCTATCTAATTAATTTTTTTTTACCTTTTTGGATTTTGGAAAGTATTTTGAGTTACCAAAATTTTTAGTGCATACTGAAAAAAAAATATAAATATGGTACCTCAAGATATGTTTTTAAGGATAGTAAAAGAACTCATGCAGCCCTTAGGCAGGATGTGTCTATGTACGCATGCATAGATAGATCTATTTAATCTTAAAAACAAATTAAATCCGGTGAAACTTTTAAACCTTTTTAACGAGGGAGTGGATTTACAGACAAACTCAGACAGAAACATACTGTTCTTTTGAACTTATCCCTAGACTTCGCTGTCATAATCTGAAGCAAAAACGGGCCGGGCAATTTGTATTTTGTATACCTTTTCTGGTAGCTCTGAGGTAACGATCAAACGAGCAAGCACGTCGGGAGCAGTACCAGCAGCGGGTTGCAGCTTAGTTAGCACCAATGCCGCCAATGCACGTACGTACCAAGTTGCTCACCTCGCCTTTCTATGTAACTCTCGATCCCGTTGACCTCCGCCCGAGATCGATCGAGTCGCTCGATCGCCCGTCCGGCCGTGCGCTATTTCCTATCTGCACCCAGCGCGCGAGACGGCGATCGAGAGGGCGCGAGCTAATCCGTGGCTTTCCCGATCAGCACGCACGACCCACGCCACGCCACGCACGGGGCCACACGGATCGGATCGTACGTTCTCGTGTGAGAGCTGCGGCGCGCGCCGTGCCGCGCGGCGCAACACGGCCGCCGAGTTGGTGCGGGGAAAGTTCAGTTGCGGTTGGGTCGTCGTCGTCGGTCGATCGATCGACAGACCGGCCGCTCGTCGTGGGCGATCCGCGGCAAAGATTCGATCGACGAGCAAAACCCGGGAACGCCAGCCAGATCGAGCAGCGAGCGCTAGCTAGCTAGTGCTCGCTCTCGCACTATACTAGTGCACGGCGCACGAGAGTGACACGGGCAACGGAGGGAGGACACGGCGCCGGTGCCCGTCCGTGCCGTGTTTTGCGTACGTGCGTGCGTGCGTGCACCCGACGCACTGATGATCTCTCGCCACCATTGCGTGCGTGCGTGCGTGGGTACGATTGAGCATAGATGCGTCCAAATTAAATGGCTTATAGCCATAGCGCCCCCAATAGTTCGTACTAGCAGCTAGCTGCACACTCTACTCACCCTAGCTAGGCTATAGCTATATCCAACATAGCAGTAGCCACATATACTACCGAGTCTTGATAGCTCCAGGCACGGCATGCATGATCGACTCCTGGACGACACAGTGCGTGATCATGGACGGAGATGGCTAGCTGGTGGTGGTGCAGCAAGATATGGGCAGGAACGGTGGACAGGGCGAGGTGCGCCGGCCCTGCCACTTTTCTGCCCCCCCGGAAAGCGCTGCGAGTGACGCCTACGTGCACTGCTCGAGCTCGACGCGGCCATGCCCAGCAGCCGGCCGCAGCCAGGAGGCCCAAGCCGCCACGCCTGCTCCCGCTCCCCCGCTCTTTCCCCGCAGGCACAAAGCTCTCTCTCTCTCTAGCTACTATGTGCCTATCAACCCCTAGCTACCCAGCTAGCTAGCGCGTGGCGACAGCGGCGAGCACGACGACGCACACACACACGCGCACGCACGTCCTGTCCGAGTGGACGGATGGCTAAGTCCGCCCGGATCCATCCATCTCGGATCGATCAGTCCATGGCGATGCCAGCGCCGGCCGGGCACACGCAGCGCGCCTAGCTAATGTGCTGCGCATCATTGCCCCCCCTTTTCCCTCCCTCCTCTCGTGCTTACTGCATATTATTCCTTCCAGCTTCTAGTTCCTCTCACTGCTGCTGCTGCTGCTGCTGCTTAATGTGGATTGATCACATATACGATCAAATCACCGGCAGATCGATCGCCATTTTAGTAGGTAGGTAGATAGACTGATAGATCGATATATGGATATATAGATAGGACCCCTGTCTCATCTGCATGCATGCCGCCATTGGTATATATTCACCTAAGCTGCTTGTTTTTGCGAGATGCGTGTATGTATAATTCATGTGCCATGACTCAGTGCCAGCAAGCCGATCGGATCGATGATGATATATGGTAGTACTAGCTATAGCTTAGTGTTCAGTTGCCCGTCGTCCTACTGTGCTGCCACTTAATTCCTCCTTCAGAATTCAGATATTTCTGCATGACGCGGGTTCAGTCGAGCAGGGATAGGTTTGAAGGGAAGCGTATCCGGCAGGGAGGACTGTTCGTAAAGCGCGAGCAAAAATATCTCGATTAGTGACCGTAACTGTATAATACCCATAATAAGATATCGCATTAGCTTGTTCGATCGAGTGACACTAGCGTTTGCTAGTGGCTTGTGTGGCCGATCATTGAAGGCTCCTTCGATCATTGATCGTCGTCGTCTTCCTCCTGCAGTCAATTAGACATTCAAAAATGACATGCTTTTGGTTAATTCGCAGTACCTATCTCTGTACGGGCTGGATAATATCCGAGTAAAACACATCATGGAACATGATCCATGACGCTAGTGGCTGGTGTCTGATGGGATGCTTCCTTAAGTCAGTCTCTTAATGGATCTGAAAAATATTCAGCCTAACCTCGGGCACTAGCATAAGAAATGATTGATCTCCCTCCATATTCTTCAGGAAAAAAATTGGGATAATATCATATCCTTCGTGCAATTGTATCAGTTTAATTGACAGTTCGATCTCGTCCATAATCGTAGGTCCGCATAAGGAAATAATCTTGTACACCCCTTCAAATTTTAGAACTTTTATGCTATTAGCCATATATACTACCAGGGTAAATAAGGTAAGTTTGAAATTTGCTACGAAATTAAAAGGGTCTTTTTGTAATTTCATCGTTCAGCTTTATCGTGAAATTAATCCGACTCCCAGACACCTAACGTGAAATTGATCCACTGTTAGAGATGATAGCACATGTAGCAGCGGCATGCTCATTACTACCCTCTATGGTGTGAATTTACGAAAATTCCCCAGATAATAACATAAAAAGGATAAACTAACGCTTTCAGATTTTATATTATAATATAGTTAAGTGAAAGTCAATTCCATTCGTATCCTTGGGTTGTTTGGCATTATATACTGCAAATATACAATTCCATAAACATTTTCTTAAATTTTGAGCCATATTTACCATTATTAAGGACATATTAGCTAAAAACTAGAATAATTTCTATGTCAATCTGTATACTGATTGAGTTTGATGATCTTTCACCTTGTATATTTAAATTAGTAATATACATGTGTCAACGCTACGGCTTAATTTAGTAATAAAAATAAGATATCATAAACTATTATAAATACAATCACATAAACCAAACGTTCAAAGTTGTTTGTATATTAAGTATTTGTTACTATGAACATATAAACTCTGACAAAATAACAACAAAACACCATTAAAGAGTGACTATTGTAGCTTTGAATAATTAATTATATTTCAGTTTGGAAGGTAATTTCTGAACATGCAAGGCCAAATTTGTGCATTAATTTCAAAAATATTGCAACAACAAATTGATATAATAATTTCAGAACCAATACCGGGTCAAGTTCACACATTGAAATGACAACTTTAATTAAACAATTAATTTAAACTATTTAATATTGGAAAAAAAACTAAATTTTGTAAAGCTAAGTTTAATGAGAGCTACTTTATAGCGAGGACATGTTCTTCAGTGGATTAAGTAACCAGCGCGGAAAGTATAGCAATAAATTAATATATAATTAATTAATTATTAGATATAAAAATTTAAAAATAAATTGATACGATTTTTGAAATCAAATTTCTTGTATAATTTTTTTGCAAAAAACATACCATTTAGTAGTTTGGGAGGTGTGCACGTGAAAAATGAGGGAATATGATTTAGTTATTTGGAGGAAATAATGTGAACTAAGTTGCATCCCATACAACTTTGCGTCTCCCTATAATACATGGATTTTTTTTATGTTTGTATATATCAAATGAATAAAATAACTGTGCAACTCTCAAATAATGAGTAATTCAAAGTTTAAGTTTTTCTAAGTTTAAAAATAAATTTCAAATGTCTCCTTGTATTACATAAAATAATATTTAAATCAAATATTATATATCGTACAATACATAGCAAATATTTATCTTACAAGTTCTTTAAGTTCAAAAAAGGATCACATCGTTTTAGCAAAGTGAAATTATTAGCGATGTTTCCGCTGGTCGTATTTCACATTCGTTATTATTAAAAGATGCACATATCCTTCAATAATTAAAAAAAATTATGCAGCGATGCATCATTTTGATAGATCAAGGAATTTACTTATGTCACGTGGCAACTAAATATTTCTAGAACCTAAAATACTCGTCCATATTACTAGAGATTTACGTATGGTGTTATTGTTAGTGATTTAGTTTTTTGGGTGTTTAAAAATAATGGTCTAGAGCCTGATCGATTTGATGATGAACGCTGCTACCGACTGGTGATGAAATCAAACTTCATTGTCTTTGTTTTTGTTGTCAGTGTTCCGACGGTGTTTTGTGGTGGCTTGTGGTACCGCGCCAGCCACACCAATGTTGTAATTACACTTTGATTCTAAAGTTATACAATACAAATTAACACAAACTTTCTAATTAAAGAATTATATATTTATCTTTGTGTAAATCATTAATATACAGAAAGTGGTTGGCATGTTTCTAATTGGAAAGATAATTTCTAACACTTAAAAACTCTATAATTGTAAGATAAGTCTAATTTAAAAAGTCTTTAATATATAAAAAGTTTGTGTAAGAGGAAGTTGAGTCTGACCGTCCGATCTTACGAAGATGATTTTAACCGTTGACTTTGAAGAATAAAGAACAAATGACGAGTAAAATCAATTGATGTGTAATAGACTAACTAATTCCTATTTGGATTGGAGTAGCTCTTTTTTTTTTCCCTTCATTTCTCGTGAAATCGATCCAATATTCCAAATGGACCCAAACAGTCTATTACCTTATATCCGGTCAAATGAAGCCGATTGGTTCTTATCTTCATGCATGATAATCTACCTATCTTCTGCAAAATATAATTGCCTACAAGTGATAGTTAGTCACCGGTCAGTTACTATAGCTTGTTGCATGCACTGTCGAGTTTGACCGCGATGACGATGCTTCAGTCAAAGCATCGCCTCCAACTAGCCTTCTCCCCAACCACTAATTTAACAAAGTTTGCAACTAATGTGGTACTATATGATTTTCTAGGGCCTCCTGCTAGACACATTCTAGAATCTTCAACTTCTCCCCTGTGAATTTTAAAGCATGCATAGACATCGAAAGACTGTCTAGTCAAACTAAGGCACCTATTATCTTTTTTTGCCACAGGATTTACCTATAAAATAATATGAAAAATTATAATACAAAAAAAATATCTTAAGATACCAAAGCATTTAATAACTATGATTACGAGTACCAATTTTTATACTAAAAAATACTACCTCCGTTTATAATATAAGATGTTTGACTTTTTTGTTACAACATTTGACCATTCGTCTTATTCAAAAATTTAATACAAATATAAAAAATAATAAGTTGTACTTAAAGATTTTTTAATAATAAAGTAAGTCACAAACAAAATAAATGATATTTCTATAATTTCTTGAATAAGACAAATGGTAAAACATTGCATGAAAAAAGTCACCTTACATTATGAAACGGGGATCGTATATGATATCTTACGGATTCTCGCAATGGTAAAATACCTATAATAATAGGATACACGTACACACCTGCTTTAACATGCTTAAGATATAATGGTAATTTTCTTATCAACCTCACCAAAATCATAAAACACGGCTATGTGCGTGTAATTGTGGCTGTTAGGATTTAAATCCTGATAGGTAGGGTTATACGTCCACCATTTCACTATCTTCGTATCTCCGGTAGCTTCTTGATGGACCTACTTAATTTTGTCTTGAGCAAAAGAAAAACAGTAGAATTTGCTTTCAGTCAAACCGGTTCGATCTAGTGAAACAGTTCTTTGCTTATTCTACACTATTTGACCTTTGCAGCTGCATATTCATATCATGCTTTGTTTATTCCAACTTTAAATTAACAAGAGAATTTGTGTACATTTTCGGATGCTACTATATGGCCTGCAGCGGGGTACACAAATATTCTTCATTATGCTCTCGAACAAGTTGAACCAACCAGCCAGATACGACCTTATAATGCCTTGTATATCTGTTAATGGTACGTACATACGTACCTGATAAAAGAAATACTAGAGAACTTTTATGTTACATTATACTTGTAGTGTATACCATTAGTATAAACAATAATATATTTGTTATTTACCATAAAATTTAAAAATGCTATTTTAGTAATTTGATGATTTAGGTTTATTCTAATGGTGAAATCAATCCAACTTCGAAATGCTTAACAATCCACGACGAGTCACGACGACCCGTATAAACTCCTAGTACTAAACTGTATGTCTGAATTTATGAAAATGTCCCGAATAAATAACATTAAAGACAAACTCGCTCTTTCAGACTTTATACTACAAATTAATTAAGTACAAATCAAACCAATATATACACATGGATAATTTGTATTGGTAGTATATATTGCTCATACGTACCATAAAAAAAAATCTCAAATCGCTAATTCCTCCATTAGGAACGAACATGCCCTAATATCAGCTGTACAAACACAAATAATTTTCAGGCTAGCTTCTCCTTTTAAATAGAAAGATGCGACCATTTTCAAACTTCAAATTTACTAATCAAATCCTAAAAAAATATAGTTTAGTCCGACGGTCAATCATATATCTCTTTTCCGCACCAGTTCGATCGGAAAACGACAAAGGAATCCTGCCAAAATCTCTTCTAGAAGCCCGACGAGTACTCCAAAAACATGCCCTTATTTTTGTAACCACCTCGCATTGACATTAAACACACTTTCAAAACCCTAAACAAATAGAAATATCCAACCTTCAATCGACCGAACAAACTAAAGGTCCCCTTTTTATTTGCAGGATCGATATGCATCATCATCATCAGCAGCAACTGGCACGACCTAACGCCTCACAAGGTCAAAGCACTGTCCTGTACCAATGCTCACCCAGCCTCATTTTGGTGTTTAATATATAACCATAAGCGAAACTACCTATTAACGATCACAAAATAATATATAGATATAATTTTTATATGTTTTTAACGATATAAAAATAAATGGTAAAAAATAAACCATGATTAAAAAATCTTAAAATCAATTCTTATTTAAGCTTTTAAAAATTTAAATTTATAAGTATAAATATAAAAGAAAGATGGGACCTGGTCGTATTCTTAATTTGCAGCCCTAACCATTTGTCGTCATGGACGAAAGCTTCCAGCACGGAACGATTAATTTTTGACACCCTCTTGCTCGTTCTGAATTCGGATAATACTCATCAATTTGACCAGCGGTCGCTTCGAGTAAAGAAACCGGACGCCACGCATCGACCCGGGTCGGTCGGTCGGTCGGGTCCGTGTTGTCCGTCAAACGTGTGGGGCCCGTATCCAGTCCAAAAGCTACTCAGGTCGGCACGTGACAGCCGGAAAACTATTAAACTACGGTTAAGCTAAGCTAAGATGAGCTAAGCCGCCGTGCATGCATGGCGACTTGCATTGACTTTGCACGCATTTTTTTGACGTGTTTAAAGATACAACTAATTAAGTATAGTTAACAGAAAAAACAAGTGTTAGATCGTATAGCAGATCGAGCAGACTGGCGACATCGATCAGCAACGTAGATGTGGTAGCTAGTGGAACTGTAGAAGAAAGAATGCATGCAGTTCGAGTCAAAGACGCTAGCTCATCCGGCTCGATCGTGTCAGATCGATCAGACCGAGCTGGTGAAGAGCAATCAGCAGGAGGCCACGCACGTTACGATAGCTGATTAGCCACCGTTAATCGCGCACTAATCGCTTATTACAAGTACCTAGTGGAACAGTCGTGCATCGCATGCAAAAGCACTGTTTGGTAAGTTGGAGGATCTACGTGCTCTCTTCTACTGCAAATATAATACCCCTTTACGGATCTAACAAAACATATGTAACCGGTCCCAACACGGCGTGTACGGCCACTAGAATACTAGAGGCTGACATATGAATCCTCATGAGTCGGAGTCGTGCGTGCATGTTTGACACGTTCAACTGAGGTGAAAGGCAGGCGGGCGGCGCGTTCATACGTCGCAGCCGCTGCCGCCGGCCGGACTCCGGCGAGCCAGCGAGCAGTGGGCGCTCACGCGTTCGACGAGGGGCGCGTGATCGTCGCTGTCCGCCTCGTGCACGCGCGCGCACCATGAGAATTAATAGTGCGGTTGTAGAACGCATTAGACCCCTCTCTTCTCTCATCGCGCTAATCAATTATAGCTTAAATTAATTATGTTACTACCAGTTGCTGCATGCTTAATCACTCGAAAAAAGAATGGGTAGTTAAGGCATGAGGGACCATCATAGCTAGGCCATTAGCGCACACTTGGTGAGTTAGTGTGATCAAAGATCGACAGAGCCAGTAATATAAGGAGAAAAAGAGTGTGCTAATTGAGTAGCAGCTGAACTGATACATGTATCATGCTGGTTAATTAATGGCTAGCTCTCTCGATCTACACGGTGGAAGCCATTAGCTAGCATTAGCACAGAGGGATGTTGAGAGATAGCAGCACCCTTTTAAAATGCAAAGGGACCGGAGCTAGTCATGATCATCAGCTAGATGAGGTTAATGGCGACTCATGATAGGAGATCAAGTAGGTAGGTAAAAAAAACTACTATGTAGGAGTCTCTGCTGAGCTAATTGCATCGACGTCGACTCCTAAAAATATGCATATCCATGTGCAATAGGAGGAGGAGGAGAGGACGCAAATATCGTTGGTTACTGTCATACACGAACGGCTGCAATTGTTATGTTTGCAGCCAGATCGATCGAATCTATCATTATGAATGAAAGCTTCAAGTCGTGTATGGATAAGTGTCCTTTAACTTTGTGGTATCCTTTTCCTATGGCATGGGCTACGAGGCTCTCTGATCCATTTTAATTCACCAGGTTAGGGGAATGCCACATATATCGCTATAGCGTATAGATAATAAAGAAATTAATCCGTGCATTTGCTTGCTTGCTGATCTTTCAGCAATGATGCTTGCAAGAATTCCATCACACCGTAATGATGTAAATCTTGGGTGCATTTTATTTTCAGGATGGTAACTAGATGGCTTTCCGCCAGTTTTTGAATATGTATACTACAATCTATAGGTACATGATAATGTAAACAAGTTAACAGTTTAATAAAGATTTATTTAGGGAAGAACTTTGTAAAGCTTTTTTTTTGTCACTATGTTAGTGGCCACTCCTCCGATCCAAGTATTCTATTGTGTGCAGACTTGTCATTATATTGCGCCTATAAATATATATTCGCACGAACGTATTGTCATACTGATCGTAGTTCATGCAAATATACAAATATTGTAATGTACGGTCTTGATGGAGCCTACTGGCACAAAGTTTTGTCCCCATTGGGCTTCTTTAATCATACCTTGCTAACTTGCAGCATAAGAACTGTCCCATACTTTCTAAATCCGCCGCAATTCGTAGACCTTTGCATACAAATTTTTATTTAAAAAACTAGCCAACATTAGTACCAGCTAAAATAATGCAAACATTTGCATACCTACAAAAGCTTTCTTTTTCGAATTTAATGTTGATAAGGTTAATACAGAATCCCCAATCATTGTACTATCCTGGAAGCTTTTTAACTCTGGAATAAGAGTCCCTTCAGAACATCCTCAGATCAGATGCTCCATCCAAAGTATTTAGACAAATCAAGTCACATGTCGTGAAAACTTTTGCTGTTTTATCTAAACTTAGTCATCATGGGAGGCACCCAGTTTCTTTGCTCTGCTTTACCATTGGAACCAACAGTGGTAGGACTGGTGCTGAAAAAGGAGGAACAGCATGTACCATGCAAATGCAAAGTTCCCTTCAGCTTTGCACCCCAATAGTTAAAAAAAGTTAGCTTCATGGAGCATTGAGTAGGCAAGCAAGCATAAAAGTCAGTGCACCATGTTCTTATTCTTCATTTTGATTAGTAATTTTTTTTCAGTTGATGCTGTGTTGATACTGACATATTGCACTAGCAACTCAAGTTCTAAACTGATGATTATATATGCCTAGGTTGTGTCCAAAACAGAGCTCTCCTTATTAGTTTCCACATCACTAAAGCAGCAGTGTAAAGTTTGGAATATGTTCTCTGTGTCTTAATTATTTGAAACGCAACTTCGAGATGTCAACAAAGTTTTTGCAATATACTTGCAGACGCGTAGGACGCGGTTGGTTAGTTTTAATGCAATGATATAAAATGCTCGAATCAAGGATTATGCAAGCAAACAAAAACAAGAAAGTAAAAGGGTGGAGAAAGATATGAGCAACTTTAATTTGTTGGTGTTTTAGTACATCAGTAGGAGAAAAATGGAAGGAATAGCTAGCCAAGATGATGCCTATACTGAACCTTTTCATAAAAAAAAATTGTTGTCCTACTTGATGCTAACTTGCTAAGCATATCAAACAAGTGGTGCTAGCTTTAAGGGACATATTCTTGAGCCTGTCCTTGAGCTTAGGGATGTTCCTATCATCCCAGATTTTTTTTTTCATTTCTTTAACATCTTATTTCAGCATCTATACATAAAAAATGGCTCCTATATATGTAGTGCCCCTTTTGGGACACTATCTACCGCATTTAATTTTGTTTAATTTGTAGCATCTACCCATAAATTCAGATTCTTTATATACAAACAATTCAGCACATCTACACGCATATGCTGTACGTATTGCTAGCTCCAATACTGGCAATAAATCCTCATGTGTACGCAGACAAAAACAGGCACATATACGGCTACATATTATAAGTTGATAGCACCTGTTTCAAAAAAAAATAAAATTAAAGAGTTGATGACACAGCACTTCCCAGGTTAATTCTACTACGACTTCTGCCGATCGATCTGCAGCCGCCTCCTGGATTGGAACACGCAAAGTGATCGGCCGAAACTACCTGAAACAGGTTATTATACTGGCAGCTTTAGTACCCTGAGCCCTTTGAAGCCTACAAATACTGACCCACACAACTAGTGCTTCCTGGGTCGAACATTAACACGCTTGTTAGTTTAATTAATCATGCATGGGCCTCGCTCGCTTTTCCACTCACGAACACGCTGCTAATCTTACGTGTCTCCCACTAATCCATTAGCCGTTACATGCGTACATGTATATATATAGTTTTTTTATTATATATATTTTAGCTAGCTAGCTGCAACACAACACTGACGAAAAAAGCTATGAGCACGAGCTAGACATGCATCTCTCTCAGCTGCTGCACACTTATATATTTTACTCGTCGCCGACGCGATCGTGCGTGCCCGATTTTTATGAGGACACGACGATTAGTTTTGTCAGCTAGATGTACTCTTTTTATTTTAAGCGCATGGATTCGAAAACGTGTGTTACGATTGACATGAAAAATGAGAAAATAATCGTGGCTTCGCTTTACTTTCTCCTATGGAAATAGCAGTGGTACTATGCGTGTAGGAGTACGGAATAGTAGTTTAGGAGAGTACACACAGGCATAATGGCCTTTACTGTTCGATCGCCACTGCGGCCGGTCCTCCTTGTCTTTGGATGGCTCTTTTGAGACCGGAGCTGTCGCCTTGCCAATGGAACACATGGGCTAGCTAGGGTGTGCAAAAGACAAGGCCATACGTGATACTTTCCTTATTTTAAGGGCTTTTCTATCGTTATTAAAAAAAACAATTGTATAGTCCTGAGTAGCTACTGAAAGTTACTAAAATTTTAGTGTGAAATTTAATATCTCCTAGTAGCTAGGTACTAAGAGGTACCAAAATTTTACACTGAAATTTTGGTATCTCCTGGTACATTCTCAAGTACTGTAAAATTACTCTTAAAAAAACTTGAACTATCAACAATTTTAATGTAAAATTATGGTATCTTAAGATACATACTAAAATTTTTATATTGAAAGATATGGCATCTCAAGATACTTTTCTATAATGGTAAAAACTCTTAGTTTAAGGCTAAAAATCTAGCAGTCATTATCTGCATTGATCATCAAAACGGGGCTATAAATCTTGGAATCACTGTATAAGCATAAACAGTCTTTAGGTAGTTGCTATCTATACAACTTCTTTACATTATATCCAAATAATATATAGACAACACATAAAAAAGTGCAAGTCTTAAAAAGTTATTTATAACGGATATTTACGGTGCACTGTATAGGGGCACTACTATGGAAGATATATATATCTAACCATTCATTCATATGTTTCTTTAAATGACCTGACAATTTTGAAAATTTCGTGATAATAAGATTATCATTTGGATAAATCTTAAATTTTATTTAACAAATTAAATATATGCTATAATATTTTCCCACAATACCTTGTGCTAATAGTACGTACTAGATACGTATAATACACATGCCATGCAAAAGAGAAGATTTTACTGGTATATAATGGATCAGAACGGCTGGATCACTGATATGACCCATTCGTATAAGGTAATACTCCCTACGTACATTTCAAAACATAGGTTTTGTTTTATTGGAACTAGAGTTTAACAAAAATTACTCTACTAATATATTACTTATATAGCACAAAATATATAATAATAAGAACTCACTTTTTAATATCAATATAACAATATTAATTTTATTTATCCTCATATAGAGTAACATTTGGTTAAACTCTTTTACTAATGAAATAAAATATCTATATATTTTGAAATAGAGGGAGTACGGTGTATCCGAAATGAGATTATTTTATAAAAGGTATTATGTAATTAGCAGTACATACAAGTTTTATATTATAATCTTTATTAGTCCACATACATCTCTTCTAACTTCTAAGTTATGTTTATCTTTCCTTTCCAACTAAATACACATTACGTCACATATTGTTCATGGGTTTCCTTTTTATGGTGGTGCTAGAAATTTGACCACGTAAGATTATCGTTATTGTGTAGTTTTTTCTAGTCTTACTCATATTTATCGATCAATAGATAAATCTATTTGGACAAAACCAAGAGATGTTACGGAATGGAGCAGTGCGAGTATTATATATTGGGTTGTTTCTCTAAACTTTTGCTTTGCAATGAAACATGCAAAAAAAAATATATAAACCTTGCAATAGAAAAGGGGACCGGAAATGGACCAGATTTCCACTTCAACATTCTCCTAACGGCGTATCGTGGCCGATCAATGATCACGGGTACCCAAAAAGAAGCACTCCGCGCCGAAAAGCGATGCGATATTGATGAGAAAAACGGGGTGTTTTACAGAAAATTTGGGCACCGAAGATAATTGTGGCTGCCATCTCACGAGTGCATAGTTCGACGCATTATTTTATTACTACTACCATGCATGCATGCAGATTTTCCACGTGTCATGCATCAAAACGGGTGGTCGGAATGAGCGTTTCCGCCGGCAACTGTCCTCTGTACGTGCCACACCGGCTTATCTAGCCGAACGCAGGATGGAACGTTGAAAGGAAAAGGACTCGACAGGATGGACTATTGGACTTGTACGAGTATCTTATATCAATTGGATATCCCGAGAAAGTCACAGAGATATATATCGTGGGAGAAATAGCGAAGAAATCTAAAATGTTTATTTAGATGGGATTAATAATTATATAAAGGGCTGTGTAATCATTGTTTAAATATTGGCTAGTCCAAATAGCTAGGTTACGGTTTTGGTAGGACTTGGATCCTTTATAGTAGTGATATTATAGTCACTGATATGTTGGTCTCACAGATGATGGGACTTACACGGTGCATAATCCATGTTTAAATATTGGGTAACATAAATAGCTAGGGTGCAGTTTTAGTAAGACCTGATCCTCTGCAGTGACGTTATAGTAACTAACATGCAGGTCTTATAAATGATGGGACACATCAGTGAATGTAATGACAGTGATATAATGACAGAGAATCTCGATCCGTTTCAGTATAATGTAACGATGGTAGGTGTTTAAAATGATTTTTTACTAATAGTAGAATAATTTAAATTGTTTATTTTTTCTAATCAAATAAGTCAGATCTGTTTATATTATTATTATTATATTAACTAACGGTAGTAGGATATTTTTTTCTAGTGACAGTGGGACTCTAAATTAATCATCAAGATTTTTTTATAATAATATTGATAGTAGAGTACTGTAAGTAGAGAGCATAGTAAACAAACCGATAAAACATACACCTCAACACTAAGTAAAACTTTGTATTTATTAATAGCGAATTCACTTAAGTTACGAGTTTCACTATTTTTTTCTTCATTTAGAGAATTATACTAGATTGAGAGTTCAAGTAAGTTACAACTTCAGTATTTTTTAGTGAACGGGTGGGTCTTAGAATTATTAGGTCGTGAAACTATGGGTCCGTTTGTTAAAGCTCCGAACTCTAGATTCTAGCTCCAAACTCTAACTCCAGTGAGAGTTGTTTCTGTGAGAGCTTGTGAGAGCTGGGGAGCAGATCAAAACTGTTTGGCTAGCTTGGTCTGCTCCAGAACTCCTAAAAGAGAGGATACGGAGTATATTGACAATAATACCTTATGAATCATATGGAGTCATGATTAAGCCATAATTTAATTATGTTTTTTTCATATAATTAAATACCGATTATTTTTTTAATTTGAACAACACAATTATGGTTACAAAATCCTATATAACAGTTAACATATAATATAAATGTTTAGTAATAATATATAGTCCTACATGAGTGACAAATTCAAGTAATCATAGTAAAATAACAAAGGGTAGTATGTCTTTTGACGTGGAGTGTAGCTGTAGAGCAGCAAAAACCTAGCTCCACCCTTGTAGTTTATTTTTTTAGAAGCAGCTCTGCTAGCTCCGCTCCAAAAAAAATAGAATCTGTATCGTTTGGCACAACTCCGGCTCCAGGTAAGTTATAGTTAGGAGCTGAAGCTGTGCCAAACGGGCCCTACGAACAGATGGGATCCATGCATTCCATTGCAGTATTCTGATATTTTGTAACCAGAGGTGCGAATTAATCGATGTTCCTAGAAAAAATTTCCTGGTCAGAGGTGGCTATACTATGCACGTGGGTAATGTTTCTTTTTAATATATTGAGAGGTTTCTTTAATATATTTTGACCCCTCACTACAGTCATAATTACATTATCCAATGGAAGGTAAAATAAATCCATTGGCCGAAGGATAGTGTACATATTTGTCTCTATTTGAAATACCTGAATTTTTGCTAAATTGATTAAGTCAAAATACCCGTAGAACGAGTTCTCTATATCCTCGTGCTCATTTCACCACAAGTTGTATCCCATTTATGCGACAATGATATGTTTCATGCAAACTTGATCTTATCTACTCCCCACCTAACAATATAAGTATTTAATTTTTGTCAAATTTATAAACATTTCTGCACTACTATTTATTACCTCAATTATCTAATATTCAAATTTCTTTTCAACATGTCCATATACCCTAAGCACTCTTTCACTCTTATGGGAATAAAAAAAAGTCCTACTTGGACGTGCTAATAGAGTTGATTTTAGAAAACTTTTCTACAGGTACAGTAAGTTTGGTGTGAAAATTCTGAATCCATAGAAAAGACGATGTCACTGCTCGCCTCTCCTTTCTCCATGTTTATCGTAACTCAGTTATTTTTTTTACTTTAACCTAGCTATGCCCGTTCTAAAGCGAGGTTCCAATTAGTCTATCAGTCATATTATTAGTATATGATTAATTAAGTATATTTTGATTTTTTTTAAAAAAAATGTACATGAGAATGTGCGTGAAGAACCAAAATGAGAGATGTTCAGTGCACTGACCAGCAGGGACACGAGTTGTTGTACGCATATGCATGCGCTGCCGCAGGTCACATGAGGACAGTGATCGACATCTCGCATAAGAACAGAAATGCTACAAGTATATTAACCACAAGTGGCCTTACCTTACCCGCAGTTGGGGTGGGGGGTCAACGAGCACGCCAGTCCAACTCAGCAAACACTTTGACCTTTATTTGCGAGCTACAGCTACTAGTACTAGCACTCTACTAGGCACTAGCCAGCAATCAGCAAGCAATTTAAGCACAGCTCTGCACATACAAACACTCCAAGCAGCCAATCTGGCAGGGGAATCAAACCGTGGACGCCATCTGATTGGCAGATTTGGCCTGGTTTTTCATCGTTTAAAATGCAGTTTAAAAATCTCCAAGAGCATGGACAAAAATCCAGTCCAACAATACAATACTGCTCTACCGCTGCAGCAGCCTGTCAAAGCTTAAAAAACCAGTCGGATTCCCAAGCAAGTGAGGTCTTTGTTCGACTAGACGTAAACAATATTGAGTTCTTCTCTTTCCCTGTTACTTATTGTTGGCTTTTCTCTCGGTTCTTATATATTTTCTAAGCTACTTAATGATGCATTTTTTAAAAATATTCTATATAGAAATTTATCATATCACTTTTCTACCGTAAATTATTACCTTTAAAACAACTAATTTTATCGTCTCTATAATCATATAGTTATCAAAATGTTTGGATAATCTTTCACCTTCCATCATTTATTAACAAAAGAACACAACATTTACACACCACGTCACATGTATTACATTTACATAGAGCACAGTCTCTTAGCACACGCAAAGAACGATGCAATGGTAAATCTATAACCTTACTAAATCTCCCGTTTATATAATATCTACGACCACTGGATAAAAAATTTCAAAACCTTATAATGGAGTCAAACTGCACTGCATTGTCACAGCGCTCCTAGCAAGTGTACCATTTTGAAATTGATACAAATACATTTCAAAGCCAAAAACAAACAAGGGGAGAAATATAAAAAAAATAGCACCTCCATGTGTTGAAAAAACGGCACATAAGAATCCAACTCAAGCTGCCAAAGTTTTCAACCCGGGTGTGGAATCCGACCACACCTCTTCCCAGCATCCGTTTTTTTCCTGCGTATATACAAAGCTGCAACTTGGGACTTCTAAAATTGTTTCACACAGATGAGTCGCAGGCGTTTCAGCTTTGGTTATAGTACTACCAAATTGCAAATTGGAGTTGACTCCCCCATCACCTCTGCTCAATAATCAATGGCGACTCCGCCCAATTAATAGAAAATGGTACCTTTCAATTCTCTCGTTTTGACCAAAAAAAAAAAACGAATGTTGTGTGCAGTTTTGTCTTCTCAAATATCGACAAAAAACCGGTGGTTCATCGATCCAATGATCTTGCTCGCGGTGACAAAGGCTATGTTTGAAAGTGATATATAAAAATTTTGAATTTTTGGATTATCAGATTTTTGTTATCTATTTGAGGGTATAAACTACTAAATTAACTAATAAAAATTTTTAAAAAAACTGTTATAGAAATGTCATATAAGAATAAAAGAATCTTTTATGTAGACATATTTTGCAGAAAATACACCATTTACATAAGTTAGAAAATATATCAGCTAAACTCAAACGCACCCTAAACGGTCCATCAAGGTTTGTCAGTAGTAGCGTATCAAAAAAAATTATTAGAATGGGTTAGACGATGTCAGCTTTCAGCCCTTTAATATCAGAATTTTTGTTAGAGGCTAACAAGAGCTTCAATGATATAGATTGGGTAGGTGGGCCACCCTAGTGGTAAATCCGCCCTGCTTGTCGGAGCTAAAAGCCTAAAATCTGAGCAAAATCGGTCAAAAATTCCTCCTGTTTATTCCCTCCTGCGCGATGTACGGTTGAAACAGCGCGCTCGCGGGGCATGAAAACCCAGTGCATATCTCTCAACTTTAGCTGCTGCTGCTGCTGGGCGAGCACGGGCAACTTTCACACTGTTGCATCGCACAGTTGAAATTCCAAAACGAATAATTGCAATATCGCTGCCGCCCCGGCCTAGTGTGACAAACGCGCATGTACGTACGTAGTACGTATGGATGTACTAATTTGACGCGTGAGACGGTGCGTGCAGATGAGTTACAGATCGCTGTCGACATCGATCGATCGAGCGGTCTGGATGAGAGGAGGAGCAGCACGCAGCAGCTAGCCAGATATAGCTTCCTTTGCCCCTGCACGCGTCTCGGGTCCAGTTCTTCTCGCTGCAAATCATGCGAGATCTTTCTTCGGGATATGATCTTCCTGGCGATCCATACATGAGATAGACGATAACGAGCTCGATCGGCGAAGAGGCGGTGGCTCTGAGATGAGCATTTGCCGAACGTTTCGGCGAGCAACAATGATCTCCTGGTTGGACCGACTAGTCGCGTTCCGAAGCGGATCTCTAGTCAATTTTGCTGCTCAACACAAGCAATCTCATTCACGTCGGCCCTGGGTTGGCTGCTGAGGTTTCTCTGCTTCTTTCAGACATAACCAGTTTTTTCCCACTCAAAAAGTTAATTAACTATCTTATTTTCCGCGTAATTTTAAGCCATGTTAATTAAATTCTAAATGATAGAATTCAATTTGATATATAACAGGAAATGAACTCCCATCGCTCGAGAAGATGTCCTATCACTTTTGCATGTAATCCATATAATTAAGAAATATTATAAAAAAGATAAGATATATTATATAGAGTGAAGTGCACCAGCGGTCTTTAAACTTGTGTGCATGTGTTATCTAGGTCGTTGAACTCCAAAAATGCATTTTTGGGTCCCCGAACTTGTCCGCGGTGTCATATAGGTCCAAACGAGCTCCGACCCGCTCCATTCGCTGACGTGGCATACCACGGTGACGCCTATATGTTGGTGGTGTCATGTGGGTCCCACATGTCAGTATCTCTCTTCTTCTTATTCTTTTCTCTCCCTTCTCGTAGGCGCCACCGTGGCATGCCACGTTAGCGGATGGAGCGGGTTAAAGCCCGTTTAGACCTATATGACACCCCCGGACAAGTTTGGGGAACCAAAAATACATTTTGAGAGTTTAGGGACCTAGATGACACATGTACACAAGTTTAGAGATCGTTGGTGCACTTCACTCTATTATATATGTATGTCCAAATTCGATCTCTAAAGCATTTAAAAATAAATAAAATAAACTCTGATTACTATACTCATATTGAAAGTCCTATTTATTTTTTTCAATACGTATACGTTAAACTTGATCTTATATTTTTATACAGTAATACATTACATATTAATTTATCTTATTAATTTTTTTCATAATTATTTAGATGGAATAAAAGAAACGAGGGGATATCCTCTATGATTCTACCTACGTAATGAGTGTTTTTTTAATAATATTCAAAAATTTTATGCGGATAAGAGACCAGGACCATTTTAACCAAGGTTGATAAAACCGTTTGTCGACCAAAAACTAATCCTTAGCATTTTTTTCTAAAACCTGGTTGAATTCAAAGAATATTTGTCAATGTTTTAACGTATACTTTTATATTTTTTAAAAAATAGTACTGGATTATACGATCCAGCTGACTCGGTGCATCAAATTTTCCTTGAAAACCAAGTGGTTTTCTCGTCGGTTTTGTGAATCCTTCCTGTAGCTCGATCTTTTTCCTTTTTATACAACCTAGTGTACGTATACAGCGCCACTGTATTGGAGGTGTACATGCATGTTTGCGATAATACCACCACTTGTCCGTACCGGTGTATAGTATACGTACTAGCAGTATTTGTGCGGCAGCAATTATTGTGCCCATTTGCCACAGATGCTCCAATACTGCCACTAGTAGTAGTAGTATACGCAGGTAGTGGCATTATATCTCCTACCAGTCGTGTATTCCATGGCTATATACGTACGTAATACTACTACTACGTATTTCCTTTCCCACTGGAACCAGAAGCCGCAGCCCGATACAGGTGGGCCCCAGCAGCAGAGAGCAGACGGGCGAGCGCGTGTAGCGCGAGCCAAGCGAGTTCGAGTGAGCTGGAGTATGGCTGTACAGCTGGACGAGTCAACGGGTCAAACCCACCGCAAAGATAGTCACCCCCCGGCCGAGCCTGTCTCCAATCCGTGTACGCGGGGCGACCAAATTAGCAGCGTGGCTAACCCCCATCATTAGCCCTAATTAACCATGCTTTGGGGGTTAATCACCCCTTCACCCCCGCGCTAAAGTTTTGCCTTTTTCTTTTCAATTTCTCCCAGTGAGAGGATTTTTCAAGAAAAGGAGTAAACTAATCCTCCCCGGTTGCGGCGTGCTCCCCCACATGGTTGATGGTTCCTCCTTTCCAAGTCGTCCAGCCTACCCGCCTCTTTCTTCTTCCTCCTCGCGCGCTGGCGAGCGAGCTCCTCCCATCCCCGTCTATATAAACCACGACACCTCTCTCCCCGTCTCCCGCCCATTTCATCACATCACAGCACCCCATCCAGATAGCAAGCAAGCAAGCACACGGCGCGTATCCCTCTACCAACGCAGAAAACTTACTTAACCACTCGATCCTGATCGATCGATCGAGCGAGAGAGGATCGAGCTAGGTGGGGGTTCTGGTCCAGATCGATGGACATGGCGCACGAGAGGGACGCGAGCAGCGAGGAGGAGGTGATGGCCGGGGACCTGCGGCGCGGGCCGTGGACGGTGGAGGAGGACCTCCTGCTCGTCAACTACATCGCCGCGCACGGCGAGGGCCGCTGGAACTCGCTCGCCCGATCAGCAGGTAGGGGCCGGGTCTGATCCCGATCGATCGATCGCGCTCCCCCCCCCCCCCCCCCCCCCCCCGCGATTAGACCACACATCCACATGAGCTAGCTAGGACATCCAGACAATTCCGTTCCTTTCCCACGAGCTGCTCCGTACATGCTAGCCTGAACTTGACTTCTCTAAGCAGCCATATCCAGCTAAGACAGTAGCTAGTGAGTGAGAGAGAAAGGGGGAGAGTTTTTAGTGGTTAGAAGCTGTAGCTTGCATTGTTCATAGGGATATTTAGTTGCTCCGCTTCCGTTAACATCATTCATCTTGTCGTCGTATGCGTATAAACTGCATTAGCAATTGATTAGCTGATTAGCAATGGTACTACATGTGATGTGACGTGCTGAGTAATTAATCTTGGTTTGATTGTTGTCATGCAGGGCTGAAGCGCACAGGCAAGAGCTGCCGGCTCCGGTGGCTGAACTACCTCCGTCCCGACCTCCGGCGAGGCAACATCACGCCGCAGGAGCAGCTGCTCATCCTGGAGCTGCACTCGCGGTGGGGCAACCGCTGGTCCAAGATCGCGCAGCACCTCCCCGGCCGCACCGACAACGAGATCAAGAACTACTGGCGGACGCGGGTGCAGAAGCACGCCAAGCAGCTCAAGTGCGACGTCAACAGCCAGCAGTTCAAGGACGTCATGCGCTACCTCTGGATGCCGCGCCTAGTCGAGCGCATCCAGGCCGCCGCCTCCTCCTCCGGCGGGGAGGCGGGCAATCAGCAGCAGCAGGGCGGCGCCGACACGTCCCCCCTGTCGTGGCAGCACGGTGGCTGCGACGACGGGCTCTACGAGTCGGCGGAGCTCCCGATGCCCGATGCCAGCTGCTGGCCGGCCGAGTACTGCACGGCGGCCGGCGGGCAGATGCACGGCACGCCTGCCCCGGAGCTGTCGAGCACCACGGCCGGGTCGTCCTCGCCGTCCACGGACTCTGGCGCCGGGGCGCAGCCCAGCTGGGCTCAGGCTGACGGCGCCGAGTGGTTCACCACTGCCTGCGACGCCTCCAGCGCCATCGGTGTGGCCACGAGCGACATGAAGCTTGCCCAGCCGGCGTGCCAGGCTGTGCAGACGTGGACGCCCGAGTCGTCACTGCCTGGCCTCAGCTTCCCCGACCTCGCCGTCGCGGACTTCGAGATCGGCGGCTTCGACGTCGACAGCTTCTGGACGAGCATGGAAGACGACCTGTGGTGCCCCACCCAGGCCGCCGTGTGAAAATTCAGCACGGCCGCCATGGAAATCCGCAGCGGCGAACGCGCGCGCGCAGCGACACCAGCGGGTGCACGACCGCCGGGGACGCGTAGCAGAGCGGAGAAGCGGACTAGAAGAAGGAGAGAGAAGCTATCTGGGGGATTAGAACAAGATTAATCGCCTCAAGATGCCATTTTTGGACTCCAAGCTCCCAGACGACTATTCTAACTCCAGTTCTTTTCCGTTTCTTTCTCCTTTTTTTACTTCCTAGGGTAAAGAAAAAACTAAAGAAGTTAAAAGATGTACTTAGCCGTTATAGTGTTGTTGATGCCGCTGTTACTAAAGTTTGTCCGTTTAATTTTTACTCATTCTTTTTGAGTAAATACAGTACTACCACCACTGCTGTACGAGGTTGAAACTGTAGGATTAACAAGATTATTGTACCCTTCTAGTAGAAAGCGGTAATTAATAAACCAAAGCTCCGACGTCAAGTTCTGATTATTTACAATTCTTTCCGTGTCAGGTTATATGAATTTCTACTCTTGCCTAATTTATATATATATTAATGAGTCTAGACATATATATTAAGACAGGAATAAATCTATATAAGTCAGAAAGTCTTATAATACACTAGTCCTACACTTTGCTCCAGGGTCGAGTCGAGTGGTACTACACTAGTACTACTTACGCACAACACATCCCGGCCCATTTCTCGCCGCTAATTGTGATCCTCGATCGCGCACTCGATCCTTTCCCCTGCGTGTGTGTGTGTTTTTCTCTTTTGGTTGCAGTGGTGGCTGGTTGATCATTACGCTGATCGCGACCCGCGCGCGAGAGATCGCTCGATCTTGTTTTATGCCGACATGGATGTTCTCTACCGCGCGCGAGAATTCGGTGCAGATAGATAAGATAGATCGCGTACGCATGTACGTACGCGCTGTTACATCGCCACGGCGCGGCGCCACGATCGATCGGCATGCACGCGGCGCTGGCCGGGGCGTTAGCTAGCTAGCTCCCAGATGCGATCTGCGTGGCCTCTGCGTTACTCATGTTGTTTTCGCATGATCATCGCCTCGTCATCAGGTTCAGATAATAATTTGGACGATGGAGAGGGAGAGGGAGAGGGAGAGGGAGAGAGTGAGAGTGACCATTTGCGTTAGCAGCATTAGGGTGATGATCACCTCACCTGAAAGCCCCGAAAACCCCAAGTGGTGGATGTGGAGCAGATATGCTTTTAAATTGCAAGCACCATAAAACCATGCGCGCGGCACGCGTATATGGCGCGAGGAGCGAGCTCTACTGCTGCTGCTGCTACTACGCTCACAGCTGACTGCAACACTTTTGCATGCGACTGCGCGGTGGGCCCAGCCGGCGTACCATGCATCACCTCACAACACAGATAAGGAAAAGGGGATGAAAATAACGGAGGTTTACTAGCCACGTTTTCCTCTTCGTATTTTCACACTTGCATTAATTAAGAAGATGGAAAAGGGGAAAAAGAAAAGGAAAACCCCTGAGAAAAGCGCCTCCCGCGCGATTGTCGTGGCTGGGCCGACCTAAGCACCACTCGCGAACTGTCAGCTTCGCCTGAGATGGTTTTCTATGGCCGTGTTTGGTTCGTTGATATTTTTTCTTTTTCTTCCTCTTTCTCTATCTATCTCTGAATTAAGAAGCACGCCAATTGGCCTAGAAAAGAAAAAGGAAGCACACACTAGTCGCTGATGGTTGAACTGGTAAAACGGAACGGGAAATGGTTATCACTGGGCCAGCAATGGAATGATGATGGCTTCAACCGAATTTTGATGGCGAAGTGTGCCTCCTCTGCCGACTAAGCAGTTCGTTAAAGTGGAGAATTTTCAAACGAGTTCCGCAGGAATTGAACAATTTTATTAGAAAACTACGTAGAGTTCATGTGTCTACAGAAAGAATGTACTCCATAGTAATTAAACTGGAGAAGGTAATATTAATGTCTACCAAATATCGTTAGCTAAATGTCATGCTTTTATTTAAAGTGAAACTAATATAATATGACTAAACAAGGTGACAACATTTACGTCGATTTCCCCTTGTTGTAGTAGGGTTGACACAACACCTTCCTATTCAATCAAACCATTGTTCGATTGACCAACATAAATTTTAGGAAAAGAAATTTACGGTACTTGACAATATATTAAATGGACCAATTTTTATATATAATTTCGATGCTTTTATAATATCTAGTAATCAGAGGTGCCAAAATTTTACCAATAGGTATATAAGTATAAGATGAACCTTCTTCCCGTTCTTAAGAAGGTATCCTAAAGATGTTATATTTTCTAATGTAAAAATTTGATACGTCTAGTTACCAAGTATCTTTGAGATACCACCAAAATTTTGGTATCTCTCTATACCTTTTTAAGAATCGTAAAATTTCTCTGATAAAATTGCCGAAATTTCGGAGCTAGTTGTATGCAACCCCAGTCGGTAAAAAGGAGTGTGGCGGAGAAGGTGTCGTCAATATTTGAAGGTGTCTTCTCCATATTCAAAGATGACACAACCTCTGAGTCTGCTATACCAACGAGACCTTCATTGGATCAGAAGATATTCAAAGACACGAGAACCCTTCCTAATGCATGGTTGGAATTCGAAGACTTCTTTGGACAATACCTAGGACTGTCAAGCATTCAGAATGGATATTTTCCTACAGATGATGGCATGGCCCAGTCCCAGGATTCATGGTAACCACCTGGACATCACATGGTCTCGAGATACGCATGTAAACATCATCCTACCCATATGACTTTGTGCTTTTAGAAGGTACTGTATAACTTTGATCCCTATGTATTTTCCAGGCTATGGAGGTCAGGCTAACAAGTTAGTACAGGACATATTAACAATATTGAGATAAAATTACCACTAACTGAGCGTCTTCAACTTTTAGATACGTTTGTCATTAAGAATAGGCGGTGACAAACATTCCCTCTCGCCTTACCTTATTTTGGTCCTGACCTTGAGTTACAACACCCATGTTATGATTTTTAGTATTTCCTATGGTATTGAAATGAGTCAGTTCTTTGTTCGTAAAATGAAGTGCCTGATGGTGGGGACGGATCTAGCATGGGGGAGACAGTGGCTCGAGCCCCTGTTACCCCCGTTAAAGCTATGAGAGCCCCCCACTAAGACCTTCATAAACTTTTATGTCAAAGATCAATATGAAAAGAGATTGAAACTATATCTAACTTATGCAGACCCCTTTAACCTCATCGGTTAGATCCACCACGGATTGACGAGTATCATACGCAGGCTACTTTATGTAGCAGCGAAAAACATGTCATTTGGATCCTCTCTGTCTGAGCTAAAGGTAACGTAGCCGATGAGTATCTAGCTTGTGAGAACGCAAAGGGATGATTGTTTGGCTTTTTTAGTTAAAAAGTCAAACAATATATTTGAAAAAATAATTTATGAATAAAAATGTTATGTGATCTAAAAGCCACAGCTAAAAAATAAAGTACGATGAAAAAACTCTAAAATCAAATTCAAATTTAAGGTTAAAAATTTAAATTTTAGCTTATATATATAAGCAGAAGCGGAAAGATAAGGATAAAAATAGTTATGAGTTAACTATTACCTTTCTATTTCTTGTTTGGATTTCATAGTTTCTCTGATTTTGACATGTTCCTAGCTAGAGATTCTGGACTTGAGTGTAGTCGCCAGAAAGGTCCCACAAACACGGCTTTATTCAAACTTCAAGATTTTTTTTTAAAAAAATATCAATATATGTATGATTTCTTGATAATACTTTTATATAAGTACTACCTCTGTTTTATATTGTAAGACTTTTTAGCCTCGTCTAAATTAATCAATTGATGAATATATATAATTTATATATATATCTATATTCATTAGCATCCATATGAATATAGGTAAGACTAAAAAGTCTTACATCATAAAACGGAGGGAGTATATGTTAGGAGCTTTCATAATATATGTACAACAGTGACTAGTGATCACTGATCATGGAGATAGTAGTTTGCCGCTGGCCAATCTCAATGGAAGTTTTATGAGCAATAAATAAGGTGTCATACAGATTTTTTTGATTATGACAAAATATTAACGAAGAGAGAGATAAAATGAGTTTTGTGGAGATGAAACCTTCTATGCACTGTTAACTAGACAGTTTGTGTCTTACATGCAACCTAAGAAACAACAATAGATGAAACTATGCATTAAAAAAGGGTGTTTTATTCTAGTTTTAAACTTTTTAGATGACATGTCACTCTAGATAATTGTGTTCACGAAACTTGTATTTGAGGATGGCCTAACTAGACGGTTCTAAATATGCATGATTGCACTTATTGATCGACGCAGGCACCGCGCACAGATCAGGTGACGACGCATCTTGCATGGTCATGCACAAGACAGAGCTAACGAAGTGTTGACATACACAAATAGGGAAGGCGTTGCATGGCAATTTATTTTCTTTCTGCATGCATAATTCCGAGACACTGGCCCACTGTATGAGAACTACATGTACCAATGTGGACACATTGTCAGCAGGCTCGGCAGAGGTGGAATTTCAAGCATGTGGGCCCTGACGACGTGTTTAGTACCAGCAAGTCAATTTTCATAAATGGTAGTATAAAATGACCCCTTTCTTTTGTCATTTCGGGTGGCAAGTTGGATTGATCACAAACTGTGACAAAACACAATGACATGCGGTGGGTGAGAAAAAGAAAGTCTAAATTTATATTAGAAATTGTTCTAAAATAATTCTCTCCCTAAATAAGCCCTAACTCAAAGTCTCCAGTAGTACTTCTATTTTTATCGGTTAAAATGATCTAAAACCAACTGATTTTTTTGGTTAGTATTAGAAGCAAGATAATTAGAAGAAAATATTGGACACAGTTGAAGATCGAATTTTAGACTAATTTCTCAAAAATATCTTTTGAGCACAAATATTATGCACTGTAAGAGATGCGCTCAGTGCGTGCGGTTAGGGGGCACACAGCCATGCGAGATCGTCGAGGGAGGGGGACGGAGCAGAAGATCCGCGACGCATGCGATGCACCGCCGCCGCTGGCCCGGCCCCACCCACGAGACAGGCTGGCGAGCAACGAGGTGCGGGAGGGCGGAGGACGACGGCGACGACGTACGTAACGGTACTACGCGGCGGCGGCGGCGGCGGTGCGGGGCCCCGCGGCGCAGCGCGCTACACGTCAGCATGTCAAGGTGGGGGGCCGCGGGTTCCGACGGGTCAACACGCGGGCGGACTCGGCGCAACCCTCCCCTCGTGCTGCTTCGATCCCTTCGCCGCGCCCGCGCGCTTTTCCGTTCGCGAGGCCGAGGCCGAGGCTTCACACCGTCACACACCTGGGTTGGATCGAGCGGTGAGCCGATCGGGCCGGTGTTTTTCTCCAGCTTTTTCCCTGGGTTTGGCTTCGCTTTCCTAGTAGTTCCTAGTTCAGGGGCACTCGCCGTCGCCGCCCTAGCACTCTGGCTAGCTTCCTCGGTCGTCCTCTTCGTCGAGGGAGTCGACGACGCCACCAAATGCACATGTCCAATTCCGTTCTGCTTCTGCGTTCTGCATGCATGCCCGCCCAGGCCCAGTTGCTGGGGTTTGACAGTGCAGCCGTGCAGGTGCAGAGGTGCTGAACTACTGGCAAGTGGCAACTGGCACTAACACCCGTACCGTCGTACTGTGGTGTAGTACTGTATCTCCAAAAGAGATGGCAGGCTCATGGGCTTTCCAAAATGCTCAATAGCATTGTACACAAGGAAAATTAATAGAGATATTGTCTGCTTCATGCCATATGAATGTGACTCAAGCTGTCACCCCTGGATGTTCGATTTCGAGGGTCGGCAGCCTGAAGTCCTCATCTTTTTACTTCTTATTATATTATAAGTTAAAAATTGAATTTATGCCATAAATTTAAAGTTAATTTTAATGTTTTTTTATTTTTTTAGCCTTGGCTTTTAAATCATTAGTAACATGTATAAAACTTTTATTCATAAATTATTTTTTAATATATCGTTTGGTTTTTCTCTGAAAAAGCCAAAAATATCATCCCATGAACCAGAGCCCTAGGTTACAGTAGCAACCAAACATATTATTCTATCTGTTTTATGTTATAAGACTTCTTGATCTTGTCTAGTTTTATATGTGTGATAAATATAGACATATTTACAAAACATATACATTAATATATAGATGACAAATTTAAAAAGTCTTATAATATGAAACGGATGAAATATCAAAATATGGGTCGACTAATACTATGAGTATATATATAGGTTAGAAATCAATAAATTATGATGGTGAATAATTGTGTTGAGCTTTCTTATTGTCTATACCCAGCTCACGGCCAATTATATCTCAAACACTCACATTCTTAAAGACACGATGCTAAAGGAATTGTATCCTTCTAGTATATAAAAAAAAATCGGATCTTTGCCATATGCTCTAACAGCATAAAGAAAATTATCACATTAGCCCTAATAATCAAATACCACAGGAGGATTGCTGTAGATTGTGCGTAGGCCTCTTGCCCCTTTTCAGAAAAAGAGGGGGAGATTGTTGTAGGCAAGATTTGGAGACAAATCTTTTATAGACTTTTTTGTTCATCTAGGGAAGTAAAAAGTCAAAACTGGCTAGGGCATCGATCTTTCTGACCTAGCTTATGCATTTAAGCCCCTCTGTTGCTAGTGCGCTGACAGGTGATTAAAATGAGCCAAAGAAGAATGTGCTGATTAATTAATTAATTAAGAAATCTCTGTTTGGCTTGTTGGCTTTAGTGGTGCACACATTATATTACATTAGCCACTACTCATTGTCACTGCCCTCACTGGAGCGTGTTACCTAGTAAATTGCTAATTAATGACATCGGAGAGCAGAAAGTGCACTACCTGATATTATTGTGGGTTAAAAGCACGCGGAGATCTCTCAATTTTCAGCCATTCCAATCATGTAAAGCACTAAACAAAGAGCATGCATGATCTTATCCATCTAATCACTGTCACTCGGCGTTATTTGTGCTGCTAATTCAATACAATTAATTAACTGGGACCTAAGCTAGCAGCCGATATGTATGAACTTCCATGTCAATAGGGCTAGTGTTTCCGCACCATACACATTTCACAATCATCTAGATTAGATTTCCTCTGAATTGCGGTCATCCTGCCTATAGCATGCAGAGGGATGATTGTTTAGGTATATTTACAAAAGAAAAATAATCTGTGAATATAAATTTTATAGTTATTCATAGTGATCTAAAAATCAAGTCTAATAAAAAATAAAATTAAGTGAAAAAACCTCAAAATCAACACTAAATTTAAAATTAAAAAAATTAAATTTAGATTTATAAGTATAAATAGAAGCGAAAAGACGGGGTGATATAGTTTATCCCTCTCTCTCTCCGAGCCTGCCTGGGCAACTATGGGCATCATCAATTTCCACCAACAAAAAAGTGCATCATACCTATCAAGAGAAAGGGGGTCTCCACCACCACACCGCGCCACCCCTCAGAAACTAAAAAGACTTGAGGGAAACGGAAAGTCCAATGCTTGTCCGCAACAAATCAGTGCAAAGTCGCTGTGAGCTTGTGAAATCGACAATTCGTGGGGCAACTTGCACCTTATTGCGTCGATCGGTTGTGGATCTCCTGATCACGAACTTCTCTTTCGTAGGTCGATCGATCGATCGATCGTTGCCACGGCTAGAGCCCAGAAGCTGCATGATGCTAGCTAGTCAAAGTGGCACGTTCTACTCGCGCATGGCCGATCGATCGATCACCTTAAAATTGCCTTATGGATGGATGCATGGCGTTATCCATTGGCCAGATATGTGTATGCCCCTTTTCTTTCTTGTGTGCCAGACGTACTACTGAACATGAGAAAAGTAGCTAGGTAGTACCAGTGGTACGTGTTAGATGTGCCACTCGTCAACTTGTGAAGTGGACCGTATATATTGCATGGACATTTGGTTGTTGATATCATAAGTATTAAAAATATAATGTTAATGTATTTTTTTACTAAGTTCAATATGGACACAACTTTTTATTTATTAAATTTGAATTAAGAATTAGTCCCTCTTGTTCCAAACATAAACATTTCTAGATTTGAAATTCCGCACAACAATATAAGCATTTTTCAACTGCTTCCTATAATCACAATCATTCTAATAATTTCAGAGTTAATCAGATACTTAGAAATAGAATATAATCAATTCAAAATTCAAAAATTGATAATTCAAATGACTAAAAGGTAATCTTTTGATATCTCCAAAGTCTATGCTAAACAAACTAAAAATACTTATATTGTGAAACACATGTAATATTTAATAGTAGATAATTAAAAAAAAGTGTCCTTGGTATTTCAATATCATACTTTATTTGCCACATATTTCTAACATAATCTATGGTTGTGATAATAAATCAACATAACCAACGACCAAATTTTTATGATTATCGTGTCAGTTTTTTTATTGTCTAATTAATATATCTATAGAGGCAGATAGCCACATGCCATCCACGTATCCAATCGTATAACCGGTTTGTATCCAGGTTAGACTACAGTCTTAGACTTTGTGATCATTTAATTATCGCCTGTAAAGGTTAAACTTAGAGAGAGAAGGAAAAAGGGAATGTCTAACTACCTGAATGATCGTCATCGCAGTCAGCTCACTTAACTTTTCAGTTGAGTAATTTTACTGTCAAAAAACGGTAGTATCAAATTTTACAATAAAAATTATATCCGATATCTTATTAAGGATGACAAAATTGCATTTATGAGTTAGCTCATCCATACCATATTGTACGCAATAATAGAACTTATTTCGCTAGCAACAATTTACTTAAAGACAATTATAAGCATAAACTCCCTTCGATCCAAAATCTAAATATTTCTAATATTTAAATCTTGCACATAAATATAATTATTTTCAGCATTATTTATGATATTACATGTCCTACTCCTATCGTTGTTTTATATTTTACCCCACACCTATACTCTCAACTCCATCCACTTTTTATTTATTAAGAGACACCATAATTTTTATTATCATCCTTAATTACTACTAAATAACATATAAATAATTATATCTTAGAACCTAGATAATATAGACTATTAATTAAGATTGTCTTATTTATATGTAAGTGTATTTTAATTCGAGAAGAGCCGTCATATACTTTACAATGGCGTGTGCTTGTTATCTCTTCTCCGATTCATTATATTAGCATAAAAACTAGACTATATTTTATTTTTATGCATCATCCTTACGTAGATGTCAGGTTAATCGTCACTTTATCATTCCGATTTCCTCGAATGTCTCCAACAGGATATGCCCGTCTGTCCGATCCTAAATTCTTCATTCGTCCCGGTCAACATAAAGCCACCTTTCGCATCTTTCTCCCCCATATCAGCATAAATCTAACTTGACATTGCCCTAAAGATGGCACGTTACATAATTGTGGTTGACGTAGGAGCATACTTGTCAACTGGCACAGACAGGCTTACACTACAAACAACCTTACTAGTCGCTAGTGACGACCACGCATGTGATGGATGGAGACGGACGGCCACCACTGTGCTGCTTGCTGGTGACCCCTCCGCACACAAGTCCCCCCAAAAGTGCCCCAAAGTAACGCATCCACGCACTGTTCTTTCGGGGAGGAACCAATGCGTACGACGACCAGAAGCTTCGAGGGTGCTTCCATGGGAACTTGAGGGCGGGCTCCCGGTTCGGCTGCGTTCCACATGGAAACGACCGATCGATCAACGCCCAGCTCGCGTTCTCGCTTACGGGCGCGCGCGCGCGGCCGCGGAAGTCACGAACCCAACCCGTCTCAGCCACTAGCTGGCTTTGGCTACATCTACAAGCAGTGCCTATCTAGCAATCTAGCTGCAGAATTTTTCGCTCGTGTATGCGCCTCTCCGCATCTCGCTGTCCCGGTAGGTTCAGGCGCCACGATACAGTGGCAGCACCGTGTTCCCACGCGAAGGGAAAAATCATGCGTGCCCTGCCTGCGTGCGCACATGTGGGATTAGCTAGCGAGAGATCGAGGTAAATGTGTGAGGGTATTACCACTTAAGTTACCAGATCGATGCGACGCGACGCGACGCGATGCGAGAGGATTTGAGATCAGGTGGGCAACTTGACCACTCACCGACTTACGTTGTACAGACTAGCTTGGGTTCGGCGACCACGCATGCATGATTGACAGTAGTTCCACACTCGCTGAGAATCATGATCGAGAGATCCAGCGCGTTTGTGCAGTGTGGTCATATACCGATATATACGTACGACGTGATCGATCTACGTCAAAAGTACTTCGCTTCTTCGTCGATCTCGGAGCATCATGCATAGTCCGGCCGGTAGGTGCTCAACAGCTCGATCGGCGCCTCGAAGTGGCATGGTGCTAACTACTATACGTACGTATTGGGCACGTTGCCATATTATTAGCACGGCAATTTCGTCTACTTGTACTGCTTCTTAGCTCCAGCGCCCTACTGCCGGTAGAGCCGCTAGCTCAAGGGCACCGATCCATTACATAGTGGCTTAATTTTCACTTAAATAAAAAGAGTTTTACTTCCATCCTTACTTTTGTACCTCGAGGTACCAAATCGTTTCGTACCATTGGATTAGCTAAGTAGGTAGGATATGCATTGTTGGATCCAACGATCAGAAATGATTTGGTACCGCAAGATACCAGTACCTCGAGGTAAAAAAAAACGATGGGAGTAAAACTCAAACAAAAATATTGGATTAACCTTAGTATGATTCAGAGTAGTTTACCACTTTAATTACCGTGCACTACTACGGGTTCTAACTGGATTTTTTGTTTTATTAGACCAGAGATGATTCAATATTCTTAGTTACTCGTTCGGTACTTTAATAGATAACATCATTGAGATTTTTACATGTTTGACCATTCGTTTTAAAAAACTTATGTAATTATTATATATTTTGTTGTAGTTAGATTTGATTTTTTTACGGTGCTCCAAGATTGTTTTGGCCATCCATTTTACGTTGATCTAACGCTTGATATTGGTATTACCTCCTAGGAGTTAATAGATCTTTAAAAAGGAAATAAATAATATGTTGTACTTGCTATTTACAAGAATGGGAACTAATTATTGTGATAATTCCACCTGCTATTTCTCTATTTCTAATTCAAATCACATTATCTACTAAATTTCAATTTTAAAATCACATATAGATCGAAAATGAGTAGTTCAAAATTATAAGATCAAATCACATCCGAAAATTTAAATTAATCTGGTATTCTTAATTTTTTGGTGAAATTTTAATGATAATTTTATAGGAGCACATTTTTCGTTTCTTTTTCAAATATTTAAAATTTCAAATCATTGTTCCTTGTTTGTTCCCATACAAATATATTTTAGATGAAGTACAACTCATGTTTTCTTGGCTTTACAACAACATTTTATATATGGTTTAAATACACTGCAAAATTTATTGCCTACCATATAGCTGCCAATTCGGTGCCTCCGTGGAGCCTAATTTCCTTCGTGCATGGCTAAGATGGAAAGTGTAATAGTGTGCATTAATGTATCAATAATTCCTTTTGTTATTTATTAATTGAGAGAATAAATTTATATGTTTTACAAAAAATAAATCATATATTTAAGGGCTGAGATTTACCACTGCCTCTCCTAGGAGGTAATGTGCAGTATCTTAAAATGACTCATTAGATTTATTACCAAATCTATTTTAATTACAACTTAATTTCTTTTTGCATATTTTTTAATAAAACAAAATAGTCAAACATGTGACGAAAAGGTTACGACGCCATGCGTTAAAATACAGAGGGAGTACTAATTATCGTTTACCACGTGATTAACTGTCTCACGATCATCATCATACCGGCGCGTAATCATGGCAAGCCCGACCGTAGTAACAAAACTGCGAAAAGGACAATTGAGCAGAGGCGCACATTACGTACATACGTCAACGGAGTGCAACAACGGTAAAAGCCACTGGCTAATTAATTAGCTCGTTCAACACGACAGCCATCGACACACGGTATTAGCGAAGAGAGAGTGAGTGATATTCGGTTAGTTCTCTCGCCGGGAGGAGCACCACTCTTTGTGCCTGCTTGGTAGCTTTTTTATTTTTTTTGCTGTTTCTTATAGCTAAAAATACTTGGCTGGAGTAACGACAGGTAATTTTCAGAATAAAACTGGTTTTGTACTTCTACTTACAAAAGGACAAATCGACAATATAAAACCTTTTAAAGTAGGAGTACGTTCCAAAATGAGTGTTGATGCGTCTTGGCGGTGGAGAAGGGGAGATGAGGCCCAGCACGGCCTAGGAGGATGTTTTTGGGTATATGGACCCTGTTGGCCCATTGTCTTTAGGCCTAAATAGATTTCAAGTTTACCTCTCACCCCTTAATAAGGCAAAATAGAGTTCTGTGAAGAATGATGACTAGAGTCAACGACGAGGAGAGCTTACATGAACATCACAGATTGGAAAAAAAAAACGAAGTTGGGATCTGCTCTTCACTAACTTGCTTAACTTGTGGATTTAATAGCAGGTGAGTCATATATATCAGGATGATGTTTTTAGTAATGTTTCTGCTGCATGCCTGCATAGTACTCGACAGGATCCTGAATTCCTGATGCCAAAAAAACGAGTTCAAGAAAAACGTTTCGCTAGAAAGTGGATAAGTGGATCCTGTTTCGATTGCTGGATTGGTGGATTTTGGCCAAGTTGTAGAAATAGGTTAAAAATCACATACATAAAAGAACTTGGCATTACACCATTTTACCGATTATTTTTATTTAAAAACCAATGATTTGATTACTGGAGTTTGATAACCCAGCGCCTTGATATCGAATGATAATTAAGAAAAACCTAAAATTTAGTGCGTGAGAAATTTGCCAGGGATGTTGCATGGACATTGTTGACATTACATATATTAACAAGTTGTTTTCTAATCATAGCGGCTTAGCTTATGAACAAGAGTTCATGCCGATTAAAACCTACTGCTACCTTCGTTCCAAGATATATAAACATTTCCATCACGGGCCGGTAACGGCGGTAAGTGGGCCTTTCTTGGGCCGAAACGGCACGCTGACAGCCCGGTAGCCTGCGAATGGCTTGATAGCCCAATAAGATATACTGTAATAGCCTTATGAGGCATGCCGGATTGCGCCGGCCCAGTGGAGAGATCACCGCAACGAGAAGCGGCCCGGCCCCGCCCCGTCCGCCCGCTCGCCCGCCGGCCCGCCGCATCGCGTCTTCTCTTCTCTCCAAAACCCTAAAGCAAAGCCTCCCTTTTCCCTTCTCTCTCCTCCTCCTCCTCCTCGACGCGTCGCAGGCGGTGCTGCTCCTCAAACTCCAGCAATGGCGCGAGTCCGCAACGTGAGTGCCTCCCCTCAAATCGAAGCTCCTCCAAAATCTGCATGCATCGTTTGCTTGAATTGTTGTTCGGTTTGGTTTACCTGTGGTGTTGAGCAGAAGAACGGGCGGCGCGGCGGCGGCGGGGGCGGCGGCAAGGGCAAGGGCGGGGGCGGCAAGTGGAAGATGCCGGCGTCGGTGGCGCGGAAGCAGCAGGCGGCGATGGCGAACGTGGACCAGGTCAGCGGCGCGAGGATCCCCAAGAGCTTCGTGTTCTCCCGCGGCAAGCTGCCCTCCACCCTCCGCCACCTCCAGCAGGACCTCCGCAAGGTCATGCTCCCCTACACCGCCCTAAATCTCAAGGTGCCATATCCTTGCTCTTCCTCCGTCGCAGCACCAATCCATTGTTGAGATGTCTTGGCGTGGTCACGAGCCGCAATCCTGTGTTTTTCCACTGAAACAATCAACAGGAGAAAAAACGGAACAACCTTAAGGACTTCATCAATGTCTCCGGGCCACTGGGTGTGACACATTTCATGATCCTCACAAATCCCAAGAGCTCGCCGCACTTGCGCTTGGCGACGACACCTCAGGGTCCTACCTACACATTTCAGATAAAGGAGTATGCTCTCGCTGCTGACATTGCAAACTCACAGAAGCGACCAAGGTGCCCCCCAGAGATATTCAAGAACTCACCTCTGGTATATGCCGTTGCTTTTCTTCTTGTGGTTTTCGTAATAGCATCGTTTGGGATACTGCGACCTGATATCTTACTTTGCGGAATCATGTGGTTTTGGCAGACCGTACTCGGTGGCTTTGGGGGTCTTGACAAGCCTTACAAGAGTTTGGTTGAGTTCTTTAAGTACATAGTCCCCTCTGTTGATCCAGCAACTGTAAGTAGCAGAGTTGTATCTTCAGGATGGAACTTAATTGTCTTATTTTCTAGCATATGTAAAATGATTTTATGTTTTACATGGCAGGTTAAACTTTCAACCTGTCAAAGAATTTTGTTGTTACAATTCGACAAAGAAAAGGAAATTATTGATTTCAGGCATTACTCCATCAAGCTCCAGCCTGTTGGTGTTACCCGCAAGATTAGAAAGCTCATGCAGAACAATCAAGTGCCAGACCTAAGGGAACTGAAAGATGTTAGCGATTATGTGACAAAGTAAGGATTAACTCCTCGTTTAAATTAAGTATAATGGGGTATTGTGAAGTATCTTAGAAATATGTTAACACTCTGCTGCTTTAATCAGTTGTGAATAAAACATTGTTAAGGAGAAATGCAAAATTGCAAACAAAGACTCAAATTTATTAGGAAACCCTCAATGGTTTAAAATGATGAAATCCTCGGCAGCATTGCTCTGTAGATGCTTTGTATCTAACATCCAGGACATATGTAGAAATTATAGAATGTGTGAGAATTCTAACTCCTCCTTTGAGCGACCTGACAGTTAAAATAAAATGGTCTTATCTAATATAGCATCACAACACTAATAGCCATCACAGATTTCTCAACAAAAGTTGAAAGTATTATATTCTAGACCAGCTTGAGGATTAATATGCAACTATCCACTGTGCTGTCACTACAAATTAGCAATTCATTGGGGATATGTGATCTTGTTTTTGGAAGAGCATAGAACCATTAGTCAATTTTGTTAAATATTTTCATGTTTGAGAATGGAAATGAATCTATTCTAGGTGTTTGCTATCTGAGTACATTTATTTTGATAATGAAATGCAGAAAATGGGTCTGGTTTTACTTGCCCTCTTTATGTTTTATTTTTATAATGTTCCCTGTCCGTGTACTGCTCCATTTGCCAGAGCTGGATACGGATCAGAAAGTGAAGCTGACGATGAAGCAGCAACTGTAAATCTAGCTAGTGATGTTGACAAATTAAACCGAGCATCCAGAAAAAGCGCAGTCAGACTCCAGGAGATCGGACCAAGGATGACACTGCACTTGGTTAAAGTTGAATCTGGGTTATGTTCAGGAGCTGTGCTATACCCTGAACCTGGTGAGTTTCCTACATGCTGTGGTGCTTTGCAGAAATTCATGTGAAATGTGTCTTTGTGTTTTTTTTATCTTTTCCTTTGGTTCATTTTGCCCCCTCATAATACAGTAGCCAAAGAAGGGGCAGAGGAGGAGGGAAAAGATGTTGACGAAGAGATAGGACAAGAAGATGAGGACTTAATGGATTCATATGATGACTCCGAGGATGAGTCAGAGGAGTAATTTGTATGGGATTGAGGGAAGCACTAGCCGAACTGCCTAACGAGGATCTCCAGCAATTTGAAGCCTCCACACAGCCGAGGGAGATGCAAAGATTACCCTGAGTCTGCGTTTTTCCGCTAAAATGATAGGCCTTTAGTAATGTAATGTGCTTACGTTCATCCCAGTTTTGTGATATGGTTTGCAGATTTAAGCATAGCGATCACAACAAAGTTTAGTGGTACTGTTCTGAGAACGAACATTTTTGACCGTGATGTGGCTCAGGGTCGCGGTAAGATGACCAAAATTCTTCTTTGCTCGCTGTGATGTATTACATATTCTGAAGGCAGTCCTGGCTGTTTGGATGACATACTCAATTTGTCTAAGGTTGCCATAATATTTTAGCTAACTTGCCTAAGATTTGGCTAACAAAATAGAGTCACACTTTAACTAGCATGTGATAAGTGTGTCACACTTTTTATATCATAGATATGTGGGCCATGAAAATAGAATCTTAGTCACAAGTGTTAAATTTGGCTAACTTGAGGTAGGGCAAACTTAGGCAAGTTATGGTAATTAACCAAACAAGCCCAATTTTGCAGCTAATGTTAGCCAAGGCATGTCACAGCTTTGCAACTCCCTCTTTTCGCTGGTGATTATAAGCTAAAATTTAAATTTTTAATATTAAGTTTGGAGTTGATTTTGAGGTTTTTTTACCGATGTTTTGGTCTTAGCTTTTAGATCGCTAAGAATACACGTGTAAAAATAATTTTATTCGTGAATTTTTATTTATAAATATGTTATTTTTTCATCGGTGATACGATAATCAGCCTAGTGTTACCTTCGCTCCACGACATATTACATTGTGTTTCGGCTATCTCTACGTATGTGGATGCTACGTTCATACGCATACTAGTAAATTTCAACCCAAAACATATTCATTGATTTTCTCTCATTTTCTATCATGGAACAGAGGGACTGAGGGAGTAGTAGACTGGAACATATTGATAGATTTTCTGTCATGGAAGAGGGAGTACTGAGCGGAGAATGCTTGAATACTAGAATAGGACCCCGCGTTTACGCTCATGCTCATGTTTATAATCTAAAATTTAAATTTTTTTAACTTTAAATTTAGAGTAATTTTTATGTTTTTTATTGAAGTTTATTTTTTAGCATTGACTTTGTATCGTTTATATCGCTAAGAATACACATATAAATTTTTTATTCATAAATTATTTTCGTTTGTAAATATACGGTTTGGCTTCTTTCATAAAACACCCAAGCAATTGCTCTATAGTGTTCTCCTTGCGTACCCTATGAACTGCATGGCTCGGCGCTTAGCTTTTTTTTTTCTTTTTATAAGCACAAGTAAAACAGTTTTTAACGATCAAAAATAATTTTATGTATATAATTTTTATACGTGTGTTCAGTAGTCTAAAAGTAAAAATTAGAAAAGAAACAGCGGCAAAAAATTCCTCGAAAACACTTTTAAATATAGGTTAAAAATTTAAATTTTAGTTTAAAAAACATGTATGTAAGTGAAATAGCGGGGGCTGAGGGGGCGTGGTCTAAGATCAACGTGATCGGCGCGCATTCGCGTGCTTCACCCTAACGAATCAGCGTGCAACTGTACAATTCTTGGGGCAGCCACGCATTATTTCGAGATGAAATTAAAAGGATAAAAATTATAGCAAAGTTCATATATAAAAATATTATACATAGAAATATAACAGAATACACGTAGAAATTTGCACATATATACCATCTAGATGATATTTTGTAGGTATTAATTTTGTGCATAACCTTACATATATAATTTTATGTATGAAATAAATTGAAATTATATACAACCTTTGTACCATGGTCAAATGTTCACGCACACTTTATATATATATATATATATATATATATATATATATATATATATATATATATATATATATATATATAACTTTCTACATATAAATATTCTACGTATAAACTTCCACATATGAATATTATATACACAAATTTTATACATATAAATATTATATACACAACTTTATGTATATAAATATGAGACACATGAACTTTATACATATCAATATATAAATATTATATGTATAGACTTGTCTGGTAAAAAAACATGGTGGGCTAAAATAAAAAAACTGACAAAGAGTACAAGACCTAAAAAAACACATTCGCGATCTCTTGAAATGCTAGCGTTCGCGCAAGAGCCATTTCCCTTCATGGAGGCATGGAGCAAGGCAGGCCAGATGTTTACATTACATATGGGCAGAGGATATTTTCACATTACACGGGCAGATGGGCTGGTTTGGTTCAGGGGTGACGGCAGAGTTGAAGCCGTGTAATACTTTTATCTTTTTTTTTTCTTCTTATGTTTATAAGTTGAAATTTAGATTTATTAATTTTAAAGTTTTTTATCGTAGTTTATTTTAGCTTTTATTTTTTATCGGTATTAGAACACGTATAAAAAATTTGATTATACATGTACCATCAGACCTTTTGTTTTAAAAAGCTGAACAATGACTCCTAGGTGCTGCTAAGCTGCTTGCTCGGCTATTCCAACGCGAATTTCCTTCTCCTACTGTGCGGATCGGACACGCCACCCACGACTTCACGCCACAGCCACACGTGTGGCTTATCTCAGGGCTCTACGATGGTGGTTGGGAAAGACGTGTAACCTGCACTAATTTGCGAGACGAGCCTACATGATGCCACAGTAAATATTTACTGATTATAGATTAATTAGGTTTAAAAATCCATCTATCAGATTAACTCTTATTTATGAAATTCCTTTTTATTAGTTTATATTTAATAATAATTAAATTAGTGTTCAACATCAAGGCCGCGTTCTTTTCCTGTAGTTAGTTAACTTATCCTCTTGTTTATCGCGCGCACGTTTCCCGAATGGCTCAACCGTGTACTTTTTGTAAAAAATTTCTATAGAAAAGTTATTTTAAAAAATCATATTAATTTATTTTAAATTTTTTTAATAATTAATAATTAATTAATCATATACTAATCTATCACTATGTTTTTCGCGCAAAATAAGTTAACTTACCACGGCTCCAAACGAACGCGGCCCAAATGTGACACGAAGTAACAAAATTTTAGACTCATCTAGACACCCATAAGGTTAACACTTCCCTAAAAACGAAACTGACCCATGGTTAACGAATTGATCGCAGTTTGTCATTAACACCGGCGTGGCGGCTCGAGCCTCGCTTCCGGCGTCGGCAAATCCAGAAGGCCTCCGAATCCGATCGAGCCCGAAGCTTTCTTCTTCGGCAATCCAAATCGCGCTCGCTCCGCCCAATGGCGGCCGCCGCCATCTCCCACCTCCGCCGGGGCGCGCAGCGGCACGCGCTCCTCTACCTCTCGGGACGCCGCTACTCCCCCGCGGCGGGGTTGGCGCCCCTCGCCGCGGTCGCCGCCCGCCGCCTTCTCTCCACGTCGGTGGAATCCGGCTCCGGCGCTTCCTCGACGGGGGAAGGCTACAAGCCGCCGCTCTTCGACCCCTTCCGCGCTGCCAGCCTCGCCTCGTCGGCCCCGTCAATAGAGTCACCCCCCATCGAGGAGCTACCCGACGATGCGCCGCCCCCGGAGGAAGAGCCTGGGCCTCCTGCGGCGTCCGAGAAGGATTCGGTGGCGTGCCAGCACGAGTTGGAGGGTCTGAAGGCCTGGGTGGAGACGGTGAGGAGCAGGGTGGAGTCGACACAGGAGAAGGAGGCGTGGAGTCTGCTCGGCCGCTCCGTCGTGAACTACTGCGGCACCGCAGTGGGGACGGTGGCGGCGAACGACCCATCCACGGCGAGCCAGATGCTCAATTACGACCAGGTGTTCATTAGGGACTTTATCCCGTCGGCCATCGCGTTCCTCCTCAAGGGTGAGGGGGACATCGTGAAGAACTTCCTGCTCCACACTTTGCAACTCCAGGTCAGTTGCCACTCGCCCGAACATTGGAATAAATGCTATGCTATCCGTGGTAATATATTTTGTTATGCATGTTTAGTTGAATGTAGCTGTGGTAATGTGCGGTAAGCTATAAAGCTTGGCTATGGATCAATTCCATTGTGACGATAGTGGAAAGAGAAAATCTTCTGTATAGTATACTTTATAATAGCCTTTCTGGATAATACTAGCAATTGTTCTAATAAACTCTTGAGTAGATTCTGATCATTGCATTTATTGCAGCAATGTCAAATATTCTTGCACCAGAAACTTGAGTATTAAGTAACACAAAAATACTTCAATTACAACCCAGCATATTTTTTTCTGACTTGACAATTCTTTTTGGTCGGACTTCAAATGACGACTTGTTTGAGTACGAGCATTTTGATGGATCTGAATTTATGTACTATATTTGCTAAATTGCCACTGATGTACATTTGTCATGATATGTCATATGTGCCTCTGTTATATAACTAGCAATATACCCGTGCTAACGCTACGATCTAATTTAATAATGTAAATAAGATATTTTAAATTCTTTTAAATGCAACCATATAGAAACCAAACATTCGAACTTATTTGCATAATTGGTGTTATTCTCTTCACAGTTGACATAATTATACCATCCTATTACAAACGATAATGTACCAATATGTATGCGCACACACATAAAATACTCTAATCAAGTAGCATTTTTAATATAAAATTAGTGAAGTAAACAAAAGTATCATTAAACATGTGTTAGTGTAACAGATCAACTGTGGAAGTGGTGTTGCACCAAGCATCTTCCAACATACATTGCTACTATGAAGGACAAATGTGTTAGCCACAGGAGTGCTACTGCGCCATTTGCCCACCAACATTCATTGTGGTTAAGAACGATACAGGCAACAACAGTGTGATCCACCAATCTCCAGTGATTCAGGGAAATAGTTTGTCTTGTGTATAGAAACTCTCTTAATATAGAAATAGTATATCAAATATTATCCATCATAAATTAAAGATCCTTATATGGAAAAAATAATTAAATATATAAGATTTAAGAACGAAAATTCTTAAGTAGTGATCCTTCCACAATACGTTGTTGACTTTCCATACTAAAGGTTTATGTTAAATGGAAACATTTACTTATCATAAGGAAAGGAGGATCTGGATCATTAAACCTCTTACAAATGTTTTAGACCGTCGGATATGTCATACGATGATGATGATGAGTAAAACGAGTTGATGCTTTATAGGGTAGATAGTACTATAATCTTGTTGTGACATTTTCTTGTTTGTTGACCTAAAAGTTCATTATGGTTTATTTAAATGTAGCTATTTGAGTAAATATGGTTTCTTTTCATTTTTGGCAATGGTACATGACTTAAGGAGGTTATCGTTGATATTTTTTTCTAGGCACATTCCTAGTGTTACACACGGTGCTCTGCTTCATCATAAATTTTTAATTGTTGTGCATATGCAATGCATAACATTTTCATACTAAGCTGCATCTAGAATCAGAACACAGTACCATTGATGATTCCTGCATGGCAACATTTCTGCTTGACCAAGTTTTCTACTGATACTCAAGATGCATTATTATATCAGTTGGTGTGGCCTAGGGCTACTATAGGTGGTTCTACATGGTTATCTACTTGTCTATACATGCAAGGTTGACATAGTACAAGGGACAGGTATAGGAAGTGATGTTACCATTTAGCATCAAGTGATTCAAGTGCTAGCCATAGCCCATTCAAATCAAAAACAAAGAAGAGTACTGTGATACTGCTTGACAGCTAGAACATGGTATTCTGTAGGGACGGCTCCACAGAGAGATACCATGTTGCAAATCTGCAATACTTGAATTGTGTTATATGTCTGAAACGTTTAGAACTTTTGAGTCTGAAACCAGAAATGACAGCAAGGTTCAAAATAAATTTTACCAATTTCTGTCAAGTTTCAAAGATAAACTTCAATCTAAAGAAATTTTAAACTAATTAAAAAAACTCTTTACTGGGTTCAAAATCAAATTCTATATCTTGTCATGTTTCAGAACATAATTTGGCTCTCTCGCCAGATGAAGACAAGGACAGGGTAATTCCATTATGGATGTGAGATTTGGGGCATTGAAGCACAGAACTATGGCTGCGTTCTTCTTATAGATGAAGATAAAATAAAAGATTTTTTGGACTTTTGTTGTACCTATTTAATGGTATAAACAGTAGAATTATCTGCTACAAAGTTGAAAATCTATTTTAGAAATACGCGATGATGAACTGCTATATATTTTTTTTTGGGGTAAAAGATACACTGTTTAGCAGTCCGGAAGCATGCGCGCAAAAACCAAGGAAAAATCTATGTAAAAGAATGCAATCAGTCTCAGGCCCCGTCTAGTTCCCAAAAATTTTTGGGAGGGGTCACATGGACACGTACGGTCACATACTTAAAGTATTAAACGTAGTCTAATTACAAAACAAATTTCAGATTCCGCCTGAAAACCGCGAGATGAATCTTTTGAGTCTAATTAATCCGTCATTAGCACATGTTGGTTGCTGTAGCGTTTATGGCTAATCATGTCCTAATTAGGCTTAAAAGATTCGTCTCACGATTTCCCCCATAACTGTGTAATTAGTTTTAATGTTCATCTATATTTAATATGCTCTATTTAGATGTTTAAAGATTCGATGTGATGTTTTTGAGAACTAAACAAGGCCTCAGAGTGTGGATTTTGGCTACATGCCACCACCAATGACCAAACTGGTTGCTGCCTGTTGTCACTTGGACAATGTTGTGCTTTTGCCTTTTATGATATTCATTCATGATTTTACCGAGAACAAATTCTTAGTAAAACCTTATGCAATGTTTTCAACCAGCACTAACTGATCTTGGGATACTGTTAAAAATCACTTATTACTTTAGTTGGTTTTTAGTAAGTTAGTTAACGCTGGTTTAATACTCTGGTAACAAGTAGGAGTAGTTCTAAGCTGTAACTCACAACATGAATATGTTCTTTTGAAAAGAAGAGACACACTCATACTTATGCTGAAAACATGCTCTATAACTTCAATAATAGGTCCACTAATGTATCCAAACCCCTGAGAATAGTATCAATCAAATTTCCAAAAATATATATCTATTTATGGGGGATAGTATGAAATGCTGCATTGTGCACGATTCATTACATCACACTGCTATCTCATCTATGGTAAGCTTGGTAGCTGAAGATTCGAGTTATTTCCTTTCTTTTATTTTGTATCATTCTTAAAATATATGATCATTTGGTGTTTTTTGAGAGATAAGTCACTGATTTTTGAACTTGTCAGAGTTGGGAGAAGACAGTTGATTGCTACAGTCCTGGTCAGGGATTGATGCCTGCTAGTTTCAAAGTTAGATCCATACCTCTGGATGGAAACAGTGAAGCATTTGAGGAGGTTCTTGACCCTGACTTTGGAGAGTCAGCCATTGGACGTGTTGCGCCAGTTGATTCTGGTGAGTAAGCTAGGCATGCTCATGCTGTACTTTTGAAGATAATACTTATTTTGGGATACTTTATACCATGTCTGTTTATAAGGTCTTTGGTGGATAATCCTGCTGCGGGCATATAGTAAAATTACTGGCGACTATGCACTACAAGAAAGGGTTGATGTGCAGACAGGCATCAGACTAATCCTGAATTTATGCTTGTCTGATGGATTTGACATGTTCCCAACATTGTTAGTCACTGATGGATCATGTATGATCGATCGACGGATGGGAATACATGGGCATCCTCTTGAGATCCAGGTAAGCTAATGCTTGACATTTGATTTTGACATACTCATGCTTTCAGTGGTTACCAGGCTGGTTATTTTTCAAGTCCTACTCACAACTAACGTAGTTGTATTTGACCTTATAATATCTATTTTGCAGTCTCTGTTCTATTCTGCTTTGCGATGTGCCCGTGAAATGGTCAGTATAAATGATGGATCTAGCAGCTTGATACGTGCCATCAACAACAGGCTCAGTGCTTTGTCATTTCACATAAGGGAGTACTATTGGGTTGATATGAAGAAGATAAATGAAATTTATCGCTACAGGACTGAAGAGTATTCCCATGATGCTATCAATAAATTCAATATCTACCCAGAACAAATACCTACTTGGCTTGCAGATTGGATTCCTGAAAAGGGTGGTTACCTTATAGGAAACCTACAACCAGCTCACATGGATTTCAGGTTCTTTTCTCTTGGAAATCTATGGGCAATTATATCTTCTCTAGCTACTCAAAGGCAAGCTGAGGGTATCCTGAACCTCATTGAAGCTAAATGGGATGATATAGTTGCAAATATGCCTCTCAAGATATGTTACCCTGCTCTAGAGTATGAGGAATGGCGTATCATCACTGGCAGTGATCCTAAAAACATGTAAGCAATTGAAATTTTATTTTTTACGATGGCTATATCACTTGTTTTGTGCTGATATTGAAACCTAAATTTGCCAGGAAGTACTATTAACATTAACCAGAATGGATTGCTTCGGTATTTGATTTATTTCTTTATACACCTGTTATTGCAGGCCCTGGTCATATCATAATGGTGGATCTTGGCCTACACTGCTATGGCAGGTACATTTGACATACCACTAACTTTGTCTAATATTTCCTCTGATTGTAAGTTTAATCATCTGTGTTTGTTAATTTAGTTCACCCTAGCCTGTATCAAGATGGGTAGGCGTGACTTAGCACAGCGAGCTGTTGAAGTTGCAGAAAAGAGGCTCTCAGATGACAAGTGGCCAGAATATTACGACACAAGGACAGGAAGGTTTATTGGGAAGCAGTCGAGGCTATATCAAACTTGGACTATTGCAGGATACCTTAGCTCTAAAATGCTTTTAGCCTGTCCAGAATTGGCATCCATACTGATATGCGAGGAAGATCTCGAACTACTGGAAGGTTGTGCATGCAGCGTGAACAAGAGTGCACGAACCAAATGCTCGCGTCGTGCAGCAAGGTCGCAGGTTCTTGTGTAATGCCACACTTGTGCTTGACTACCGAGATGGGCACTGCTCATCCTACTCTGTTGTAAAGGACTTTTACGGTGCTCTAGTTAGCTTAGTTACTTCACCAGGGTGGCCACCTGTGCCGGCTATTTTGGCAAGCTTGTGGCTAATCCATTCATATAAGAGTATCCGTTTGTATGTACATTTTACCAAATCAAGATTGCATACTACACAAAGCCGATTAACTCAAGTTGATTGGCCCTTTGTAAACTGATGTAAATATTGCCACTTTGTGATCAACATATGGGCGAATGTTTCTGACAGTGTTCTTGCTCTTGCCTCTGATAAAATAACTAGTGGTTCTTATTTCAGCTGACTGAGGGCCCAGAAGTGATGAGCGCCAGCACGCCGTCCAGCTGTTGCATCCAGCAATATTTAGGAGCAAGCAATCATAGGTCAAACTGTCAGGTCCGTAAATTCATACCAATTAAGCTCTTCTCCCCAGCCAGCTAATATGTGCATCCTGTCCTGTTCAAACATCGAGTAGTAAAGACTCGATTGCAGTCAAGATCTGAAATTGATTTTTTTTTTCACTGATGCTTTCTCTTTAAGTTCTCTGATTGGTCCGTGCATCCTCTGCCACTCAAATGAACAGGGAAAAATTCATATCTGGGGTACTTGATTCTAATTGCTGCTGCAACTTCTAATGGCTTCGTCCCCCCAAAAAACTAATTGCTTTGGACAACTCAGTCTTAATTTTGCTCTACTGGTGCGTATTGAGCATTTAACTTCTGCACAAACTGACTTGACAAATGGTGACCACTGAGTCTGACTGGCCACTTTTAAATGCTCTTACATTGCACTGCTTTCACTTATAATATGTAGGTGTTTTGTTACTGTTTGTTGATCAGAAGTTCATACATAACACAATCATGGCTTTGCATACTAGCAATAGGGTTGCACTGCCTTCTTTCAACATGCACTGGGAAAGCACAGGTGCTACCCTGCTGATCTACTCTGCCATTTATGTCTTGTTCACATCACCCGTAGGAGCCAGGCGGTTCCTAAAACTGTGAGGTCTCCCTTGCAGGAACGAATAAGATCCAGGCAAGATCTTTAGCTTGGCAATTGGTTTGTTTTGAATGAAGGTTAGCGACTCTACGAACTGCAATATTTATGGTGCAATTTTATGATCATACGTTACCCATTTATGGTTATTTCATGAAGTGTCACTGGGCTGCTCTGCAGGATCAGCTGAATACAGTTGTTGGGGGGAGCAGAGGAGCATTCAACAAAATCTGGACCTAAGAAGAAGAAACTAAAGTATGGTAAGTCTTCGAAAGCTAATTCCATGAAAAATAAAGAGACATTGGAGTGTTTACATCGAGTTAGTGATCATGGAGTGTCACAATCGTCTAAATAGATGTCATTTAAGGGGTTTCTTGGGCTGGATAGGTTTGTAACTGTACCTACCTTATAGATTTCGACTGCCAAGAGAGTGAGGCTATCTTTTGAGAATCGTGTTGCGAGAGTTCTCTTTTCAAGGAAGATGCAAAAGATATGGCCATTAAATCTGGAGCCGTTTGCATGCGTGCATTAGATTTTGACTAGTCGGGTTGCTGCAGCAGTAATACCCTCCAGAGTGTTGCATGCTTTCAATGCCTGTTCTGAGTCTCCCTGTTGGGCAAAGTTTAAAATGCAGTAGCATTTCTTTTTCTTTGCTACTGTTTCTGTTCTTGCAACTGTTTCTGGACATGGCGTGGATTCCTGCCTATCTGTTGCTTGCGCACAGTAGCTGCTCGCTTCACTGTTTGAATTCAATCCATTTTGTCCACTTACCACTAACTTCTGAGCTGAAAAAACTCAGGCTTTGCGCCCTTAGCAAGCATGCATGCATGCATGAACCTTCAAACGTTTTGGTGCGTAAATGTCGCTGCGTCTACAATCCTTCAGCAGAGGGGGAGAGCAAAAAGGCATTTAAGGACAAAACTATACCCCCTGTGTGTAGCAGCTGTCCAATTGTGCCAGGGTATATAGGGGGATTGTTATTTCTCTTTCGAGGGGACAGATGGAGGCGGTGGGTACCTCATAAATGTCCATAGAGCTTCATGGGTGTCATATTTTACGAATGTTTTCATATGTTACTCCATCAACCAATCTTTCATCTCTAAAAATATTTTATGAAATTAAAGAACTGTAGGTATCTGTGACGGTGGAACTTCGTTTCAATTTAGGCCCTAAAAAATTTCTTCAAAAACATCACATCGAATCTTTGAACATTTAAATAAAGCATTAAATATAGATTAACCAAAAAACTAATTGCACAGTTATGTAAGAAATCGCGAGACGAATTTTTTAAGACTAATTAGTGCATGATTAGCCATAAGTGCTACAGTAACCAACATGTGCTAATGGTAGATTAATTAGACTCAAAAGATTCGTCTCGCGGTTTCCAGGCAGAATCTAAATTTTTTTTTGTAATTAGACTACGTTTAATACTTCAAATGTGTGTTCAAAAACTTGATATGATATTTTTGCAAAAAAAAATTTTGCAAACTAAACAACCCTTTACTGAATGTCTTCCTTTGCTAGTGTTCTCTGTTATTTTCCTGGTGCATCCGGTGGAGATAGTTTTTTGCTTCTTGCATTTTAAAAATATTTTACAAATAAAATGTACTAGTGTTTTTACCTTTTGTAACACTATACTGATGGCAATTAAAACTGGAACGGATGTGGACTGATGAACACCATTGTTCCGGTAATACTTCTGCATTTTAAAAATGTTTGTCACGGAAAGTGAAAAATGAATGATGGCATGAAATTTGAAGTGGCACAAATGGAACTTAGATGTTAGATCTCATATAACTTGATAACAGCTTGAGTATTTGCATTAATTCACTTGTCATGCTTCCTGGAGATTATATCTTGCTGTGTTCTAAATTCTGATGTGTGATTGTGATGAAAAAGCCAAACGACATATTTGTAAATGAAAAAAAATATGAATACAAATTTTATATACATATTCTTAGCGACCTAAAAGCTAATGTTGTAAAATAAACTTCGGTAAAAAAACAAAATCAACTCTAAATTTAAGGTGGAAAGTTTAAATTTTGGCTTATAAGCATAGGCATAAGTGTAAAGAAAGGGGTGAGGTTTTCCTTTCTTGTTTCCCCTATTTATTTTAGGTCTTTTAGTGAATACCTTTTCCCTTCATTCTTATTATTATTGTTATTGTTATTGTTATTGTTATGATGGAATAACTGGACAACTCTTGGTGGCTTCCACACAGGAAAGTGAAGTCTAAGGCAATGATACTTTCATAGCCTTTGAGCTCTGTGCTATTTTAGTCTCTTTACACTACAATCTTACCCATGTGAAGAGCACCAACTCAACCAATTCGATCAGCGCATGCAGTAACAGGCTAACAGCATGCATCAATAGGGCATGTGTATTAGTGTTGGCCATTCTGCAGCCCCCCATTTTATGCAACACCCATTATTCATGGTTGCAAGAATGGAAGGCATGCATGCGTCTTGTGCTGTGGAAGAACGGTAGGTTGCTTCATTCATGCCTTTCAATGTCTCATTTACTGTACAGACTTGAGTGAGAGTGCCCTGCCAATTAGATGTACCTGTCTGATCTGCCACTATGATACCAGGCTTCAATGGAGTAGTAGTACACTACTAGTACTGAATACATGTTTTGTAGTACTAGTAGAGTAGAGTAGCAGGCTAGTAGTTGTTCTGAGTACTGAATGCTGATAGACTGAAGATACTGTTGCAAATTGTCAAGTTCATGTAAGTAATTATACTCGCTGTCAATAACAAGAGCATCCCAGTAGAGTGATCAAATGATTCTCTATACCTAATTCTAGCAATTATATTCAAAAATAATTTTAAATAGAGTACTCATATAACTTAACATGACATCTAAATGGCTAAATCTGCTTTCTCAATGTCTAAATCTAGCAAATCTCCTCTCTCATCAAGCTGGATGGCTATTCGTATGTTTCACACGGGTGAGCTCAAACTTAATAAAAATGGATATGAAGAGACCATTGGAGGTGTTGGAGTTTTTACCAGTGTTCACATTACCGTGGTAACCATTGTCTCCGCCAAGAAACAACTTCGGTATACCACTAAGAAACAACTTCGGTATACCATGGTAGGGTTGTTCAAATTTGAGGAAAAATTTAAAAAATTAAAAAAACTCAGTATAAAAATATGTGTTAGAGATTAATTTATAATGAAGTTTGGTCAAGAAATAGATAAAAAGAATAAATTTATGACCGATTAAAAATTCATTAGTGAAAAAAGGAGGGGGAAAAGAAACTTTATAATAGTTTTTGAAAACAGACATGAGGATGGTATTTTCGATGGGATTAATTTGTAGATATGTATGGATATGTTTGTATATTGTTCGGTTAGGTTATTATGAAAAATAAAAATTGTAGGTATTACTCGTTAATTCATACCGTCTAGCTTCATATCTCAATTAATTTAGGTAACATTTGTAATTTTTAGAGGTATGTATACAATATAAACACATGATTTTTGGTATAAAATACATGATTTATTTGTTAGTTAAATGAATGCAGGTACATTATGGTAGATAAAATATCTGATCTTGTGTAAAATATGGAGAACTCTTGATCATATTTTTGCAAAAACATGTTCTAACCATCAAAATTATACTTAGCTACTAATTTTCTATTTTTCTTAAAATTTTATATTTTTTAGATTTAATTTATTATTTTTACCTCGGTTTATGCTATCCACGGTTTTCGCTCGAAACCGCACGATTTTGACCGCTTATCGCGCGATTTTAATTGCTTACCGCACGGTGTTGACTAACAAAGCTGCAGTAACCGTGGATTTTGAATTCAAAGTTTTTAAATTTAAATTTGCGCCGACATTCATGGTTTTCAATGTTACTGTGCGGTAACGACTAAATTGAGATTTGGATAATGGGATAAACAAATTTTAGCCTTGCTTGTGGAGATGCTTCCTCCAACTTGATAACTCTTATCGTTTTCACAACAACATGGTCTTTAAATTTATATTTAACTATATTATTTTATTAAAATATATACAAAAGGTAAACAAATGTTTATTTTTATTAAATTATTTTTTATGACTTATCTATACATGTTGTACTAGTGTTTTTAAACTCTATATTTTAAAAGTTATTAATAGTTAAAGTTTAAAAAGTTTGACTATATCCTTATCGAATTATGAAATTGAAGGGAGTACTACCATCGTCCCTAAATATATGGGATTTTGAGTATGTATTTGTATTGCCAAAATCATTGACAAAGATATTAAGAACCAAGATTTGATATGTTTTGCAGTAATTTCATCCCGTAGCATTAGAAAAATTAGAGGGACAAAAATGTATGTGCACATCTCAAAGGATTTTTCAAGAGTTTTGAATTGATGTAAAATTTCCTGTGGTTTCCTTTTATAACTTGTAGAAATAAAAAAAATCTTTTGTTTTCCAATACTACCAAATGACTTCTATAAGAATTAATCGTTAGGAATCTAAATATCTTGTTTTTTCTCAAATCCGGTTGGACCCTAAATAATGGCCTAATTTGAGTAACGATAGCAGTACTACATATATATGAGCTGCTTTTTGGCATTTTGCTCTAGGCATCCCGTTTCCTGAAGAAAGTCAGTGGTGTCAATGATTAACGAATTGACTGAAAAGGCTTGTGGAGCAACCTTCCCCACTACTTTCCTAAAGCGATGTGAGTGTACATGTATCCCCTGATTGCTGGTTGCATGTTTAAGTTGTCCGTATCTGTCTCTCTTCTGTTTATGTCAGAACAGCAACTTGACACTTTCTGTTTTATTGTTGTTTGCGTTCATTGTATCTTTCGGAACAATTTTTGTTTCGCTGGAACAATTTTTAAAACGAGCTGATCGAACCTTGTCACTTTTCTCTTATTTGTAGGGTTTTGAAGAACTTCAAGTCGCTTATCCCCTATTTTAATTTCGGAAAAATGTACTCCCTCTTTTTTTTTTCCGTATGCCCTTGTTAAATGAATTTAAGCTAGCGTTTCGTATGTGTAAATGTGGATCACTTCCAAAACTAAGGGTAACAAACTACTTCTAACTTATTAAACTCTTGTGCATGATTTTAAAACATATAAACAAGGTAACATTTCTCGTCTATAATAACTAATAAGTGGGTACGTAAAAATGTAATTTGTAGTTTTTTTTGCGCAACTCTAAAAGGTCCTCTGGAACCAATTTAGAATTGAAACCAAAGGAGCAGAATTTTTGATGCTTATAAACCAAAATTAACCTTAAATTTAAAATATTTTAAGTTTTTTTACCATAGTTTATTTTTTAGTATTTGCTTTTGGATCGCTAAAAATTTTATTCACAAACTATTTCTTGTTTGCAGATATGATGTTCGGCTTTTTCCATAAAAATGTCAAACAACCTCCCCTTGTTTAACAAAGCTGATCAAATCCCAACTAATTTAAGTCCTGGCATTTAAGGGATAGATCATACATACATGATCGAGTAGACTACAATGTTTTGTTCCATCTACTGCAATCCTGTTATAAGCACCTTATTACAGATGTTAGAGAGGTATATGTAGCGATGGGCTACTCAATTTACTCTATCGACTCTAGATTTCTATGAGTGCTGTCAATTGACACTCCCTGTAAATTTGTAATGATTTGCGTACTAGAGGTGTAACAAGATATTTTCTCTTTTTCTTTAGACAACTGAATCTATTATGCTAGGTCAGGATTGTACTGCTATCGTGGAGGTGCTAGTATCTATTCAATTATTTATCTATCACGAGGACACTTCATCCCTGGTCTATTAAAATTCACATAAATTTCGTCTCGGCAGGTCTAGATGTTCAGTAAACGACCAGTTAAGCCGCAAACAAAAGCGATCGATCCTTGCACGCATCCAAATATTTTTTTTTTTTGTTATTTGCGGACAAGATGCAAAAGCGAAAAGCGAAATCTAAAACTTTTAACTATGTCGAGTACACAGTCGAATGCTGTGACAAAAGTGTTGAGACAGAACTGAACCTTCTGTAGCGGCATAACAAAAACGAAATGACAGCACATAAACCGTGTAATATTGCATCTGCAGTGTTACAACGAGTACAGCGATAAGGGGGGCAAGGATCCAAATCGTTATCGAGTAGGACACAGCGAACTTATTCCATTCATGATGTGATACATGTCAAGCCACCTTACAGGTATATCTCCAACCTCACATGTGGTAACAGGAAACATCCTTTAGGTCTATCAGCTGCACTCTGACTCTGCACGAATGTATTGATATATCACGCAAGCGATAACATTGCGCGTACACTAGAATTGCCAGAGTAGACAGAATCTCATTATGAAACACTTAACAATATTATTTTTATTCCAAACACTAAAAATACATTATTCAAAACCATACATACAGCTCAGGAGGGATAGACAGAAAAAGAAGGCAAGAGATAGAAGCAAGATGAGAGATGAAAAAGAGAATTGGATGAAATCGAAAAATAAAAATTAAGAAAAGCAACATCGCAGTGTTGGGTCTTACAAGGTCAAGAAAAGGTCTTGCAAGGTCAAGAAGACCGAACCTTATCAAACCTAACATAAAGTGATGTAAAAAATATGAAGAAGGATGAGAATGGTAACTAGAAGAAAAGCTCAGTTAGGATAACGCCATGCTATTATTAGACATAAACTATTTTTATTAAAACTCCTTGTCCAAGATAAAGTTCATTGCTCATCCCTTGATGGAACAATACCCGCCTACATGGCTTGACTATCCCTAAACTCATCCTCTCCACCTGACAGACAGATAAATAGAAGCTCAACACAAGGTATCACAGTAATAGCTATATATAGCTTGAGTGCAAGCACAAACATATATGGAGAGAACAACACAAGAGATCAAGTGCTCTTACCGCAATGGTGTAGAGCTCCCCCGTGCGTTCCATCTGTCTCTGCGTCTCAAAACTGCAGGAAAACGGCGTCAAGTCAGCAACACGCAGACACAGCCTACAAGCGAGTGTTCGATCTCTACATAGCTAGAACTTAGAAGAAAGAGTTAATCGATGTTGCACCAGTGCACGAACCAAACCACACGAACCAAAAGTAGAAGCAGCAAGGAGAGGATGGAGAGGCTGGAGCGCAGGGGTAGCCTAGCTCAAGCTCATCAAGCAAGAGAGAGAGCTGGGTGTGAGGAGGGGTAACCCCATGGAGGCAAGCTGAGGGGGAGGGAGTGCGTGTGTATATATGCACAGAAGGTAGCTGCAGCGGATGGAGATTTTTAGAGCCAGGAAAATCTTTGAGGAGTTAAGCGGGGATTTGGTCTCGGGCTTTCCAAGAGATCGATGTGCTATAGCTGGCCGCTCTTGCTCTGGCCTAGTGGTCTCTAGCGTGTGAGATTCCCGAGCGCTTATATGGAGGAACCTGAGAGCAGGTACAACAGCAGGGCTATAAGCCAGCTATAAGTATATTTTAAAAAGATAAAAGGGAATATAATGAAGATGAGCTACTAATTTATAGTCAGCTATACACGGGCTCCAAGACAAAATGTGTGTATGACATGTGAGATCATATATTAATATTTTGTAAATAACTATTGTGAATTAGCTATTAAATTAACTATAGATAAATTAGAGCCAGTAGTTAACTATACTATTGAACTTGCTCTGAGAGATGCTGAGACAGAGAGACGGTGTGTGTGTCATTGTGTGTGTGGACGAGAAAGGCAATGCAGTATTGCAATCGCGGTACAATGGGTCGAGCTAGCCAGCCGTGGTCATGGTTGGCGTTGGACTGCCTCGCTCTCTCACGTATTTGCTCAGTTTATATAATTCGATTGTCATTAACTTTTGATATATTTAATATTTGACACACCAAAACAATATGCATATATATATTAGTCTTAAGAATACTTTTAAAAATCAATCATGTATTTGTTTCTATATATTATAATAGAAAATTTATTTTTTGAAACCATAATAGAAAATTTATAGGTAAAAGTAATCGTTAACAATAATAATACTAATACTGCTTCGAAAGTACCGGTGATGTAGCGCGATGTTGAAGGAAATATATATACACATACTACTCCGTCTCAAAAAAAGGATTTCTGAGTTTTCTAGTTTGAGTTTTTGACCATCCGTCTTATTTAAAAAATTTATTAAAAAATTTAAAAAATTAGTCACACATAAAATAACATTTATGTTTTATCATGTAGTAATAATAAAAATATTAATCATAAAAAATTTTAAATAAGACGAAGAGTTAAAAATTTTATCAAAAACTCAGAAATTTATTTATTTTACGACGAAGGTCGTAAACCTTAAAAAGCCGACGTGGTCACATCTGGCCCAAACCAGCACCGCGCTTAAAACTTGGGAAAACACGTACTTACCCCGCCGCACGCTGCAGAAAACGTCGCTTCGCTCGCTGTGGATGCGAGATGATGCGGTGAGGAAGGAAGGCCGCCCCCCGTCGCCGTTCCATCCATCCCTCCCCGCCACCCCACCATTGCCGCCGTTCGGCAACGGAAATAAAGGCCCCCTTCAATGGCCGGATCCGAGCGCCATTCCCGCGATAATATTTTGTTGGAATCCCAACGCCGAACCGCATAGGGCTTCACGTGCGCCACCACCACCACTACCACTTGCTCCTGCACCACCACCCGACCCGAGTAGTAGCAAAAACTAAAAGCTACTCCTACCACCCCGCTCGCTACTCCGGTTGCCTTGCCATGTACCGATCGAGAGGCAGCCAGGGAATGAACCGAGTTGGGTTTGGTTTTGGTTTGACCTGCAGCACGCAACGCCACGACCAAGGCAAACACCATGCGTTAACCGATGAGGCTGCCTGCCAGTACGTGCCAGCAGTACAGTGCACTAGTAGTATATATACCACCATTGTTTTTTTTTTGGGGGGGGGGGGGCTTGTGGTTAGTCGCCGTCTTAAAGAACTGATTGTTTTCTGGTTATCGGTTTGATGCTGTCTGATGATAAAACTATACATCTTCGTGCGGCCACCAAGAACAATTGGGGAGTGATCAATCGGGCTTGGAGTAGCAGCATGCATGTCATATAGTATTTGCATATATGTGGCTATGTGTTGATGTGTCCATGGCTGCATTTATGTTGCAACTTAACTTTTTAGCTTGTGAAGTGCACCAGAGAGAGGAGAATTGGAAGCAGCCTTTTGAGCTGGGTTAAGTACCAAACGTCTTTAGCATGTGTGATTAGCAAATGTTTATTAGCATTGTGGCCACATTACTTTTTACAGTACAAGTACAGAATGGTTCGGTTTATAGCTTTGCTAAATTGTGTACTCCTGCGAGTCCAGATTTAGGCTAATTAAAGTCTAGTGCCACTAGTGGCATCATTACCAGTTAATAGGTGATTAGGCTAATTAAATAATATGCATGTCTGGTGTGGTTTTGGGCCTTTGACCGAGCCATGTTCAGTGCATGCATGCATGCAAAACATATTGATTTGACATTGGTTTTTTCTTTTTCTGCCCTATGTTTATTTCCCTCAACTTTTTGTTAGTCGAATATTTGGTATTAATTAGCAGTATTAAATATATATTATTAATAAAACTTACCTCATACTTTGTACTATTTCGCGAGACGAATCTATTGAGCCTAATTAGTCCATGATTAACGAATACGGTGCTACAGTAAATATTTGCTAATCGTGGATTAATTAGACTTAAAAATTTGTCTAATGAAATAATCTTTATTTATGCAATTAGTTTTGTTATCAGTCTATATTTAATACTACTAATTAACATCTAAACATCCCATATGATAAGGGACAAAAAAATCTCTAGATCCAGTTAGTATCAGTTACTTTGGGTTGCTAATGTTCATCGCAGAATTTGGTACACACTGTTTGGTTTGTGACCAAATTTAGTAAAGATTCAACGCTGGTGGTTCACCGAGTACTCATGTGATGCAGTAGTCGCGATGGATGATTGATCATGCGACCTGACGACCCGGAACGCGTTCCACGGTCGAGGCGCTCTGGAGACTCTACCGTGATCTGTTCTGCCACAGTGACGCCGAGGGCTGAGTACACTGGTGTGTATGACTGTACTACGTGTACGGTGCACCGTGGCGTCTGGAAATTCCGCCGTCTCGTGGTCAAAGCTCAAAACCGAGCCGAGAACATGGGCTTCTCTGGGTTGGAAACGGGAAAGAAACGGGCCCATCTCCTTCCCGTTCCGTAAACAAGATAGTGAAATACTGGGCTCAGCTGCTGTGAACACCGAGGCCCAAAAGCTAGATCCATACCCCTTCGGTTTTTTTATGTTTAACGATATTAACTTTTGGACGTACGTTCAACCATTTGTCTTATTGAAAATCAAGTTTATGTGATTGTTACGTACTTGTCATGATTTGTTTTATTATTAAAGAAACTTTAAACATGACTTATAATTTTACATATTTATATAAAAAATTAAAAAAAGACGAGTGATCAAACAAATGGTTAAAAGTTAATGATATTAAATATTAGAAGTCAGAGGGAGTGAAGTAGTAGTTTAGAGTGTGCTATACAGATCTATTTTATCGTAATCTAAAGTACTGGGATACAAGTGTTCTAGCTTCTAGCTGAGTGGGTGACACCTCCAATGCAGGGTGTCTAGTGAGGTGCTTAACAACATAATTAAGCTAAGCATTAACAACATAATTAAGCTAAGCATTTTTTGCTTAGCTTAATTATGTTGTTAAGCACCTCACTAGACACCCTGCATTGAAGGTGCCCCACTTCAGAAGATATGGTTAGATACAGAGAGATCTTTGAAACATCAGAAAGGGTATGCACCCACTCAGATTTTAACGATGTGCAGGCATGAAGTATGTATCGATGTATGCACCTGCCTTAGGACAGCTTATTACACTTCGATCTTACCAGTAGACAGGTTTTCAGTTTTTCAGACAGTCTGATGCATCCTTTGGTGATAAATGGGATCAATCTCTCAATATATTCAGATAGATATTCATGGACTTTCAGACAGTTTGATCTTCCCTGGTAGACAGATTTCTTTCAGTCAGTTGTTGGGATTATTGTTGCTAAGATTTCCAGACAAACATTCAGACTTGCAGACAGTTCGATCTTCGTCAATAGGCAGGGTGGACTATCCAGGGGATTTCTCATGCCTAGCTTGCAAAGCCCAAACCTTTCGGTTCATAATTTGAACATCTAATTGATTCTCATATGGATTCGGGATTCCTCCCGACCCAAATATATCTAAATGGTGACAAACTGACAGTAGGCGAGTATCATTCTATTTTACTGTCTGTATGTGTGATGTGTTTGCGAGCACTGTAAAGATCGCATCTAAACATACATCGGAGCAATTCACAGGCACAAGAACAGTTACAGCCATAGAAAAATGGTGCTTTTAACGCATGCCAATGAGGGAAAAAAAGGAGTCTTGATAGCTCACTGCAAGAACACCACATTGGTGATGTCCGGGAACTTCTCCTTGATGGCCGCCTTGATCCCGCTCCCAATGGACTCGGGGCCTTCGTACCTCACTAGGCAGTCCTCGCCGTCGACGGCGACCACCTCCACGCTCCCGCCGTAGTTGGCGATCGCCGGCCGCAGTATGTCCAGGTGGCCGTTCACCGCCTGCAACATCCAGCCAATTATTAGTCAGCGCCCGTAGCTCCAATTTTTTTCAGTCTTGTAGTAATTTTCAAGGCAAAAACTATGACCTGTGGCGTTGTCTCCGCCGGCTGCTGGTCGTCATCGAACACCTGGCGGATGTCCTTGACGGCGTCGCCGAACTTCTCCTTGAGCACGCGCTCGATGCCCATCTTCATCGTCGTCGTCGAGCTGGGGCAGCTGCCGCACGCTCCTAGATGCCGTAGCAAAACCATAAATTGCTAAGCAAGCATAGAAAGATTACATCCCGTGGCCATGATTCTGGCCGAGAATTGTCGACGCACGCGAGGCAGTCAGGAATCTAGCGATTCACCTTCGAGCTTGAGGGAGATGACGCCGTCCTCGACGGACGCGACGGAGACGTCCCCGCCGTCGGCGATGAGGTAGGGGCGCACGTCGTCGAGGACGCGGTCGACGTTCTCCGCCGTCAGCTGGAAGGTCTCCGCGGAGTACAGGCCGCCTCCCGCCGCCGGTGGCGTGGACGCGGAGGCCGCCGCCAGGTGGGCCGGGGTGCGGGAGGTCTGGATCTTGGAGGGTCCGAATTGGAGCCGCCGAAGGGGCAGCGGCAGACTCGATTGGGTTATTCGAAGGCGGATTTGCGGCCGCAGAAACATGGCGGCGGCGCCGGCGACGGTAAGCGAAGCATCCATGGCTTGTGTGGTCGCGTCGATGTGGTGGGCCGTGGGTAGACGACCTTTCTGCCGTCCAGGAAATCAGGGCCAAGAAATTTACGGTTGACAAAAGGAAAAAAAAAAAACTCCAATTTGTGGTTCAGGCCAGGAATATATTTCCACGAGGGCTCTTTCGGAACGATGCAGTTTTACACGATTGTTTTTTTTTTTAAGAAAACAGTCTAATATCTTCGATATATCCATGATTTTTTTTCTTTTAAACCGAATAGGGCGTAAAAGTAAATGTCTCTATGTAATTTGTTTCAATGGTACAACACTTAACTGATAGTAATATTTTCTTACTATTAGTTAAAAAATATAACAAATTGCTATTGAACATGACAAATTTTTAGTAATATGAACTAGATGTAATATTAGTTCACTATGACTTGAAACGGATGTAGTGCTTTTTTTTAATTAAAATAGGGTAATAAGACTTGCTCTTTCTCGTGATCATATTTATGAGTTGTTTGCCGTAACTAATAAACTCATATCTAACGTTGCATCGTTGTCTCTACTTCTTTTATAGCCCTTTCTTTTTTTTCTCTCTCGATGTAAGGGTTTTTTCTCCCCTCTCTCCGCTATATCTCTCACTTAAAACCTGGATATTTTTATTTATCACGATATTATGTACCTATATTTGAGTTTACGACCACCTCTTCACGTTTGCTCGAATAAGATACCACAAGTAGATCTATATTGTCTCATGTTAGTGCCCAAACTTATGTAGGCCTCCATCACCACTAGAATTAGCATATGCCACACTCTAAGTTGCTGGCTATCTCCCTTCTATTTTAGTGCATAAATTAGGAATGTACGCTACACTCTAAGTTTTTGGTTGTCTCTTTTCTATTATATACTAAAGCATAAATTAGGCTAAACTTGGTTGCTCCCTAATTTTAGTGTGGACTCCATGTGACGATTTAAACAGTCTCCTCATGGCAAAATCTACTTCACATAAATATGAAAAGGAAGGAGGATGAGAGAGTAGGAGGATAACATCATATAACCCCAAAACACCATAGTTCTATAAGAATATGATCAAAGATAACTTTGGTGCCAATAAAAGGAACCAATGCACTATAAAACTAAAAACACACATTTTATATGCTACATGACCAATTTTGTCTTACTACTTATCCGTGATGGATGGCATGGAACAAATAGTAGGCAATGAAATTCAATGGTGTAAATCATGCGATATGACTAAGGCCGTGTTCGCGTGAGTAAAAAGAGATGTTAGTTATCTGACGCGGAAAACCTAGTAATAGATTAATAGATTAGTGCATGATTAACTAATTATTAATTATAAAAATTTGTAAAATAGATTAATATGATTTTTAAGCAACTTTCATTTTGAATTTTTTGCAAAAAAAATACACCGTTTAGTCGTTAGGGAAACATGTATAGGAAAAACGAGGGAATCTGGTGTTAAGAAGAAGTGAGTCGAATCGCGGCCTAAGAGGATTGAGTTATATTTTGTATCTATGATGGAAGTATAATGGATTTTAAGGGTACCGGCTAAGTAACATTGAATAATAACTTTAAGTACGGTAAACATATTCTCTTAAAAGATAATGCACAGGAGAATACACTCCGTCCAGTCCTAAAAGAATATTGTTTTAAAATAAAACTTTGAACGTGACATTATTGGTAATATGTTTTTTTCGGCCATATTCAGGTTTGTTCTAACCAAAGATTTCATGAAACTACACTTTTGTGGTTATATTTGGATTTGAGTTTTTTATATCATACTATGATAAACTTTGGTGTACCATACTTTCTAGTGTAAAAACTATAACTCTAGGTACTAGTTAACTCAAGATAATAAGATATAAAAAAATCTATATTAAAAATTTGGTATCTTAAAGTATTTTTTAAAAGTACAGTAAAATTTCTCAATGGATTATGCAAAAGAATTAATTAAAGTGGTGGTTTATTGTCTTTGAAAAATACATCTCTGTAGTGATAAACAAACAATACATCTCAAACAATTCATACACACATTGTACATCCAAGCAAATCCGGAAAACATCTTCCGATAAATATCGATAAGCAAGCTAACAACTCTTCCGAACAAGAAACACAGTTTCTTCAAGATGATATGTAAGCACAGCATATATATGGATAGAATTAACAGTGCCTTTTCGGGATGCAAATCTGGCCGGTCATGTGCCAGCTCTCACCCCCGTCACGATGCGCGTACGGGCACGACGGGACGTGCTCGTCCTCCACGACGAGGAGGTTCCACTGCGCGTGCGGGTCGTGCGTGGAGAAGACGGTCCACGCCGGCGTGGAGTTCTCGTACCTGCTGTGCGTGATGCGGACGAACCTCTCGACGTCCCTGTTCCTCGCCATGTCGTCCGGGTCGATGTCGACGGTGAAGATGTCGCCGTAGGGCCTGACCGAGTGCAGGAAGAGCGGCAGCGACATCGGGTCGGCGGACACCGCGGCGAGGTCGGCCGTCACGGCGATGCTCCGGCAGTCCGGGCTGAACACCGGGTGGTTCACGTGGCCGGCGACGTCGTAGCCGCTCCTGATCACCCTGACCACCGACCGGTCGGCGGCGTCCATCAGGTAGACGGCGAAGTAGCCCGGGTCCAGGCCGTGGTCGCGCTCCGGCGCGTCCGCCGGCCTGTCGCGGTTCGACGAGAACACGATCCACTTCCCGTTGGGAGACCACTGGCAGTGCGTGTCGATCCAGTCGCCGACGGTCAGACGCGTCACGAGCTGGCCGTCCTCGCCTTCTCCGGCGTCGGCGTCCTCCATTATGTACAGATTCTTGTAGTATTTGGCACCTCCATTTCTCGTTGACCGGAAAACAAATTTCGTTCCTATTCACACATGTATAACCACAAGTTCAAAACACGGTCAAAATTAACGATGAAAGATTCATGTTTAATTTACAGGCTAACCAATTTGAGTTTATTTTATTTTGGTGATGATTTGTTACCATCTGGATTGGTGGAGGGGAAGGCGTTGTTGAATCCTCCGAATGTTAGCTGCCGCGACTTCCGGTCACCAGTGGATACGTTGTGTATGGAATGGATTTCCAACGTTGCACTGGCTTTAAAAGAAGGTCCCATGCACACATACAGTATGTCCTTCTTGGAATTCCACAGTGGTGAGAATACGCCGTCTGGTCCATCAGTCTGTGCAAACAAGCAATCACTGGCAGTTTAGTACTAGAGATTTGCTTCGGTCCAATAAAAAGTATCTCGAGATACCAAATTATTGTTATCATTGAATCTAGATGAATAAGATGAGCGCTGTTAAATCCAACGATCAGAAATGATATGGTATCGTGAGTATCTCGAGTTACTTTTGTTGAACTGTAAAATTGCTCTTAGCACTAACAATTGGAGAAATTTTCGTACTACTCAGGTACCATCGCGAGTTTGTGTTGTCAGCTATTATAAAGTTAAACATTTTTGATCTAGAGGGAGTAACAATTAGCAACTACTAAGAGGAGGTATACCTTGAAGACGACACGCAGTCCTTGGCTATCGGCGACCCACACGGATTTGAACTCGTTGTCAACGAACGCAAGCTTAGAGCCATCTTTGGAAAATGTTGGGAACACACCAGACACCCTAAAGACACCAACGTCTTCGTGTGGGGACTGCACCTTGTGAAATTTTCTCGGAAGATCATCGCCGTGCTGCACGAGGAACAAATATAATATCAATTGAGGTCTCGATATTAATTAATTAATTATCTACAAAACTAATTCATCAACACAATAAACTTTACGGCGGACGGCCATTAGACCGGACAAGAAAATGTGACCAATGGATGGACATATATAGCCATAGCCCATAGATTTTGCACCTGGAGACGCTCGCTTTTGCAGCGATGATAGCCAATGAGCTTGCCACCGTCCATCACGAAGGGGTTGAAATGGTCGGCTTTTGGCCTGGTGTTCCGAGTGATCTGCAACGGCTCCGGCGAGCTCATGTCGAAAACCTCAATGTGCCGGTACTGCGCCTCGACCCGGACGTCGCTGAACTCGGACTTCTGGCGGATGGTCGCCACCGCCACCCTGGTCTCGTCGACGGCCGCCGGAGTCACCGCGTCGAACGACGCCGGCGTGACACGGACGGTCTCGCCGGTGCTCAGGGTGTGCCGGAACACGCCCCAGCTGCCCTGCCTCTGGTCCCCGTCGTCGTCGTCCTTTCTGTGGAAGAAGATCACGTCCTCGCTGCCCCATGACGGCCAGCCGCCGTTCTCGATCACGCGCTCGCGATCCTGGGACGGGTTCTCCAAGCTCATCACGTAGATGTTGGTCTTGAGGTTCTTGATCTCGCCGTCCCATTTCTTCCCTTGGAATGAAGCCACCGCTACTTTCTTCCCGGACGGTGACGCAGACGGGCTAAGATCAGATGTCCCTGCCCATGTAGAAATTGCACGGACCAAATCAAAGATTGCTCGAGAAACAGAATCAAATTGAGCTATACATACATAATGGATTTAATTTTTTTAATAGTTAAAGTATAACATTGCGCGGTATCCAAAACATAAACTTTCTTTATTATCAAATGTCACTCTACATACGTTAGTAATATGTGACTTGAGTCGAATTAAAACGTAATTAAACCTATTTTTAAAAAATAGCTAATATGAAATTAAATAGTGTATGAATATAAATATTATGACACCGTAGAATTAATACGTGTATGTTGCTAGCGAGTAGAAGTACACGTGAGACGGCAACAACCAGTAATCCAAATATACGGTGATTAATAATTTGTTGAGTCAGGGTCCCCGACTCTCCGGCAGGTTAGCTTGTCAAAAACCCATCGTTATTCAAGCTAATCTGATCCGGATATTAGAGCATTCTCAATAGATTATCTAAATTTAATGATCCATATCTTTATTTAAATGATTATTTAAAACAGTTTTATCATTTATATCTCTTTGTACTCTAGCAGATCATCACATCTTCCACATTTCTTTAGAGGATAGAGAGAACATCCAAACATAGTGTTTATCTCTCCAAAAATAAATGATATCTAAAAATAGAGGATTGAATGGATGTTCGGTTGAAGCTCGATCTTTATCTATCATCCTCTATTAATAATAAAGGATGAGATAGATTAACTGTTGAGTATGATCTAAGAATCTAATGCACTCCTAAGGAACAAAAGCAATGAAAAGTGCCGCCTCCGAATATCCTACTACTCTGTCAATAGTATTTAATTTGTCAAAGCCGGTTTTATATTCTGTTTTTAATTTGATCCTAATGTGATCAATTAATTAAACATCATCTTCCTTCGGCTAGTATTTTGATCGTGCAACTAGCAACTCGATCCTTGAATCACTTCAACCACACGAAATTATTTTGAAAGTCTCGAGCGAATATCTTTTGTTTGTTGCATAATGCTGAAATAGTTAAAAAGAATAACTTCTACAAGTTGCTAAAAAATATATGACTCAAAATATGCATATAATAATTATTTTTTATTTTTTATAATTTATGAAGGTCAAATTTAGGCATATATATATTCGTAGAATGATACATCACATATTGATATATCATATCAATATTTTCACAACTATTTGGATGATATAAAGCAACAAGATGACGTTACTCGAGAGATTATGATCCATTTCCATTCAATCACCAACTCAAATACCAGTGATTATCCATTGCGTCAGATTCCTTCCTTCCTAATGTAGGAAATTCCATCGGTTTCACAGAGATTATTTCTATAATTCTAAAGCAATTAGTTAGGGTGTGAAATAAAAATGTACTCTTCTTTAATATTTTTCGTTGTACTCTTCTTCTTTAATAGTGACAAGTCAAATATTTTATACAAGATCGATAAGATCACAAAATATCACAGTGTAAATTCTCTGAATAGCATATTTTATAAATATTATTTGTCAAAATAGCATATCGAAGACCGTGTCGGATGCAAAGATAGCTATATTTAAAAAAGGAGGGAATATTTCTTATGTGGTAATTATGTGCATGTGACTAAGCGATTGTAACTTAACTAAAGTATTTATAAAACAAATTTTAAATATAAAAAATAAAGTTTTCGTGAGACAGGGAGGGTTAGTCAAGGATGATGTGCTGAAAATGTCATATTAAGTTTTTCCAGACGAGTTAATCTCCCACAATGCAAAGGCTGGTCTAGGAACTACACCATTTCCATTATTTTTGAAAAATGATTGAAATACCAGGCTTGTGCGATGGAAAAAATAGTATAATAGATTGAGATCGAACAACTTGAAGGGGTGTAGCATCACATTAAAAACCAAAATAAATATAGTTTTAATTAGTGATAGTCGAACTTAAAGAATTGAGATTCTCTGCGGTCAGAAGTATGGTGCCTTTGTTACGGCAAGGACCCAACAGACCTAGGCCTTACATGTAAGTGACAAAGGCACTGTGCTTTTTGACCGCAGAAAATCCTGATGCCAACTTGAATCGGGGTCGTTTCCTGTCCGGGATGGCTGGACCTATGGACAAGTTGAGCCAAACTGGCCAAGACCAGGTGACATAAAGCGACATTTATTTTTAGCATCAACACTAAGGACCATTTTCAGATTTGGTATACTTTGACTGATTAATATGTCGGAAGAGTTGTATCGATGACAGAGATCGAGTTGATTTCCCAAAAATCTGATTAATAATGCATCATGGTCTTCATTCTAATTCCCAGGATTTAATTCTCTTAATAGCTCGGATTTCATTTGGAGTGTGCACACAAGAGGTTATCTTTTGGGTTTTAAGAAAAAATACATATTTACAAACAAAAAATAATTTATGAATAAAAATTTTATATATATATATATATATATTCATAGAGATAAAAAATCAAAGACAAAAAATTCAAAATTAAATCCAAATTTAAAGTCGAAAATTGAAAATTTAGTTTAGGCATATATATGCCAAAGCCAAAAGGTAGGGGCATACTAGTAAATACAAGCATATCAAATGAAAAAATTTATCATATTTGAGAAAATATTTTTATGTGCTAAAATTTACAGTAAAAAATTTAGTAATTTTATGATCCTCGAGAAATACTAAGAGCATCTCCAAGAGATATCTAAAATTGATCCATATAACTTAATTTTGGGAATTATGCTAGAAAATATATCTCCAACGGCTTACCAAATACATTTCTAATATTTACATATGTGTAAAATTAGCTCAATTGCATTCTAAATTTAGGACAATAATATGTGTTTCTAATTATTTATTTTTAGATTTCTGTTAGAGAAGGGTGTAATTTTTATGCCTAACCCAATACAAGTTTTTGAGAAGTGAAATATTAGCATTCTCTTGGAGATGCTAAGTACCAAACTTTACACCGATAACTCGAGGTAGAAATAACTATAGATACCAAATTTTTCGAATATTTTCTCAAAATTAAACTGGCTCAAGCAGTAATGGGATTTGACAATACGTATAATTCAGTAGCTGAACCTGGTGGAGTGAGGCGATGAGTCTCGCCGGTTCTCAGATTGGTCTTGTAAGCGACGTTCCACGGGCTGCGGCGTTCTTGCACCGGCTCCTTGGTGGACACATACACAAGGTGGTGGTCAACCGTGCGGCCATCCACCTCGTAGCCGCCGGCAACGCAGCCGCTGTCCTCCATGCGGGCGCCACCGAACATGCCGTCGGCGCCGTAGGCGTCCGCCAGCGAGAACACCTACACCTCGCCGTCGTCGGCGAAGCGCAGCGCGATGTGGAGAGTCTCAAGGTTGCGCTCCCTGTCGGAGACGAAGACGAGGCCGGTGATGCGGCCCGAGTCGATGTCGTCCTCGACGGCGTCGCCGCGGGACACGCCGAGTCGCTCCACGATCGTCTTGAGAGCCGCCGGCGGGATGGGCCGGCAGTTGTAGTTGTAGGAGTCGCCGTCCGTCAGGTGCAGCTCGTCCTGCGGACGGGACGGCGGAGCTGGGCAGCAGAATATGTCCAGCGCCAGCGGCGGCCTGTAGCTCGCGAAGAAGGCGATGCTGCCTCTGCTCTCGGCCATTCTGCTTCTTGGCTCGCAGGTATGGCGACGGTTGAAGTGTGAGCGAGAGAGACGAGGGCGGATTGGAATGGCAGAAAAAACATGGTGTTTTATAGAGTGAAGAGCACTGCGATGAATGCTTTGGTTGCGCACACTGTGAGACTATAAATTACTGACAAATGAGCTGTGCATGTTCTATGTCATCACAATTGTCTACACGATCAGCTGGACAGTTAGTTGCAGTCCTGCAGCAGCGATGGTAGTATTCAAATTCTCCAGCTCGACCTTGCCAGTGGCTACTTTAACATAATATGAGTTGCCCACCATTTGTGGATCAGCAAGGTCGAGTCAGTTGACCACGCAACATTCTGAATTTCTGATGCGTTCGAGCTTTCATTGCATTATCCCAAATTCACAACGGCGGCAAAATCATTATTAGTTTTTGGTGATGGATCTATCTTAGTAACGTTGTTTCTTTTGCACAAATTATTGTCATCTGTATGCATTTGTTTTGTTAGTCAATTAGACTTGTATTTTTTTCCCCTTTAGCAATGATTGATTGCCCTCAGGGATCTGGCACTTTCTCAGATCGAGGAAGATAGTGGTACGGTTGTGCCATGGTTCTTTGCTTCATTTAAAAATAGGGGAAAGGAGTGTTCCATATTTTCTAGTAACATGCAACGAACTAACACAGATAAACTCCTCCAGAAGTATTTGCCATGGAGCTTTAATATAAAGACCAGTCACTTGGTCCTATAATGAAATCCCCTTAGTCAAATAATTAATTTAGCAGGTCTTCTCTCAATTTGCCAAGATCGATCTCATACAATAACATGGGCTAATATTAGCACTTGCAGCAAGCATGCGAGATTGTTACAAAGTCAACACAAGTGGATTATTCTCTTGATTTGGAATCATGCAGAATAAATTGCTCTAGCAAATTACTACCGTCACTGCAAAATTGTTATGGCTGTATGCATACAGTAAATGTTACCAATTTGATACCCCTATTTTTTTTTTGCTTTTGTTTATGTTTATAAGCCAATATTTAAATTTTCAATCTTAAAATTAAAGTTAATTTTGAGGTTTTTTTATCGTAATTTATTTTTCAGCCTTGGCTTTTAGATCGCTAAGAACATGTATATAAAAGTTTATTCGCAAATTATTTTTCGTTTGCAAATATGTTGTTTCGCTTTTTCCTTCGACAAGCGAAAAGATGTCCCCGGAGTGTTTCTTAGTAAATATTGCCAACTTTGGACTTGGAATACTTCAGATCATTGAACCACAAATGTGTCAATCATGATTAATCAGCTAGGTAGATGTATGTCTGTAAGCTTGCAACTTGTTCATTTAATTAACATAGTTACATATTCTGTAACAAATAAATATCTTAGACATAAAACTAAGGGATGATCAAAACAAGATCATTATGCTAGAGGGTGCAGAAGTTATGGCTTAGGTGAATGTTGTGAAAATTGACGCCAAAACAAATCTTCTAGTTTATGTGCAAAAAATATACATTTATCTAAAATTATCTGTAAATAGATAGAAGAAAAAAAAAATCTGAATGACGAGCTACAGCAGAAAATCATAAGATATCTAGAAAACAAGTTCTGCAGATAAGTAATGATCGGCTCATGACCTATAGTGATGACTCAACCACACTAAAACCTGGAATTTTTGAGACATGCCGTTGTTTCATGGAGCCCCTTAGGTCCTTTACACATTGCCACATCCCTTCAGAAGCATATATGTTAGATAGCATAGTGTGGAAACCGTCATGGTGAGGATCTAGATTGACAAGCTCCCGCCCCACCCTTTCTCCAACCTCACTATCACCATGTTTCCAGCAGGAACCAAGCAATGCACCCCATGCTGGAACATCCGGTGACATGGGCATGCTCTTAATCAGATCCTCTGCTTCTCTAACATATCCAGCACGTCCAAGAAGATCCACCATGCATCCATAATGTCTGATGTTTGGTAAAATGTGATATTTGTGCTGCATCAACTTGAAGAAGCGTTGGCCCTCCTCGACAAGGCCAGCGTGTCTGCAAGCACTCAAAACACCAGTGAAAGTTATCTCATTTGGAGTGGCAGTGCTAGATAATTCCATCTCTGAAAACATGTCAAGAGATTTCGTCACTAGACCATTCATGGCCAGCCCCACAATGACAGCATTCCAGCAAGGTGTCCCTCTTTGTTCCATCCTATCAAAGACTTCTAATGCAGATTCTAAGCATCCACACTTCATGTACATGTCAATGAGGCTAGTCCCAAGTACGACTGTGATGTTATATTGGTGTTTCCTTATGTACTCATGTATCAACTTGCCTTGCTCAAGAGAAGACATATTAGTACATGCAGAGATGATACTGACAAGCGTAACCTCGTTTGGTTTGATTCCTTGGGCTAGCATGCTGTTGAAAACAGAGAGCGCCTCTGAGGACTGGTCATTTTGCACACAGCCAGATATCATTGTAGTCCAAGAAACATTATCTTTGTCAGGCATTGCACCGAACAATTCCTTTGCATCTTTGAAACAGCCATTCTTGAGATAGCCAGCAATCATCGAGTTCCAGGAAAAATGGTCCAAGCAATGGCCAGTGTCAAATAATCTTCGTGCTGCAACAACATCCAGAAAACTTGAGTACATGTGGATCAATGCGTTCTGGACGTTCACCCTTGAGTCAAGGCCAGCTTTGGCAGCCAGCCCATGGCACATATACCCATTCTGAGTTATCTCCACTCGTGCACAGGCAGCGACAACACTGACCATAGCCACCTCATCCACAGGCCACCCCTCCCCACGCATTCCTGAGAACAAACTGAACGCCTCTGTAAACATGCCATTCCGCTGAAAGCAAGAAATCATCGCAGTCCACGTGAAAACATTCTTATACTCTGCCCTGTCAAACAACTTCCTTGCCTCGTCCACCATTCCCCTCCTCCCGAACAGTGCCAACATCGAGCTCACCGCTGCAGCGGTCCGTTTAGGCATTTGTGTAAACATCTCGACCGCCTGAGCCACGTCCCCGGCTTGCACGTATGCAGCTAGGATCGTGTTCCAAGAAACGGTGTCCCACATAGGACCTGCGTCGAACACCTTGCGCGCGTCGCCGAGGCACCCACACGCGGAGTACATACTCATCAGGGCGTTCGCGAGGTACAGGTTGCATTCAAATCCGTGCCTCACGGCGTGGCAGTGAACCTGGCGGCCTTCGTCGACGGCCCCCCTGGTGGCGCAGGCGGTGATGAGGATAGGGTAGGTGTACTCGTCGGGGAGCGCGGGCATGGAGGCGTAGAGCGGGAGGCAGAGGTGCGGGAGCCCGTGGTCGCGGGCCGCCCTGAGGACCGTGTTGCAGGAGAAGGCGTTGGGGCGGTGGACGAGGCGGAGGAGGCGGAGCGAGTGGTGGAACGGGAGCGGGAGCGGGAGGAGGCTGGTGTCGGCGGTGAAGCGGAGGAGGCGGCTGGCGGCGAAAGCGTCGGCGAGGAGGCCGGACGCGACAAACTGAGCGTGGATCTGGAGGAGGTGGCGCGCCGAGCCGCACCGCTCGAGGTGCGCCTCCAGGAGGGTCACCGTGAGCATGGCGGCGCGAGCGCCACGAGTCTCCCGCGGCGCAGACGCAGAGGACCGAGCGAACCCTGCCTTCCTGGGCTACGGCCTGTGGCTCGCGAAAGCGCGAAGAGCACTCGTGTTCGCGACTTCCCTAACAAAAGAAGATGGGCCTCTCGGCTTATCGGATACAAATAAGTCCACCAGATGTCTCTAAACTTAAAAGCGAATTTGTTTTTTTTCCTTGATCATAATATCAGAAATGTCTATGCCTGAACTCAGAGAATCCGTTCAAAAGAATCCCTCGACGGTATTAACTCATTTTTTAACCGGTTTTACTGACGTGGCGTACGGTGGATCCCACATATCAGAATTTTTTTTATTTTTACCCTCTCCTTCTCTCCCTTCCTCTCCTCTCTTCTTCCTAACTTCCTCCAGAGCGCGTCGGCGGGCGTGAGGGCGGTCAGGCTGACGGTGACAGTGAGCAGCGACCGGCGCGGGAGGGCGGGGCGGTGGCGGCCGGGCTGGCGACGCGGGAGAGCGGGGGCGGTGACAGTCGGACGGCGGTGGAGGACGGCGGCAGGCGCGGGAGGGCGGGCGTGGGAGGCCGAAGCTCTCACCCCCACAGCCTCTAGGGTCACCATGTCTGTCGGTCGGCATGTCGACGGCACCAAGGAGGAGGCGGCGACGGCGGCATCTGCGCCGATGCCGGCAATGGGCAGCAAGGAGGCGGCGGCGCAGAAGTGGTACGAGGGGCTCCTCACGGTGCGGGCCAAGGTGGTCAAGGTCAAGGCCGCCACCGCCAAACTCCACGGCATTGTCGCCTATCCCCATCTCGTCCATTCCGCCATCGTCGCCGCGCAACCCGCACCACCACTCGCAGCCCCAACAGTAGCAAGCGCATCACCACTTCACCACCACCACCACCACCATCACTCCGACAGCCGGAAGCGCCACTCAATGCCTCCGGCGTACACGGCAGCAGAGCCCGTGTCCCACCACCACCTCGTCGTCATCGACCCGTCATCGGGTTACTCCCCATCACTCGAAAAATCCATTTGCACATTTTTCTAATGCACAACAATTTTAACCTCTTAGCTTTGGTTGGTAATACATGGACATCCATGTGGGGCTTCCATCTTCACTTTCATTTTCTGAATACAAGCTTGTGCGTGCTTATAATTATTGCTCCATATTAATTTTTTCGTTACTGGGCAGGCAGTCATGGCTTCAACCTTCAGTGCCACTTCTACGGTTGGCCTCATGGCTGCTCCAACCGGGATTGTATCAGACAAGAAGCCATCTTCTCTATCTTCCCACTTGTTGCCTCCACCGCAGTCGGCGGCGCTCGTTCTCTCTGGTGGCAAAGAGGATCTCGGAGAGTTGGCCATGCTGGAGGACAGCGTGAAGTGGCTCAAGTCACCCAAGGCGTCGCTGGGGGCGATGCTGCCCAAGCCGCAGGCCAACGCGACGCTTGCCCTACTCGCCGATTGGTTCGTCGAGTCATCGGGCGGCGTCTCGCTCTCGTCCGTTGCGCACCGAAACCCCGGTCTGTCCTCCGCCACGTCGGCCTGTTGGACCTGCAGTGGATGAGCGGACTGACCTCGCAGGGGCTCGGCTCGACGCCCGCTTCGCCGACGCCACTGCACGTGTCCGCGACGCGCTTTTTTCTGACTTGGCAACCCATGAATTTTTTAATATATTTTTTTTCTGACTAGGATGCAATGTCAACAAAACCATCCTCCAATACTGCCAAGGGACCTAATTTGAACGGTTTTCATAACTTCGACGAGGGCCAACATTTCCGATATTGCGATCGAGGGACGATTTTGATACTTCGTGACAACTTAAGGGACCTAAAGTGAACTTATTCTATTGGATAAACAGTGGAGTTTAATTTCTCGTAGGCAAAATCCGGCCCTTCGAAGCATCGTTCTCTTTTCCTAATCACCTGGGCCTTTGGGCTCTGTTTGAAATGTGGGAGTCCGGTTTACTAAGTGGATTTTGATTTCTCTCTAGAAAAGAATGGATTGAAATATCTCTAACGAAAATTCAATGTCAAAATTATGTGTTTTATTTTCAATGGTGCTTTCTCTGTTGCCCTAATCATAAGACCAATCAAGGCTCTAGAGCAATATTATTGGATGCCTAAATAGTCAATCACTAGCAATAACATCAAAGATAAATCTTTGATAAATATAAATGAGTTTTGGGATCTAGAAATATTTTTTCGTACCATTTTTTATGTGAAATAAGTAAATTTCTTGATTTTATTAAATGATGCATCACTGTAAAATATTTTTTAATCATTAAAAGATATATGCACTCCTGATAATAACGAACGGGAAACGCAACCGATTGAAACATCATTAGTAATTTCACTTTGTTAAAAATTATCATATAGTTTTAAACCAAAAATAACCGCTTAATATTTAATTTAAAACTTTTTACGTAATGTAAGAAGATACAATGAAATTTATTTTTAAACTCATAAAAGATCTGGACTTTAAATTATGTGTTATTTAAGAGTTGAACATTTTTTGTTCATTTGATATAAACAAATGTCAACAAATTTTTATTTATTATAAGAAGATGAAAAATTGCATTACATGTAAAACATGTTGGTATAGAGTAGTTTTCATTAAATTTAGCTTTATAGTTTAAATTTTATGTTAATATTAGATTATGTAAAAAATTATTTAATTAAATTTTTGCTTGGAATGTGTGAGCTTGATTTGTCGTAATTTTAAAATAAGTGTATCAATTTATTGTTACCATGTTTCTGAAATTAGTGTGTAAACTTAGGTTTGTAACTTTTGGAATGATCGTTCAAACTTGAAAACTCGTAATTGAAATATGTGCCGACCTATAATTAACTAGGCAAAGCTATCGGTATTAACAGATGGTTTTCTGCTATTTTGTCAGTTTGTTTAAATGATAATCAGGTTAATAAATGCTTGTTGGAGAAATAACTTTGGATGTTTGATTTATATGATTGTATTTGAAAGAGTTTGTGCTATTTTATTTGCATTGCTAAATTGAGTATTAGCATTAGCACGAGTATAGTACCGGTCTGTATCTGTATGAATCAAAATCCCTATACCTACGAAATTAATGGAAGCTTAACTAAAAAATAATTAGATGTCTTGTTCCGTAAAAGTAAGTGACATGGAAACAAATCTACAAAATCGAATGGAAAGTTGAGGAATGGATTAGGAGAGAAAACGATCATCTAATCTTCTAACTAATTTTAACATGCTCGCTTGGGCTAATTTATATAGCTAAATCAATTCATGGGTTAATTCTGCCAGCTTTAGCTGAAACATGATGGTGTCAAAAGACAAATTAGACTAGTGTCATCCATTGAAGAATAAAATGACTACTTAGGCTCGACCAGATTTCATTGGTATTATCTTCCATTGCACCTTACACGCTGGCTCCTCCCCTTAAGTACAAGATGGGAGGTCCTCGTGCCTTTTGGTTCTTTCGGGTAACAGTATTATGTACATTCTCATGCCATGTATGGTGCAGTAGCAGTGCACATTGTCGGATGCAAATTGGGTGCTCTAGATTAATACAAACAACAGTTCAGCAAGACGCTGAAGCGCAAAATATTAGTGATAGTACTTTCAATTGCTAATCGGTTGGCACCGCATCATCGATCAACAAATAGACATCAAAGAATAAAGACCAAAGTCCTGTACAAAGCTAGCTCCACTGCATCTGTATGACAGCATCCATTCTAGTTATTGGGTTAGGACGCGTACCAACATAGCAAAACGGGGCATTTTTCCTAGGCAAACATGCCCACATGCTCCCTCCAGGTGAAAGCCGATACCACCGGGTGCTTTTATTGTACGGTCTATCCCAGATTTATTATTACTCCGTTTTTACGAATAACCGCTAAATGATGTATCTTTTATAAAATATTTTATATAAAAGTTTATCATCTCACGTTGCTAAAATAGATTTTTAACTTACAATAGTTTGTAAATATACCACTGATTTAAATTGTTGTTGCAAAGTTAGCACTATAAAATTATTAAAATGACACTAAAATTGTTATTCTAGTGATATCTTTACAACATAGAAAAAACAGTAGCAAATTTGCAAACACTCCTCAATTCTATCGTCGATGCCATTAAATAACTATAAAAAATCATATAATCTTTTATTTAAAAACAATACAGCCATACTCCGTAAAGCTGCACTCCAAGTAGACCCACGTAGCACAGGCAGATTCGTGAAGACGCCACAGAAAAAAAAAAGTGGCGATTGTTATCAGCTTATCACTTTGATTAAAAACGCATTAAGCGATCAGGCGTACGTCAGTCGCAAGTCCTGGCTTTTGACCAAGACAAGCATCATCCGCTGTTTGCTGCAGTTGACTTCAAATTGTCATCTGCACACTGCACTTCTAACCTCTCTGAAATTGTGACTAGTAGTATTATATCATTTTAGACTTAGGTATCTGAAAAGGTTACTCTAACTTGATCAAAGACAAAGGATGCACAACTTCTATAGTTCTATCTGAAAAGAATTTATTTTTAGATCCTTCTGTTTATCCCTCGATGACTTTATTTTTAATAATTATTACATTGTAGTTTGTTAAAGTTGGAGATAAATACATGGAGATTTGTAAAGGTAGAAGGAAATGAAGACAATTCTATTGTGGTTTAAAAGATTAAGGATATTATAGTCTTTGTATCGTAATTGTTACATTGTACTTCCTCCGGTTACTAATACATGACGTTTTGAACAATGAAATGAACTAACTTTTGCTTAAGATTGTTTGTCCTAACGTCAAATATTAAAGATCAGAGGGAGTAGTTTGTTAACGGTGGAGATAAATACACGGAGATTTGTAAAGATAGAAGGGAACGAAGACAATTGGATTGGGGGTTTAAAAAATTAAGGATATTATAGTCTTTGTATCTTGGTATAAGTATCTACTACCTCCTAACTTCCGTCTAGATTATAAGCATTTTCTTTCAGTCACTTAAGTAATCAAATTTTTAATTGATTAGATTCTCTTCATAACCATCTGTTTGACTCTAAAATCATTAGAGTGATTAGAATCATAGAAGTTAGTACATAAATAATTTTTTATTATGGTATAAAATTTAAATTCTAGAAATTTTTATAATCTAAAATTTAAATTTTTAACTTTAAATTTAAACTAATTTAAAGGTTTTTAATCATAATTTATTTTTTTAGCCTTAACTCTACCGATTAAAAAAATGGTTGCAGCTACTGGGCGACGAAATAGATTTTAGAATTTATTGACATCCTTAATAAGCCGTCGGCACAGAAACCTAAGAGAACGCCCGAACGTATATAAAATTTTTGTTTGAAAAAGACAATCAACCGCGCTATAGAGTACTTACTACCGACAGGATACTTCTACGAAATTGATGTGCATCGAAATCCAAGAACGGAGTACTATGTACAGATTAAGTTAGTCGTTTATATCGTAAACGTAAACACAAGTAAACGCGAAACCAGTAAAGAAAAGGACGACCACATGCTGCGTGCTGGAGTAGTGGAGTGCCAAACGCGGTAACAATCCAGTATCAGCGACCGCCAGGGGCAATGCTGTAATTTCAAAAGTGCATTTTTTCGTGCGAGTAGAGAATAATATAAATATATAACAAAAGATAAATTTATTTCTCACCTGAATCGACCTAACTACGCATCCGTTTGGTTACACCGTCACTCGCAAAATCCCATCGCGTGTGGGCCCCACATTTCTGCCGCCCCACTGTCAGTGAGAGTGGAACCTCCTGCTTGGCCCCACATGGCGGCCTCCGCTTCCTCGTCCACCACCACCTCACCCGCCGCTTTAAAACCGCGCTTCTTTTTTTTTTCTCCCCTTTCTCTTCCGCTCACCTAATTTCCGTTCTTTTCCCTCTCTTCGGCTCGGTTCCTCCTGCACGCGGCTGGATCCGAGCACAGGAAGGCTCGGAGGGTAGGAGGCGGAGAGAATGGCGGAGGAGGTTGCGTCCGCGGGTGGGATCGCCATGGCCGCGTCGACCTCCCTCACGCCGGGCCAGGTGAGCCCTAATTTCGCGCCTCGATCCGGGGAGAGGTTGGGTTGCTCTGTTGGTGGTGCGGCATTGCTGGAACTCTCCTTGCGATTTCCCTGTGGGGGGGGGGGGGGTGCGGTGCTGGGGCGGTGCGTGGGTGAGGTTGTGCTGCGGGTGGCGAGGGTGTTGGTGAGGTGGAGGGGGATTGGAGGACGCTCGCCGGGGAATGGGATGGGTCGCGGAAGTGCGGATTGGCCGCTTGGGTTTGGGGTTTAGGTGGCTGCGAGGCGCCGCTGGAGTTTGATGGCATGCGTGTGGAATCTCTGGCGGGAGCTTGCGCCATTTTCCGTTGCTTTAGGCTAAATTGGCGGGATTGTCGATGATCGGTGAGATGATTGTGGATATCACTTGGTTGTTTGCTTTACTGTTGTTGCGACAAGCATTACTGCTAGGCTTTATGATTCGGTGGTATTCGGATAGTTTAGGCTGATGTGGGATTTGAATTTGTGGCTGGTTTAGGGATGTGGATCAAGGCTGTAAGTCATCAGGCCATGGCTGTGCTTTTGTATGGTAGGCTAGTGCGCCAAATATATGGTGCTTCCATTCATCCGAGTTGCTAGAAATTGGTGGATAATGGCTCGTAGGGTTTAAGGGTTGGATATTCAACAGTGGCTGTGGTTCGTAGGTCTGAAGGTATTGGATGTAAGAGTAGTACTATCATTAAGATCTGGCAGTGTGGGCTTTTCTTGTGTATTCTAACATTATGAGTGTCCTGATTGACCTTTTAGAGTTGATTTGATCTGCTTGGTTTTATAGTGGGGATTTCTATTCCTTACTCTGGTAGTTGTTATGAAATTCAGGATGGCAAAATTCTAAAATTTAGTTAGTAATTTAATTTCAGAAATGTGCATTGTTTATATTCAAATAGCACAATTACACTGCTCGATTGCAGCTTGAATGACATAGACCCATTGTCTAGTATACTGTTTGCAGAGTGATATTCTTCACCCTGCACAGGGGCGGTACCAGGCGTGGGGCAGCTTGGGCCGGAGCCCCACGCTTGGCCAAAAGATTCTATAGAAAATTAATATGTTTCAGTTAAAATTTATCTAAAAGATTTATATTCTATTTTTGAGCCTCAGGCTTAATGAATGGTTCCTCCACTGTCCCTGCGTGAAGTCAGTAATTTTTTATTGCAAAATATTTGGATTTGTTTTGGACCCTCAATCACTGGATCTGAGGCAGCTGACAACTTTGTGGCAGGTTTCTGCTCTTCTGGGATTTCTTTGGGTTTTTGCGGCCTGGGCATATGCTGAGGTGCTCTATTATAGGAAGAATGCTGCTTCTATTAAAGCGTAAGTAATTTTGACTGTTATTAGTCTAGACTATCCATGCATTTTATTTTTCTCATATTGTCCCTGATATTTAAATATCTACTTATGTTAGAAAGAAGCATAACTAAGGACATCTTACTTGGTTGCACCCGATTTATTGTTTTCTTTCATCTTGGAAGGCCTGATGCACCATTATGTTGCTTTGAAATGAACCACTTATTGGATTCTTTTTATTTATCTTTGTTAGTAGACACTCGGACGTAAATTTAGCAGTCATGGATACTAGCTCAAACAAAGGAGAGGATCAAACGATGTTGTTGGAGGAGGGTGTCCAAGCACCAGTGCCAAAGCCAATTTATGCTTCTTTCACATCACAAATGCTCAGGTTGTTTGTGGTGTATAATTTCCTTTTTGCATGGTAAATAAATGTTGAGATATTAATATTCTATCACACTGACAAAGATGATCGATTGCCCAGACTTTTCTTGATGGACCAGGCACTTATTCTAGAGAAACGTTTGACGCTGAGAGCACTGTAAGCTATAGTTGCATGTTGCATTCATTTGTTCTTCTCTGTTGTATTAGTTGGCTGAATAGTTATCATTTTGTCAGATCTGAGTTTGGTGGTCATCTGCTTTACTTTTACATATGTGACCGCACAAATCTACTGGGAGAGTCTGGAAAGGTGCTATTACATTGATGCCCATTACAAGTCTGTTTTCGCATTGGACTGTAGTTGCAAGAATATTATACTCTCTCTGTCTCAAAATACTACTCCCTTCGTTCCATATTATCCTTCGTTTCATATTATGAGACATCCTAGTCCTGTTACATTTATCCATTGATTAATGCATATATATCTAGATTTATTAGAATCCATATGAATTTGAGCAAGGCTAGAAAGTTTTTTACTGTGAAACTTAGGGAGTACTTCTAGAATTCAAATTTGTATCATAATACTACTCCCTCTGTCCCATATAATATGGGATTTTGACTTTCTTTTGGTAATATTTGACCGCTCATCTTATTCAAAAAAAAATTGAAAATATTATTTATTTTGTTTATTATTAAAAGTAGTTTAAGTATTACTTATAAATTTTATATTTGCACTAAATTTTTGAATAAGACGAATGGTTAAAAATTACAAGTGAATAGTCAAAATCCCATATAATATGGGACGGAGGGAGTACTACTTCTCCACCTACTTTCCTATTTCAACCAATCACAACCTTTCCTCAATTAATTTCTTCACCTACTTTCTCACTCAATCAATCACAATCATTTCTCACCTCAACCTTAATTTCTTTAAAAAATTGCAAAGTACTATTTTGAGACAGAGGGAGTACCTAGTTTAAATATCTTTTACATTCTAAACCTACAGGTATTTCACAAAAAGTGTACAATAATGTGCTATTTTTTGAACGGGACATTTTTTTCCTGACCTTTTCTATTATCCTGTATCTGCAGGATTACAACAGAGATATGTTCCTTTTCCTTTACTTTCTTCTTATTATCGTAGCGGCTATGACTTCTTTCAAGGTCCACCAAGACAAGTCAACATTCACAGGAAAGTCTATATTGTATCTGAATAGGCATCAAACTGAGGAATGGAAGGGATGGATGCAGGTTATTTTTTTGAAGGAGAAAAAATACTCCGTCTTCCTTTTGATATGTTCTTGTGATATCTTATACTAGTTGGCTGTTGTTTGTGCATAATACTAATTTATCAAAAGTCAGAAATATGCAAAGAGGATGAAAAGGTGTTCATTATTAAGTACATTCTGTGATCTATCATATTGTTCTACATGTGTACTTATCTAGCCTTGATTGATGACCCTCTCTTGTAATAAGTTAATTTGTCAATGCTTAAAAGCATCCATGTGCAGTTAGTAAAGTTCTTATCTATGTTCAAGAGCATGCATATCACCAGTTTTTTGCGTTGCTTTCCCTTGTTCAGGTGCTGTTTTTGATGTACCACTACTTCAATGCTAAAGAGATATACAATGCAATTCGCGTATTCATCGCTGCATATGTCTGGATGACTGGATTTGGTAACTTTTCCTATTATTATGTGCGGAAAGATTTCAGCCTTGCACGATTTGCTCAGGTGAATTCTTAGTCCATTCCCCTCCACTATTGCTTCATATATAGGACTTTCCTTACATGTTTTCACTTTTGACAGATGATGTGGCGCCTCAATTTTTTCGTGGCTTTCTGTTGCATTGTGCTTAACAATGACTACACCCTCTATTATATTTGCCCTATGCACACCCTTTTTACTCTTATGGTTTATGGTGCTCTTGGAATACTAAATAAATATAATGAGATTGGGTCGGTGATGGCTATAAAGTTTGTTGCCTGCTTCTTGGTGGTTATCCTGATATGGGAAATCCCAGGTGTCTTTGAGATTGTTTGGAGTCCATTCACGTTTCTTCTTGGTAAGTATTTCTCTATAAACTTTTTGTGAGTTTGATAGTTTATATATTTGCTTCCAATAAGGATGGTCAATGTAATTTACTTTGTGTGCAGGTTATACTGATCCATCTAAACCTGATCTCCCTCGTTTGCATGAGTGGTATTTTCGATCTGGACTGGATCGCTACATATGGATTGTGGGGATGATTTATGCTTATTACCATCCAACTGTATGTGTGCTGCCACTTGTGCTATTTCTTTAGTTTTATCAAATTTCATGCATCACATAAAATGTTTTGTGTGTGTCTAGGCATGCATGTGTGGGTGTGGGATAGAAATGTACTATGTAAATTTCTGGTTCTTTAGGTTTAGAGGGTGTTAGGTTATTGGTACACCAATAAATCCTTTTGTGTGTGTGTGTGTGTTGCAGGTTGAGAAGTGGATGGAAAAGCTAGAAGAAGCTGAAACAAAAACCAAACTCTATATTAAGGCCTTGATAGTTACAATTTCTTTAACGGTAGTTATCAAATAACTGAATAAGCAATTTATTATTGCATATCCATCTTCTGATTAGATCAACTTGCTTTACTGTGACCACAGGGTGGTTATTTGTGGTATGAATACATCTACAAGCTGGACAAGATTACTTACAATAAATTCCATCCCTATACATCCTGGATCCCCATAACGTATGTATTTTTTCCATTTCAATTATGATGTTTATATTCCTTGGCCTACAGCAATGACTGATATTTCTCATGTTTGTTGTATCCAAAAGTGTCTACATCTGCTTACGCAACTTCACTCAAGAATTCCGGTGCTGCTCGCTCACATTATTTGCGTAAGTTTTGTGTTTGGGAAGCATGTTCCAACTTTTTTATTGGACTTTATCTTACTGTAATGTGAATACGAAACTGATGTATTCTTCATCTGTGCTAGCTGGCTCGGAAAGATTACATTAGAAACATACATATCACAGTTCCATATCTGGCTCAGGTAACCATCTGCTCTCTGCAATATTATGTGGTTTGTGCCAATGTAAATTTTCCTTTGCCTGTCAATGACTGAAAACTGTCTCTACTTATGCAGATCGAGAGTGCCCAACGGGCAGCCCAAATGGCTATTGACAATAATCCCAAATTATCCTATGCTCAATTTCATGCTCACAACTGCCATATATGTTGCGGTAAGTAGATCTTTCCTGAGACTTTGAAGAGTTTAACCGTACAGCGTACAAGCAACATGCTTATGTGGCATATTCCTACAGGTCTCTCATAGGCTATTTGAGTTGACTAACACTCTGAAGATGGCATTTGTGCCTAGTCGTGACAACAAACGCCTCTCGTACAATTTTGTGGCCGGAATTGCAATTTCAGTCGCACTATACTCTGCGTCATTTCTTATAGTTGGCATGGCAGGATATTAGCGATTCTTATCGTTGGCGTTATACACCAGAAAGGCTAATTTGATGATCGCCACGGCCCAGATATTTCCATGACTTCCATTTGTTTCACCCTGAGTTTATCTTTTTATTGCGTTACATGGTGAAAAGGGAGTCGGGATGCGGAACAAAAAAAAAATCATCTTAGGTGTAACATATAGCATTGAACCCCCAAACGGGAATACGATGAAGTAGATATATGCATGTATAGCCGTTGAAATTTGATATGCATATGTAAGCGAGCACGTTAGCTATAGAAATCAGATTTCGTAAATTGCTGGAACATTGAGATTGAGATTCGAAATGGGATAGTGGAATCATGTTGTAAGAATTTAATTCTTTTGACCCTTCTCGAGATCGCATTTATTCGTAGCTTGGTGGAACTGGGTAAAATATTTTGTTCACCTATTTTGCTCAGATTGTTATTTTGAATTGGTTCATCTGCACATGAAGAGTGAATACTGAATAGATGGATGACCAAACATTTCGTCTCGTACCTTTGTATGGGACATTCAAGACAAAAGGGGACCCGAAAACTTCTACGTCTTTCTGTATATGCGTATGTTTATAATCTATGTAAGATCAAGGAGTGATCTATGTGTTTTTTTGGTGGTTTACGAGTTAAGTGTTTTTTTATATTTGACCGGACGGTCAGACCGCAGGAATATAGACGGTCAGATCTTTCAGATAACTGTGGTCAGCCCTGAAAGTTTCAGCTTTCGGTTTTCTTTTCGGTTTCGGATTTGTTCTTCGTGAATTCGACTTTTAGTTAGTTTCTATACATACGGGTACTGTTGTTTTTCTAATCATGAGTCAAGTTGGAGATAGCTTAGTCTCGGAATATGGTTTCTTTCTTTGATTCATGTGTAGGTGACTTGATGTCTTGGGAGAGTATTTGATGGTGATGGATCGGGAGTCAACTTGGAGATAGTGACGTCCGGTGGTCGTGATATTATGCGGGATATTTAGGCTAGAGTTCAATGCACGTAGCTGCTGAAGATTCCATATGACATACGATGGAGATATTGTGTGCGTATGGGATATGGAAGTTGAATTCGGATAGAGTCCGGATTTGAGAAGATTTGTTGCATTAGAGATAGAGATATGGTTAGTTACGGATAAGGATTGGTTTCCCACGAGATTGAGAGTCCTAATTCACGCTAGATATGTGGGCTTTGCATGTCCACGTCGAGGTTATAAATAGGTACCGAAGGGTATGCCACCGGTGAGCTTTTTGTGCCGTTTAAGAGAAAAAGTTATTGCTTCGACTCTATCTCGATATTAGATTAAAAGTTTTGGTTAGGAGTGCTTTCTATGTACTTTGTAAACACTGGTTGATCATTAAAAGTTGAGAGATTCAATCTACATCTTGAAGTTTTGTCGATCGGCTTTTTTTCAGGATCCCGACGGTCTAATCGCAGGTAGGTTGGTGGTCTGACCGGCCACTCAACGTCAGTCTGGCCGAGGTTATGCGAGCGGTCTGCCCGCCACATAACGGTGGTCTGACCGGTGGTACATTCGCAGTGCGATCGGAGGTTTCGGTAAGGCTTTTGTGAAGGTAATCTTTTATTTCCGCGAAAAGATTTGGTTTTTTGATCTACCTACCATTCACCCTCTCTGGTAGTTGCTTTACTCTGTTGCGATCCTACGAGCTAAAATTTAAAATGTTTATCTTAAATTTAAAGTTATTTTAAATTTTTAAACCTTAAATTTAGAGTTAATAATGAGGTTTTTATTATAGTTGTTTTTCATCCTTGGCTTTTTGATCGCTATAAGAATATATAAATAAAAGTTTTATTCATAAATTCTTTTTTATTTGCAAATATGACGTTTGTCTCACTGAAAAAGTCAAACAATCATATGTTCGATATATTTACAAATAAAAAAATTATAAATAAAATTTTGGGAAATGCTATGGGACGGGGGTACGTTCCGACGGACACCACCCGACCCCACGCCCCTGCGGCTCCCGCATCCCTGTGCCACCGCCCCTCCCCTCTTCCTCCCGACCTCCCTGTCGGTGACAACCCCGATGACTGAGATGGTGGGTGGTGGCGGCTCGATGGCGAGCGACTGGGTGGTCGGATCCGGCCGTTGGCTGCAGAGACGGCGACGGGCGAACGACGGCGGCGCAGCGGGAACAGCGGGGCGACAAGCAGTCGGATCTAGAGCGGTCGGACGAGCACGATGATGGCGACGGCGGCACGTGCTCGGCGACGGCGGCGTGGTGAGCTTGGCGATGGCGACGACAACAGTGGCGACAACGACGAGGATTCGCTACCGATGATATGATGATGTCCATGATACCACTAGTACCAGATATGATATTGTTTAAGTATCATACATGGTATATGTGAGGTAACATGTTACTTGAAAGGTATCATGTCTGATACATTTGAGGTATCATGTTACCTGTAAAGTACCATGTTACTTAGACAAGGTAACATGTCCCGTTGTCTCAATAGTATACCGTACCATAGCAACCCCTTAAAATTCTTGTATATGTTTTCTTAGCGAGCTAAAAACTAAGGCTAAAAAATAAATTACAATAAAAAAACACAAAATTAGCTTTAAATTTTTGGTCAGTAAAAGCAAAAGGGTGAATATCTAAATTGATCCTCCAAGTTTCACTTGAGGCTCAGTTTGATCCTTGATGTTTCAATCTATTCATTTTACTCCTTCAAGTTCTAATTTTGGTTCAAATTTATCTTTGGACACACTTAGATACCCCATGGTTCAAACGAATCAACATCTTTTGTGATAAATGACTCTTATACCCCTCATTCACATATGTAAGAAAAAAGAAAGAAAATTAATATGCCTCAATATTTACGCAGTAAAATTGTATCTTTACGAGACCCCATATATGCTCAACATACTACATACATATAATAATTATATAATATCTATTTCTTTGTTAAGATTTATGTATAATGAATATTTGTACAGTAATGCATAACAATTTATGTAGAAATAAAAAATAATTATTTACTTCCTAAGGTATGTAGTAAAACTGAAATCTTCATGGGAACTTGCTGAGATAATGGGAAGTATATATACAATGCTACTTATTTATCTTGTGTTCCTCTTTTCTAGTGTATGTAAATGCAAGCTAAGGACGAAAAAGACATTTTCTAATACAACTATTAAGTGTGATTAGTCATGTATAGCATGTGAAATCAAGGGTGATTTTAAGCCAAAAGAAATACGTAGAGGACTTGTATGGACAAAATAGAACCTCAAGGACCAAATTGAGTCTATGGTGAAACTTGAGGGACTAGATTGGGTATTCACCAAAGCAAAAGACAAGGTTCTTCCCTATCTTGCATCCATGTTAGCAGAAGATTTCTCTTTTTATTCTCTCTCTGGGATTATAATTGATGAGAAAATGGGTATAACTGTCGCAACGAGCTAAATTTTCTAAAAGGGATGTGACTAGTGATAAGTCTAACTTTTTTACTGATTATTTTACCAACGAAATTTAAGGATTGATCTAAAATAGATGGGTTAATTATGATTATGGTTGGGAAAGGACCCAATAGCTTTGACCATTACCATGCACGCAAGGGAAAGGACGAGGATGGATAGCCTGAAAAGAAATACTTCATGTATCAAAGTAACAAAAATACATCATGTATCAAGTAATAACCCAATCATTTCGCTTTTGATTATAAACCAAAGTTTTAATTTTTAACCTTAAATTTATAGTAGATTTTTAGATCGCTAAGAACATATAGTTATTCATAAATTATTTTTCATTTACAAATATATCATTCCGCATTTTACCTAAAAGATACAATCATCTGTTTGGCTGGTAGCATATGTCATGCTTCTGATCAACAATATTTATCGATTAGAAAAAAGTTTGGTTAAACTTGTAAAATTCTACCAAGCAATAATTTATTAAAAAGTTCTCAGAAAATACTACTCTATTTTAAAAATTTAACAAAATAATATCTTAAATGGCAGATAATTTTGACCGAAGTCAAACAAATGTCAATGCTACCATAGGAGAGAGATACCCCAAACGCGAAGATGTTACTATGGGAGACAACAAAGTAATTTGTGAATAATAAGCCAACAAAGTACATAAATTTGGTCATATTCATTGAACCATGGATGAATTATGAATTTAGATAAGACCAAAATATTTCATAATATAGGGGAATGGATACTAATCTTAATTCACAGCCAGAATGCTTGTATATTTTAGAGCAGAGGTGGTATAAAATTAATTTTAAAATCGGTGGGTGTAAAATAAGAAAAGATGTTTTGCGAACTGTGTCGGAAGTAAATAGTCAGGCTAAGCTAGCAATGGTAAACATTTCACTTTAAAGACAAAATGAAACCCAAAACCCAGCAAATATGCCAACAGAAAACAAGTGCTAAATCCACAGAATATGGAGATCGGTACAGAATATCCTGCGTCACAGGCTACACGTTCTAAAATGAAGAAAAATATCTTGATCCCAAGGCCATTGCTTCTAGGTTGCAGCTTGCAAGGCGCAAGAGGGAAACAACATCAACTTCAGTTTCTGTTAGCAGCTCTTTCCCTCTCCCGCTTGTTGTACAGCCTCTCAAGGACGCGCTTTGCCTCGCATGAGGGGAAATTGCTAAGGTCGTAATAGTGTGGAGCTATATCAATCAGCCTGAAAAAGAAAGACAAAATATGTCAGGAATTCTTTCCAATCTTCAATGTTCAGCAAAGCACTAGCTATATGCCAAAAATGACTAACCATTCTCCACGGATATCAGTGACAGTGCGGATGAAATTCCTGGTCGTCAGGACATATTCGTTGTAGATTACCCACTCTGGCTTATGGTCCAGACAGTTGGAAGGGTGAAGATGGACAACCTGAGTATAAAATAAAAGAGTAAGAAGGTTGCAATTTCATAATCCCGTGAAAAAAGTGACTGGACATCAGAAATCTAATACCAACCTGGTTATCTTTGACGGTCAGGTAATGTCCTGTTCGCTCCAGGTGAGCAACCTGCATGAAGTACCCTGAAAGCATGGCTTTCCTTATATTGACGTAGTATTCCCGACTATTAAAGTCTGTGCTGCACATCTTGAGGTTAAATCTGGTCATGATGCGAACAAGCTGTTGCCTAACATTATCAGCAGACTTTAGAGCTCTGGAATTGATGTAGTTATCATAACACCACTGGATATCTTCATCTGCATTATCAGAAAGACAACTGTTAGACAATGACAATGTTACCATAGTGCAGACTGAACGAAAATGGCCATGGAACTTACTGTTCTGCTTGTATGCATGGTACACGTTTAGAAGTGTCAGGTGGTCCCCATCAATGTGGCCAAATCGAGCTTTCGATTCATCAGCAGCCTTCTGTGAATCCCTAGGCCGGAGAAAGCAATTGGGTACTAGAGAAAGAATATGGCAATAACAGACAAAGTCCATGGTGGTCAGAGCAGATGCAAAGAGGCAAGACGATATCATTTTCTTTGAAAGAATAACTCAACAAACAGCAACTGTCTGCATCAGCCTAAACTGTATGATCATTTTGATCAATACCTCAAGAAGCTAGGTGCATGACAGTTGCTGATTACAGGCTTACAGCTCAGAAAGAATTAAACAAATCATATTGGAAGAGCAAATGGACTAGCATGGATGCAAACTCTTATGCTAGAAAATCGTAAGGTTGTCTACAATGTGCAATTGATGCAAGCATAACAGAGCAGGTGTAATATATTATGCACTACGATAATTTAGCTGGCAAACAATACTGTGACAAGAAGTTTTGTTTGACATACCTGACAGCATGGCAGATATTGAAAGGATCTCGTTTGAACAGTTGTACTTTGGACTGATGACAAGCATCTTTGACATCTGAGGATCTAGAGGAAATTCACTCATTATTTCACCTAAAGGAGTGAGGTTTCCTTCATCATCGAGTGCCCCCAAATAGTTAAGAACTTCTAAGGCCCTCATTAAAGTTTCTGGTGCGGGAGGATCCATAAAGTCAAAATGCACTAAATCATCAATCCCAAGCTTCTTCAAGGTAAGAACCGTATTTGCCAGATTTGACCTAAGAATTTCTGGGTACGTCTGTGGCTGTAAATCATCATTAAAACTCTTCTCTGTGTATAACCTGAAACACTTTCCAGGTTGCGTTCTTCCAGCACGACCAGCTCTCTGATGTGCGCTAGCCTTTGAAATTGGCGAAACCAGAAGGGACTCCACCCTTATCCTTGGATTGTAAACCTTTTGTTTGGAAAACCCTGGGTCTATCACATACACTATACCATCGATGGTTAAGGATGTCTCAGCAATGTTTGTGGACACAACAATTTTCCTTCCAGGGGGGCCTCCCTCTTTCAATGGGGCTGGAGCAGGTTCAAAAATCTTCTGCTGCAATGCTGGAGGAAGCGTAGAATACAAAGGCACAACTTTAACTGGGCCAACCTGATCCCCCATGTTATTAACTTCCTTATTTATTTTCCGGCAGGCATCCTCAATCTCCTCCTCTCCAGTAAGGAAAACAAGGATATCTCCAGCAGGCTCACACATATGTATCTGCACAACTGTCCTGATAGAAGCTTCTAGGTAGTCTCTTTCTGGTTCTTGCGTGTAAAAGATCTCAACTGGATGAAGTCTTCCAGGAACCTTCATCAATGGTGCACCACTGAAATAAGTCTGAAATTTCTCGGCCTCAAGGGTAGCACTCATAACAACAAGCTTCAAATCAGGTCTATTCTTTAGAACCTCCTTCAGAAGCCCAAATAGAACATCTGTTGCTAATGTTCGCTCATGGGCCTCATCAAGAACAATCACCTTGTACCTCTCTAAAAGTGGGTCTGCCATAGCTTCTCTCAGAAGCATACCATCTGTCAAATATCTGATAGGAAGCAATAGTGTTCAACACAACAGGATTAGATTTGAATACCTAAAAAAGAAAGAAACATACGCACCATATCAATCTGCCAAAGGCTGTGCAACTAATCATGTTCTTCCATTAAACATAAACAAACTAAAAAGGCTTACTTGAGAACTGTTTTGTGACTACTGCAATCCTCAAAACGGATGCTGTAACCAACTTCCTCCCCGATAGTAACATCCATCTCCTCCGCAACACGCCGGGAGACTGACATAGCTGCCACCCTCCGCGGCTGGGTGCAAGCGACCATTGAGCGGTTGCTCAAGCCTTCAGCATCGAGCACAAATTGGGGGATCTAATCAACAAAACATGAATCAATCCACAGAACAAATAATCCATAAGGCGCCCATATAGCAATGGCAAAACCCTTGCTGCAGCAATAGATTGGAAACGTGAGCCACCAATTTACTATAGCACCATGGCGCTAGCATCTAGAAAAAACCAGTAATGATACACCCAAACATCATTATACAAACAATACCTAATCAATCTACCAAAGCATCATGTCTCCAGCATCTAGATAAAAACACCTACTGATACAACACAACATCATCGCATATCTATACTCAAACAGAACCTACCCAATCTACCATAGCACGAGACCAAATCCCTCTAATGATACAACAGAAATAACGACTATTTCCTAACCTAAAAAAATTACAGCATGAGAACAAATCCCTCTAATGATACAACAGAGAAAGTAAAGACTAATTCCTAGTCTAAAAAAATTTACAGTTCAACATGGAGATGCACAGGCACAGGTGCAGATTCGATACCTGAGTGGTCTTGCCGCTTCCAGTTTCTCCGACGAGGATGAGGGTCTGGTTGTCCCGGAGGACGGTGAGGAACTCGTCCTTCTGCTGCCACACGGGGAGCGTACGGCGCTTCTCGAGGATCTCGAGGTACCGCGCCGAGTAAGGCCTCCCCGTCCACCGATTGATGGACGGGTTGGCCCCGGCGGCGGCGGCGCCGTTGGTGGTGGCGGCGCGGCCGAGCTTGGCGGAGACGGAGGTCTCGTCAACCACGTCGAAGAGGCTCACCTTGCGCTTCCGCTCCGTCCCCATGGCGGCCGCCGCAGTCGGCGAGCAGGGTCCGGGGGTCGGTTCGCGCGGGTTCGGCGGAGGCGTGCGACGGTGCGAGTGGTGGAGGCGACGAAACCCTAGCTCGGAGGGTCGCGACTCGCGAGATTTATATTTGGGAATTGCGCGGTGCTTCAGGTCGGTGGTTCTGCAGCGAAACCGAGCGACTTTATATCAGGTCGGGTGCGAACGCCGAACGGGTTTCTTTTCCGTTAAACGATTCGGAATTGGATTTGGAATTGGAATTGGAACTGGAATTTGAATTTGAATTTGGAAGGCGTTTTATTTTTTTCTTGTACTCTGTCTCCTTTTTCAGTTTTGAACACGAACTGCTGTTGCGCTTCTTTTCCAGTTTTCGACACAAACTGTATCTCTGGCTCTAGCTATTGCTCCTCCTACACCGCGAGGTATTTGAAAAGGCTTTTCATACCGAAACTGTTTTTTATAATTAAATAAATTTATTTTTAATACTTTAATAGTTACTACTTAATTAATTATCTAAGTGTTTCCTGATAAACCGAGTGACTGGTCGTCGAAAAATTACTCCCTTCATTTTTTATTTATTAGAGGATATTTGATCTTAGCTAGATTTATTCATTAATCAACGTTTATATTTATATGTGTGTCTATATTTATTGACATACATATAATTCTAATATAATTCTAAGAGTCAAAACATTTTATATAATATAAACATATGTACTAGTAAATTGTATTTGTATCCGTACATGACCTTATCCCTTAAAAGGGGAATATTTCACATTAGGGTTTTAACGCTGAGATGATAAGTGTGTATATCTCGAATTTCAGTTATTTTTTCACGTGAAGATGTTCTTAAACTTTTTCAAACTATATGTCTTTGCAGAATACAACTATTCATAGGACTTAAATAGTATTCTATAGTATAAATATTTTTAACACTATTCACGGTATTATTTGTCACATCAATATCTTTCTCATTTAAAGTTCTTTGTAATTTATTGTCATGTATCATTCCTTATTTATTGAGGGTTTTATAGTTTTTTATCTTTAACCATATTCCCTACTAAATAATTTAGAAATATTTTTGAAATAGATGTACTAGTTACAAAATTGAGATGTTTGGAATTAGACGAAAAAGAACACCGGTTCGTTTGGTGTTGCTCCAGATGGCTTGGTCTTCTCTATGCTAATGCGTATGCATAAAGTTATGGACAATTTCAGTCTTACTCATGTTTTAATCTCTAATGTTGATTTTACCCTTTCTTTTTAGAGTTTTTATTTTTACCCATGTTTTTTATCTCAATCAATAATCTGTCATTCTTTTGGATAGAGGGCACTAACGGTGTTAAGTCAGCCATTAAAATATCATTTTACCCTTGGTTAGAAATTTCAATTTTATCCTAGTATATTTTTAGCTTTTACGGTTTTACCCCCGTTCTAAATCACAAGCAGTATATATACATCAATAGAAGCACTATTAAAAATACATGGATAAAAATAAAATTCTCAACAAAGGGCAAACTAGTATTTTAATGACTAACTTAGCACCGTTAGCATACTTCATCCAAAAAGAGGGGCAACACGTGGATTGAGTTCAAAAAACCAGGGATAAAAATGAAAACCCTAAAAAAGAGGATAAAATTAGTATTAGTGATCGAAATAAGGGTAAAAACGAAATTACCCCATAAAGTTATATATAGCATCCAATTAGATTATTGCCGAATGAAAATATTTGACATGAAATCAATCTAAATCCCAAAAATGCACACATGTCATACATTCATATTCCAAACTTTTCTTACTAGGACATGTCATACATTCATATACCAAACAGATATCACAGTGATTGGGGAAAATGTACACTGGTTCATGCAACAAACAGAGGAATAGGGGGGGGGGAAACTTCTCTTGTTCTCCACGTACGTGCTTGACAAACTACTTAATAACATATTATTTTTAAAAAAAATCATTTATACAAAGTTCCTTTAAAATATCATATAAAACCAATTTTTGAGACTGTAATAACTATCTCTCATTTTGACATATAAATTAGCTGTTCTGGAAATGATTTACAGTTGCGTTTGTACTCCAACGGTTAGGATAATTGCCTTCCAAGCAATTTAATTTTACTTGTATCATGTGAACGATCTTAAAACATAAATCGTGTCTCCTGTGTTCAATTCCTCGTTGACTTGTAACTTTTTTTATTTTTGCAACTTAGCTCTATAGACACGTTGTTTTGCCTCGCCAACTCCCGGCAAACGCACTTATCATTTTTAATTTTACTTGTATCATGTGAACGATCTTAAAACATAAATCGTGTCTCATGTGTTCAATTCCTCGTTGACTTGTAATTTTTTAATTTTTGCAACTTAGCTCTATAGACATGTTGTTTTGCCTCACCAACGCCCTTGTTTTGGTTATCGGGTGTGGCTCATGAGTCTTCGGGTTTGTTTGGAAGAGTTTTAGATTAGGAGAAGCAGTTGTTTAGTAGCCAGCTTCTGGATTTTTAGTTTATTTTTCAGAACTTATGACTACAGGTTCTCAGAAGTTATAAATCGTTTGGGCAGCTTCTGATAGAAACAGTTTTTGGGAAAAGCTTCGGCCGAAAGAAATCTATCCAAACAGGCCCTTCGACAGGTAGCCGAGGGTCTGTGACATCCTCCATCAACTAATCCAGATGTTCAGGTCATATTTCACTCTACCTGGACTGGTTCCTCCAGATTTAGACCAATCAAAGATCATAAAAGCTACTCTTACTTATGAGATCATAACAACCTCATGCTACCATGAATTAAAAACATTCACATTTTTTCAATAGGATCAAAACTCTACAATTTTCCATGTTTTTCCTATAAATAAAGGGACCTAAATAATTTGTTTTCTGAAGTAGGAAAATAATCAGGGAAAAATCAGTTACTCCCTACAACTACTGTATAAATCAGACACTTATATCTCTTCGCTTTCCCCTGCACACGCAAAGTCAATTTATCTACCGCACTTTTCGGCGACTTCTAGTTGCGCGCACAGTTTCTCATGGTCCGTCGGCCTTCAGCGCACCGTTGTCAGTTTTAGAAGTTCCCCTCTGCCGAGTAGCCCGGAGCGCTACCTGCTCACCAACAGAGTCGTTTCTTCTGCACATTTTGTATCCAACCAAGTCTTTTATTAATTTGCTTTGATGGAAGACTTAGCTTTTGTGCTTAAAACTTTGGAGCACTTCTGCCACTGAGGTGGGTAAGGTTTAACTTCGCTGCCACTGATGTTGCGCAGGTGAGAAAATTCAGCACACGTAGGAGAGGCGTTTAAACTTTCTCCAAAGAATTATCCTGCGTCTTTAGCAATTACAAATTGGCTGGCCCAACGACTTTCAAGTTTGAACGATTATTATGGAGGCAAAGGTCACCGCCATGTGCCTCGCACGACCTACAACTCAAAAAAAAAGGACCCCGCCACGTCGTGACGGCACCGGTGCTGTGCAGCACGAGCACACGAGACGAGACGAGACGAGACGCGCGGGTGCAGCTACATTCTACACGCGACCTGCTAAAATAGGCCTAGTTCGAAACCGAGTAACCAGCGACATTTTTTTTTCCGTGCGCACACTTCCCAACTGTTAAACGTTATATTTTTTAAAAAAAGTTTTATATAAAAATTATTTTAAAAAATCAGATTAATCTATTTTTCAAGTTTATAAAAATTAATACTGAATTAATTATATGTTAATGTTTTTTTCGTTTTATGTGTGCTAATTAGCTATGGTGACATAGTCTGCCATAGCAGGCAGCAGCAACACGTTACATTGCACTTGCACCGGGCATCATCCACTGTGGTTACCCGTCAAAGGCACCAGCCACGCCGCAACCGCAGAAGCCGCCGTCGAGGTATCAGCACTCGGCAAATTAACCGCCCGGCCGGCGTCGGATCGGACGATGGGGGGCAGCCTGGTGTCCATGCTGCGGTGGCCGCCGGACCTCGGCGTGCCGAGCCTCGCGGCGCTGCTGCCGTCGTCGGCCAGCTACGCGTACGCGGCGGCGCCCCTCCGCTGGTGGCGGCCCGAGCGGCTCGCCGCGGCGGCGCGGCGGTGGCCCGAGCTGGTGCCCGACGTGCCCCCCGTGGTGGACGCCGTGCTCTGGGGCCTCGTCACCGCCGTCGAGTCCGTCGCGCTCCTCTCCATGGTGTGCTGCTTCTTCCTCTTCTGCGGCTGCACGCTATGACCGTGGATCGCCGCCGCTCCCACCATATATATCATGTAAGTATGTAATAAGTGTATGATTGCTTCTCTAGCTCTGCTCCGAATCTCCCATCTGTTTTTGACTAGTTCTCTTCAGATGATACTCCTCCACTTTGTTTGTCACGTTGACTGCACGGCAAAATTAATCGTACTACGATGGTAAGATGCCATCATGGTAAACTATGTGGTGCTTAGTGCATAGATTTGCCAAAGATGTTTGCTTTGCGAAGAGCAGGAAAACTCCAAGAACAACCGAACAGTGAACACCATTGATTTCCGTTTATTGTTTTGAGTGACGAATGCTTTTGGGGATTTGAGGGAGGCGACTGGTTGGTTGGTGTGGGTGCGTGGTGGGAACGGGGGTGAGTCCAACCCTCGAAATATCTGATGGTTCTTATTTGCAGTGGAGTCAATGAAACTACTATAAAATTCTTATTTGCAGTAGTTAATAATACCAGTGGTTTTTGTAGTCAGACAGTGCAGTGATGAGTCACTGATTGCATGTCAAGTTTTGGTGCTCGCGTGCTGTCCTAGGCCCGGGGCGCCTCATGTACCGCAACTGTTGCAGTCAGGACCATTCACAAAACATTGATAGTGTCCCCTAAAAAAAAATACATTGATAGTCCTATGCCTGGCCAAAATCTGGCTTCATTCCTGAGTTCACTAGCACTTTTGTTCAGAGAGCTGCTATGCTTTTGAGCATCACACACACAACGCAGCCTGGCTTCAACAGGCAATTGGCGCCATCAACACGTGCATATGTTCCTAACATATTGATCACTGCTTTGAAATTTATTTCGACTGCTATCGTTCGAATGGAATGGTGTCTTTCTGAAGCTAAAGAGCTCTGCGTGGGCTAACTGCCATTACTGCAGATTGTTTGGCGCTTGATGTAGATAGTGTATTTCCGCGAGATTACGATATCCTCTTTATTAATTTTAATCAGCCCCCTAATATCTGCTGCCCGCAATGGCCACGTTTATAATGGAATCCAGTCCTTGTCAGCGAAAGCTCACCAACAGACAGATGCTAGCAACCAGTACCACACGTGTAGCATTGAAGCGTCTATCCGCTTGGAGCAGATACAATAAGACTATAAATCAGCTATAAGCATATTTTAAAAAAAGAAGACAGAAGAGCTATGAGCTATAGATTTATAGCCGGCTATAGTACGGACTCCAAGATATAATATGTGTATGGCAGGTGGGACATGATAGTATATGTTTTATAGGTAGTTATTGTATGAATTGGCTATTAGATTGACTATAGCTGAATTATTGATGAATTGGAGCTAGTATTGGCTATACTATTTAACTTGCTCTTATGGGGTCTTGGCCAATGCTCTTGCTTATTAGCCAAGATTTGATTTTTTTTCTACCTTAAAATTAGTGTTAATTTTGAGTTTTTTTATCATAGTTTATTTTCCAATATTTTTTATATTGCTAAAAACATGTGTATAAAATTTTTATTTATAAATTATTTTTTATCTGTAAATATGTCATTTGAATTTTCAACCGAAAAAACAAACAATGGGTGATCGTCCACACATAAAAGAAAACAAGAATGACATCCCACATTCATAGGGATGGATATGGTTCGTCTACGAATAATCTATGATCGACTCTAGTTTAACTTAAAATAAACTAAGTTTTATTTAAAATAACTTAAAAATAAACCTTAGTTTATTTAGTTATATCAGAACCAATAACAAATTATTTGTGATCGACTTGTACCCATCCTACTCATTATTTGTGATCGACTTGTACCCATCCTACTCATTTGCACTGCTGCAAAGTGCTATATCATTGACCGAGTCACTGCCAGAACTTCCCCATATATAATCAGGCATAACGATGTGAATCCAATGTAAATCCACCTTAAACACACCGTATAAAATCTAAATTTCATGATAGCACTGAGACGCGATATTTATTAATAAGGTTTATTCGTGCCCTAATCCCTAGGACACTGTCTATAGGTCCTGATATAACTTACAAACACTCTTTTCCGATCTAGCATATCAGACTGTATCAGGATATCTATAGCCATTGATCGTTAATGATACTGAAACAGCCTACCGTAGAGTTCGGCCCTGCTACTATCATAACACCTATTACAACTATAAATCCTAAATTGTACTTAAATACGTACACATATTCAACATAAACTCTAAAATACGTACACATATTCAACATAAACTCTAGTAAATTCAACCTTATTAAATATGTCATGCTAGCTTGAATTTACTACTTACATGAACCTTTTTGCGGGAATGACCGAAGGAGGACATTCAAAATATCTTGAATATTAAGATAGAAATAAAAGTTGCAAGAAAAGGTTTTACATCGACAAATGGTTGTCGAGGAAGGATATGTACAGAGCACACGCCCTGAACCATGTGCCAATCCTTCAAACACACATCACAGAGAGGAAAGCCAAACGCCGAACCGGCCATCACTATGCGAGATCGATCGCCACTGAGCTAACGACACCCCTACGACACGAAGACTCTAAAACGACGCCCTCAGGAGGTTCGCGACGCCAAAAGACGCCGTTGTCATCCGTTCAAAGACTGGACAAGGTTTCCACCCAGAGCTCCTTGCCAACAGAGGAGGGATACCTCAACAGTATCCTCAGGAGGGTTAATACGCCCGAAGGCGAAGTCGCTGTTGGCCCAAAGAATTGGACTAAGCTTTCGCTTGGAATCCCTACCACCACGTTACGTCGCCCAATCCAAGACCACCAACTAAACATCGGCGACACATGGCTTCCGCCATACCCGATTGACGCCCCTTCGTCGATCAGCTTCATCGAACCACCACCCCTGAGAGCTGGCCCAGGACCTCTCCGTTCCACCACCCGCCGGCCTCCTCGCCAGATCTGACCGAAGAAGAACCTGGGATTGGATGACATTCCTTCAGCGGCCTGGGCTTCCCCCGCTGCAAGCCGCTGTCGCCTCAACCCAACCTAGAAACTCCCCCCAGAGAAGGGGAGGAGCTGCGGAGAGGGTGAGGGTGCTAACCGGCAACGATGAAGACGACCCACCGCCGCCAGCTCCCTTCACACAACCCTCTGGACGCCAGAGAAGTTGCCGCTCTGGCTCCGGCGCGCCGTGTCGCGGAGGCCACGAGACTCCGGCGTCATCAGCGGCCCCCAACGGCTCCTCCTCCTTCCCCGCTGCTGTCATTCCCTGCCTTCAGGCCCTCCACCGCCGGCGTGGCCACTGGCCGTCGGCTCCTCCTCCTCCTTCCGCGCTGCCTGCCCTCAAGCCCATCGTTGCCGGCGTGGCCGCCGGCAGATCAAAGCCTCGCCCCCATGCTCCTCCGACTGCCGGGCCTCCGGCTGCTGCCGTCGACCTGCAAGCAGCCGCCAGCAAGCGCGGGCTCCGCAGCCTCCGCGCTGGCCGGCCGTCGGCCGCCACCGCGTGCGCTGGCCCGCCACGCCGCCGCGCGCCCTAGCCCACCGCCGCCGTCGCCGCCGCCGCGCGCACTCGCGCAGATCTGCCGCCGCAGCCTCCGCACGCGTGCTGGCCTGCCACTCCATCGCACGCTCCGGCTAGCCGACGTCGTCGCGCGCCCTGGCCTGCCGCCGCCGCTGCGCGCTCCACCCCGCCCTTTTGCTACCCAGGTCCCCCAACCAGAGCCGTCTGGCCAGGGGAAGCCTCGCCGCCGCCGTCATGGCAGCCGGCCGGCTTTGCCGGCGGCTGCTCAGGCGACAGCGAGGCAGGGAGGGGAGGGGAGGCGGACCCGGCGGCTAGGGTTTGGGGTTCGCCCGTGTCGCCCTGGGGAGGAGCGACATGGGGACATCTCAAAAACCAGTCACTTACATGAACCTTCGTGTTCCTCAACTAGACTTGGTTCCTTTTTGCATCTCACGCCGAGCGGCCTGATGAACATATGCTAAGTCCATCGCCATCAAGAGATTATGCTATCGTTATAACTTCGTACTTTGGACTCCAACTACAAGATTATTACACATTCTCTTCAATCATTATAGTTGTCTTGTCAAGTAAAATTGGATTACTGTTTAGCTGGCACATACTCGACACCTCAAAGAACATATTCACCAATAGCTTTTGTCTTAAACCAGATTTATATACTTCATGACCATATAATTGATGTTATCATCAAATAGATAATTCAAATCACTAAGCCAATACGAAGATAATTATTTTTTCCCTTAGTGTCTTATGAACCGAGATAACAAATCTAATGTCCACGTTTTCCGCATGATAATTAAGAAATTACGGAACGAAAATGCTACGCATATATCCCGACCATACGACCCGTGTATGACCGGGACGGCGCAGCAGCTTCCGTCAGCTGCATGGTTGCCTTCCGTCCCACATGCAAGCGTTGCCCATTGCCCTCCGTTGTTGCGTCCGTCCAGTCGTACGTGGGTTATATGGCCGGGACGTACGTATAGTATGGTTGTATAGTATGGTTGAGTACGGAATCCATCTATCCCAGAGTTGATAACTAGCAGTGTCATCACTTGTTTTTTTTAAAAAGCAAAACGATATATTGACAAATATAAAATAACTTGTAAATAAAACTTTTATATATGTGTATGGAGATTAAAAAAAGAATGAACAACCCTAAAATTAACTTTAAATTTAAAGTAAAAAACTCAAAATTTAGTTTATAAGTATAAGTAAAAGCGAAAAGATAGGACCTGAATGTCTCAGTTCAGTCTTGTTGGTCGATCTTGCTCTTCTGATTTAGGTTCTGTTTAGTTTTCAAAAATTTTCATCTAAATACATCATATCGAATCTTTGGACACCTAAATAGAGCATTAAACATAAATGAAACGAAAAACTAATTGCACGGTTATGTGGGAAATCGTGAGACGAATATTTTGAGCCTAATTAGTCGATGATTAGCCATAAGTGCTACAGTAAACTGCATGCGCTAATGACGGATTAATTATGCTCAAAACATTCGTCTCGCGGTTTCTAGGTGTTGGTATCGGCCCCTCCTTCCTATCCTATTCACCCCGAAGCGAGCCTCAAAGTGGCATGCTCGGCCAAGATGCCTTGGTGTTCAAGTATCATGCCTCAATGGCATGCTCGGCCAAGATGTCTTGGTATTCAATTATCATGTCTCCCGTGGCATGTTCGGCCAAGATGCCTTGGTGTTCGAGTATTATGCCTCCCTGACATGTTCGGCCAAGATGCCTTGGTATTCGAATATCATGCCCCCCGTGGCATGTTCGGCCAAGATGCCTTGGTATTCGAGTAAGACACTTAGGTACTACCGACACCCCCTCGACGATCTGGACTAGGTTAGAATACAGAAGTTTGCTCGTCACGACTCCAAGGAATATTCTCGCCAAGATGCCTGGGACCAGCTCTCAAGTGTACTTGAGTGCTGAAGACAACTAGTGTGGTGGTATCTAAGAAGCTACTTATTTTACCTCGTAACCTTAGGTTCTATTAGTAACTATCCAGGGGTATTTGGGTCATTGTACAAGGGATTTTTCGGGGCTATAAAAGCACGTATCCCTACCCTGTAGAACTCAAGGGTTAATGAGATATACAGTGCCGAGGCATTTCGAACATCGTCTACTTGAACTTCTTGTGTATATGTGCGACTGACTTTTTTTAGTCGCATATATGTTTTTTTGTGTTCGTGACGCGAGGTCACAACACTAGGCGAGCCGTGAAATTTGTTTTTTTTCATTCGTGTCCAAAAACTCCATCCGATATCTATTCAAACGTTTGATGTGACACTCGAATTTTTTTATTTCCCCAACTAAACACCCCCTTAGTGATGTTTTTTTTCAACCCACCCCGTAGGAGGAGTGCCGTCTGACCCTCACTCAGCACCTTGTGATGCCCGTGCACGGTCAGAAAACAATTAGCACATCTTTTCACTTATGCTTATGCTAATAAACCAATATTTAAATTTTTATCCTTAAATTTAGAGTTGATTTTAAGAGTTTTTTTATTAAAATTTATATTACAGTCTTAGCTTTTAGATTGGTAAAAAATACATATATAATTTTTATTCATAAATTATTTTTTATTTTGTAAATATAATGTTTGATTTTTTTAATAAAACATATAAACAACCACCCCTAGAGCGCCTCGGTCACCGGCCAGCATGTCACACGCCTAAGAGCAAGTATAATGGTAGGATGTAAGCTAGCTAAATGTTTATGTGAAGGAGAGAGAGTAGAGAACACATGAACCAAGAAATTACGTGAGAAATACATATGGGTTTTGTATTAATGATAAATTATTAAAAGCCAAGAGAAGACTATAAAAAGTCTTATAGCCAGCTTGTTAGTTATATTTATTATTATTATTATTAAATATTGACTATAACCTTGCTCGCAAGGACGTCCTCGCTTGGGATATCGCAAGGCGCCATCGCTGATCGCTCTCGTCTCTGCTAGGATGTACAGCTGCAGCGCGGAGCCGGGACCCAACGCCATTGGACTGTTTGGTCGCGAGTCGAATTCACCTCTCACGGTGGCGTCAGCCGCCAACTCGGCTCGGTGTTCCAGTGCCGTGCGCCACGAATCCGTTCTTCTCAGAGAGGGCCGGATAAGGGCGAGTCCCCGGCTTCGTTGAGCGTCTAGTTAGAACTCCTTTATTGACGAAGCGTCGCCGTCGCATGTCATTGCTTTGCGACCTGAATCACGTTTACGAAGGAATCAGAAGGATAATATGCGGTCTCGAATTCGCAGGCTCGATGCAACGCGAATGCGGCGTTGAAGAAGACTGTAATGGTAGCTTGCGATTGCAACGGACGAGTAATATTTTTTTTCTGCTTGTGAATTTATTCGAAACATGCCTGGCACAGTCCATCCCAAAGCCTTTCCAATCAGCAGGAGCTAAATTAGCGTGACAGAAAGTCCTTAAAGGTGCACGACACAATTGGGGTGTTCACCCTCAACATAGCCGTTTTTTTTGGCACGTTATTCTTCCTGTTCTGGTCAAAAATTGGGGGAGGATTACCTAGCTCACTCAATCTTAAATCCAGATTTTAGATCAACCAACTCCTCGATATTTCTGGCCAATTTTTCTGCCTCACCGATGTAAGAATGCGGTGTTAGCTTCAGAAGAGACGATCGTGCCACCTCTGGCAGGTCTAGACCTTCAATGAATAGCCGTATGCTGTCTTTGGTAACAGCCTGCCCTCTGGTTATTTCCTTCAGCTTCTCATATGGTTCGGGGATTCCATACCTTCGCATCACCTACACAGATGAATAATAATATATGATACGCATTTGATCTAGAAATATGGCAGACAATTGGTATGGCCTTGAGATCTAGGGCTACTAAAAAATGTCCTCGTTTGTTATGTCTAAAGATGATGAACACAGTGGGTATACCAGAAAATGCCAATAGGTGAAATTACCCCCAAAATCAAACTTAAAAGCTCAGATTTTCAAACGATTGTATGTAGGGAGAATATATCGTTTTCAAACCTAGCAAATGCTATCAAACTCACACTTTCAACTGATTTTTCCCAATATGCACTTAAACACATAAATCATAATGAAGTATTAAGAGCAAAGCAAAATCACAAACCATGCATCCAACAAGTTGCTTTTGACAATTTAAAAGCATATCTCAAGAGGCACTCAGATTTCTTGGATAAGAGAGTACAACTTCTCCATGGAAGCATAGCATCAGGAAATCAACCACAAGTAGAGGACAAAAAGAATGGTCTTACTGTCTGTATTGGCTCTGCAAGGACCTCCCATGTTTGATCCAAGTCTTCAGATAACCGGAATTCATTCACCTGACAACAGACAATCCAGTAGAAAAACAATGATTGGTCGACATTATGACTAGTAAACGTTTGACAAAGTTAGGTCAATTACAAAGCAGACAATTGCTAAAACTCCAATAGTCCAAAAATAAATTATGTGCAGTGAAAAAAGGGAATATCTTATTTCTAGTATGCCAAATGTCATGCTGAGATCAATTTGGTGCAACTATTGAGTAGATACAGATAATAGCTGGGCAAAAAACCCTAGCCACCTACACCAATCTACAGTTTTCTTAGTCCAAAAAGATAAAGAGAACAGGCTTCCGGTGGGTGTGGATGATTGCCCATCAAACCTTTCGGCATTGCAGCATGCATAAAAAACACAATATACTAGATCAAATTGAGTTACCTGCCAAATTGCAGTTCAATACTTGGATAATGATAAAATAATCTATACAAGTATAATTCAAGAAACAACCTAACCAGACAAGAAAAAGAATTGTGGGCCACTTACCTGAACCTTCTTGATTCCTCGCAATGTAGCTTTGTAAGCCAAGAGTGAATGCCCTAATCCAACACCCAAATTTCTCAAAACAGTTGAGTCTGTGAGATCGCGCTGACAGAAAAATATGGTTGCTCATTAGTTCAATCTTAAATAATAGTTAGGTGTTTACTGCTTGCTGTATTTTATCACAACTTTATGTCAAAACTGTGGCAAGCTACAGTTTTTCAGCAAGCACATTGTTTACCACAACTGCAGTTGCTTTGAGAAAAGAGACCAACATATGGTACATAGAAGATTATAAGAAATTATAGAGTGCCACAAGTTCAAGGAAACCCATGGGCTAGCTTAATAAAGCCAAACTCAATTTGTTTGATGTTAGGTATCTGTTCTTGCATGTGCATCAATAATGAATATATACCGTTATTTCCACTGAGATAGTAAAAGTGGTAACTGAAGGTACACATGGTATCATTACCTGCATCCGAGATATTGGTAACTTCATGCTTAAAGAAGACAATGTACCATTGGCTATAGTCAAATTGCCATCACTATTTTCAAAATCGATGGGATTGACTTTGTGAGGCATTGTGGAAGATCCAACTTCACCAGCCTTTACTATCTGGAACAACATTTGAAAGGATGTAGTAAGTTCAAACAGAATATTTGAACTATGTTTTAGCCTCTGTGTATTGAATGAATTCAACCTAAACTTCTAAGAACAGTCCTTTGTACATAGAATTACCTGCTTGAAGTAGCCTAGTGATATATAGGTCCACATGTCTCTGTCGAAATCAGTCAAAACATTGTTAAACTGAACAAATAGATTGAAGAGCTTTGATATATAGTCATGAGGCTCAATCTGTAAAAATAGGTTAACTGTATCAGACCAAAGAGTATCTAACCCTAAAATTTACAAGGCAGTGAGCTAAATGGAAAGGTTACTAGTAGGAAAGCACTATAGCTCAAGAAAATTCTGGGATGTGTAATAACTCTCAATAAAGCACTGCTTAAAGAAACAATTGGATAACAAAATAAAGAATATAAACCACCTGGGTAACATAAGGATTGAACTCCAAGCCCAATGATCTAACAAACTCTTCCGTAACCTTAGGCCAGTCAACTTCCGGATATGCAACCACATCAGCATTGTAATTTCCAACAGCTCCAGCAAATTTCCCCAGTATCTTGACCTCAGAAAAACTCTTTCCTATAGTTGACAGTCTGGCGGCAAAATTTGCCATCTCTTTTCCCAGAGTTGTTGGTGATGCTGGCTACAAGCAGGAAAGTGGAAATCTAAGATAGTATTATAACTATGTGGCATCAACTACAGTGGTTTTGTGTACACATGTACAGCAGTATAAGCATATGCTACTGAATATACTTCAGAGAGGCAGTTTCCATACCTGTCCATGAGTTCGAGACAACATGGGGATGGTTGAATTTTGTGTTGCCAAGGAACACATAGCTTTGCATATGTCGATCATAACAGGGAACATAACTGTATTTACCCCCTCTTTTAGAGCTAATGCATGTGACAGATTGTTGATATCTTCAGAAGTACACCCAAAATGGAAGAACTCCAACACCTGGGGATAAAGATGCACATATTGGCTTGTCACAATAAAGTAGTAAGTTCATATGTTAATTTAGACAGAAGGCTGCCATACCTTTGTAATCTCTGGATTTGAGCTGCATTTTTGCTTGAGGAAGTACTCAACAGCTTTCACATCATGGTTGGTTATTCTCTCAATTTTCTTCACTTCCTTAGCATCAGCAATGCCGAATTCCTCGATAATCGCATTCAAGAATAACTGGGCCTCCTCACTGAATGGAGGCACCTCAGTAATCTCAGGGATTTGGGATAGTTTCAGTAGCCACTTTACCTGCAGAGCCAGAAGCCGCTTCAGATAAGCAACATTGATTATAACACTAGCAGCATGCCCCATTTTCCGAATGCAACAGATGAATCAAGCATCCTAGATTATATGAGGAGTTGATAAATGTACTCCTAATAATACAAAGTGCAAGGAATCCAAACAAAAAATACCTCAACGATGACCCTATATCTGATGAGGCCGAACTCACTGAAGAAGGGTTTCAGGTCCCTGATGAAACGCTCGTACCGCCCATCCAGCGGCGAAAGCCCCATCAGGCAGAACGATTCGAAGTCCTCTGCCCGTTGCATCTCCTCCAGCGACCTCGTCCCCCAATCCATCGGAGCGTGCACCTAAGCAATCAGACAAGGCATGTCCCGTAAGCGACGGACCACTACCTAGGCAGGAGCTCTGAGTCTGTACGAGGAGGGTCCCTGGTCACCTCGACGGCGCCGGTTGCAGAGCAGCGCAAGCGCCGCGGCGGGGCGCGGGGCGCGCCGCACGGGACGGCGGCGGCGGTAGCACGGTGGGCCGCGGCCGCCGCCGCGACGATGGTGGCGGCGGTGGCCGAAGCCTTCAGCGGCGGCGCCGACATGCTTGGGGGAGTCGCGGCCGGGTTCTGTGTGGCAACCAAAACCCTAGAGCGAGAAGGACCGGGCCGGGCTCGCTGGCTGCAGGTGGGCCGGGCGGCGCGCGGCCGGAGAAGAAAGGAGGGATAGTACAGGAGGAGATAGAGAGCGAACGATTTTCGTAGCGTACTTGGAGGAGCGGAGTAGGGTTTAAGGGGAGGGGATTTTTTTTAGAGGAAATTACGGCGAAAGGACGGATTCCGTTCCGTTCCGTGTCGGGGCCGGGCGCCACCGCGGCAGGCGGCAGCACCATGACCGTTCTTTCCTCCGTGCGCATCGGCTCGGTTCTTTTAATCAGATTATTATTCCTTCTTTTTTTTTTCCACGTACTCCCTCCGTCAAAAAAAAAAATTCTTCGGTTTCTGTGTCCAACGTTTGACCATCCTTCTTATTTTAAAAATTTTAGGAAATTAGAAAAAAATTAGTCACACATAAAGTACTATTCATGATTTATCATCTAATAAAAAAAATTAAATAAGACGAAGAGTTAAAAATTGAAGGTAAAAAGTAAAAAATTGGTTTATTTTGGGACGGAGGGAGTATGTCTCTTAAACGGATAAATGGTACTCTCTTCGTATTTTTATACGAGATTTTATCTACGTGTGATCATTCATTTTATTTAAAAACTTCATTAAAATTATAAAATTATAAGTCATACTTAAAGTTTCTATAATAATAAATCAAATTATAAAAAATTAATAATTATATACATTTTTAATAATGAATGATCAAAACATAAAATCAACGTTGTCATATAAAAACATAAAGAGAGTGCATTTCTTATAAAAAAGTTTTATACATAAGTTTATTATCTCATATTTATAGAGTAGATTATTAGTTTTATATAATTAATTTTATTGTTTATAGTATTAAATAACTATAAAATTAGGTAATCTTTAAACTTTAATCAGAAAAAAGAACATAGTAACCTTCCCAAATTCCAATCTTGGCTCTATCTAAGTGAAGAATTCTCAAAACACAATAACAGAAAAAAATGCAGGATTGGAGCCTATCTATTCAAATTTTATGGACTGAAAAAACACACGAAAAATTGTGAGAATAGTTTTTTGGATTGAGCACAGGAAAAATATAGAAATTAGAGACAGTTCCAAATGACCATATACGATTTTTTTCACTAAATCTAATCTTCAAAATTCTTCCAAATTTTGTTTGTTTCAAAGGAGCCCTTATTCTGTTCCAGCCTGGTCAGCCCAGTAGTTCCAGATTTTATGCTCTGGGCTTGGCATGTTTGATTAAACTATGCTAAGCCTGGTCTTTCTAGAATTCTAGCAGCTACCGGCCCAACAAGGGTGGTTCTATTGGTCTCTCTTGTATGAGCCCGCTACGTCTTGCAGTCTACATTGGGGCTGATTGGTTGTCTATATGGGGCTTGGCTCACATCTATCATGCAGAGAGACACATGTTTGGTTAGCCAGATGGGAACGATAGCCAGGCCCAGCAGATGCAAAAAGGGTCCCGTGGCCAGGCTCTACAGAAATGGTGGAATCGAGCATATCCACGCGGCCTGGCCGAAGGCATGCATACGGGCTGCACCCACCTGTGCAGTCGCACACCCGCCCGTGCAAGACTCGCTGAACCCCCTCCACCCCTCCCACTTACCTCCCTCTCATGTTCCTCCCCACACCCGAGAACTAGGGTTTGAAGAGACAGCCGGTCTGTTGCCCATCCGCCGCCCTCGGAGTCCGCCGGAGCCTGCGCCGGTCCACGACGGTCCGCCGCCGCCCGAGCCCGCACCGGTCCACGCCGGAGCCCGCGTCGGTCCGCCGCCGCCCGAGCTCGCGTCGGTCCACGCCTGTCTGTTGTCGCCGGAGCTCGCGCAAGTCTGTCACCGGTCGCTGTTCTCCCCCGCGCTCGTTCTCCTCCCACTCTTGGTGTGGGCTCCGCGTCGATCGTCGTCCTCGTCCTCCAACCAGATCCTCCTCCGCCAAGCTCTTCCTGCCAGCCTCTGTCTCTCCTGCCTGCCACCTCCATCTCCCTTCTTGCTGTACTCTGGTAAGTGGTAAGTGAAACACACGCTCATTCTTTCCCCTCATGTTTTTTCATCTACTCTTGATTTACTGGCATGTGAGCAGACCAGGAGCATTTCCCCATACTAAATCTTCTAGATCTATTAAAAGCTGCCATTTTTTGGGTTGGTTTTTGAGGATTAAATGTTGAAGGCTTGCACTACTTGAACCTGCATGTTTGTACTCGGTTATTTAGTATGATTATTTATTGTCTCACCCAAATCTAGTCAGTTTTCAATTTGATTTGCATGAATGTTAGTTGTATTTGTTGTCTCCATGGTTGTGTTCGGTATGACAGTAAAACCTTGGTGTCTATTTTATTTCCATTGTCAGTGATTGTGTGCTACTGGATGTAGCACTAGGTTGACTGATAGATGTAGGCATTGTCAGCACCATCCATTTTTCTTCTGTCTTGACTATGTATTATATATTTTATTGGCATAGATGAAAGAAATGCGACGTATTCGAGAGGCCTTAATTGCTAAAGCAGCTGGGTTAGTTGCAGTGTTGCATGCTTACACCATTTTTGTTATATGAAGAGCTAGAATGAGTATCCCTAGGATCTCATATGGCCCAATGTCCGAAAGAGACGTAGCTAGGCAGTCAAACCTTCGTTTCATCTATCATACAGATGATACAAATTGTTTAAATCAACTCAGAATGAGAAGAGCCCCTTTTTTTCGGCTGTGTAACTTGTTCCGAGAAAGAGAACTATTGCAGGACAGTATACATAGCTCAGTGGAAGAACAAGTTGCCATGTTTCTCCTTGTTGTAGGCCACAATCATAGATTTAGAGCTATGCAGCCCACATTTAGGAGGTCAATTGAAACTATTAGTAGATACTTCAAGGAGGTATTATATGCTGTTGGTGAGCTACGAAATGAGATGATAAAACCACCACCAACCGAGACCAATTTGAAAATTTCATCCAATGGGAGATTCAACCCTTATTTCAAGGTATTTTTCATTATATGCAACTTGAAAAATATTTTCTATTTACAATCGCATCCTAATATTCTCCACTGATCATTAGGATTGCATTGGTGCAATAGACGGGACTCATGTGCTTGCTCGAGTACCAGCTGCAATGTCTACTGCCTTTAGGGGTAGGAAGAAGGAAACAACCCAGAATGTAATGGCTGCAGTGGATTTTGGCCTTAGATTTACCTATGTACTTGCTGGGTGGGAAGGATCTGCACATGATGCCCTCATACTTGCAGATGCCTTGGAAAGGGATGATGGTCTTAGTGTCCTAGCAGGTAATAGAGATGTCTTAGCTTTAGATCAGCAAATATGACGATTGCACTCATACCTTTTGTCTTCTAGGGAAATACTATCTCGTTGACGCTGGATATGCTGCTAGACCGGGGTTTCTTCCACCATACCGTGGCACTAGATACCATTTGAAGGAGTTTGATAGCAGAAACTATCCTCGCAATTCGAGAGAGTTGTTTAATCTAAGACATTCCTCTTTAAGGGTCACAATCGAGCGAGCATTTGGCGCCCTCAAAAACCGCTTCAAGATACTATATAGCAAGCCTTTCCATCCATACAAGACCCAAGTCAAGTTAGTTCTTGCGTGCTGCATACTTCATAATTGGATACTTCAGTTTGGGAACGATCAGCATGTGCCATTAGAGGCTGAATGGCGTGCCAATGATAGGGATGAAGATGTCCTGGGTGACATAGAGGAAGACAATAGGGGAATGGCACAAATTAGAGATGACATAGCCACTGATATGTGGAATAATAGAGGGTCATCTAGAATTTGATTTAATTAGCTATTGATGTGTACCTTCCTATGTATGTACTATTTATGGTGTTGTACCATTTTCTATTCTTGCATGATTGTATTGAATAATGATGTGTAAGTACTATATATTGATGTGTACCTTTCTATTCAAGCATATTTTTGAATTTCTGTTACATATGCCTTTTCTATTCAGATCCGTGTTTTTGAATTTAATTCATGTGTAGGATGGCTGAGGCTGGTAGTGGGAATGGTGGCCAAGGTAGACACCAGGTAGCCTTGCGTTGGACAAGCTACATGTCAAGCTTTATGCTAAAAAAATTGTTGAACTTATAGCAGAGGGTGTAAGGACTGACAAGGGGTTCAAGGAAGTTCACCTGAACCAAGTGGCTAGATCTTTATCTGATCACTATGGCCTTAACATTAGTGGAACCCAGGTTTATAACCATCTTCGCAAATGGCGTCAACGGTGGGTGCGTATCACTAGGCTTAAAGACATTAGTGGGGCTCTGTGGGATGATCAAAACTCAACAATTGTCCTAGAAGATGAGCACTACATGGGACATGTCAAGGTCTGTGTCTAACTAGCCATTTAATTTGTTAAGTCTGTATCTCACTTTACTCTAACCATTTAATTTGTTCCTACAGGATCACCCTAAGGATGCCGAGTTTCTCAATGTGCCCCTTGAGAACTATACACAAATGACAGCCATTTTTTCCAATGGGCAAGCTACAGGAAAGTATGCCATGGGGTCAAATGAAGCTCTCGGAAAACTTGCTGACATGGCTGAAAGTGATCTTGGTCCTCTTGATGGGACTATTGGGGATGGTATTGCTGGAGGTATGGCTGGTCCTAAATGTGGCACCACTGCTCAAGGAGTTGAGTTAGGCCTGCTCGTGACGGATTTATTCCCCGAATGACCTCACAGGAAGAGGATCTAGCTCAGATAGGAAGAGAAAGAGAACCCATGCTGTTAACGAAGGTGAGGCTGCTCTTATCACCAACATGACAGAATCTGTGCGTGAGGTGGCTGCAGCAATACGTGCTACTGCTCATACGGAGGTGCACCCTGAGCTGTCTGATTCAATGCTAAATCTTCCTGGTTTTACAGAGGATCAGCTAGAGCTTGTTCTAACTTATCTGACTAACAACAAGGCAACAAGTCTTGTATACATTCAGAAGAACGAGGAGCGTCGTGCTCGCTGGGTTAAGAAGTACCTAGAGGAACATCTCCCTGATGATGTGATCTAACTATTTAGCTAACTATTATGAAGAGGTGGTACCTAGATACCATACTATGTAATCTAAGTTAACTACTGTTAAAGGTGGCAGTGATACCAAGTATATTTGGTAGGGAGATATGGCTAAACTTTAAGGTGGTAGTGGACAAATACTCTTTTGTAGTGAATATGGTCACATGTTGGCTAAGGTGGAAATGGATGTCATATTTTTCAGATTATGCTTATTTCATTTCAGCTTTGTTTTATTATTTGAGATATGATCCCAGGCTTGTTTTATTGTTCTTACCATTTACTGTCATCTCTTGTTGACTGATGTGAGCAGATTTTAGTTGCACTTGTTATTGCCAAGGGTGTTTAGATGCAGCTACAACACTCATTCTTTTTCGTACTGTGCGTTTGCACTTACAGGTCTGAACCTTCTCGACTATGGTTGTGACCTTACGGTGTGAAGCAATCTGAATAGATTCTTCGGTATGCTGCCATAGATGCACTGAGATTTGAATCAACAATTGCTTCTTAGTTCTAATAGCTCTTCTTTTGGAATTATGCAGGAACTGTTGTGTTGCATCAAAAATTTTATATATACATTCACTGATAACGTTGGGACATGCAGCTAGTCAATTAATAAATTTGGTGTGTCAACAGTAGATGAGGAGAGTGCAGCAGTGGTTATGGTGAGATTTGCATTTCAAGCCAAAATCTGTGTCAAGCCAAAATCAGATTTAATTCATGCATGTTCTCACGTTGATGATGAACGTGCATGAAAAAGCGTGACCCAATTTCAATTTGGACATATACACATGATTTTTATTGTAAGGCATAGGATAAATCTCAATATACAAGAGAAGATATTTACACTCAGCACATGTCTAATCCAACCAAACAGCATCTCCTACATGCAATCTTTTACTACAGGCAACCAAACAACATCTAACCATATCCGGGCTCATTCAATACAGACAACCAAACAAGCGCATCTGCATGTACAGAAACATGGCAAACTCAGCCTGGATTAGAGAGATGGGCCAGGCTAGGATGGATCAAGCAACCAAACACACCCATTATGTTTTGGTGATGAGTTAATCACTACTTATACTTATGTTTAGAATCTAAAATTCGGATTTTAAATTTTAAGTTAATTTTAAGACTTTTATCATAGTTTATTTTCTAGCATTTACTTTTACATCGTTAAAAACACTAATATAAAAGTATTACTCACAAAATATTTTCAATCGTTGATTAACCATTTTGTTTATGTTTAATTTTAGCGAAACAATCAAGCTTCTAGTTTTTTGTGCTGTTTTTTTATTCAATATTAAATCTTGCCTATCTTGTAGAAGGATCTATCTTTTCTTTGAATGTGACAAATCAATGTACTGTTTCTTTATGGAGGACGTACTGGAAATTATTGTAACATTTTCGTGGGCTGCATCTCGTCGTGTACTCGTGTATCAACTATCAAGATTATAATTTCAGAATTGTATCTTATCATGCACAGATCAATTTGTATTTGGCCATACACATACACACTGGATAAATGCAAATGCATCGGGATGTAAATGACTACATTTATTAGTGAGAAATGGTTCTCTACCTTTATTATACTGTAACTCTTGTATCTTGTTTTGTATATAAATATTTTATATGTATCTTTTTCATAATGGATTATTATTCATATCTTCATCTCCATAATGAGTAACTTCAATCTATCTCTAAATAAATGGCAACATTTATCAAATGCTTTTTTATGACTTTGACTATAAATAGCAGACATTGATAACTATGCCTGAACATAAATAACACATTTAATAAATTGGAAATCATCATTTGTCTTTGTATTAATCCGTGTATCATATTTTGTACATAAAAAACCATGTTCGTATCTTTTTACAGTAAATGGATTATTCATTCATATCTTCATCTTTGTCAAGAGTAACTGCAATCTATCTGGACATAAATGGCTACATTTATGACGTGCCTTTTTTTTGTAATTTTGTCCATAGGTAGCAAATATTCAACATCACAAAAGAATGCATGTCATTATTTTCATAAAAAAGTATACCAACATTGTTTTCTTACTTGTCAATAGGGACGAAAATGGTCGGCAGACTGTCAAATCATTTTCACATCTGTATTATTTCTCAGGAACGGAATTGGAAACGGTAAGAAATGACAACGGTAGCGGAAATATTGGTATATTGAAAATAGAATTGTTCAATTGGAAACATATCGGTAGCGGTCGGTCGGAAGACTCCAAATTAGTAATTTATTTTAGAAATGAACTACATACATATTAAATTGAAAGTGAGTTTGAGAATTCAACGATATTACCGAAGGGTGGTTGAAACAGTCACCAAGATGAAGGACTGTCTATCAGAGATGTGATTGATGATGGTGGAACAAAGGAGGGAACACGGTAAAAACATAAGATTTCAAATCCAGTCGCAGTCGTTCGTTTCGCTCCCGTCACGACTGAGGGAAATGCTAGAGATAATATATATATATATATATATATATATATATAATATTAGAGATAACATAGTCCGATAGAATATCTAGACATAAAGATAAAATAATAGAGAATTGCGATAGAATATTTTTCGTGTACTCTAAGTATCCATCTCTTATATACACTATACATATACTCATAAGTGTCAGTGTAATATACCATAGATCATAGGATTTCTCTTTATTTAATATTTTTTATAAATAAAAGTAAAAGGCGCACACATACATTGAACTTACCCCCGTACACACCCATGTGTGGGTTCGTCCTAGTATCATGTGATTACAAACGTATAATATATTTTTTACTCCCGACTCAACAAAAAATAATGTTTCGTCAAGACAACTAGCATTATGTATAGGAAGTGCGTTCTATATGATGTTAGCCTTGATGGCACCGAATGGACTGTTTTTGTCTACATGTGTTTTGTGGTTGTAGACGAGATATGCCATAGCCCATATGGTGGCCAAGTTTATAATCCGTGGATATGCGCTCTGTTTTGGAAAAAAAAAAAGGGACGAGAAGATATGTGCAGCTATAACTACATCATAAGATAGAGGTACGTATGGTGTGATGTTAGCATCGGCTGCGCCTAACGGGTAATTCTAATGGCTAACTATGAATGCTGATCAAAATTTGGTAAGGCTTATTTCTTAGTATTGCGTTTGTTCAAACCAAACACAAGTTGTATCAAATTTTTTGTAGTTTCAATTTTTATAACTACAACTCTTGTAATTGGTACTAAACCAAATACAATGCTCATATAAAAAAAATAAATACAGTGATATTCTACCAACCAAACCAACTCAAAGGTTTGCGTCAACATAAAAACCTGCTAGCTTGATTGCCAAAACTTATTGTATTTACAACCTTAAATTTAGTTAAGCCTAAAATTTTGGCACTTTTCATCCCTGAATTTTATATGTAAGTAAACAATATCGAAAATATAGGGTAAACAGGTTCAAGTTTAAAGTTTACATATTGATTTTGGGCTTTTGTAAGGGCTTCTTTGGATGGAAGATTTATTGGAGGGAAAACAAAGGAATGTAGTGCAAAGGAACGGCTCCTATGTTGTTATTTGGTTTGAAGAATTGCTTTAAAAGGAAATAATGGGAAAGGAAAATTTTCACCACATTTTGGAGGAATTTTAACACAATGTCTACACTCATGTTTTCAAATTCCTTTGAGAGTTCTAAACTTCTAATGTAACTTGTGTCTTTCTCTCGCCTTGCTTTATCTAATAAACTGCCATGTAATTTTAAGGGCCTAGTTGGTGGCATTTCAATCCCGTGTTTTTTTCAATCTCTGTCTGCGAGGCAGAGATCAACTATGCGTTTAATCAGGTTTGATGGGTTGCTTTTTTCTTTCGGGGAAGAGGGATGAGTAAAGCGCCTGCCTGAGATCGTAGTTGAGAGGGGGTAAGATCTATCTGGAGTGAGGTGCCATCCGAGCAGAGGAGAGCTCGAGCGAGATGCCACCCAAGCATAGGCAAAGGCCCGTTCGAGTTTCGGGTGCTTTTTTTATATATATTTTTGTCCATTGGAAATTGTATATTTTAAAAGAACCTAAATATTATTTGCTTCGTTTCGTATTGCAAATATTCGTTGATATAGGTATGTCCATATCTAAAAATAAATGGAGGGAGTAAGTGACATAAAGAGAACATTTCTGTCCCTTGTGATTCTTTTCCTAAGAACAAATTCAACAGCTCATGCATAAAAAATTTTCTCATCCATATAATCTTATACTCTAAGAGATCATCCATAATACATCATTTATATTTATATTTATTAATATTTTATAATCACCTACTCTTATGTCTTATGTTGATATTGCTCTCTCCTCTTATGGTTGGATGTTGAAATATGAATGTAAGAGAGAGTCATCCATCATCCAAATTTGGATGACTTCTCTCTAATTTGGATGGTCATCTATTTTTGCATGGTGAGATGCATGATCTGTTAGATCCCGTTTTCTCTTCATATCATCTATTTTTAATATGGATGATAAAGATGCATGAGCTGCTGGGTTTGCTCTATGCGGGATGCATTCTTTCTCCATATTATTTAGATTTTGCTCACACACTTTTTAAACAGTTAAATATTATATTTATTGTTAAAAATCTATTTTCAATATGGATAATAAGATACATGAGCTACTGGGTTTCTCTAACCGGGATGCATTATTTTTTAAAAAAGTTGATTTTTAATTTATAATAGTTAATTCTATTTTTTACATTATTTCATAGAAAAATAGATAGTCTTTCCTCTTTGGCTAGAAAGGAACACATAGTTTATTTTTATCGCTACTGTTTATATTTATAAGACAAAATTTAAAATTTTAGCATTAAATTTGGACTTTATTTAACATTTTTTATTTCAATTTATTTTCTAATCTTTACTTTTAGATCACTAAGAGCACTTATATAAAATTTATTCACAAATTATATTTTTTGTTTATAAATATATTGTTCTGTTTTTTCCTCCAAAAGCCAAAATCACGACCACACTATCTGACTTCTGAAGCGCAGTGCAATGTCTGGCCTGAAACACAGTGAATCGCCGCCAGTCTGCATCCAGTGAAGAAGAGCAAACTCACGTCACGTGCGAAACAACAAATCCAAAAGCCCTAGAGAACGGCAGGAGAGGAGGAGAGAGGGGAAGTAATGAAAAGGAAGAAGAAAAGAAAGGCGGCCGGCCGGCTGGATCGAGTGGCCCTTTGCTCTGGGAGGGAGAAGAAAGCATGCTACCCGCCGGCCGCTACCGCTGTGCCTGTGCGTCCGAAGCGAGGAGTACGTGTAGTAGTCGTGACTCCAGTAGCAGCAAGCACTGTAGTAAGGAGGAGCAGCACGTACGATCTCTCTCCTTGTTTAGTTGCCAAAATTTTTTGTTAAAAACATTTGAAAGGGGTTTTTAACACGAATGAAAAAACGAATTTCACGACTAGCCTAGAAACCGCGAGGCGAATTTTTTGAGCCTAATTAATCCATCATTAGCACATGTTGGTTACTGTAGCACTTATGGCTAATCATGGACTAATTAGACTCAAAAGATTCGTCTCAAGATTTCTTTCATAGCTGTGCAATTAGTTTTTTGATTTATCTATGTTTAATATTTTATTTAAGTGTCTAAAAATTCGATGTGATGTTTATGAAACCCTCGGTCACGTCGTCGCGGCTGCAGCCGCGCATCTCACTGACGAGGCCTCCCTGTCGGCGTGCGGCCGCCATCAATCGACGACGGCGGAGGGGACGGGTCGAGCGAGCTCGAGCGACGGCGGATACGGGGGGTGGGCCGGTCGTGCCGTGCGCGCGCGGGGGCGCGGGCGCGGGGGTGGGTTGCATCATGACGCCTACGACGCTACGCTGGCCTGCGCCTGCGCCTAGCGGCGAGTACGTGCACGGCAGCAGGAGAACGGAGAGAACCCCCGAATCCCTCGGGCGCCCGTGGTGCACGTACACGTACGTCCGTCTGGTCTGTGTACGACAACTGAGCTGACAAACGTGGTTAGCTCCGACAAGGCGACGAAAAATGAGTTTTGGCCTCCTGAGGTTCTGTTTGAAACAAAGCAGCAAAAAAAAAATACTACTAGCATGGCCAAAAAAAAAAGGTGTAATTAACTATTTATCCCTCTACGAATGGGCAACTCTCCGGATAGGCAAATGCCACAGTTAAATCTATCCCTACAAAATTGCCACGGAGCCTCAACAATTTGTCAGTTTCGTTAGCATGGAACTCACATGAGACGTGCCAATGTGGAGGGGGTGTGGCCACGTTATAAACATGCAGCTCGTGGCTTAAGCTGTTACGATGTCTTTTGTCTTATGTTTTTCAAACTACTAAACAATATATTTTAGAAAAAAATTATAAAATATTTTAAAATAGTAAAATAAATATATTTTTAAAATTTATAACATATAATACTTAATTAAATATATACTAACAATATTTTATTTTGCATGCCAAAAAAATACAGCTGGCAACCATTTTGTAGAGACGAACATAACAATGGTAGTTGGAAAATTATTATTTTTAAAAGTGGCAAGCAATTAAGTATCTCATATGATTGATGGTAAAGCTTAAAATTATGAGATACAACTTAAGAACTTCGTAGTTTTACGTTCGGATTACGAGAATATGTCGAAGAGAGATAAACATGAACACATCTGCTACGTGCACCGGACATTAAAGATGGTAGGTGGAGGGTCCCTTCCCTCGAAGAATTCATTTGCAAGGGTACTCTCCCTTGGCTCAAACTAAAATGCCATATTTACGGGTGTCGAAATGTCTTGACACCACTTTACTCCTTGAGTGGGGGCATTAGGGTGACCGACCCCTCTCGGCTGGGATGCATAAGAGTGCTTGAGCATCGTGAAATGATTGGTATGGGAACTCTAGTTCTCATATCACTGAACATAATATTAGCTAAAAAAAGTTTGGAATTCATTAACACGATATTATAAAGCAACTTTCTATATAAACTTTTACAAAACACACGTTGGATAGTTCAAAAAACATGCATATGAAAAACAAGAAAAATATAAGTTGAAATGAGAGAAAAGAACACACCACAGTCATATACCTCAAAGCCAAAACAACTTGTGTTTTTCAATGTTTTTACTGAATAATGCTAATATACTCATAAAAACTAAAACATTTTCATTGCTTTATACTCGGTATAATGGAAATATATGGCAACAGAGTGGTTTGATTGTTTCTTGACACACGAATTAAAGAAACAACATCTGTGCCGTGGGCTGTATTCAGTGAATTATAAAGTCCATAGCCATGGACTCATTCATTTAAGATGACCATCGGGCCCATTGTTTTTGTCTGGGCAAGACGCCACACTGTTCATGACACTATCAGGAGAAACAAACAGTTAGGACCTATTTGTTTCGGAGAGAAAACACGTGATTAGATTTTTAAGAATTAGATTCATATAAAAACCATTTGGTTAGTAGGAACGAAGTATAAAAAAGCAAAGAAAATTTCTTTTTCTACATATTATAGAGAAAACATAAGAAAATTTATATCCACTCAAGCCATCTTTCTTATGGATTGTTGTGGACATGCATTTATATTGCTGCACCTTTTCTATTTTTATGCATTAAAATTTCTCTAAGCTAAATACGTCCTTGGACTGATGTTAGATGTGAACCTGGTGTGGGTCTCAAAATTCAGTGTAGTTTTGATGTCAATCGACTCAATCCGAGGCAGGCATAAAAACTGTAGAAAAAGGTTACTAATGTAAAACTTTGATGTATCGTATAGTGCAATGCCAAATATAGTTGAAAAGTTGATTGTGCGTCTGGGGGAACAGTTTGCAAACAAAAAGAAAAAGAAAATGCAAAATAGTCCGCTACTACATTTAATGGCACAATATTTTTTAATGCAAGGGATCCAACGTCAGGTCTTACAAAGCCAGTTGGCTTCATTGAGGCCACCGTATAAAATCAACATAAATTCGGTCATAAGTTCAGGGTGATTAAGGGTAATATCTATTCAAAAGAAAAAAATATAATCCTGCCAATTCAATGGCTAATACAGAAATAACCACGAGCTAGGGCCAGAATAAAACTCATGACATCCTGCAATGCCTTATCTCCTGGGTTATTTCTATTTAGATAAATCTAAATAAATTCAACAAGTCCAGTGAGTACACGAGTGCAATCATTATAAGGCCCTGTGTAGTTTTCAAAAATTTCTCTCCAAAACACATCACATCGAATCTTTGGATACCTAAATAGAGCATTAAACATAGATAAAGCGAAAAACTAATTGCACAGTTATGTGAGAAATCATGAGACGAATCTTTTAAGCCTAATTAGCCCATGATTAGTCATAAGTGCTACAGTAATCCACATGCACTAATGATGAATTGATTAGACTCAAAAGATTCATTTCACGGTTTCTACGCGTGAAATTCGCTTTTTCATTCGTGTCTGAAAACCTCTTCCGACATTCAGTTAAACGTCTGATATAACACCCAACAATTTTGATTTCCCTAATTATACACCCCTAAATTGTAACGGAAACAAAACAATCACGAAAATAAATATGCGCAGTAACTTCTCAATAGGTAAGACTTTTGTTTTGTGTATAGAATCGTCAAGTCGTCGACCATGAGATCATGCAGTCTGAGCAACGACAACAAACTCAGAGCTGTATTCGATGCTGCTCCCTTCATTTTTGTTTACACTAGTTTGACCACTATTCGGGATTTAAAAATACTTTGCATGAACGGTTACGGATGCAACGCTCGATACCTATTTTGTCCATCACGGGTCAAGAAAACGTGCCGCTCCTGCTGGGGACATTTTCGTCATTCTAGGCAAAAAAATGCAGCTGCATTTTCCATCAAATTTTCTTCTCGAGAAATGTCTTTGCTCTTTTCCTTCAGCTGTAAGACATGCCGAGGCCGAGCTTTCTCCCTTTTAAAAATACATATCCACTGTCAGGCTCTTCCAATTCTATTTTCAAATGGAGAACTGTTTACAGTAGTGCTCTGTATTTTAATAAATTACACTGTTAACTTTTTATCATATATTTTATATACAATTACACAAATATGTAAAATCTAAGCCATAATTAAAACACAATTTTCAATAATTCTAATCAAAATAAAATAATTAGCAATTACATAAGGTTTTTAATGAAACATATAGTTAAACACGTATTTAAAATATTAACAGTGCCGTTTATTAAAAAAGAATCCACATCGAATGCCACCCTGTTGGAACTGGAGAAGAATAGAAGAGGAAACACTGGGGGCAGCGACGTCCGTAGGACAAGCGGACAAAGGCGGCCGGGCCCCACCGCCTGACCCACCTACCCCACCATTACATTCCATTTCCATGAGTCCCACCCCCATCCCCCCCCCCCCCCCCCCCCCCCCCCACCCCGCGCCGAAGCGAAGCGGAGACCAGATCACCAGAGAAGTGCGACACCTTCGCGCTCTCGATCGCCATCGTTATCACCACGCTCCCTTATAAATACCCTCCCACCTCGCCCCGGTCTCCTCTCTCGTTCTTCGATCTCCACTCCGCCGCCGCGCCGCCCCCCCAACCTTCTTCCGCCGCGCGCGTGCCGGTGATCGGTCGGGGAGGGCAGATAGATAGATAGATACCTCCGGGCTCCGGCTATGTTGCCGCCGACGAACGGCGCCGTCTCGCTCGCGTTCCTGCACATGGGCGGCCCGCTGTCGGACGCGCTGCTCTTCCCGTTCGACGGCCTCTCGTGCGACGACTTCGCCCTTCCTGCTTCCATCGCCGCCCCGCAGCCTCTGCTCCCCGACCCCGCGCCCCTCCTCTTCCTCCCGCCGTCCTCCGGCAACAGCGAGCACGCGAGCAGCGGCATGGGCGCCGTAGCGGCGCGCACGTCGGCCTCCACCGAGGTGACCCCCATCATCAGCTGGGGCAGCGGCGGCGGCGGCGGCGGCTCCTCCGCCCGGGCCGTGCGCTCGCCGTCGCCGGCGCTGCCGCTGGTGCAGGGCACCGGCCAGAGGACGTCCTGCTACCGCGGCGTGACCAGGTATCATACTACTACTACTACTACTACTACTTACGCGCGCGGGCGCGGCGCACGTAGAGAGTAGTGATAAGTGCATGGTTAGGGAGCGGCGATTAGCGACTGATCCTCACGTGATTCTACCCACAAGAGAACTTATCATTAGCGCTAACCACCGAGGAGCGCACGTGTGGCGCAGGCACAGGTGGACGGGGCGGTACGAGGCGCACCTGTGGGACAACACGTGCCGGCGAGAAGGCCAGAAGCGCAAGGGGCGCCAAGGTAATTACCCTTCTAACCACCATTACCGGCCACTTGCTTTCTAGTAGTATTAACGATTGCTAAGAATCACCGGTGGCGCCGCTGCGACGTGACGCGACTTTTGCCGTCGCCGGATCTCTCTTGCCTTCGCGGCGGGGGGACGGCGAGTTCGTCGTGATGGGATGGGATGCCGCCGTTTCGGGAAAGGAGGGGAAAAAGAGAGAGAAGGGTCGCGTCGGCCGTGTCTTGCTGCATCAACGTGAGGTGACATTAGCATCTGGGTTAATGATGATGACGAGGGGAGACTGCGGCCGGTCCGCAACCCGCAACAGTTCCCGGTTTCTCTGCGGAGCCGGGCCCCCGTGGGTCACCCTCTTTGACCGTGCAATCGTAGAGATGAGCAGCTGCAGCCTACTACACTACTACTAGTAGGAGTAGTACATTTTTTTTTCTGTTCTGTTCTGTGGCTTCTTTCTTTTTCTTTCCCGTTCTGTGGCTACTCCTAATGGCAATCTTTCCGAGTAATGCAATCGCCTGGAGCAATTTGATTGGCAAGGTTGGTTAATCCTGTAGGCGTGGCGATTAAACTGGTCCGGTGGTTGGTAGAGTGACGTCGTGTATGACACTATGACAGCTTGCCATGGCGGTACTGCTGCGGTGCATGCAGCTTTTGCTTTTTTTTTCCCCTCATGGTTTCGTTTCCAAGTTTTTAGTTCATGCGTGCTGCACTGCATGTTGCATGTCGATGGTTTAATTTGGTCAGTTTCTTTCTTCCTTCTCCTGCAAGCCTTTATTCTTTCTTTCTTTTTTCTCCTTTTTGTTTTGTTCTACTACTAGTACATTGCAGTTTTTTTTAAAAAAAATATTACAGTCACAACTTTGCAACGCAACCAGTTTTGTACTCACAGGTACGGTGCGACCAAAAGTGATCTTGGAACGTTCGGTTGAATTTTTGCTTTCCCATTTACTGCTCCAGTAGTATTAGAATTGTTTATACTATCATTGTTGATTGGCAACAAACTTTTGTACTTTACTCCATACCCTTGCACAATAGGGGTGAAGCTACAGCGAAATAGAGAGAGAGGGTGTCACGGGTATTTGAATTTGGATCGGAGAAATAAATATACGGTGAAAATTCATAAACTTTAGTTAAATTTTTTTTTCCGAAGGGGGTTCCTTCAAGCAGCTTCGCCACTGTTGCACAAGTATACATGAGTGCTACTGTTGTTCCACTGTTCCAGACGTCGTGGTCTCGAACCAAAGCAGTTCCAGACTAGTGCTGAAATAGCAAAGCGACAATTGGTATTACTACCATTACTAATGGGAGTAGCTTCAACCGATAGTGCAGACGTGTGGTTATAGTGATGCAAATGGTTTGGAAATAGATGTAAACTAGCTCTATCCTATTCGTTTCCATATTTTCTTGGAATCAAAAACCCAGAATACGAAAATATAATTGAATATCATCAAATACAAATATGGATCGAATATGTATCAGTATTGATATGGTAACAGATATTTATCGGAATATAAAAGCCTCTTATAACAACTAACTCCTCAAATCAGCAGAGACTTATAAACTTATTGTGTATCAAAGGAAAGATAATGTTGTTTAAATTTTAGCAATCGTATATACATATGGATATAACACATAGACAAATATTGACGTTGTCTCAAAATAGCGCAACCTTTTGGTTCAAACATAAACTAGAGGATTGCAATTATGTTGGAATGGAGGGACTACAAACTCATAGAGTTACTTGCCTTCATGCAAAGAAATATTCTATCTGTTTCACAATATAAGACTTTTTAGTATTACTTAGATTCATATGGATACTAATGAATCTACACATATATATACAAATTATGTACATTGATTAATTGATGAATGTAGACAAGACTGAAAATTTTACAATATAAAACGAATGGAGTATCTAGTTACTATAACTATATTATATTATTGTTCTAGAAGTTCCTATTTAAAATTTTGTAAAATAAATCATAAATAGCATGACTCTTCAGTTTTTACGACCATAGATTTTTGTTTGTTTTTCCAAAAATAATCAATTTCAAATTTACAATTAACAAATATGAAGTTGTCTCCAGCTTAAAAACACAAATTAGTATTTTTTAATTCAATTATTAAATAACACACACATATAATGCTAGTGCATTACTTGTAGTTTTGTATTAAGATACAATATTTTAAGATAAAAAATTGATAAATGAATTGTGCTATATCTATGGGCCTAAAGTATAAGTTAGTATGTAATGGACCATTGTTTTTTTGGAATTACCAGAATAACTATCTAGACAAATATCCGGATAATTTCCTTCCGAATCTGAATTTCGCTAGATACTAGCCTGACTATAATCGTTTTTGTTTTTGAGATTGCCTTGAGAATATCCATTCAGCATTACCGAACAATTGTTCAGATCCTGGAAACTATTCGAAACGAATTCTTCCCTATGTGGTTATTGTGGGCCAAGTAATAGAGGAGTCAGGTCTAATTGGCGAACACCCGCGTGCCGTTAATCTAGGCAAACACTTTTTATGATTAAAAAGTATATACCTACAAAAGTTTTATACTTTGTGTTTGTACATATAAAGTTTCATCTTTATACATAGAAAAATTATATATCAAAAAAATCATATATAGAAACAAATAAAACTTGTATATGGAAAATGTCATATATTTATAGATACAACTTGTATATAAATATATAATAGAAAAAATATATTTTAAAAATATCATATTAGAAAGTTGTATCTATAAATATTATACACTAAAAATTATATATATAAAGCTTGTATATAGAAAGTCTATATACATAGAAATTTGGTACATATAATATGCTCGCGTGGATTAATGGGTGTGTGGGCGTTTGCCCGTTAGACTTTTGCGCAATAGAGAGGTGTCAAGGGACGAAGATCATGCATGTAAGGAGAGGTGTTGACTGTCATGGATCATGCATGTCGGGCTAGCTGCATGTCAATATTAGCCTATCGTAATTCGACATATCACCTTCTGTATAGCCTATGAGAGCATCAGATGATAAATTTTACTGTGATATGGTACATATATGTTAGTAGAACATTATTGGCCTTTCAGTAAAAAGAACCGATTGGTTGATCCAGAGTTGCTGCTCTAAAATCACATGCATAGTGCTGTTAAGTTCTGATCTCAGGATCTAATAGGCTAAGCCTGAACACATGATCACAAATTCTAATTCTTATGCGAAATCTGGTGGAAAACTGACCAGAGTGAATTGAAGCCATTAGAGCCGCTGGTTCTTCTTCCTCTTATTTTTTCCTGTTCTTCTGTTGTTCTTTCATCTTCTTGTTTTGGTTTGCTGCTTCTGTTGGCACCATCAATCACCGGGTTGATTACCGTGGACAAATCTTGCAGTGAATTAGATGAAGGATAGTACTACGAAGTATGAACCCTTGCATGTAGTTAAAGATGTCATACATATCCCTTCCCAAACAAAAGGATGCTATACATATATTTGCGTTTGGGAAATAATAGATTGTCAGGATGCATTATGTGAATAGAAATATTGAGGAAGTTTTGCAAAAAAAATAAAAAATGTTGATGGCATGTTGTGTAGAGGGAGCCATTGCTGTCGAGTTATGTAAGCTAGGATTATCTTGTCGCGTCTTTTCTCACGGTGGCTTGGCCACTGGTATTATCACTAGTAGAAGTGATATAAATCATTGATTTATAAGTTCTACAACATAATGAATTTTTTTCTACTTCCAAAACTTAACATGGTTGTATAAATAGATATGATCCATTTGATTAGGGAATATAGACAGTTTAGATTGGTTTTACTACTAATAGAGACCATCATAAAACAACTCTATGTTTTTTTTAAAAGAAATAATTATCTTTGCATTTGATGTAAATGGGATGATAAATCTGTTTCCGAACCAAATATATTTGTTCCATAATAGTGATATAGTAACATCATGCTGCTCTGCATTCAGTTTTGGATCAATCTTTTGTTACGATATCTCTCCACGTATGAATGGAAGGCGATACATTAATACATAGTGAATATTTTCTTAGTCAGGAAGTTGTGTGATATGTTCTCCCTATTTTATTTAATCTTGTCTATTTGTTTGAACTAACATGGTTTATGTGCTTGTTATCCTGCCAACTGCATTGGAACCTTTCTTCAGTTTACTTGGGTATGAGCAACTAAGCCCTGCCTTATGTATCACTTTATATGCCTTTTCTGGTGTAAATAAAAGCTAAATAAACATGCCTGGTACATTGCAGGTGGCTATGACATAGAAGATAAGGCTGCTAGGGCATATGACCTTGCTGCTCTGAAATATTGGGGTGCTAGTGCTACCACTAACTTCCCTGTAAGTGTTAGGCTTTCCTGATTTCCTAAACAGTCCAGCATAGTTACTCCAAATAGCAAGCAAACTAATAAATGGTATCATCACCTTTTCTCAATCTCTTAACATCTGTTGTAGCCTCCTAGTGAAGTCATATAAACATTATTTTATGCCTCCCAAAATGTGTGCCCTTATCTTGCACTTCTTATTGTAGTGTTCGTAGTGTACTTCTAAAGTCTTATTTCATTTACAGTTTATCTATAGCCTTAAAGTTTGAGATCTTTGTCAAGCCTAAACTGTTCTTTTGGATTCATTTATGCTGGTTGTGAACTTAGACATATATTTTTAATAGAATATATATAAATCAGTATCCTCACAAAAAATACACCACTATATATGTGTTCACCTTTTTCTTGTGGAGCTGTGTGTTTAGTTTATTCTGTTTATTTTACGACGCATTCAGAACTTTATCTTGTATTGGTATAGTTGATTATGATGTGACTGAAATGGAGCTTTTTCTCTTCTTAGAAACAAAGTTACATCAAAGAGATTGAGGAGATGCAAAACATGAGCAAGCAGGAGCTTGTAGCCTCACTGAGGAGGTTCCTATTTATAACCACGAACTTCTGCTGTGCTACAACCACAGGATGTTCAGGCTTATATGCGTGCTTACAACTTTCTCGTGCAAATCTGCAGGAAGAGCAGTGGTTTCTCTAGAGGTGCATCGATCTACAGAGGTGTAACAAGGTAATTTCAACTACAAGAATCAATCAACCAATATCATCTTCTTTGTCAGTCACAGTCTGCTCAACTTCCTGATATGATTCCCCAGGCACCACCAACATGGCCGCTGGCAAGCAAGGATTGGTCGTGTTGCAGGCAACAAGGACTTGTATCTCGGCACATTTGGTAAGATCATATAGTTTTGATGTCCATATATTTGAAAAGTAGTACTCCCTCCGTTTTATATTGTCAAACTTTTTAGTCTTGCCTAGATTCATCTATTAATGAGTGCATATAACTTATGTATTTGTCTAGATTCGTTAGTATTTATATGCATATAGGCAAGACTGAAAGTCTTTCATTATGAAATGGAGTGGGTACATCAGTATGCCTATAGTCTTTTCTTTAAAGAAATATGCTCATGGGCATATATGGACAAGTGGTCATATTGGTATTTCCTTCGACTTTTTTTTCTGTGTGACAATTATTAGTTATTTGATACGGAGCAGAATAGTCATAGACGCCTTACTGTTTCTTGTGGCAATATATGGAACTTAAAGTTTGATTGAGGCAAGTGCTGCTAATCCTTTATTTTTCCCTTTCAATAAAGCATCTGTGGGTCTGTGCATGGACTGTTATCCTTTTTTTTTTTGCTGTAATGACTGAAGGAGGTCATTCAATGTAATTAAGATAGGAAGGAAAAAAGTTATCCTTATGTACCATACCATTCGTATGTGTTTTTACAGATAATCTTAAAGCTCTAATTCTGTGATGACATTCAGAAAGAGAAACTATTATATTTTGCACTCCATGATGCATACTGTACTAGCCAAAATACTTTCATACTCCTTGCAGCGACCGAGGAAGAGGCAGCGGAGGCGTATGACATTGCAGCGCTGAAGTTCAGGGGTGTCAACGCTGTCACCAACTTCGAGCCAAGCCGATACAACCTGGAAGCAATCTCTCAGAGCGACCTTCCGATCAGCATATCCGGAAGGCGGCAGAACAGCAGCAATAAGCCAGCGCCAGAAGCAGAAGGCCACATCACTCTGAGCAGCCCTCCGATCTCCCAGCAGTCGAGCAACAGCGGCAGCGCGGCGCCTTGTCTCCTCCACAACCTCCTGCAGTTCCAGCCATGTGGTCCCCCACAGGCTCTTCCGCTGCCAGGATACAGCTACGCAGAGCCCGGCTTCTGCTGGCCCTTCGGCGATGGAGAGCAGAAGGTGCAGCTCAACAGCAAGGTTGAAATGGCTAATGGCTTCTTGCTTCATCTGGGCAATGCTGCAAACTGACCACAGCGTCTGAAAATATGCTGGTGTTGTGGTCTGGTCGTGGAGATCCCAGCGAGGAGATTTTGGGTGCATATACTGGAGGGAGGGACGTGGGTCTTTTGGCTTTTTACTTTTGCCATGGACTGACAGACTGAACATAGATAACAACTAGCGAACTCGACTAGATGCTGGTACTTACAACAACAGTAGGTCTAAGCTCAAAATGAGCTTGTGGTATGCCCCAGATATGTTAGGTTGTTAATTAATGTGTTATTTTGAACAAAAGTGGTTCATTGCTTCAGTTGCTCTAGCTTTCTGCTATGTTTTGTCTTTTTAAGCCGAGAGCGATTCTACAACACCGGGTAGTAGAACGTCTTCTCTGTGTTTAGGTTCCCTGTGTCTCGCTGCAGAGTAAAATCAATACTCCGATGGCGTTGACCTGCTCATCTATGGACCAACCTATCCCTGGTCGCTTCTCCTAGCAGACCTGATTTTGCTCTATTAGCCGGAGCCTGGCCGACCAGGGAAATGTTGACCAAAAGGCCAGTGTTTCATTCGCACTGGCTGTTAATGAGAAACCAATCTGAGCATCAACGCGTCAAAACGTGCCCGGACTGTACTGCAAATTAGAAGTACAGGAAAAGAGTGTGATTCATGCTCAACTAATACACAGCACAAGACAATCACAAGGTGATGCACGGTTTTCAGATCGCATCAAGCAGTCTGTAGAAAACCGGCGGATGTTCAGGTTTTCGTCATCATGGATTAATACAAAAAATATTCATAGTATCAAATATCACACATTTTGCTGTGTGGGAGCACTAAGTTTAAAAACATTCTTTATAGTATTCGCTAGAACTTTATTCTGCTTGGAACAACCAAGCATATTGCTGGCAAAGGACACATGAAACTAATCTATGGTCTACTCCACGCAGCAAAAGGTGCAAATGATAGATCTTGGAGAATTCGCCCTTTTATGCCTTCACTTGAGGAGGAGACTCGCCCTGCAGAGCAGGATCGGATTTGACAGCATCTAATGTCTTGAAGAACTCCTCAGGGAGAGCAACAGGCCGGTGCTGCGGAACATGTTTAGGGATAGGTGTGTCATCTTCAATCACCTCGCATTCGTAGTCATCAGGAACACCCCATGGGTCCCATTCTGCCATGAATGAAAACGTTGTAAGTATACTAAGATTAAATCTGTACGAATGTATATCAACAAACAAATATATAGCCACATGTTTATAATATTGGAAATAAAAGACTAAAAAGCATCCCCATAAAGGAAATGCAGCGCTGTCTGCAATATTTACAGTGTTAAACACACTGTCAGAGATCTTAATCATGTTAAAATTTTACTAACTTGGCAAGGCATCAGCTTTTCGGAATAGATGTTAAGTTAATTAAGGATGCCAATCTAGTGCTAGCAAGCTATTGGTTAAAGAAATAAAATGATAGTAGAATTACATTTTGAATATCATGTTTTTAACCAAACAGTGCCTATTTCATTACATCAAATTTAAAAGAATTTAAGACTCCGGCAGTTCCAAAACAAACATATGGATGATAGATTGAAATACACAAGATAGCGTTTGCAATACACATTACAATCACCAAACTAACTATTCCTCATAACTAAATGTATTTCTACTGCACATCATTCAGTTGACTGACCAAAGTCTATATGCTACAATTCTCAATGTCCTTCATACTGGTGAGTTGGGTCACTAGAAAACAAACTGAACCATGCATATTATACAAAAGCTCAAAATATCACCAAAAACTGCTTCACCAAGAGCTTAACACATGCACAAAACACATCTCAGTTGCTAATGGCAGCAAAATGACTGATGTAGATGGACACACTTGTGCACCTTATGTTGTAATCTTGTTAGATACTCAGAGTAAAGCATAATACTTGGTTATGTGAACTTTTCTTAATCACTATTAGGTTGCTCATGACATGCAATGAAATATAATAGATAATTTCACTATTCATAGTTCCATACAAAAAAAAAACATTCCATTATATTGATATTTGAGAGAGGATTGGTTGCTGACAGAATGAGTACTGGACAGGTGAGATGTGCATGGGCAGGAGAATATTTGGTTCAGCATTTTCTTTTCTAGTCTTTCTGCGCTGCAGGATGGGATTTGGAAAGTTGATTTCATTTAGGTGTGATGATGAGACTTGTGGTAGCAGATATATACTCTACGATTAAGGAGCTTGTGGAGCATCAAATGCTTTTCTTATACTGGTAACATCACCATATTCCTAATTCCTTCCCTGTATTTCATCTCAATTTTCACAAAACAAACATTAGAAAAACTCATTGGGATACTGGAAAGAAGTAAAACTACATCACTGAAGTAACAAACCAATGCATCACTCAATGCAATGCATACCACCAGCCCAGCTCCTGAACTAGATTCCTCGCCAGCCAGATTTTACATACAAGCTGCCAGACACCATGACACTAGATATACACAAAGCTAAAATATGGCGATACACTAATGAACACGCTGGTTAAGTGAACCACCAGTCAATTCAAAATAAAATAACTTAGGTTGGTGATCAAAAATTTTAATTGAACATCTTATATTAACTGCTCCATCATCCTTAACATGGGCACTGAATCAATTAAGGCATTTCTTACAAGCAGCAGGCAGCCTACAAAACATTCAATTTCTCCCGAACCAGCAAGCCAATGTCACCAACAAATTGGGAAACACTATATTCTCGGTGATGTCAATTTGCAACCAGTCCCATAGGCTAAAGTCCAACCAGCAACTATTCGAGGGAGCAAAAAAAAAAAAAAGATATTAATTTCTACGATGTTACTGTCCATGGATCAGCTGCATATCGTATCAAATAACTAGTTGAATCAAAGGAATGGGTAGCCAATGGCCACATCTACACATCAACTACCCTGATTCTTGTCGACATATCTAAGAAATTAATAGCATTAACTAAATAAGTGACAGGAATGGAGGAAGCCTAGTTGAAATGGAGGAGAGGGGGGGGGATGCGGACCGATCATCTTGGCGATGAGCTTGAGCTCGTCCTGGGCCTCCTCGATGAGCTCCTCGACTTGGCCGCAGCCGATGCGGTCCTCAATGCGCTTCCAGTCGTCCTCCTCCTGGCAGATCTGGAGGCGGTGGCGGGTGAAGGACTCGACGGCCTTGCGGTAGCCCTCGTCCTTGGGGACGGCCTCGATCTCCTTGAGGGTGCGGCCGTAGAGGCCGATGAGCACCTCCCGCGCGTTGGGCACCACCTCGAGCCCCACGATCCCCGTCGTCTCCTTCACGGCGCGCGCCGCCCGCAGCGCCGCCAGCCCGCCCCCGCCGCTCAGGATCCGCCGCAGGAACATCCTGCCGCCGCCGCCGCTGCCGTCGTCTCTCTCTCACCCTCCTGCCTGGTGAGGTGAGGTCAGGTGGGGTCGCGAGCGTGCGAGGCTGCCGGTCTGGTACGTGCGACTGGGGAGAAGCAGATGGATGGTGGTGTACGTGGTGGGCCGTGGGCTTCAGAAACGGCAGGCCAGAATGTTCAAAGCCCAAGAGTACAGCACTCGTCGAGCGAATTAAGAATTTGCTCCGTTCCTTTCAACTACTTCCCTGGATCGTTGTTGTCGATTACGTTTTACGTATTTCACTCCTCAAGAAATACGTATTCTCAAAATAAAAATACAGTATTCAGAATTATTAAATTTATTACTAACATATTTATTTTTTCTCTATAATCAAATTGATAATCGTTGACTAATAAAATAATACTACCTCCATTTCATAATGCAAGATATTTGATTTTTTTATTGTAATTTTTAACCATTCGTCTTATTTAAAAATTTAGTACAAATATAAAAAATGATATGTCATGCTTAAATTTCTTCTGATAATAAAGTAAGTCACACTAAATTTTTTTGAATAAAATAAATGATAAAAAAAATCAAACATCTTACATTATAAAACGGAGAGAGCACATCCATTTCATATATATATATCTAAATAATATAATTGATTAATGGATGAATATTAGCTTTAAAAAGTCTTGCAATAAGAAATGAAAATAGAGATAGTATTAACCTACTTCTTGGGTCCCAAAACAAGTGATCGTGTTTACCAAAAAGATTTATCCCAAAACAAGTAATAACTAGTTTAGGACTTACTACCTCCGTCCTCCATCGGAAATATAAGCAAGAATATTGACTTTGAGAAGAAAAGACCATAGTGACCTTAATAAACAAGGAATAGATAGAGTTTAAATGTTATTGTAATATCAGATAATATGAATAAACTGTTTAATTAAAATTATCCTGGTAATATGTGAACTTGGTATTGTAGTGATTCTGAAATTAGTGTATCAATTTGTTATTGCAATGTTTTTGGCATTAGTATATAAACATGGTTTTACAAGTTTTGCTATTACGTCTCTTAATTTATTACCATGCAGTCCAGCCTATAATTAATTATGCGAAACTATAATAGTCACCGTTAACCGGTGATTTGCTACTATTTTGTTAGAGTTTGTTTAAATAATCAAATAACAAATACTTGATAGATAAACAAATTCAAATGTTTGGTTTATATACAATTGCATTAAAAAGAGTTTATAATATCTAATAAGATTATTAAACCAGGCCGTAGCGTTAGCACGAGTATATTGCTTTTATATATTTATTACCAAAAAGATATTTTATATAGGTAATTTAAGAGTACTAACTTGTGTAAAATTAACTAAAGTAATAACTTATTTTGAGATGGAGAAATTACTTCAAAGTGGAGACTTCTATAGAGTATTTACTGGAGTTACTTTCAGTTCATAAAATAGTAGTACGTCAATGATCAATGTAGTATTTTAGAAAAACGAGAAAAGAGAATCCTTGGTTTATATGGAAATTGCGATTAGTAATTTATCCCTCCGACCTCCGAGCGGCATGGTCGGACAAGAAGGGCTAATCTCGCTCCTTTCGGTAACTATATCACCGATCCGCTTCGTTCTACAGTACTTACTAGTAGAATAATTGGACAGGACTGCATGTCCCTTTAGTACGCTATAGGTCCAACCAAATTCAGTGAACAAACTCTCGTCAAATTATCACAGATAGAGTGAACACAAACTCAGATTCTCACAGATAAGTATTCTGCTGGTGCCTAGTGGTTGTTCTCTCCCAATCGGTTCTCAAGGCAACAAGGTTACTCTAACAGCCAAACAGATTTTGAGCTTTTCGTTTCCCCCCACCATCACAGAGCTTGTAGGAAACCATCAAAGTTCAGTATCAAGTTTCTAGATTCGCGGCGTACACTGGCAAGTGGCAACACCCGCATAGGAGGTATGACCCAGTGAAAAGAGTCGATGTACAGGCTAAAGGCAATCAGCCACCTAGTAATATTGACAATTTCATTTCCACTGTAATAACCTGGAAAGAAACACCAGCTGAGGTATGACTAGGCTTTCCTAAGCACCGTCCGGTAAACAGTCACCTGTCAAGAAAGACTAAAAACATCAGATGGAACAAAAGAATCTTAGAAACTACAATTATGGTAGTTAATGACGCTTGCTGCAGTATCAAAATAGCAATGGATGCTCCTACAAGGAAATTTCAAATGTGCAACAAAATTACATATTAAGTGCAAGAAACTATCTGTAGATTAGATGAGTGCATAAGCTTTTTCATGGGAAATGTCAAACATGAAACATTCCATATCTATGCAACACGCCAACACCATCTGTTGCTTAAAAACTATAAACACTGGTTAAAATGAATGACCAGATGGTAACAGCGGTTCACATTCAAAGTGATGTCATTCAAGTATCTGGAACAGTGAAATAACACTCTCATACTAACAAAGTTCAATAGAACTCTGCAGGTGAGTACATTAGGGTAACTCAAATTCCAATGAAGAAATATTTTAATACCTTATAATGCAAAATGCTACACTTCTTCATCTTCTCCATCATCTTCATCTTCATCATCATCAGAAATCCTGATATCTTCCAATGCCTCCTCTTCCTCCTCGTCAGCGTCATCCATCATTTCTGAAGCACGATTTTTGTCCTTTAAACCAGTGCTGAGCACAACAGTTTGTCCTTTGGACTTCTCCATGTCTCTCTGCAACCTTTCCATGTTCTCCTTCCTACGCTCAGCCTCTAACCTCTCTTTTTCAGCAATCCTTTTGTCGAGATCAGCCCTGAAAAGTTTTTTTAATAGCAACTACTTAAAGAGATCTTTCTATCTATAAATCATTCAGGGAGTCCATCACAATATCGTAAGTTCAAGCACCTATAATTCTCCATGTATTCCTTGGCGCTTGCTTCTATAGCTTCAAAAAAGGCATTGACTCCAGCACCAGATACAGCAGATACTCCAACTGACCGCAAATTTTTGTAGAACTCATCCAGGACAAGAGAGAGGCTTCGGGTAAATGTAGAGGAGTATGACGAGTCAGATTCCAAGGAAGTTTGAAATGCCTCAAAGTCTTCCATCCACTGTTAAAATAAACATAATCTCTGGTTACATAAGATGTGGGGTAAAAACTAACAAGACAATTAATAAACCCAATAAAATCTGGGGAAATGTCAATCATGCCCACCATGGAGGATGAATTTTTCATACGAAAAATCAAATATCCTATGGCATACGCCACGGTTCCAACTTTATTGACAAGTAACAGCAATACCAAAGAGAGCTATTGCATAACAGCTAATACTGCTTTACTGAAATTTGATACTTAATAGTGTAGAGAATCAACAATAGAGGAATTGAAATATTCATGAATGGCACACATACCTCAAGAGCAAACTCATGCTTGGCAACATCAACCTTATTAAATGTCAAAACCAGAGGTAGACGGGTCTTGTACAGAATACTGCAGGCATAAAGCATGTTGCTCATGAAAGTTGCAGGGCTCGATGATCTGGGAGTGTCAACAACATATGCAATGACTGTTGGAAATGTTGATGCGAAAGCTTCTGTTATGATAGCTCCTGAAGCCGACCAAGTGAATATTTCAATCTGCCCAGGAGTGTCCACCAGCACATAATCCAGCTGGTCAGCTCGTCTTTCAATTACAGATATAACCTGTAAGGACAATTATTAGGTGTTACATGAGTTCATTAGTTGAATTGTATCATGGGTCAACCACATTTATCGGTACTCTGCAGTAAGCAAACCGATCTTGCTTTCAGGGCTACTTTACATGGAATTATGGAAATTTTGTCCAATCAACATGAGAAGCAGATTGTATTCCTTTAGTAAATTTACTAGATTAGTCATCAACCCATGCATCTGTTTATTTTGTAGTGTATCATTAATGACATTTGTTAAATATTATAATTTTATATTATGTTGGTCATCCAACAGCATCAATATCACAACAATACAATGCGCTAGTATCTTGAGAAATGATGATCACTATTCAGTAATTCCTTACACAAATTCCATACTACAATTACAACAATAACTAGACAGTGTGCATGCATCTCCAGGCATGTTGGATTGAAAAGTTACCTATACAAAAATAATTAGTAGCATACATACACGATAATCTTCCTGTAAACCAAATTAAAATAGCATAAATTACATTGTATCTTTTAAGAGAACAAAACCCAATCTAGGTGATTTCACTTGGGAATCTCTATGGTGCTGCATAACAATAAGACTTCTAAGTTGAATATTATCCCAGTTTAGTTGTGAAGTCCTGAACAATTTAGATTTAGAAACTATCAACTGAACAGCCAACAACTCATCGCTTAACTCTGTCCATTTCTGTTTCTCCCTTAATAACTATTGTTGCATATAAATAGCATATTACCATTGAAGTGATTAAACAACCTAACTTGGTATTGATGAAGTGTTTCCTGGTTTCTTGCCCAATAAAGTTAAAATCTCAGAACATGATAATGTGCATTCAAGCAGACCAATCCTAAGTTCCTAACAACCACTTGATCCAAACATATACACACATGTATACAGAGATCAAATACATCATAGTCCAAAAGCACACCTCGTCAAACTTGGTGGAGAATAGGTTGAGAGAGGTGAGGATGCCGCCATTGGGGCCAAGACCATACTCCTTCATCACCTCCTTGTACCGCACAGTATCACGGATATCTATGTTGGCCCCGAACGGCAGCGTCATCACCGCAGGGTCAAGGTTGAGCACGTAGCCTCTCATGTTTGAAGCCTGGGTGTGGCACACCAGTCGGTGCATAAAGGTTGTCTTCCCCGTCCCTATATCACATCACAGTAGAAAACCGACACCCTTAAGCTCCCAATCCCAAAATTTCTCAACAAGACCTTGAAGTATGACAGATTGGTCGTCAGGCGATCCCTACTAAAACATGAACGATGAACAATTTTTCAGCAAGCAAAATCAACACACCGGCCATGCCGATGACGATGATGATCACAGGCTTCTTCTTGAAGTTGGTGCGCTCGGGGCCGATGGAGAGGCTCCCGATGGAGTCCGCGAGCTCCTCGCCCTTCCCCTTCCCCTCATCCTCTGCCTTTCCCTTCCCCTTGGTGTCCGTCTGCACACGTCCAGCATCAAGGGCAAAAGGCAGTCACAATCAAAAACCAAAAGGGAAAAAATCCCCGTGGAGACGAGTCGGGCGGCGGCGATGGCGTGCCTGGTCCTCGAGGTCCATCTGTGTGGGCTTGCCCTCGGCGGCCGGGTCGGAGTCTACGTCCATCGGCGGCGGCTGCTCTAGGGAGAAGGCGGCGGCCACGCGCCGGGTAGGGTAGGGGCAAAGGCAACCAGCCGCTAAAACCCTAGACTTTCGACTGCCAGCGGAGTTGAGAGGAAAGCTACAGACAGGAGGGAATGGAGAACGGATGGAGATGGGAACGGAGCGGAGAGGGTACGGATTCTGGAGGGGTCGCCGTGGGGAATTTTCGGGTTGGCGGCATGCGGGAACGTTAGCCCACTAGGCCCATAATGGAATGACCGGCCCATCTAGTCAAAAGAAAATAAATGGTCTGTGTTTGGGGAGTTTCTCCCGGCTATAGCTTTTATCAGAAGTTGCCCCAAACGGTCTACAGCTTCTAAGAATCTATAGTTACAGATTCTGGAAAATAAACTAAGAATTCAGAATCTGAAGAAGCTAGGTTTTAGGAGCTTTTCCAAATTCTCAGAAGCTGGTTACCAAGCAGCTGCTTCTCAGAATCTAAAACTCCCCAAACTGGCACAAAGGTATGTTTGGGGAAGCTTCCCCCAGTTGTAGCTTTTTCCAAAAGTTGTTTCTACCAAAAGCTGTTCTAAATGGTCTATAGCTTCTAAGAATCTGTAGTTACAGATTCTGTAAAATGAACTAAGAATTCAGAAGCTGGAGAAGCTAGGTATAGTAGTTTTTTTAGATCCTTAGAAACTGGCTACCAAGCAGCTGCTTCTCAGAATCTAAAGCTCCCCAAACAGGTCCAAAACAGACATGTTTCATATTTCCAGTCCAATAGGCCCTGACCCTAATAAGATGTGTTTGTTTCGTGAATGAGGCGAGATAGTTCAGATCCATCATTGGATTTCAGGATGAGTTGGTCTTATTTTTCTATTTGGTTAGAGAGATGAATTAGACATTGTTCTCTCTTTGATTGGAGAGATGAGATGAGATAGAGTGAACATGTCACATATTGATTCGAGTGATAGATGTAGGATTGTTAGATGTGATAATCTTCTACACTGAATTGTTGAGGTTACCTTCAATCACTCAAATAAAATTACGATGTATTAGGATTAATATGTGAAAAACCCAAAGTAATTTTTATGTATATTTATACAAGTAATATATCTAAAATAAATTTAATAAATAGAATGTATATTTTTTCGGTTAATAAATGGAATAGGCAATCCACCATTAAATATAGACGCGCAAATATTTTGTGTATTTCCGATAAAAAAAATTATATCACCTGGTAGCACATGCTCCTCCAACACGTCCTTGGGATGAGTTGATCTCTCTTATTTGGAGGGATGGGTTGGACCCAGATGTAAGAGGAATATTCCGTACTAGGGGTCAACCCATTCAACCTATCCCAAAACCAAATATGCCAGAAATGGATTGGCTGCCTGTCACGCCCTGAGTTTTATCCTAAGCCTAAATTCGTAAAATAAATTCATAAATAAGAATTGGCTTAATTAACTCAGGGAAAAATCCCTCTAAAGGAATTAATTTAATTAAATCGAGGTTCGCAAATCGATTAACGGGATTTAAACTTCAATTGCAGACTATAAAATTTGGCCAAACAAATTAATTTAAAATTCGGCAAAAGTGGGGTTTTCCTTTTTCCCTTCCATTTCCTTTCTTTTTCCCTTCCTTCTCAAATTGGGCCGAAGTCCAATTTTCCTCCTCTCTCTTTTTCTTTTTCCTTTCTCTTTTCCCTCTCCCTTCTCGGGCCAGCCTAGCCGAGCCGGCCCACCTCTCCCTCCAGGCCGACACAGCCGAGCCGGCCTTCCCGCCCGCGCGCGCCTCCCCTTCCCCCTCCGCCTGGGCCGCCAGCCGCCTCGGCCCAGCTCGCCTGCTCGCCCGCGCGCCGCGCCCGCCCGCGGAGTCCATCCTCCCTCCTTCCTCGCGCCACTGACAGGCGGGGCCCGCCTGTCAGCGACCACACCCCGCTGCGCCGGCCGCGCCGAGTCCTCCTCGCCACCGAGTCGGACTCTGCCCGCCGCCCGCAACCTTCGCCGCCGATTCCGGCCGACGCCGACTCAGTCTCCTCTCCACCGGCCGTCCCGCCCTAGCCAACGCCTTTCCCCCTTTAAAATCCCCTCGCGCAAGTCACCGCCGCCGATCCACTTCGTCGCCGGCCGTCACCACCTGTCCCCGGCCCTCGCCGACTTGTCGTCGCCGTCCCCATCGCCGGTAAGCCGTTGTCGTCCTCTCTCTCTTCCTCTCCACCCGTGGACGCCGAGCCGGTGCCACCGCCGTGCCCTCGCGCGCTCCGATCGTCGTCGCCGTCCGCCGCCGATCTCGCCGTCTACCGTCAGACGTCGCCGTGGATCCGCGTCACCACCACCGTTTCCTCCTCGCCGATCTCCCGTCGGCTTCCGTCACTGTCGGTGGGCACCCGAGCGTCCTCGCCGCCTCCTCGCCCTCTTCACCGCCGCGCTCGACGTCGTCACCCACGCGCCGTTGTCCGTGCCCCGGTCGTCGCCGCCTCCGTTCCGCTCACCGTCACCTGTCCCTCTTCCTCGCCGACTCGTCGCCACCTCCGCCGCCGCCGGTGAGCCCTCCCCTCTCCTCTGTCTCTTTTTTCACCGTCGCCGCCGAGCCTCCTCCCACCCGCGTCGTCGTCGGGCAAATTCGCCGCATTCCCGTCGTCGCCGTCGCCATGCGATCGCCGTGCCGCCGCTGCCGACGCTCGTCATCACCTTCCGCTCCCGTGCGCCGCCGCCAGCATCCTCGTCGCGCCGCTACGGTACGCCGCGCTTGTCGCCGCCAGCCGTGAGTCGTCGTCGGTCGCCGGTCGCCGGTTGTCGTCACGCCGTCACCGCCGCGCCGCGCGCCGTCGCCGTGCGCCGCCGCTGTCGCCGCCCGCCGGTTGCCGCCGTTGGCCGAGCATCTCCCCTCCCAGCTCCCCTGCTCTCTCTCTGACCGATGGGCCCCACCCGCCGGCCACACCTCCTCTTCCCTCCCTCTCTCTCGACCTACGGGTCCCACCCGTCAGCCGGTCGCCCCTTCCTCTCTCTCCTCCCTGGGACCCACCTGTCATCCACCCACCACCCCTCTCTCTCACCGACAGGTGGACCCCACTTGTCGGCGCGCCACCTCCTTTCCGCTGATGTCAGCACCCCATTTAATTGCGCAATAATTGATTTAAGACTTTTCTGTTTAGTTAAAAAAAACCCAGAAAGCTTCTAAAATTCATAAGTAATTCATTTAGTCTCCGTTTAGGTCCATTCAAGTTTCATTAAATCTAGAAAAATGTCAAGAATCCATTAAAAATAGTTTCTTTCTCTGTTTCAGTAGTTTTATAGCCTGTTTTGTTTGTTTTGCCTTCTTTGTAGTAGGTTTTTCCCCGTCGCAGCGCCGTCTGTTCCCGAAGTCATTGCAGAAGTTCCTCGTGGGTCTAAGCAAGGCAAGTGGCACCCTTCTTTGATCATATTGAACCTATGATTATAAAATCCCCCGCTTTTACGTTCAAACATGCATTGTATTCAAATGTATTTACTTTATTTATCTATTGGGCATTTACCAATATATCCGTTGATTGCCACTCATTATTATTGTCATCCCAGGGTTAATTTGACTAGAATCAGGGTTAGTCAATGCTTAGCCATGCTTAGTTCAACTAGCTCACCAATTATTATTTGATTATTGATTAAACTTTGATAGATTTTTAATGGTTGTAATCATTATTAATATCCCATTGAGGATTAATACAACTAAAATATTGCTTATGGTGGGCTGTGGGTGCATGGTTTTGAGAGTCGTGCCCATAGCAATTAAGGACCGGTTCTCAGGAAACCCTGAAAGTCTTACACGTACTAACCACAAGCTAGAATGGGCAACGGCAAGACTCGTAATCTAGCTTGTCCCTATTCGACGTACCAAGGCAAGGGTGAGCGTGATGGAGTATGGACGGGCAATCGTGGTGTAACGAAAGCCTCTGCTGCTTCCGGATTCACCAAGGCACAAGAGGGGACTGCCCGACTTGGTGTAAAGGAGGGGGTGAAACCTGAAGTGCTGTGCGATTATCTAGAGAGGGTTAGGTGAAAGGTCTTATCATGGTTTCCGTACTGAGGTACCGTGGTGATACGTTGGGGCATGGTAACATGCTTGGGAGCCATGTCTTGTGGGTAAAGTTGTACACCTCTGCAGAGTAAAACTATTCGAATAGTCGTGCCCGTGGTTATTGAGCGAACCGACAGATTCACTGGGATTAGTTGAACCTTTTATAATTGGATTAATCTTGGAACCAGTTTGACCCTGCGCAACGTGTGTAACGTTGGCAGTGGTTTGGGTCTGTCGCAACGTGGTTTAGGGTTGACCCTGTCGCTACGTGGTGTAACGTTCGACAGCGGTCTGGGCCTGTTGCAATGTGATGTAACGTTGAACAGTGGATGATTATTTTAAATGTTACTTTACTTTTATTTCAGTCTATTTTATCTATTGTTTTGCTAAATTACGGCAGCTTTGTGCAATTTAACCTTAGCCTATCCTTGTTATCCAATTGCATTCATTGTTCTCCCCTCTTGTGGGTGCTACTTGTTGAGTACGGTGGTTTGTACTCAGCCTTGCTTAATTTTCCCCCACCAGAGCAAGTGCTAGAGCCTGAGGCAGAAGTCAGAAGAAGGTTGTTCCCAAGGTTGAAGTGAGGTTCAGTCCGCCGTCGAGAATGCCTGTGGTGTGGAGCCGTCATCGCCAGCTGAAGCTGAAGATTAGATGGTCTAGTCTTGTTTTTCTTTTTCCGCTGCATTTCGATAGATAATTGTTTTTATTTGTTTTTAAGTCGTGGAACTGTGAGTATGTACTCGGGCTGATTCCTGGACCGAGATTAATACATGCTATTGTTCAGAAATTTGGTGTAAATTTCTGGGCGTGACACTACCTAACCCATAATATCCTTGGAACCAAACACATTCTAAATGATTATGTCCCGCACAACGCGTCCTTCCATATATATATAATAATTCACATGAGGGAGTCATATATGGTACGATATACTGTTTTAAAACGAAATGATTTCTATGATATACTAAATATGATATCTCACGATATTACATTTGATACTATATTGGTATACACTGATACTGCACGGTACTAGCTAATACTCAATTTGTACCAATTGATACTACAGTGTATCAGCTAATACTCTATCAGTAACGACTGATAATAAGATGGTCCTAGCAATAGCCATAAATGATACTTTAAAAATCTAATAACAAAGAATAGTTGAAAAAATGATAAGATAAATAAAAAAATCCAACCTAGGTAACAGACTGAATAGTCGCTTTACTAGCAAATTGTTAGGTCTCCAACAACATGTGTGGTGCAACAATTTCTAGATTTTCAAATTAGAAAACAGTGTTAAGAGTACGCACGTATATGACACATGTATAGCACTGCAGAGTTGCAATCTACATTAGTTCCCATCGTATAAGCGATGATGGTGGTACCACGTGCAGGCTGGAATAGTCTATACCGTTCTATAAATTTCGAACAATTTCCCATTGTTTAGCATTTCTCGTAATATATATACACTATTGGTGTGCACCAGTTAATGCATGGGTGTACATTTGAGTGTAATGCGCGTTAAATCTCCCAAAAAGGTGTGTTGACGTGTAATTTCACATTGAAAAGAATAAATAAAAAGCCGTATGTGTTCTTACCATGCTACAACTAACTGTGAATAAAACAGACAAACATGTGTACTGACGGCTGTGCACGTGAGTGAACAAACGAGCATCGAAATATTTCACTTATACTCATACCAGTTAGGCCTTTTTTTAGACATTTGGAATAGTAAATAGCAAATGGCAAAAGTTTTGGTGTCAAAAGTTTTGATATTGTATTTTTTAAGTTGGTGTTTAGAGGTATGTAAAAGTTGCCATTTTTTTTGCAAAAGTGAGAGGTGGCCCGCGTCCCTATGTACTTTTTGACGAAATTTGCTAATCCAGACTGCCAAATGCCAAATGCAAAGTTATCATTTTCTTACCCTACTGTTTAGATCTATTTTACTAAAAAATACTTCAAAATGATAAAACTTTTGCCATTTTGAAGATCTAAGAGCATCTCTAACAGACAATCTAAATTAGACTCTCCAAATATCTATTTGGTCACTTTCCATTCATTTGGTCACTCAAATTCATTTTTTACACCAACTGTCTCTCCATCCACCATCTCTATTTTGAATCTATGACAACCGGGGGCCGCATGTCATCCTCTTCCATGTCTTTTTCTCTCCCTATTACTCAATCTTTCTCCCTCCCTCTCTCTTTCTCTCTCTCCAACATACAGGCGGCGGAGCAAGCGGGGCGGGAGGCCGACCGGCGCGGTGGCGGCGAGGAGGCAGCGCGGCGCGGGGAGGCCGAGCAGCGCTGGAGGCCGCGGTGGCCCCACGGCGAGAGGCGGCGAGCCGGCGGCAGCCGGATTTGGTCACGGAGGCGGCGAGCTGGGATGCGGTGACGGCCCCCCGGCGACGGGTGACACTGTTGCTTACTGTAGTAGTAGTGTAGAAGTAGTACTGGTACTGTTTGTGGGCCCATATGTAGGACCCACGTTTGACAAGTATGTTTTAGAGCATCCCAACAGCATGGCTAGTAAACTCTCCAAGCTAAAATTTGACCATTTTGATGAAAATGAGCACTCCAACAGACTGCCCCCAAACTTGCCAAATTTGACCAACCAGATTGACTCGCCATCCGTGTGGGGCCCACGATGTACCCCTCCATCCCTCCTCTCAGCCGAGCAGTATCGTACTGCATCAGCGTCCTCTCCACTTCTCCACGCTCGAGCGTCCCTCTCCACGCTCGAGCGAGACAGTGACGCTCAAAGCCGGCGGCGCTCGGATCGGCGCCCCAGCTACCGTCTTGCGAACCCCTCCTCCCACCACCGTCCGGCAAGGACATCGTCGCCGCCATCTAGATCCGGCCGTGCCACCGCCGCTCCCCTCTCCAGTCGGCTTCTACACCGGTGCCGCCGCCTCGTGGTAGCGAGGTAGTCGCTGCCGCCGTCGAAGTCCGGCCGCCCAGGTCCCCGATTCTCGTCCGCTAGCGCGCGCACCGCCGCGGCCCCAACCCGCCACCGGCGACCACCGAAGCCGCCCCGCCGACGTCCGCTCTACTCAGTTCAGTCGAGCCCGAGGGGATGCAGCAACGCCACCGCCGCATCGTCGTCGTCGGAGCGGGAGCTGCAGATCAGGACACGTCGTGAGATCGCCGTCCTCGGGATGCAGATGGGCAAGATGAGCATCGCGTCGTGGGCCAGCAAGCAGGAGGAGCTCGTCGCCCGGGCCTCGCCGGAGAAGCGACCCCACCCGGGCGACCGAGAGCAGCTGCAGCCGCGCCGACTTGCCCCGACGCTCGCTTCCTTGCCCGCTCGCATGTTGGGCTTTGCCGTGACGACGGGCGGTTGGGGGGCTGGTCGACGATGCTCCTCACGTCTTTACCTTGACTCGCCGGTCGATTGGTGAGGTCGATCGATCAGTCCACTAGTCCGTTCTTTGGCCACCGTGTGCTAGCTGGTGCTTGCTGGTGATGCGATGCTTTGATCGTGTGTGTGCTCGTGGTTGCTAGCCGGAGATAAAGCACCGAGAGCCCGTCCGCTGGATGGAGAGAAAGAGGAAGAGGGAGAGGAAGAAAAATAGGTACAGAGGCTGACATGTCAGTCCTGTTGTTATAGACTTAAATTAAAGATGATAGATGGAGAGACTGTTGGAGTAAAAAAAATTTAACAAATAAAATAGAGAGTTGGTCAAATAGACATTTGAAGAGTTAAATTTAGAGAGACTGTTGAAGATGCTCTTAGCTGGCCAAATTTAGCCAATGGGAGGAGGAGTTTGGCCAGCCCGATGGCCAAGCCATCCGGTTGGCCATTCTATTAGAGTCCAATTTTTAGTGAGAATGGCTAAATTTTGGCTTGAAAAGTTATTTAGCAAGTTTATTGAAAATGCTCACAGGGCCTTACTATTCATACTCGGGAGAGCTATTGGCTGATCTAATGAGTCGCACGTGGAAAAATCATTAGTGCTTAATTAACTAAATTTCTATCTATTTTATATTATAAGATATTTATTTTATTAAATAAACAATTTTTTAGTTTGACCTACTTTGTTTATATATAGAACAACAAAGTAGGTTAGGTTATACGACAAACTAAACGGTGACTTATATATCTCTCTTAACTTTGTATTAGTTTCTTAAAAGGATAATTGTTCATCCTCTCTCTTCCTTTCCTGCCACACAGTATTTCCTCTAATCTGAAGGAAAAAAATATCTTTAGTTTCTGCTCGAGATGCTAGCACTGAACCATTTTTAATACTCATAAAACATTATGCAGTGATAACTCAATATCTTATTGAAATGCACGGTCACTGACTACAAAAGGCGCTGAAGCACCGTTTCTACCTCCAGTATACTGTATACACTTTGATCTAGATAGACCTAACAAACTTCATGGGCTTCGTCGGCGACAACTCTTGAGGATTGTCGGCGGTTTACAAATCGAAGAAAAAACTAATGGCCTATGCTTCTGGTTGAAAGGTGGGAAATTTTTGTGCTATTTTTGGTATCAGTCTTTTTTCTATGCTATAGATCAAAAATTCTCAACAAATAAACATTGTTTCACTTTTTTTTTCTCCTTCACTTCGGAGTTCGGACCTGCTTGGAAGCCCAGTGTGACATAAGGCCCGACAAGGCTTTACAAAGCCTGCAATAAGTTAGACATCTGATAATCTCAGGATAAGCCCCAGGACAAGTAACTTGCCATACTCGTCTTGTAATTAAGCATCTATTCGTGTTTTATAGTACTTCCACCACCACAATATAATGCAATTAAATAATGAACACACATATACATTGTTCGAGAGAAGAAAAATGCATAAATGAATCAAACAACAATACAGCATCACCAACAAATAAAAGTAATTTTCGCACTCTGAAATAATCTGGTATATCTGGATGAATTGGGTTGTACTATATATACGAGTTTGTTTTCCTGCCGGCCGGTCGATTCATGCATGGACAGAACTAATCACGACCCGCGTATGCATGCAATGTCGTGTAAGCCAACACAGCGCTGACGCGGCGACGCCGGATTGGTTATCTCTTCGATCAGTCCTCGGAGAGCTTCTCGAGCAGCATCCGCATGAGTTTCACCTGCATCTGCAGGTCCTCGATGTGGCTCGCCGCGTCCTGGAACAGCTCGCCGAGCCCGCATGGCTCGCGGCGGCAGGGCACGAGCCTCATCAGCTCCCGCACCTGCTTCACCAGCCTAGGATCCTCCACGCCGCCGCCGCCGCCCGCGCCGCTGTGCCGCCCTTTCATCCTAGCTCCTCCTCGTCCTCAGCTCAATCGATCTGCTCGTATGCACCTTGATTCTTCAATTGTACTTCTCTTCTCTCGCCCAGCGAGCGAGGGAGCATCCTGCAATGAGTGTGCCCATATATAGCCGCGATCTTGGTTTGGATATACGCACGGTGGATTGACAGAACGTGCAGGGAGGGGGTTAGCGACGGATCGATGATGATGATGATGATCAATCATGGCGGTTGCCGGTGCGCCTCCATATGCGCATGTCCGTGGCCGTCACCGCGAACCACCTACAAAAGGATACGAGCCTGGCTTATTCTAATGGCGCCGTTGCTGCGGTTGGCCAGACACCGCCGATCCTAGGCGCGGCAAGCAGCATTCTATATTGCTCCCCGCCGCACACTCTCTCTCGATCCGTCGATCGGCCGAGCCCGGCGCGCCTTCGCGGAAGCTAAGCAGCAACTAGCTGGCCGGCCGGCTGGCTTGCACTTGCGTAGTACACTACTGCCACTACCATCAGTATCACTGTTGCTACATGCATGTCGTCTCGGTGGCTTGCTGCATGCCTAGCTAGAATTAATGGATAAATAGATCAATCAACAACCTGCAGCTGCAGGGAGATGTGTAGACGATTCATGCATATATGCCTCGATGCATCCCCTGGGTGTAGCTGCTAGGCTTTGTAGCGTAGTGCATAGGTAGCCACCAGTTTTAATTCGCTTGGCGTTGCGGTTGCAACGAGAGGTCTCTCTGCACATGCACCCACATGATTCGGGCTACGCCACGCCGGGCCAACAAACCGAACACCAACTCAGGCATATGAATGAGTGCAGGCATGCATATGGTGTCTGTCAATCGCATGCCTCTGTGTGCCTAACTAGCGAGTGTCCGTACGTGGCGCCCTTTCGTCATTGGGAACACCCTGGATTATTCGCTCTCGGCTGCTGCACCTTTCTGTTCCTTGCACCGATCGAGTATATTTTAGCACGTTACGAAGAAGATCGAAGAAGAAGAAGAAGCTAGCCTTGGGATGGGCTCCTAATCAGCCAGCTCTCATATGACACACCGTCATTCCAGCTCACCATGCATGCGTGTACTCATGCATGTAGTGCATTTTTAGCGAGATAGGTCTCTTGCTGCAACGAAAGAAAGAGAGATGGAGGTGGTTATATGAGCTGGCCAATTAACTTTGTTGTGTATTATTGAACATCATCTATGCTCACCTTCCGGCAAACTCTAAACATACTGCTAATATAAGTTAAGTTTTGGAATCATCATGTTATGTTCGGAAAAAGGAAGCCGGTGGTTGCGTTGATCATAATCATTTGGGCCCTGATTTTTGGGTGATTCTCAACTGACAAAGGAACGATATAAGCATCGGCATGGAATATATCAATGGTTTGCGGTCTCAATGGAAAGGAGGTAACTATTATTTATAGGGATTATGTGTGTGTGTATATATATATATAACATTTGATAGAAAAACCTGTTATTAATTTAACTTTTCGGTGAATAGAATCGTGTTGAGATCATGCATAAACAATAACCTTAAACATGTTCATCTTTATTATTCTCCACGCGCACATGCTCGAGAAAAACGAGGCAAGAACCTTGATCATCGGTGTCCTATGTGTGCCACCCTTGACCTCGCCGTGCCACTAATGGCACCAGTAAGACTTACCTGGTCAGCCTCCTCTTCTTCTTTTCAAGCCAAACAATAACGATGTGTCCTCGTCTTATTGTGTTCTTTGTCTTCGGTGGCTCCCTCATCTTCAAAGACACCATCGTTGCCCCACCCCCATAACCCCTCTCTTTTCCCTCATCCTAGCCTCCAACGCTGGCCCATTCCTCTCCTCCAACCTCTCAACTTTGATAAGGCAGCTATTGCCTTGATGCTCATTCGTGAACGTCCACCCACCGATCAACCGTCACCACACCTACCCCTCTATGTTCTTGGGGAATCCCCTCTTCCCGCTCCGTCCTCCTCTACCCTGATCTCAACCCTAAACCCTAATTGGTCTGGACCATCATCACCTCAAAGTTGTTGTTGCAACTCGATGAAGTTGGAGGAGTTAGAGGTGCGCAGCACGAAGATATACAAAATTCATCAGAAATGGCTTAAATTATGTCGAACGAATGCTGATAATAATGTTATATTTATGTAATGGGGATACAGTGGTGATGATTTACGTGTTACGGGACCCTCTAGTTTGTATGTAATTTAATCTAACGACTCAATAAGATCCAAGTTTTGATCACATATATACACTCTTTGGACGAAGGGAGAATATTTACAAGCGATATTGTAGCCTTACAAAGCTCCAACTTTTTATAGATTAGAAACAACTATGGCATAAGGACAAGTACAACAGTGTAGACGGTTGTTGTCTATTTGACATACACAGACAACTAAATAGACAACTTGTACAATGACTTGTCTATTTGTTTATCTGCAAAACATTTAATTTATCCTTTGACACATAAATCAAGGTAATCAATGGTGCTAGCGAATAGACGAGACGCGACGTACAACAGTGCTAGCGGTGTCGGTTTACATTGGAGCACGCACCCCTGCCGTCTCTTCGCGAAGAGACGTTGTGGTCGTCTATTAAATGGAATTCGTAACATACAGACGGTTTAAAGATGTGCGTTGTACGTGCCCTCAAATTCAGCATATAAAGACAGAGGAAAGTGCCCTCTTAGTTGTGTGGAAGGGGTGGATAACTTTATTTGTTTGGGATTAAATTTTAGTGTGAATACACTTGAGCGTGATCCAATGTCCTAGGCATGCATTTCATGCATGTCAGCAATCCCATTCTAATAGGTCTAGCAATTAATCTACCTTCTAGTCTTTTGCCCTTATCCTATTTCTATCTCCTCTTTATTTTCATTTATATATTTGTTGGCAAGAGTCGATGTTAGGCCCAAAGTCATCTCTTATCTCCCCTCCCTTCTCCGCATCATCAAAAGGTCAGCATCATCAAAAGGTCAGCTAGCTGACACCTAGCAATATTATGGTCAACATACAAATGAATGATTGTACATGAACTTATGGGACTCATCCAATAAGTACCAAGCTTTTGTTTGTCGATTCTCTATTTAAAAGATATCCATGTCCTCATCGATATGTATGTTATAACGTATAATAATAAAAACATGTGTCCAATGGAACTATTGGTAATAAGAGTTTTAAATCGACCACTAGAGGGTTATGGATCAAATTTCAATAGCATCAGAAAAGAAAACCCGAAAACAGAAAAAAAAAAAACCTTCATACAGAACTACATACATCATTGCCAATTGAAAGATACATTGCAAATTAATTTTTTGCTGGACTAAAACAAATACTATTATATAAGAATGTTTTCTAAGGGTCACCCAAAATACCAAGCTGTTCAGTGCATGTTATAGCTTTCGAGCTATAATATATATCATTATCCTTTGTACGAGAGATGGATGTTGGTGCTTCCCTGCAAGAAACCATGATCAAGTAGCATATCATTATGCTCCAATGATGCCCCCTTGCATGTACATGCGCGTGCGAGCTTGTCAATATGTCTACGTAAACAAAAGCTGCAGATTTATATAATACCTAGATTCTGATTGCTAGGATAAGGATGTGGGTGGGTACTGATCATCTCGTCGCAACGAAAATATAGTTTAGTTAAGAGTTCAAGAGGCGGCATCAATAGAACAAGCTAGCTAGGTGTCGCCTTTGCATCATGATCCCACGTGCATCGTCCATGGCAGCAAAACTATACTACCTCCATTTCATAATACAGATGTTTGACTTTTTTAGTTGTAACGTTTGATCATTCATCTTATTTAAAAAATTAGTATAAATATAAAAAATAACAAATCGTGCTTAAAGTTCTTGAGTCACAAGCAAGATAAATGATGTTTGCATAATTTTTTAAATAAAATAAATAGTCAAATATTGTAATAAAAAAAGTCAAAACATCATTATGAAAAAAGAGTAATAAATTGAGCACTGGAGTGGCCCGCACGTATCTTCTTCCAGCGCAATTAAGCCGTTTAAGAGAGGAGACAGGAGAGTATTAGGCCGGCCTAACCATTATTAGCATTCATCATATTATTGTTGTAGGGGTCAATTAGAGTCTCTAAGCACAAGCCTAACCTGTATATATTATGGGAAATTTTAGAGTACTTCACGTTCTTTTTTTCCGTTCATTGCCCATCATCAATCCAAATCTAATGGTTGATATTTACATTACATGAGAGGTAATAGATCATAAAATAGGAAATAAATAAATTCTATTGAATCTGCTATAAAAAATTGCTGTTTATAAAAAAATAGTATGAATGAAAAGGTTTTTACTTGCCTTATTTCGTATTTGGATTACATGTAAAAATGTGTTTTTAAATTCAGTAGCGTATACATATAGGTCAACTACATTGAATATGAATAAAATAAAAGAATATGAGTAAAATTAAAACTCTGATAAAAAATCTCATAAAATTCAATTTTGATATTACAATATAATAATTCAGATATAAAGCATTTTTTTGTAAAGTTATAAAAATTTAATGTTTTGAATTATATTTCATTTTTCTTTCACATATCCAGAATTTAAAAGTTTAAACCAATCATGTATTTGTTTTAAGTATAAAATATAATAAAATTACTTTGAATTTCGGAACTTCCATCTGTAGTCATATTCAAATGAACAAAATAAATTAATGTGTTACTTTGTTTACCCACTATAGTATCTGTTTCTTCTCTTTTCTGCAGAGTTAACACCCTCTTCTTTTTCTCTGAAGTCTGAACTAAACTGCGTATACTCTCATTCAAAAAAAAACTGCGTATACTCGAGCGGCCTGTCATGTGGTGTCCTCATCATTGTCATGCTCTGCATTAATGCATATATGATACTCCTGAGTTGGATTTTAATTTGCGATCATCACCATTCCTGAGTGTCTACCCATATAGTAGCATATAGGAGTGCGAAGCTGAACTTAGAGTTTTTTTTAGAATGCGCTTGAGAACTATACATCTTTTATGTTAAGAGATATGGGTTTGTATACATCAAACACAAGTTACACCAATAGAAAAAAAAGAGGAAAGAACATACAGAAAAAGAAAACAAAACGTGCTAGGGAAAGATCGGAAAAACAAATACTAACTCCGTTTCATAATGCATATGTTTATTTTTTTTACAACGTTGGACCATTCGCCTTATTCAAAAATTTAGTACAAATATAAAAAATGATAAGTCGTGCTTAAAATTTTTTTATAATAAAGTAAATCACAATCAAAATAAATGATATTTTTATAGTTTTTTACAATAAGACAAATGATCAAACATTACGATAAAAAAGTCAAACACAAAAGACAAATGATGAAACGGATGGTGTGTGTATCAATAATCGGTGATCATTAATTAGCAGCAGCAAAGAAAGCTATTAGCACCACCAATAGCCGGAACCGAGCCTTGATCTGGGAAAATCGGATGGCAAATTGGCAATGGCCCAAAAACTTGTCCATGTATAGTTTTTTCTGGTCATCCGTGACCCATGAAACCAATAACTTGCATCGCCTGAAATTTACAAAGGATCTGTCGAAAAAAAAAAGGCCTTCCTTGTCCAGTGGATCAAATGAGCACTAACAAGTTTTGTCCGGCAGAAATTCGTGCGCGAACATGCAAAACAAAAACTGGGCCAGAGAATTGCACACCTTGCAGCCTGAGCTAAGCCTGGCACCTTTGTCCACCATGCTTGCCCAACTCACCTCCTCCTCTGGCTAGCTGTCGTTTCTCCCCCTCCATGAAAATCCCTTGCATGTGCGAGTAACTGCCATGGATCCCCAAACTTTTTTCTAATATCTGTCACATCGAATATTTGGACACTAATTAGAAGTATTAAATATAGACTATTAATAAAACTCACTCCACACTCTAGACTATTTTATAAGACGAATCTATTGAGCCTAATTAGTCCATAATTAGCGAATGTGATGCTATAGTAAACATTTGCTAATCGTAGATTAATTAGGATTAAAAAAATTATCTAATAAAATAGCATTTATTTATACAATTAATTTTGTTATCCGTCTATATTTAATACTCCTAATTAATGTCCAAACATTCAATATGACAAGAGACTATAAAAAAACTGTGAATCCAAACAGCCACTGCATCGACAGGATGCAGGCAGGAGCATGCGTGTGTGTCCCCATCCATCGGGTGCCCCGTCAACTGTACTCCAGTATAGTGCACTAGTGCGTGCGAGCGTGCGTGTGCCTGCCCTGTTTCGGGAGCACCTACCTACGTACTACTAGTACGTGGCCGCTTTATCTGCCGAGCTATCTACTATCTATCAATCGCGTCTAAGCCTGTTGGTGACTGTAATCCAATACAAATCCGCTTCAATCTATTTCTTTACTAATTACTCTATCAAATCAACCCACACCAATTATTATTCATTAGGATCCAATCCAAATCAATTCAACTTTGATTTTAGCCTAACCCGCACCAACTTATTTGGTTAAAATGGATTCAACCCACTCATGCAAAATGGATGCATCATTTGATACGTATAAACTCGGACATAAAATTTTAAAACTCGCGTTCACACTATAAAAGTTTATCAAATTTGACTAAAATTTAGTGGGATGATCTTTTATGTATAAAAGCAACTTTGTGTAAATTTTAATCGTTTTCTATGGGCCCCACGTATATCTATTATCTTATCTATTAGCTATCCAATTAAAGATCTATTTTACCCTCCACGGGTTAAATCCATCTAGAACCTAAAATAACCTAACCAAATCCAGTCCATACCAATTTATTTGTCTCTATAATCCAATCTAACCCAGACCATTTGAAGTTATAATCCATTTACACCTAACCAAACGAACAAACCCCATTAACAGGGCTAATCTCGTCGACCACAGCGGGAGGCGTCAAACTCGTCGGTGATCGGTGTCGCGTATGCGATCTTTTGCTCTCCGGCTCTCTCGTGGAGTCGCGAATCTTCTCCGGTGTCTTCTCGTTTGCAAAAGGCCTGGCGAAAGGCCAGGTTGGTTTGTTTGTTTGTTCTTCGATTGCGAAAGGCCTGGCCGGCAGATGTCTGACGATAGAGGAAATTGTTCTCGGGCCGCATTCGTTTCCTGCAGTTAGTTAACTTATTCTCTCGTTTTTCACACGTATGCTTTCTGAACAGCTAAACCGTATTATTTTAAAAAATTATATTAATTTGTTTTTATATTTTTAATAATTAATAATTAATTAATCATATACTAATTTATTATTACGTTTTTCGCGCAAAATAAGTTAACTTACTCACACCTCGAAACGAACGTGGCCTCGGTGGGTCGGGCCATCCATAGCTCCATCGTAGCGTACGTTCTACTATCGATCAACGGATCGACTTGACTGGGGGTGTGTCCACTTGTTGCTGTCATTCCACGTTGAACATTTGTCGCTTACTTGTTTTAGGCTAGGAATGAATGAGAGAGGATCGAGAGTGCGGTCTTACGATGTCATATAGATATTTTTAATGATGTGATAAAGTATTAATGAAGATAGAGATAAAATGAGTTTTATGAAGATAAAACCTTCTATTCACTGTTATCTAGATAGCTTATGTGTTACATGTAACCTAGAAATAAACAATAAATGAAACTATGCAGTAAAAGGGGTGTTTTATCGTAGCTTCAAACTTTTTAGATAACATGTCACTCCTATAATCGTGTTTATGAAACTTATGTCATTCCTATAATCGTGTTTATGAAACTTACGTTGAGGATAGCCTTACAATAATGTTCTCTTTTTAATTTTTTTTATTGCACCGTGCGTGGATCACGTATTACCTGGACTGTTAAGCTCATCGTACAGTTCAGAATCTCTATTTGGGCTTAGGCCCAGAACTCTACAGTAACCACATTCCCAGCTGTCCGTGGCACTGTGGCAGTTGCCCTCCAAATGTCTGACTTTAAACATTTTAGTCCTTTTAAGAACACATATTATAAATAGATCACTAAAAACTTATTTATTCTAGATCGATATGGATCCCTAGCTTGGCGCTATACTAGTTGACGTTGAGGTTGAATGAATTGGCGCCAAAATAAATCAACACCGGGACATAACATCAGTGTTTGTCGATTTGCCCCCAACCTCTCCCACACAAAAACTTGTTGTTCTTCTTCAACTACTATTGATTTGCTGCAAGACAAATCAATGTACCATATTTATTTTGGCTAATTTATTTTTATTCCTAGAAAACTTAATTATTCATAGAATTTGGGGATGGGAGGGAAGACCATGCTCTCCTCGCAGGTTAAGTTTTTTTAAATAAAAATAAGTTATGATATATTAATATGTCGATGTTACTAAAATTTAAGAAAAACAATACAATTTGTGAAAGAGAAGAGGGGGATTTTTTTGTCTATATTAAGTATTTTACATAATAGCGAAAATGAATTTATAACATGTTATTTTTATAGAATCTGGCATCAAAGAAAATATTGATTTTTAGAAGAGAATGGGAGTTATTTGTACATGGCATAGAAATGCTTACATTTTAAAATGAAAATAGTGATGCATAACATTTTTTTTCCTGCTCAGCGGCTGAGATCCATCACGTATAGCGGAACTTTTTTCTCACTAGCTATTTGTTTTAATAAATCGGGGACGGATATTAAAACGGTGAAAGCTAAAACAATCAAAAGCATACATGGGCATGCCCGCGATCGAGAGTGGGAGACCTGCCAAACGCATGTGGCATGCATGCAGGCAAAGTGGAAAACGCAGCGTTGCGTTTGGCGATATGTCCCTTCCACACGGGGGGAATCCACGAGCGCTGCGGCAGTCTGCATCCGTACGCTCTGGGAGGCCAGGCCGGGTTGGCTTGGGTTGGTTGGCTCGCTCCAACAAAGCTGCATGCTGCTCCCAGTGTCCGGCTGGATCGTAGGGCCCTGCCGGAGAGCGAGCACGCGCATGTGCCGACGCCGTGCAAAAGCCCCCCTCGCGCGCGCCGCGCAACCGATCGATCGACTCAGCGCACGCAGCCGGCAGCAGCAGCAGCAACGCGCGCGCCTATTATTGGTGGTCCAGCTCCAGCAATGGGAAACTATTTTAAGTTCTCGAGTGAAAGTCCCCTCATCTATTGCATGTTATCTAAATAGTCATTAAAAATATTAAAAAAACTATGAAGATAGATTAATATGTGATATATCACTAGACAAACATGCAAGTTAAAATATGACTTTTATAATCGATAGCAAAAATAACAAATATATGATTGTGAGTATGTGTATACTATTCACGGTTCAATTTGTTATTTTGTTATGAATTGTAGAAGTCATATTTTAACTATGTGTAGTGAGTTATCATATATTTATCTATCTTTATAATTTTTTTATATTTTTAATGACTATTTATTTTTAATGACTATTTAAATAACATACAAATCGACGAAGGATATCCTCTTTTGAGTGCTTAGAATTCACGCTCTGTCCAGCTCCAGCAGTAACTAGTTGTGTCTCCAGCCAGAGCCAGCGCTAGCGAAGCCAATCGACCGCGCGCGCTGGCTCGACCGCGTTGTGTCCCGTTGGTTAGCTAGCTACCGCAACGGATGGCCGGACATGCCACATGCATGCTGCGCCTGCGCTGCAGCAGAGGGAGGAGGGGCTTTCGCTCCGCTCCGCGATCGATCGCCACGCCACCACCGCGCGCGCGCGTGGCACTGCGTCAGGCAGGGCGACCGGCCTAGCGCCGTACACGTCGCATGAGGGAGACGCGCGCAGAGATAAACTCGTCGGGATCGTACGTACGGCCCGACCGGCCAGAGCACTTTGCAGGGCGCCCGCCCGCCCCGGGCTGCAGCATGGTTCAGCGTGCATGTGAGCGATGCAAAACGAACCGAGATACTACTACTGTCACAGTGCATAGCAAGTACACATCCCGATCGATGGCTGGATCGGCCCGGCCGGCTCCGGCTCCCTTCCTAGCTCGGTTTTTGCGTTTGCGAGCCCATTTGCTTTGTCATCTTGGTGCGCGGAGGAGCGGTACGTAGTTTGCTGTGGTTTCCTCGCGCGACGAGCCGTGTGTGTGTCCCGTCGTGTCCCCCCATCCCCATGTGCAACTCCGGGGCTATCTACCTCTCCCTCCTCTCCTCTCGTCTGGGCCAGCCTGCCGTATAAATGAAGGCGTCGACGTGACTGTGTGAGACCTTACACCATACGCTGCGTCTCCATACTATCCCGTCTCTACGTACGAACCGCATGCAGTTATGCCCTCCAATTATTTCTCAATCATGACCGCTGAGGACTTGCTAGTGTGTTGAATCTACATGCATGACAAACGTTGATGGAGTGATGGCTGTCATTTCTCGAGAGTGAACTCGAAACCACCGCTGCGTGCAGATAGAGCACGCATGCATATGAGCGTATACTCTCTACTTCGTATAGGATGTAAGGGTTTCATAAATGAATCTAGATACGTGAGATTTTACGATGTACTGCCTCAGTCCCAATATAACTATATTTATGGATTTCTATATTTAAGTTTTGGTTGTATGTCTTATTTAAAAAAATTAAAAAAAAATAAAAATAGTCACACATAAACTATTATTCATGGTTAATCATCCCATAATAATAAAACTAGTAAGATCAAACGTGAAACATAAATGTGCAAAATTGGACTTATTATAGGACCGAAGGAGTAGTGTACATCTAGCATATTAGTATGACTCATGATGTACTATATATTTATTTAGATTCTAATTAAATATATGAGATTCTACGTTATATAGGTATATTTGTTTATATTCATATATGTCATCTCAATTACTTAAGGATGGATGTACCATATATCTCGAAGAGTATTTTTATTGCTTGGTTAAATATTTACCTTTTTACATGTCACCTAAAATGTTATTAAAAATTGATTTTTTATAAGATATATTAATATGAGATAGACACTTCAGAAATATACATCTTCTATAAGTTATAACAAAAATAGAAAAAATTAATCTATGGATGTTCGCAACTTGTTTCAGTTCAATTTGTTTTATACGACACGTAGAAGTCAAATTTGAATTTGCATGTTTACGGAGTAAAGTAATTTGGATTATTGAGTCAGATTAGTGTAGGTTGGATTATTATTAGCTATAGTACTACCTCTATCCCATAATATCTAACTATTCACTTATAATTTTTGACAATTCATCTTATTCAAAAATTTAGTGCAAATATAAAAATTTATAAGTAATACTTAAACTAGTTTTAATAATAAACAAAATAAATAGTACTTTCATTTTTTTTAATAAGACGAGTAGTCAAACATTATAAACAGAAAGTCAAAATTCCTTATAATATGGGACGGATGGAGTAGAAAGGAATGATAAAGGTGTGTTATTATTTTAAAGTATCCAAGGGTAGTGGATCTAAAACCACTCAATAATCTAAAATAAGCACATCTGGATAAGTTTATAGATTATAGTAATATGAGCTCTAGATTATAATAATCTGCTACAACAATTCATCTGTTTGTTTCATCTTACTAATAATAAGCTAGATTATAATAATATTAAGTTGAATCAAACATGACCTAATATATCTTATATTATTTTTTGTATTTAAATAAAAATTCGTGTCCTATAAGTCTCCATGGATGGTGTGACACATTTCTTGTGGGCTATCCGAGGCCCACACTAGAAGAAAAAAATCGTACCGATCAAAAGAGCATGATACGCTGGTATGCATATACTTCCTCCGTTTCTGATGTCATTAACCTTTTTATATATGTTTGATTATTTTTTTATTCAAAAAATTTACATAATTATTAATTATTTTTATATTATTTCATTTATTATTAAAATACTTTTATACATATATATAACTTTACATATTTTTTAAAAAAAATTAAATAAAACGAACGGTCAAACATATATCGAAAAATCAACGACGTCCACCATCGACGGACAAGATCCAGTAGTAATTAGCTAATCATCAGTGTCTGCCAGCAGTGGCTTTGACCCCTGAATATGAATATATACTGGATCCATGATCGATCATAGATCGTGCTCGTGGCTAGAGCCGTCCGGCCGGTCAGTCCAAACCCTGTGCCGGCAAGGTTGCATGGTGACTCTGCCCCCATTATTTGCGAGTCTTTTCGGTCCAGGAAGCCACATGCATGCATGCTTTCATAAGGCTAAGTTATGCAGCTCTCCTTTTCTCTAGGAGCCGTCGTGGCAGTCCCTCATATCGCTTGCTTGCTCACGCATTTTTCAATTGCGTGACCACCTCACGTGTTAAAAGACATTCTTTCCACCTAATTGGCCTTTTTCAATTCGTGCCTAGCTTTCTGGCTGCCATATATGTGTCTAGCTCCCAACCATATGACGTATACGGTATATGATGATGCATATTTCTTCCATGCGAAAAATTGATAGACGTGACACCCAATTATTGCACGTGGTATCTGAAAGTGCATCTAGACCCCTAATTTGTTTAGATAATTAATGATAATCAAATGATGAGGACTAATGACGTGTGTGAGAATATGAAGGTATAAATAGTCGTCATGAAAAAGTTGTTGTTGCGCCGCCCACGTGAAAAGAGAAGTAAAGTCGGTATATTCATGTTGGCGTGTGTATTTACTTTGAATTTGAGTCAACTAGGAATGCCGTACTATAAAGAGAGGTGTTTAAATGAAATCTAGGAATGAATCCGGTGTTCGGAAATTATTTTGAAGTGCATCTTTTGCTATCTTTTTGAAGTTGTGCTGGAATTTACGGAAGTTCCGAAGGTACTGTCGGAACTTCCGAAGGAGTCAGAATTGGTTCTGTATTGTATGTTTGACGGAAGTTCCGAAGAAGACCTTCGGGAGTTCCGAAGGGGTCAGAATTGGTTCTGTATGTTTGACGAAAGTTCCGAAAGAGACCTTCGGAGGTTTTGAATGGGTCAGAATTAGTTCTATATGTTTGACGGAAGTTCCGAAGGACCCAAAATTGGTTCTGTAAGATTCACGGAAGTTCCGAAGGTCTTGATCAAAACTTCCGTTGACTTGACTTTTCACAGTAGACTTTGAATTTTCTAAGTGTTGGGGACTGCTATTTTGAACTGACCGGAAGTTCCGAAGGAGACCTCCGGAAGTTCCGAAGAAGGAATCTTTTGCCCCCAACTGGCAGAAATTGAGAGGGGGTATAAATACCCCCAACCCCTCAATCTAGGGTTGCTGCTTCACATGTTCATCTCTATGCCCTTGGCTTGATTTTCTTGAGATTCACTTTGAGCCTTGCTTTCTCATTTCCTCCTCCCCACGGATCTAAGTGATTTGGATTTTGTGTGTGCGAGAGTTGGTTTGATTGCTTGGTGTTGACTTTGTGAAAAATTTCATGAGCATTAGATTCATTCCAAGATCTTCTTGCTAGCTTGTTACTCTTGGTGGTTGAGGACACCTAGAAGGCTAGGCGTCGTTCCTCGAGCCACCGAAGCTCTTGTGGTGCGCCGGGAAAATGTTTGTGAAGATTGGATCTCACCTCCGAAAGGGAAGAGATACCTCGAGTAACTCGAGTAAGGGGGAGTGCACGAGTGTAACCCCGAGGAAAGGGTTGTGGAACCCGGCTCAAGTTTGAACTCCTCAACGGAGAGTACAATTCCTTCAAGGATTGGAACTTCGGTAAAAAGTCTCAGTCTACACTTGTGGTGAAATCTCTCTAACTTGTTATTTAAGCTTTGCTTTTGATTGCCGCGCGTACTCTAGTTACTGTTTGTGCAAAGCTTGGAGATGGTTTGCTTATTTGAGGTTTGGTTGGCTAGATCTACTCCTTTTTCGTTCTAGATCTGGTGCTGTCGGAAGTTCCGAAGATCCACGGAACTTCCGAAGGCCGGAAGTTCCGAAGCCACTGACCGGAACTTTCGAAAGTCTCAGCTTTTACTTTTTAGGTTTAATTTTTTAAATCGCCTATACACCCTCCTCTAAGCCTTGATATACTGTTTCAGTATCAACCCTAAAAGTTTGTTTAATGGCCAGTTCAGTAAGAAGCAAATAATGCTCAATTACACGTACAGAATTCCCCCCTCGGAATGTCCATATGATCAACTTATAGTTAGCACCCAAACTGTGGTCATTTAATTTTGTTATACGAAATTTTTTTATTTGACTTGACTGTGAGAAAACTAACCGTTCGATGATAATTTTTTTTCCTTTTCGCAGAACACAGTGCGTTATATTAGCTCCTCTCGCTTTTAATGCACAGACAACTACTTTGTTCTAGTGCCTAGCTGGATAATTCCTCTGTTTTTTCTTTATTCTTTAACACCGTTAATTTTTATGTCTATATTTGATCGTTTGTTTTATCAAAAAATTAAATAATTATTAATTATTTTATTACGATTTGATTTATTATTAAATGAACTTTAATCATAACTTATAATTTTATAATTTTGCACCAGAAATTTAAATAAGACGATCAGCTAAATAAAAATAAAAAAAGTTAATAATGTCAAATAAAAACAGGCATTAGCAGCTATATCAGCTACTCCTGGTTGACTTCGAGGGCGATTCATCTGCCAGCATGGTACGTGAGAGTTCTATTCTAATTTCTGTTGAGATTTATCGTATATTAACGGAAAATGTCCATTATATAGGATTATCGGATTGAAACAGTAGCCTAACTGCAAAAAGTGCATGACTTCTCCGTTAGTAGCGTTTGAATACTATTTGTTCCGCTCTTCTTGTTCATTATTATTGTCTTTTGCGTATGTAGAAATATAAATTATTGCCGTAAAATACGAATGTGTTGTTGTTGTGTGGTTGCGATTGGTTTTTAGCATTTGCCACCCAGTTTCAATGACGTATTTCCAAATGTTATCCTTACCTGACTTTTAAAATTTTGTTTGCCACAATGTCCCCGCACACTATTCACTCATGCTATTTGAGGTGACATGAAGCCCTGTGGGGCAGCTGCGACATGGAGGATGGGTCACTGCGAGATATAGATCCTACGACGTTCACTCTGTCATCGTCTCTTCGTCTACAGCCACCACACCAAGCATGACACATGCAAGCTCGCTCACCCCAAGAAAGATATGACATTGGGGCGTATGCACGGGGACGGCATAGGGTTGGCATTTTTTTCCATGGGGCCTGCACCGATGGGGCTAGGGTTGGGGCCTGATAATCGTCGGGGACAAGAGAACATTATAAATAAGGAAACCTAACCCTATATCCCCAATGTTGTTTCTAGCATCGGCCGGACTTAGGAGGTGGAGACAGTGCATGCATTGGTAGCATCTCGTGGCACGCTCAAGCCGACGACCAAGGGATCTCCCTCCACTCCAATCGCCAACCTCCATCATGTACACCGGTTGTACAAGCCCATTCCCCATCGTAGATGCTGACCGCCCGATCCCATCCTCTAGTCTTGTACTCCGTCACTCGGCCCTCATCCTCCACTCCACCATTCGAGCCTAGCCTCCATCGTCGACACCGACCACCTGGACCCCACCCTTGACGTCGCCTAGCAATCATTGTTGTTGTCGTCCAACAACCACCCTCGTTGTCGCACTTGCAATGTTGATTTAGTTCGGGGCTATGGGCCCTGGTCGACTTGGGGGCCATACCAGGACTTAGGAACAAGTTTGCCTCATTCTCTAGTTTGGGGCAGGGGCAAGAGTTCGGCAGTCGGTAGGAGGGCAAGAAAGATGGTAAAGGCATCAAGTTGATGTTGCCCTCCTGGGCAAGCAAACACGCTAGCAACAAAAATCAGTCATTGAAGTGAGTTCATCAATAAGAGAGCAACACGTATCGAACAGATCACTACAACAAGATGTGGGGCGATGCTGGTGTTCAAGCCTACCGTTGACAGCAGATTAGTGGGAGTTTACCGGTGAGGTGAACTCGCTGGTACGAGCGACTCGAGAAGGCATGGAGGACCTCTGTGGTGTTTGTAGAACAGGGAGCTTGTTGACATAGCGAGGCTAGCCAGCGTGTGAAACCTTACTAGAGCCTAAGTAAACTGATCACCTAGGGAGAGGCGATGAAAACAATTGAGGGAGGAGGGGGAAGAAGACCACCATAGGGATTTGCATCCAGTGCCACATTGCTACATATTATGCACAAAATGGCATGGGATCGGGATCCGCTGACCAAAAATCAAAGGGGTGATCATTTGGCTTTTTATATTTATAAACAAAATAATTTATGAATAAAGCTTTTATGTACATGCTCTTAGCGATCTAAAAATTAAGTCTGTAAAATAAACTACAATGAAAAATCCAAAGTTAACTCTAAATTTAAGATTAAAAATTTTAGTTTTATTTTAAGGATGGGGGTATTTGTTGTTAAGGAGGATTACATATGGAGACGAATAATTATAACTGGACGGCAAATACTTAGAATTTAAAATCAGTTAGGAGGATTGCAGCTAGAGATGGAAAGCTAGGCAGAAGCGGTACGTACGAGACAAAAAAACACGCCTTCATCATGTGAATAAATCATAATTATTTCCTTCAGTTGGAAACTTGGAAATATTCAACCGTCGGCACAATTGACGATAAAGGCATTGCACAGTTTAAGTTGGCGGTGCCAGAGTTACGAATTTTTAGAATGTCGCTTGATTGACATGTAGAAGAACCATATTCTCTTATGATTAAATGACTTTTTTTACCATGTGTTGTTATTCCCCTGCGTTGTGTTTCTTCTTTTTTATTGACTCAAAAACAAAAACACCATAATGATTATGGTAGGCCAGCAGCTAATGTTTTAGCTATTTGGGCTAAGCAGATCTTGTGACCATCTAATTCCAACAGTACGCATAGTTTCAGAACACTTGGATGTCTTCATGTACCGACAAATAACTAGACCAACAGCGAGCTAAAGAAAACACACAAAAAGGTTCCACTAAAAATAGCGAGAGGTAAATTAACCCCGGCACACTGAATGGCAGAATCTAACATGGCAACAATGTTTGTCTTTTTCTTTGTTCCTTATATTTCTGGTAGACAATAATCACAAAGAGGAAAATTTAACCGCCCGGCCATGAATAGCTCACACCGCCATATATACCCTACGTGAAGTGGCTGCATGCGCCCCTCCGGCCCATACATGGCTACGTGGGGCCAGCCAATTACTCGATCTGCCTTTGTAACCGACGCAACCGACCCAACCGTGTAGCAGCCATGAGCCATCCCACATGGCTCGTCGTCAATCCTCACTGCCGCTGGAGCTCTTTTTTGGCAAGTTGGCGCCACCACCACTTGACGCACCTGGCATCCGTTGCCCTCGTCTCATATCGGACCCACCATCACTGTCGGAATTCCATGTCCCTTCGCTCTCAAACTAGACAAGCTCTATAGCATCGACGACCGAAGAAGAAACAGCTAGCAGCGCACTGCACCGGCCTTCGTCGAAGCGTACGTCGGGTCGTTAGGCTAGCCGGCCGGCGAGTACAAAATGCCGTCGCCGATCGCTCTCGGACACCATGATTACCGGCTCCGAGCCGTGTCACGTCGCTTCCCCCCACTCGCTCTGTCGCGAATTCACGAGGCATAAAAAGAGGCTCGTACAGCGCAAGGAAGAGAGCTCGAGGGGGTGGGGGTAAAATCGACCTGCGCGCGCTGCACCTGCACGCACACGACGACGTACGTACGCCCGCCGGCCGTCGCCATGTGTGGTCGCTCTCGCCGGCGAACACCAATGATTGCACCGGTACCAGCTTTCATGCGCATGCCTGCATGCCCGGCCCCCTTGCGGCGGGTCGCCAACATCCAACGTGCGTGCGAAAGCAACACGCCGCGGCTTCGCAACAGCTCAGTTAATTAGGGATCAAGGATGCACGCGACGTGCAACAGAATTAACTACGTGATACGTCCCAGATCGGCGGATGGTGGACGGGTGGGCACGCACGTACGTACGCACGCATACCAAACTACGACCGACAGCGTGCATGACCGACGCATCTGGCTTTGCAACTGGTCTGGACCGTCTCGGCTGTACGTAACGTACTTATGGTCTTGTGGACGAGCACCTGCAACTGCATTTGATGAGTGCGAGAGACATGTAATCCGAACACAGATTACGGGGCTGAATCTTGTCTGGACAAAAGCCCAGAATGAATATGTGCTCAGAAGGACAGAGACGACAACAGAGGAAGAGATTAGGTAGGCAAAGACCATAATTCCGCACCATTAATACCACCACCCTGAACATCCTGCTCCAGCCACCGGCGGCGAGCCGGTGAAATCCAGTATGGCCGCCCGCCTGATCTGCCGTTCGTTTCAGCGCCCAGAGATCAGGAGAGGAGATCTGGGCGCCTGATCCCAGTGACGCCAACGAGAGGAGAGCACGAGAGGCCACGTCACCCGCGAAAGCCGCCAGAGCATCGGACGTTTTATACCTGGCCCACCAGTGGGCCCGGGAAAATTATCCACCCACGTGCTGGGCTGCTTCACGGTTCCGGTTTCCGTTACCGTTAGGAAGGAAAAAAACACCGGGAGAAACAGCTAACAGAGGATGGCGACCCCACCTGCAGCGACGGAGAAAGCGGACGAAAGTAAAAGCGGCGCGATGCCATGCCACGTCGCCGTCGCCACGCCGACCCGACGAAAAAAGGGCGGGAACGTAGAACTGGACGGGACCCCACGTTTTTTTATGGGCATCCCACATGGCACGTTGCGTCGTGGACTCATGCGTGAGGGGGGCCAACCGTCGCACTAAAGAAAACAATCCAGGGCCCCGGTTACCGCTGCTGCCCCTGGCCGTTGCAGATTATGTGACAATCACGGTCACGGCTGCTCTGATTCAGGATCAGCCCCTGATTAGGAGCTCTAGTAACCGGTCCTTCGGTAAGTGCAGTTTTTTAGTTGAAGTGAGGCTTCCTGAGCCCATTTCCCGTTTCATATCTCGACGTTACAATTTGGTGTTTACTCGAAAAGGTTTTGTCCAAAACATATTAAAAAAACACGACATGGAATTTGGCAGTTTGTGATATCTCAGTTATTCAGCTGGATAAACAGACCAACAATTGGGGCAAAGAAAATTGAGGGGAAACGAGAAATCGCCAGGTTCAATTCTACCCTCACCGCTGGTCTGAAAAAAACGCTTGGTGCTTGGATGAAGCCGAGCGCAGGAAGCAAACTTTTCAGCCATATGCTCTCAAAATTTGAATTTTAAATTTAAATTTAGAGTTGATTTTACCATTTTGACCTAAGCTTATTTTTTGGCTTTTAGATAGCTAAACTAATTTTATTTACAAATTATCTTTTGTTTATAAATATTTTGTTTGAGTTTATTATGGAGTTGTTTAGATGGTGTTAAACTTTTTATCCCCATGTCACATCGGATGTTTGGACACTAATTTGAAGTATTAAATATAGACTATTAATAAAATCAATCCATAATCTTGGACTAATTCACGAGACGAATCTGATGAGTCTAATTAATCCATGATTAGCCTATGTGATGCTACAGTAAATATTTGCTAATTATGGATTAATTAGGCTTTAAAAATTTGTCTCGCGGATTAGCTCTTATTTATGAAATTAGTTTTTATTAGTCTATATTTAATACTTCAAATTAATATCCAAATATTCGATCTGATTAGAGAGTAAAAATAAGTCGCTATAAACAATCCCCTTAACCCATGGCCGCCTAGCCGGTACACAAATTATAGGTCAGGATTCAGGTCAGGAAACAGGTAAACGGACGGCACGACACGGCAGGTACAGCAGCATCACACAGATCACCGGGTCGCTTCATACAGGAGATGAGAAGGACAGAAGCACAGGGCGCGCGCGCGCGCGCGCCATGATACAAAATACAAACCGCGCATACGTACTACGACATACCAGTGCATACATACGGTTTGTCGCGTAGCCTGGGCAGGCAGGCACAGCCTAGCGTTGCAGCGGCGCACGCACACCCCACCTGAACGCGGATGGCGACGGGGGCCAATCATGCCCGCCACATCACCACCGTCCATCCCCCTGGCCACATCTCGTACGGACCACGTGGAGGTCTCCCCCCGTCGGCTCGGCCCTCATCAGCAAAAGGAAACGCGCCGATCCAAGAGCCATTCGCTCTCCCGGTCTCCCGAATTCTCGCTGACAGGTGGGACCGCCCCTCCATTATGATACAGCTAGGCGGGAGCTTAATCAAGGGCAGGCGTCTGTGTCCGACCGAACCACCGGTGGCGGCCTCGCCCGCCGGCCGCGGCCGCGTGACGGATCACCGGCGCCGCCCCCGCTCCCGGTGTCGCGTAGCGCGGGGGCAGCAAGCACCGTATTAAACCCCCCCCCCCCCCCCCCTCACGCAGTCACGCTGGCCCGATCGATGGTAGCACGACGGCGACCGGGCTAGCCGCTAGCGTCGCGGTGGGTGAAGAAAAGGAAACCACGGGGCTCCCCTCATCCGCACCGTGCAGACCGCAGGGATGAGATGGAGAGGGGAGCTGGGTTTTTTTTTTTTTTTTACCGCGTGCGAAGGACGGCCGTCCGGCTGGCCGGCCCCACGGTTCGTGGCTGCACCGTGGGCCCCGCGGTTTTTAACCCGGCGCACCGCTCAGATCAGATCGGCCACGTGCCGCTGAACCCACCACGCACATCGCCCCATTTCCCGTTCCATGTTACTACTGCCTCAGCTCGAGATGAAGCAAGACACTCGAGTAGTCTCGCTAAAACATCCTCTTCTACGATCTTTTGCAGGAGATGGCTAAATGTCCTTCTGGCATTTCGTAAAGCTAGTAAATTTAGTACTACACCGTTTCATATGTATTATTATTTTGAGATTATTTAGTATAAACTAAGATTGAGAAAAAACTATAATATCTATTATAAATAAGATTAAACAAGGAATGAATAAGAATTAAGACGTAGGAAATTGTAAATGAAAAGTCATCAATATATTAAAATTCCTTAATTTTAAGTTTTTAATATAAGATTTAAATAGCATAAATACTCGGAACGGAATACAGGATTAGTATCGTTAATTATAGTTGGAGAGACTACGAGACTTGGGATCCACATTTGCGATACCCCGTTCCCATTTACCGAGATGATAGCGGAGAATGGATGGTTTTGCCATCCGTTCTGCCTGGTTCTGCCATTCACGAAAGTATGATTAGGAGATGATGTTATACAACTAGATACCATAATGAAGCCTGTATATACAGTTACAAATGGTTAACTAAGCCTTTCGTGCACAGAAGCAGGAAAGACATTCATCCTCGCACACACAGTGGTCGAAGTGATGTGAACAATTCATGGTGCATTTATCAGAGATTCGAAGAAGAACAAACGAGGCATCCTACAAAAGAATCCTGAGGAGAAAGAAGATAACAAAACAAAGTGTGTGGCCTACTGCATTACAGCACGAGTTAATCACCGGAATGCCATCACCACCACCACCGCCGCCGCCGCCATAACCGCTCACCCAGCTCATTGAAAAAGAAGAGGACAAACTAGAGAGCAGACAGCTCGAGGCTAACTAATCCCAAGGAAAAAATGGAAGGAAAAAAAAACAAATTTACAACGAATGCACGAATCTTGAGGCTTGGGGTCACGCCGGCGAAGAGGAGCCGCCGGAGGAGTCTGAGGCTGCTGAGGTGGAGGCGGAGACAGTGGAGAGGACCTCGGCGAGCGCGGTCATAGCGCGCACCTGCATCTCGAGCGCGGCGATGTAGTCGGAGGCCTCGGCGAGGAGCGCCGGGAATGGGAGCTTGCGGCAGCCGGGCACCAGCCGCCCGAGCACCTTGGCCTTCCTCGCCAGCGCTGGGGCCTTCGGCCCCTTAGCGCACGGCGAGGACGGGTGGCGCGATGGCGGGGAGGTGGGCTCGCGGAGGCGCGCACGACGCGCGGCCTGAATGCGGCGGTGGTGGGACGCGAGGATGGCGCGGCTCCAGCGCGTCCGCCCCCGCGCCGAGACGGCGAGCGCGCGGTCGGCCGCCTCGCGCACGGCCCTGCTGCGCGGCGGGGCCGCCGCCGAAGCGGCCGAGGGAGACCCGGAACGCACGAGGCGGATGGCATCGAGGAGCTTCGACGAGTAGATCTCGTGCACCCGCCGCGTCCGCCACTTGGAAGGCTGCGCCTCCGGCCCCTCCGACTCCCCCGTCGCGCCACGCTTCCGCTTCCGCTCATTCCTCGTCTCCTCCACCGCCGGGGAGCCCGAAGTGGACGCCATTGCCTCGCGCAGCAAAGAATTCTTGCCCGCAGCTCAACTTACAGCACAGAAAACCACCAAAGAACAGCAGCAGGATCAGTCTATCTGTGACCTCAAGATTCCCTCCTCATGTGGCTGGCTCTTACGCCTGGTGTCTGGGAGGGGGAGGTGAGGAGGAGATGGGTGGTGAGATGGATGGAATGGGGAAGGAGGGGAGTTGGGAGGTTGGGGAATATAAAGGGGTGGTGGCATGTGCAAATGGCCACACTGATGGTGCTCCCATTAGTCCTGTGATCCTTTTGGATTTTCCGAGTTTTTGCCCATCTGTTCTGCTGCTGTGTTAGTTAATCTAAGTGAAAATTTCCTGCGTCACATTTTTTTTATCCCTATGCTCTATTCATTTTGCATGTGTGACACTGGGAGTAACCAGCTAATTATGAGGTCCACCAGGTTTGGACTTTTTCCGCTCGGTGTCCACCGGTTGGTTCAGGGTGGCAAGAGGGTGCAAGGGTGTAAGCAGAGCGGACAATATCTGTTCCCATCGACCGAAAGCTTATGAAGCAAACTGAATGAACGTGGAATACCAAGTACTTCCTCTACTGGGCAGGTGGGCAGGTTATGTATCCGAAATAAGATTATTTTTTAAGTTTTTATATAATTTTTTAACTCTTCGTCTTATTTAAATTTTTTATGATTAATATTTTTATTTTTATTAGATGATAAAAATATGAATAGTATTTTATGCGTGAGTGCGTGATTAATTTTTTAAAGTTTTTTATAAATTTTTCAAATAAGACGAATGTTCAAACGTTGGACACGGAAAAACGAAAAATAGATTTATTACGGGACGGAGGTAGTGTATACACTACATTAATGCATGTATACAGGGGTTATCTTTTTCGTTTTATTAAGGAAAAAAGACAACATTATATTTATTTAAATAAGACTTTTATATATATCTACCAATATAGAGACAAAGGCTGAAAAATAAACTAGAATAAAAAACTAAACACATTAAAATTTTAAATTTTAACTTATAAGTATAAGTAGAAATGAAGGATATGGTTATTACAATTAGGTTCTAAGAACAAAAAATTAATTCCATTACCGGCATTTTTAATATTAATGATTAGTGCTTTACAGATTCACCTTGTGTAATCAATTACAAAATAGTATGTATTTTGGAACTCTCTTTTATTTTGGCTCATGCATATTGCGTGAGCTAACATCGTTATAAACCATATTTATATATGGTTTTTTATCTTGATATTGATTATTTAATTTTTAATTTGAAATTTATATATGTATCTAATTAAAATTGAACGTTGGTATACTTTTTTATTTTTAATTTCTTAATTTGTATATCTATACTTGTATTCTAAACTATAGTTGTACATAAATTGTTTTATGCATAATATTTATTTTTAATTTGGATTTTTTTAGATCTTCTAAATTATATTTATACGTTGATTCTTTCTATTGTCCCCAACTCAATACTTTGGAAACTTCAAGCTAACACACGGTATAAAATTGTACTTGCCTTGAACTCTCAATTTTAATTTTTTATTAACTTTGGTATTTAAATTCATCAGGGATCTTTTGCCTTTGGGTTTGGGTTACAATCCAAAATTAAAATTTTTAACCTTAAATTTAAATTAAAGATGATTTTGAGATTTTTTCACCGAAGTTTGTTTTTCTTCTTTGGGTTTTAGATCGCTATGAACACATATATAAAAGTTTTATTCGTAAATTAGTTTCTGTTTGTAAATATATTGTTTGCATTTTTCTTCTAAACACCTAAAGATGACCCTGCATAACTCGCAAGTTGCAACTAGAATCATTTTCAGTTTAGTTAACCCGCTGTCATTCGTGTGAGTTCACATATGCTCCAATTACTACATGATTAGAGATCATGGAAGCAACACATTTGTCCTTAAATTCTAGAAATTACCACGTTAACCAAAGGAAAAGGAGAAGAGTCATTCATTTAGATCAGTGTATCTAGGATATAATTATATGTATGGAAAATTGGAAATAAAAGCAGAAAATGGTATTCACGGTACAAGAGTATATGAAATCCAGTTGTACTTCTAAAAATACAATTCTATATGTTAAAGACATAGTATAAGAGATGTATATCAGAATAAATTTATTATTTGAGTTCTTGATCTATGCAAAATTATGCGAGATATTCTCCACCAGTTACTAGCTGCGATTTCATGCCCTACGTGCTTTGTTATGAAGGGGTGAGGGTGTTGTGCTTTTGCCAATTGTACCGCCTCTATTTCAAATATAATTATTTTTAGATTATTTAGCATAAACTAAGATGATGCCAAAAAAGTAGTCATTTCAGTGATCATATTTTGAATTTTGAATTGATTAGATTCTCTATCCAAACATTTGGCTAGCTCTGGAATATTGAAATTATTGAAATAACAAGAATCAATGTAGAAATATTTAGAACATGGTATAAAAAATATGTAAATGCTTATATTTTAAAGCAGATTGAGTATAATGTAACAAATAATATAGTCTCTTTTTAGAACTATGAATAATCAAGTGTATGGATGTGGCCGATGAACCTTTGAAATAACAATATTTCACTGTGAGCTAGATGTGCCCGGATCCACAGCTTCAGTGGTAGCGCCAGTACAAAACCTAGGCATCGCATTTCCGGGGTTTAGGTGAGGTATACTAAAAAAGGGGGAGCTCCAAGCTACGAGTACTTTGCTTAGGCAGCGAGCGAGTGATCCGATGCTAGTGGCCATCATTAGGGCAGTACACACGCAGGCCGCCACAGCCACGGTACTACTACGAGCATAGTAGTACTATGCATTAAGCTAGCACAGGCAGCAAGCAAGCATGTTCCTCATGGTCATCCAGTGATGAGCCACTAATAACACTAACATGGAGCCAGGTAGAGGGTCACATGCAAGGACGTTGCTCGGCACAAGCAACCTGACCTCAACTGGGCTAAAATCATTTGTGCCCCCTTTGCTCCTCAAATAATGCCGGTACTCCTCCTATCGAAGACGTGCTTATCCTGTTAGATCGATCACATGCTTGTTTTGTTCGAGTGAAACAAACACGTTTTTACGCACTCGGTTCGGACGGAATCCAACCGTTTGCTATAAAACTCCTACGTGATTCTGTGTAATTTTTATGCTCTAGACTGCTCAACACACGTCCTTGTTATCTGTCCAAAAAGTCCAAGCACTTGCAAAGCCATGCAGTAAAATTTTGGGTTTGATCGGACGATTGGGCAAAGCAAATTTTGGGTTAGAAGAACGTGAGTATGGTATGATCGTCCGTGTAAAAATGATGCGTGCATGGCCGTATCGTGAGGCAGATGCTCGCCCCCGTTTTATGAGGCGGCTGCCCAACCTTTTAATGGCCGCCAAAAGTCAAATGCTCGTCTCGGTAAGCGTAAACTAAACTGAAAGCAAGCCGCGCGTACGTAGGTAGCCGTCGCGATTCGACTGTTTTTTAATCCGTCAGCTAGCGTGCTCTGCCAGGGGCCTTGTTTTAAATTTGAAAGCCTATCTACTTAGACTGCATGCTTGCTTGTTTGCTTCCGTGTTAAGCCGCTGCTATCCTCTTAGTTAGGCTAGTCTTAATGAATCTTTCATGAGTATCATACATATAGATAAAATATTATATCAGTAAAATTAATAACTTGACAGAGTTATTAAATAAACGAGTTTTATAAAATGAGAGAGAAGTTTCATCCCCATAAAACTCATCTGACTCGGTTAACTAGTTTATATTTTTGATAACTATATCATAAAACTATGCATTAAGACAAGACCGTGTATTTATTGGTAGTACGACTAGTACAAAAGTGCTGTGGCACATGCATCGCGAACAGGGGGACAGCTTGATCCACCGCTAGCTGAGGCGATGGTAAATGCGTGGTGCTCCTTTAATTTCTTTCGCTCCATTATCACACACTTGCAGTGAATCGGGGATAGGCTGTTGTAATCAATTATGGTATCTCCGGCAGGGTCGTCTGATGGTGTAACCAACGGCCCCGATCAGAAGCACCGAATAGAAAAACCTGCGCCTTTTCCCTATGGTCTGCGGCCGCATGTGCAACCACCGGTGTCTCGGTTGACTGCAGCAGGCAGAGATATCGTAGTGTATCATCAATCCACGGGCCGGCACGCCTGCTGGGTACGTGCCGATCGAACGCAGAGAGAGAGAGAGGCAGAGACAACGCGGAGTAAGTGCCTAATTAGGCAGGCACGGGCTGACGCACGCACCACTCGCTCACCGCCAGTTCAACAGTTGACAATGCGTTCGTGCGTCCACGCCGCGCAGATGTGCATGCAGTGAGCGATCAAACGTACACTCGATTGGTTGGTAGGATCAGAGTCAAGCAGGCGAGAGAGGGAGAGAGAGAGAGATCGATGGACAGATTCCCCTTGACGCCCCCACATACACGCCATGATAACGCCCGCACAGTAACTAGATAGTACGCCAGTAATAATTCAGCACGCTGCAGGAACACATGAGTCAAGTAAAGGCGATGCACGCAGCACGCACCGTCATTTCGTCCCCAGCTAAGCTTAATGTAAGACAGAAGTGGTAAGAAGAAAGAGAGAGGGGGTCCGTCAGATGCGTCATGCATGCATGCGAAGCATGCGGCTATATATGCTTTGGCTCGCTGTACCTGTACGTACGAACGAGCGATTGATCGACACGAAGAGGACGGCCGGCCAACGCGATGCTTGTGCTCTCTGCTCGTTTCGTGTGTGGGGGCGCACAGCGCGCGCGCGCGGGCTTTACAGCTGCAGACGATCGGCCGGGTGCAGCGAGCGCAACGCGGAGACGTGCATGTGATAGCCTCGACCGGCGAGGTCGGCGGGTGCATGGCACCGAGCGGGCGGACGCTAGCGGGCGGGCCTAGCTGGGGTAGCGGCGCCTGCGCGCGCGCTGCACTGCACGGGCGCGGGCCGGGTCAGGTCGTGCAGGGTGTCTGGTGGTGGCCGGGACGCGCGCGCCGCGCGGCTGCCGTCCTGAAGCCAAAGGCTGGGCCGGCGCCGGCGCGTCTCGCGTTCCTTTTTGCGTACGCGTACGTGCGTGCGTGCTCCGTGCGGTAATTATTCCAAAACAATAGACCGCCCAGCTCTAGAATGATTACCCATCCCGGCCTCGACATTTGCGAGATCACTCACTGTTCATTCAACAAATGAGACGATTCACTTTAGATATGTGAAATTTTTGCCTGCTTAACGTCGACGCTGTGTTTACGATTCATGAAAAGCGGTGCGCTGTTTAGTATGTAGAGAAAGGTCAAGCTGGTGGAATCTTTGCGTTTGCAGGTTGCAGCTGTGAAAAAACGGATCGATGCGTTTGGACCCTGGTTTTACACGAACACGTGGAGAGACCGTGCAATACATGGCTATGGACCAGCAGCTGGTCTACCATAAAACCGAAAGTACAGACTCGTGCATATGCATGTGCTAAGCTAGCCCTGCGAGTTGCAATTTGCAACAGCAGAGACCTCTTTTCCCATCTGAAATAAAAGGAGGACAGGCACACATGCATGCATGGCTCCGCGCCTCCGCTGCCCGCCCTGCGTTTGCATGCATCTCACCACCCCTGACGTTTTAATGCCTCTCCATCCACCTGCACGTAACGCACGTTGGCAAGCGATAACAAGGTACGCGCCCGCGAACGGGATCGCGCTCGATCGATCCTGAGGCATCCGGTAAGCGAATTCGACCCAGCGTGCGGGCGTTGATGGTGGCCGTGACGACGAGCCAAGCGAGCGCGCGCGGCGCCCGGTGTTACGTCCGAGAGGGAGACAGGTGTCTCCCGCGGAGGGGCAGCCGGGCAGCGGGGCGAAGCGGTGATCGAGCGAGCCAAGAGCGCGCGTGTAGTTCCGCTGTACGTACATCTAATTGCTGCGTAACTAAAACGCTGTAACCTTTGATTGGATAAAAGAAATAAAGTAAGTGATACTATAACTGTTACTATCTCTATCCCATAATATAGATGATTCTAGCTATTCACTTATAATTTTTGACCATTTATCTTATTTAAAAATTTAGTGCAAATATAAAATTTTATAAGTAATACTTGAACTACTTTTAATAATAAAGAAAATAATAAACAAAATAAATAATATTTTTAATTTTTTAAATAAAACGAGCAGTCGAAAATTAAAAAGTAATTAATTGGGTCGCACTTAAGTTTTTGAGTCATACTTATATCAATTTCCGCGCGCGCAGGCACGGGCTCGACGGCATGATGCGGGCGGAGGCAGGGGCGTGCAGCGGCAGTGCAGTGCAGGGAGCGCGCGCTCTCCCTGGGTTGGGCGTGGGAAAAGACGTGCCATTGCATCCCCGGGTGGCTGCGGGAACAGCACGCGCTGCCGCGGCCCGGCGGACAGCCCATGTTCCGTCAGATTCTGCCCCGATCCTGGTGTAGTTTACCCTGGTTCGTGGTCTGCTGCTTCCTCCAGCCGCTCAGTGCGGTGGCGGTGGACGGTGGGTGGTGCGCAACCTGTTTACCCGTGCAGATTTTGGGGGTCTGCATCCTGCACGTATACTGGTATCGTCGTTGTTGTGCAGGATATATTGGGATTTGGAATGAACTTTTTTTTTTGTGCCATGTGAATGAGGCAATCTACGGCGTAAGTGATACTCCAGCGTTTGAACAACCATCTGCACGGTTAAACAATCAAAGGGTGTTCTGCCAGTATATGACAAATTCCTTTACAAGATCCAAACGCTAATATCGTTTGAATGATTTGTATTGCGGTTCGGGGAATACAAATGCCAGTCTATTGCTTTCTTTTCGCTACATTATTTTTATATTTTTTTTCTTGATTTTATCTTTTTTTAAGGTTTTTATTTTTACCCCTATTTTTTTTAACTCAATCAAAAGTCTACCCCTCTTTTGGATGGAGGGTACTAACAAAGCTGTTAAAGTATCATTTTACCCTTTATCGATTTTTTTTATTCTTTTATTTTTATCATTTGCGGTTTTGCCCTCCGTTTTAATTCGCATTAGCATATATACATCAATAGAAGCACTATTAAGAATACAATGATAAAAATAAAATTCCTAATAAAGGTTAAAATGGTACGTTAACAGCTAACTTAACATAGTTAGTATGCTCCATCCAAAAGAGGGGTAGTTTGTGGATTGAGTTAGGCAAGAACGAAATTGCCCTTTTTTAAAAAGGTATATATATATATAATTTTATCATCTTATATTTCTAAATTAGATAAATAAATATATAGTGGTTACTTATATTATTTACACCATTAAATAGCTATCATAAAAAATAGATAAATCCTTTATCTTCAAGTGGGGAAGAACATGTCCGTCACGTCTTTTCGCAGGATTTAAACTTTTAAAATTAAATTTAAAGTTGATTTTAGGGTTTTTACCGAAGTTTATTTTATAGTATTAACTTTTAAATCACTAAGACATGTATAAAAGTTTTATTAACAAATTATTTTTCATTTATAAATATGTTGTTTAACTTTTTCGATAAAAAACAATCACCCGAAGTTTTAAGTAGTCCTCTCTGCGTGGGCAATGGGCCCAATGATGAACCACGATAGTCTACAACTATTAGATTGCAACAGCCAACAAGGCGTGGTCATCTTTGGATGTTTCTTGATCTGACGCGAATCAGGACTCCCCGCGACTCTTATTTTTGCAAGGAAACAAAAGGTGAAACAAAAAACACTGTTTTAAACGCCTCAGAACCCATCGACCCAGATGCAAATGAACCATACAGCACCTGGCTACCTACCTACTTGCTTTGCTTTCAACTTATCTACCCTGCCTAATAAACAAACCGGTCAGGCGCCCGAGCGAAATATACGCATGCTGCTGGCCCTCCATGAGGCCAATCTGGCCAGCAAAGACTGGAGTTTTCATCAGTGCCATTTTACAGGGGCAGCCTCTGGTCCGCGTCTGCACACGAGAGATAGGCGGAGCACGAGTTCAGTATCTACAGGGCGCGGCAACACCGCCTGCCTGACTCCAAAGCTTTCGACCCCAGGAGGAGGCAGGCAGAGGGAGAGGGGGGACCGGGCCACCGCCGGCAGATGCCATGAAACCATGTGGATGAACAGGTCGTTTGAACAGAGCCACTGTGCTTGACAAACCTTGCAGGACGGCTCACTCGACGCACCCCCAGATCACTGGCCGGCCGTCCGTCCGTTCTGGGGCTTTCCATGGACGGCGCGGATTTCGTCTGGACGTATGGGGAGGCGCGACGCACTCAAGATCCGGTCTAGCTAGCCAGGCTGGGCAAAAAAAAAAAAAAAAAAAATCCTCGCTTTCCATGGAGCGGCAACACATGAAACGCGAAGACGTTTTTGTCCGGGCGATACAGCCCGTGACTAATGGGTTATCAGGTTCTCACGTTATGTAATGATACCAATCCCAACAGCAGCAGCACTGTGCTGTACTGCCGATGGAGCAGCGGTGCATGATGGCCAGAAGCAGTATCGCTGGCTTTGCAAATGGCAGCCATGGGCGCTGTTCAAACACATGGCAGCGCTAGGGCCTAAACCATGGATGGATACCGAGAGAGACGTAACGTTAACAATCTGGCAACTGGTCATTTCAGAAACATTAACAATCTGTCAACTGGTCATCTCTCTGTCTCCCACTAGGATTAATAGGCCTTGATCTCAGTCTTCTCTGCTGGATTCCAATCAGACCTGAATCTATCATCTTAATCATTTGGCAGATGCCATAGCAGATTATGAAAAGGTAGGAGCCAATACCATACCGGTAGTAGAAGACGCAAGGCAAACAAGACGTGTCGTCTAGTGCCTCGTATCATCTGAACCCAGAATCGCAGAAGCTCCGGCGATAACTTTTGGCCAGCTCAGAATTGACACTCAACGTGCATCATATGAAAACTTAAATGGGTTACCATCCTCTCCAACTGGCCCATGAGTTATTACATTCCAACGATGCGATCTGATCCTCATTGATCTCTTTTACATGGGGAATAACTGCAAGTTAAACTGAGAGAAAAACTATACCAATAAAAAAAAAATCATCGCCAAAGGGAGACAGTTACTGTTACGGAATGTGGGAGGGAAATGTCAGGAGGGCCATGGCACATAACAGCAAACCCAACGGCTTAGGCATCTATCATGCATATTGAAAATATATGATATAAAGAGAAAAATAGGTTCTAAGAGATCATGCATCCTATCATAAAAATAGATGGTCATCCAAATTAAAGATTAAAGAGGGATCATCTAAATTTAGATGTTCTCTCCTTCATACATATTTCAACATCCAATCACAAGAGGAGAGTAATATCAACATGAGAGTATGTGGTTATAAAATATTAATAAAATAAATATAGATGATCTCTTAGAGTACAATGTGATATGGATGGAGGATCTTTCATCCAAATTGTCATATAGATGACCACATGTGTATGAGCTGTTGGGTTTGCTCTAAAAGCATCCCCAACAGTTCATCTAAATTTGATCATCCATATCTTCATTTGGATGATCATCTAAATTACTTTCATCCTTCATATCTTTTTGTACTCCACTAGATTATGCATATATGACAACCTCTATATCTTTTTTAGGATGGAGAGAGATCATCTAAATATGAAGGTTCTCTCCTAATTAGGAATGAAGTCTAAAAATAGATGAGAGGATAGTTATTCTGTTGGAGCTCAATTTATAGTCTTCATCTTCTATTTTCATGATAGGGGATGGGATAGATGAGCTGTTGGGATGCTCTAAGGCCTCCTTTGGATTGCAGAATTTCTAGAGGATTCAATTCCTATAGGACTTACTAGTTTTTATTCACCCCTTTGGATTGAAGTAAGAAGGCATAGTAATTTTGAAGGAAATTTTCCTTTGCCCTTGATTTCATATGAAATATAGTAATTTCAGTATCGATGAGTAGCTTTTGTTTCTTTTCCTTTGAGAAGCCCGAGGCAGAGCAACGCATCTAGTTGTAAATAATCATGTTTTAAACGCGTATTATGCTTGCTTAGAAAGAATAAGTTGTGTTTACTCTATTGTTATGTTCCAAACAACATGCTTCATATTTTTTCGCTAGTGTTTTTTAATCATACGTTTTTCCTATTCACATGTGTCGATGTTTGGTATCAACAATAATATAATGGTGGCACATGAAACAGAAAGTACGATGATGCAAAAGGAACATGAGTTACTCATGTTTGGGCTCTCAATATAAGATAATATTCTACTCATGCTTGTATAAATATTGATTGTCTAAAACTCAAAAACAGACTTATCAATGATTTGTTATACTCTTATGTACCATTGATAGACTCTTATGTATCCTATAAGGGATTCTTGTCTCCTTTTATATATCGAGGGAATGTTACCACAGATAAAGATCTAATCTGATACGACTAAGCCTAAACCAACCTATATCGCTAACTTATACCCAACTAGTTATGGAAACCCGGACATAGAACACCTATGTTATTACGTTCCCAATCCATCGATCGGAAGGAAGAAGAGGATAGAAGTAGAGAAATCTGAGAGATTGGAGAGGATTGAGTAGAGAAGAGGAAGATTATAGAGTGCCGGCATGGGCAGATCCAGATCATCAAATTAGGAGGGGCTAATTGCCTTCTTCCTCCTTTAGCCCCTACTCTTTATATTTTCTCTATTTTTCTTCCCTTCATCCTTTATATTTTTCATAGGGATCCAGCGGGTAAGAGGGCTTGAGCCCCCAGCACCCACGCTGGATCCGCCCTTGAGTGCCGGGTTTCATTACAAAAAAGATGATATCTCCTTCTCTCTCTGCTCACTATTACGCTCTCCAAGTCGGACATCCCAGCTGTCATGCGAGTACTTGGAGTTGGGCCGACGGTTACGCTTGGGCCGTCGAGTAGCCGAGTCCGTGTCTTCCTGGGCTTCATCTATAGTCGTGACAACCTGGTAATCTATCTTTACAACTTTAATCACATTTCAAAATCTTTTTTATACACATACATATAGTACATACGATACCATATATCCGAGTATTCCACGATATGCTCTTTTCTTCGTGCATTCCAAAGGGGGCCTAAATTTGTTGAGGCTGAAATGCCCTCCTCGTTTGATTAACACCAGCGCAACTCTTAGGTATCCTAAAGTTGGATTCCTAGGACTATTGTACTATTGGATGGAGAATTGAATTTCCCAGTGACACGTATACTCTCGCTAATCGTAGAACTGATCAAATGATCGATCATGTTTCCCATGTGCCAGATTAATCAGTACGATGATTGCGAAACCAATACGCGTATTTTCTCCAAAATAAAAGATTAAGCAGCAGAAATGCTCCTTTTTGGAACATATGCAGGCCACTATATTGCGATGCTGAAAGGCTGTAATCCAAGGTTACCCAATGTTTGGATAAATAAACAGAGTTCCATAGGATGACAAAGGGAATCAAAACTCGATACCGGAATTCCAATCAATCAATGATCTGGCAAAATACCAAACCATCAGTTGTGTTGTCACTCAACGGGGCGATACAGATATATATAACGAACGGATCTAGGGTAGAGGCAGCAAGTCATGCATAAATATATTACAGTATACACCATCCAAAGGCAGTTGGAGTTCTAGAACCCTCAAAAAAGGGCTTACCTTTGTGGCACTAAAGCCAAATTCACAATCAGAAAGGAACTAACAGTAATAAATAATCTTCCTAGATCTAACTATACCCTGCCGTTCCTTCCAGCGGCTATTAATGCACTACTTGAATTATCTCTTGGTACCACAGTATAGGAAAGAGTAATCTGAGCTGGACTGGATATTGCCTCTTCTCGAAATTTGACATCAAAAGCAACAGATTGGTAAAGACAAACTTCGTCTTCTTTACAGTAGTAAACCTAAATACCAGAACAGAACATACTTGTTAGATATATGATCCGAATTTCAGCCTTCAATATATTCGGATTAGTTCCCTATTAAGACAGTCTTTTCCTATTAGGACTATTAGAATTCTCCTTTATATATCTTTTGTAAGCTGCATGAGAATAGTACGACGGCACATGTCCTCACCCAAGAGCAGGTTGGCCGGATGATCTTATACTAGGGATCAACAAATCTGGTTTTTGTCAATTAGCGTGCCGGTTGGCAGGAGGTGCGGACAAGCAATGGAAAAGCAGTCCGGTGAAGTAGTCCGGCTCAATGTTCAGAGGATGTTGCAGATTGCTGGAGAAGCCCAACTTTGGGGGTCAGAATGGGGCCAAGTGCTTGGTGCTGCTGGCTGTAAATCAATCCTAGTACTAGAAGAGCAGTCTCTGGTCACTTTTTCTACTTTGGGTCTTTGGCGGAGGTGCATTTGTTATATATTGAGACTTGAGTGTACTTATATTTCTTCTGAATTCAGTAATACACTGCTTTTCTATAGTATTCAAAGGGAAAAAGAAAGTAGTCCAGTTTAACCAGTTTTGCCAAACTGTTTTTGTTTACCCATTACTTTTTATTTTTTCCAGTCTTAAGCCTATTATGGATTATCCAACAAGTTAAACAAAAGTGTTGCTTTAATATTAATATGTATTACTACCTTGCAGTTGATCCTTCCTGTTGTTGATGATGAAGATGTCCTTTTGTACTTGAGTGATGCCTGCCCCTCTGAATTTAGAAATCCATTAACTGGCTCTATTTCAACCGCATCAGCTGGCTCTATGTCCACATCAAATTTACTGCGAGCTTCCTGAATCTCAGAAAAAGAAAGTAGATTTAGTTTGATAAAAACAAGCAAGCACAACATCTAAATGAATCATACTGACAGCCATCTAAAACATTTTGCACTGAGGTGACATTGAGCCCACAAAACTCAATGATACCGAGAGTAATCACCATTCCACATTTCCACTACTGTAGTGTGGACAGATCAGTCATGTTTGTTAAGTTATTCTTCCCTTTCTCCTTAGAAAATTAAGCATGCTCAACAGAAAGAACATGGATTAATGAGTAGATTGCATGGAACTTTGATTGCATGAATGTTATGCCACACATTTCAAAGTAGGGTGAAAGCAACCGGAAAGACCTTATAGCATCAAAACGAAACAAAGAGGCCATAGTCCTGCGAGGGTGCAGTTAAAGAGTGCTGACAAACCATAAAACGGAGTAAAATTTATATTTAAAAAGGCAACATGCCATCACAGGCATAAATGACTAGAAAATCCCCAGAAGCAACTATAAAAGTCTAATAAATGATGAAAACATGATAGCTAAGATGAAATAATGGTTAAGGACCTTGGAGAAATGATAACCATCAGGGACTGATATTGCAAGAGAAAGATATCCTTCCATGGAAGAACCACCGTCAATGTTAATAACGTTTGTGTCTGCTGATAGACGTCGTCTTAGACGTCTCAATGCCTTTGGTTTTGGTGATGGTGGCTTCACTCCTATCAAATCTAGCGTGCGCACCTCAGCACCTTTCTCATTGAGATCTATATATCTGATTGTGCTATTGTTTGTATCTGCTACAAGAAGCTTTCCTACAAGATATCAGAAGAACAATAGTTGACATCATATATTCCATCTTGCAACACAACAATTATTATTTGCCTATTCTGTTATTGACCATGATTAATGTAAGTAGCTTACACACAAGTGAAGAAATAGACTTTAACGTAGGGTTGTTCATTAAAAAGTGCAAATAGTGAAATGTATAAAGAGATGAGCTTAGATAATTACAGCAAGGTTTTCCAACGAGGTATTATGTTCATCACCTAATCGTGTATTCAGAAATCTAACTCTGCGATACCAACTATTCTAGTTATTAACATCTCGTGCATCAGTTAATTTGAAGGCAAACAAGATGGGACATGGAAAAGATTACCTTCTCCAACTTCAACAAGTCCTGCTGGTTCAGATAGCTGCATCAAAAGATTCAAAACAATTAATGTCATAAAGCTGTTCCCTGAAGACACTCTATCAACCTTATGGACCATGTTAACCTTAGTCTATAGTTCTTGTAAGTTACCCGTCCCAAAATAAGTCCACTCTTCTTGTTCAAATTTCAAGAGTATAATTATTTTGGGACGGAGGTAGTATTAATTTATACAAAGGTAAAAGAACTTGTCAAGTTGTAGCTTACTTGAGCTGACAAGGCCGGACCATCTTTGTATCCTGCACGTCCTGTGCCAGCAATTGTCATAACTTTCCTTGTGACAGGATCTAACCTTTTTATCTGCGATGTCAGATGAGGACATGAGAAGCATTTGTACAACTTGCAGTAAAAGCAAGCTCAGTTGAAAAAGAAAGGGGGAAATAAGAACATGGATGACTGCACGAGCACAATTCACACCACAAAACTATGTAGGTTGCTTCCTTATGAATTGCATGATTCAGACTATTGTGTTTGGGGATTGCTGATATTGAATAATCTATTCAACCTACCTGAGTAGCCCATCGATTAATTTGATGAACTCAATTTGCATAAGTCGCTTCAGCTTGAAGTACATATACAACAGTATACAGAATGGCTTTGTGACCATTTGTTTATTAAACTAAATTTCCAATTATGCAAAGATGATATCTTCATTATTCATGAGTACATGAGTTCTCAACCACACAGCTAAAATGTTGTAAGGCCGTTCTGGATCCAGCTCCTAAAGTGACCCATGCCAGAACCAATTTACAGCTGTTTATAACCTGGCAGTTGTTTTACTCTAACTCCCATATTTAACTAGGCAGGAGTTATTAATTATCGAGGAATATCGCATTTCCATTTATTCTTCTAGTAACACTGTAAAAATACATTCTTCAAGACAGAAAGTAAATATCATGAACTCCGAACAAAGTTTTGAATTTTCTTTGCAGAAAATTTTACATACTACTCTCTCTGCTTTTCTTTAATTGATGTTATTGACTTTTGGATCTACGTTTGACCATTATTGTTATTCAAAAACTTTACATAATTATTACTTATTTTCTTATGATTTGATTTATTACTAAAGTAACTTTAAGCATGATTTATAATTTTGATATTTGCACAAAAAAATAAGATGAATGATCAAATATATATCCAAAAGTCAACGGTGTCAAATAAGAAAAACGACAGAGGGAGTAGATGGGTTACAGCAGTTAGATGGTGGTTGGTTACCTTGTGATTGTAAGAATCCGCAACATATATTTGATTATCACTAGCATAGACAACGCCTAATGGATGCTGAAGTAACACATCTGAGCCAGTCCCATCATGGTCTCCAAACTGCAGATGAATATATAAGGTCAACTTTGTACTTTAGATAAATTCAGAACCAAAAAAAAATCCGAGTTAAAATGTTCAGCATTTGCCATATTAGTGTTGAGAAAGGTGCAATCTCTTTCAGTATCAGGATGTATAAATACCCTAAACAAATTCTCTGCAATCATTGGATCTCCCCCAGCTAGAGATCTTGAGCCTCCAGACTTCAAATTAACAGCTCGAATGGAGCTGCTCTCACTGTCAGCAACAATTAACTCCTGCAATTCTGTGTCGATAGTACATGTGAGTCTGTGCTCTCTGCCATAAGAGCACAGCAACGAAAAGAAAAAATCAACCAGAAATACCAGGAGCTAACGAAATCCCTGATGGTTGTGCAAACGATGTCCTGGTGGAGCTGCAACATAAAAATTATTCTAAGAAATGGATCCAACAACATGCAAGCACAAGGTTCTGCGGGAACCGAAGTGTTGCCAACCGTAGCACATCAAGGGGTAAAGAACAGTTTCATGGTTCAAACTAGAAATATGGCTCTAATTCAATCTCTGTCGAAAATAGAATAAAACATAAATCATTCAACATGTCAACAAATATACAATAGATAACTATGAAACAATTTAGGACCAATCATGTAATGAATCAGATATGGCCACTTGTTGTTAAGCAATTGAATGTTACATTTTTTATAGGAGCAAAGGAAAAAACAAGGAAAATGCCACAAACATAATTACCTCGAGCCATTCAAATTTCTCTCGTAGCCATCACCACTGAGAACTTCTGTTACACCAGCCATTGTGTTGTGTTTCCAGATCTGGTGTTGACCAGCCATTGCGATATACAGAGTATCTTTTGAAGAATCATAGCAGACATCCCATGGTGAATTTAGAACCTAGACAAACACTTCAAGTCAAATTAACTGTTTTACATATTAAGTTTGAAATGATATTATCATTAATAGTAGTAATTAATCCAGAAATGCTGTACAGATGAGACAGCACTAATTATATTACCATTCATCTTTTCAATCATTGATTTGTCAGATCAACAAAATATAAACATCAGGATATCAAACTTGCATCAACCCACAGTTTATATAAGGGGTTGTATCATGTTTAAATGGCACAACAGTTGCAAACTCCCCTTTTACTAGGCCTAAGAGTTTCTCTCTTTTTTTTGAGAAAACAACTAGATGTTGGGTGCACATGCACTATTTTTCACAAGCTCAAAGGACTTTGTTATATATTTAAATGATATTATACTGTGAGATGTTCCAGAACAAATGAAACTATTGGTTTGTTTGTTTCCTTTGCTCAAATTGGTTTCGCTCAAAGAAAGGATCTAGTTGCTGAAAAGTAAGGCTGCACAAGGGTGAGAAAAAAATAATGCGGTACATAAATCCAAGACTATGTAGGTAGTCTGAAGGACTATATGTGCTCCTCACAGTTAAAATGAACTACTGACACTGCAAGATAGGACTTGAACCAACTGGTTTTCAGCTAACTATCTTGATTTCATCTTATGTGAGAATCAAGTGTTACAACTGAGTAGCAGCATGATCTCTGTTGCTTGATCATGGAATTCGACCAACATTCTGATTTCTCTTAAAACAACAAATAGCAATTTTTGCAACAAACATAGGGCTGCAGTGGCATCAGTATGGGGCTATAGACATGTAAATGAGCCTTGATTTCACCATTAAACTATAGTAGATGATACATAAAAGAACCATGGAGCATGCCTGATTAGTTCCTTGACCTCCTCCTTTGTAATCAGAACCTTTTGTTCCGTTTCCAGCTAGTGTTTTGACAGTCTCATTCACAAAATCAATCTCTCTGGATAAGAAAGGTGTCCATGTCAAGGAAAAAAAATAATTTGTTAAATAAGGAAATGATATGAGGACATAGTTAACCATATAAACTAATAAACTACGTAACCCGATGTATATATGAAAACTAATAAACTAGTTCATCATTCATAGCAAAGGATTAATTACTACTCTAAGCCGAAAGAAGATTGCCAACAAGTCTTGTGTATGTAAAAGGAAATGAAATAGCCTAACTGAAATCAGTGAAAGAACTCACCGCAGTGCATGGTTCTCAGTATCTGCGACATATAGGATATTCTTTTTGGCATTGTATGCGAGACCCTGTAATTGATAGAAAGTCTAGCATATAAAAGCACAACAAAAGGAAGTTCAATTCAAGGATGCACCTACACAGGACACTGACATTGGTGGCAAGTGATATGAGGCCATAAAAAATTAAAAAAAGAGTTCGATTCTTGGAGTTAAATTCTTTTGTTTCAAATAATCCACTTAAATAAGCAATGCATCTTCATAGCTTAGCCTCTGTCCAAGGAGATATCAGTTTATCTCACGCTGGCTGCAAGAATATGCAATGTTGCATCCTAGCTATCTACAACTACCAAAGTTCAAACGGTACTCCCAACATGTTGCTACAAATGCATAAATTTATCATAAGGACAAAACATAGTTATTTTCCTCACTTGAGGACGATTAAATGAGGCGGTATCAAATGAACCATCAAGTAGTCCTTCTTCAGAACTTCCAATTTGACATAAAAATTCTCCCTCCAGGTTGGTGACCACCTTAATCATGGAAACGAGAAAGAGTAAACAGCTATATCAGGCAAGAAGTAGATTTCATATATGTGAAGCAAATTAGCGTAGCCAATGAAATGCTATATTACTATGGAAAACAACGACCACTCACAATTCGGTTATGATTGCTGTCTGATATAAACAATCGATTGTTCAGTACATCTACTGCAAGTTTCCCAGGAAACTTAAGAGGTGAAGCTAGTAAACGATTATCCTTATCCTTCTCCAATGCCAAGGGAAGAGAATTATTTTTTAACAATTTCCTTTCTTCATAAAACTCAAGTGCTGCACCAACCACATCATCAAGGTCCTGGAGATAACATGAATAAGTAACATAGACAAGGCAATAAGACATTGTCATGATAACTAGCATGAAAATGGATGAGCAACTATGCTGGGAAAAAAACAAGAAGGTCCAGCACTCTTCTAAATGACCAGCAAAAGGAGGCTAATTCCAACATGGGCAACATCAGTGATAGTAGGAGTCGACCATGTTCAGGATAAGTAGAATCCAGTTGACATGAGATAATAGTCTGAATCACATTGAGTTTTTTTTATCAGGATAGAATCTTAGGGTTGATAAAGGATTAAGTACCTATAAAAGGATGTGTATAGCCCATTTTTAATTAGCAAGCAAGAAAAAATAAGAAAAGGTTTAGCTGTACGGTCTGACCTTGGTAATTATCATGATGTGAACTAAGGGTCTCAACATGAACCAAATTGACGTTTTATGTTCATCTGTTGGAATCAATCCCAGGAAAAAAAATAAAAGCAAAGAACCACTAACCATGTATTGTATTCATAAACTACAGTGTATTGTGCCATACATATATATGATTTGCAATGTAACAAAAAGTCACAACAAAAACTTCTCTTGAGAATGATTAGGTTTCAGACTCCTAGATGAGCACAGACATGCCAGGGATGTGTTTTCTCAATGCTTCATTTAAACACCAATAGTGAAGAAACCCTTTAGTTGGTGTGTTTTAATGAATGTTAGTACAATAAAGCTCTAAGATTAGCATAGTCGTCAACCGTCATCTGGTCTATACCAAGTTTGTTTGAGGGTTAGGGCAGGTACAACATATTTGTGGCATATACGAAAGAACACAGATATAGGAGATTACAAATATTAATTTGCCTGGTTCACTAATAAAATGAAATTAGCTTCAAACCCCAGGTAATTGCTTTGTAGATTACAATATGGCTATGCCAAAAGATTGTATTCAAACATGAAACTCTAATGGAGTAAGTAATAAATTATTCAATCTTATATCTAATTGTTACATGCTGTTATAATTGGGACTTACCAAAATAAGCGTTGTGGATTTTCCTCCTTGTGATTAATGTAGGAACTCTACCCTCAGTGAACATTGTGACTCCTTTTAGCATCATTTAAATTACGTAATATATATCATTTTGAAACTTTACTCCTAAAGTCCTAACTGAAGCCTAAACTCTTAAAATGCATCTAGTAGAATTGTTGCAGAATTATATGATGCAAACACAGAGATTTTATACATGAACATATGTTATAATATACAGTTAGGACTTGGTAATTCTTTTGAACAGAAATGTGTTAACCTTTCTGTGACCTTCACCAGATATCTGTGCTAAAACCTTTCCATTGGGAGCAATAACAACAAATGTAGGCCAAGAGTTCACCCCAAGTTCTCTCCACAAGTACATGTCCCCATCATTTACAACCTTAACAAAGATCACAGCTTATAAAAGTTAAGAACACCGTAAAAAAGCAGTAGAATGGATGCCAGTTAGAAGCACATGGATGGTGTTTTTATCTTTAACATTTCACAGGCTGTGAGAGCTTTATTACCGGATGAGTAATGTTGTAGCGTAGAACAGCGTTTCTGATGGCTTCAAGATCTTTTTCATTATCAAATTTGGCAGAGTGCACACCAATAACAGTGAACTGCACAGGACCAAGCAACTTTATGTGAATATCCATTATTACCTTCAAACGTACCAGTCTCATCATTGAGAGATAGTGTTGCAACAAAACTTCGTTTTATGATTTGATCGTGCAGTGTTACATATTTATATTTGAATTATGTTGCACAGCACACAGGCACCACGAGCAGATCCATCTAAATTCCAGAAAATATATATCCTCAATTTAGAATTTACCAATGTAAGAACTAAGAATATTGGATGAATACAAACATATGAGCTAATTAGGAGAGGATTCTGCTACCAACTTAACAAGTCGAATTTTTTATAGAAGTGAATTATAATATATTGTAAAGTTCACAGCTCAGGCCAGTACGATATTTGAAAGAGACTCAGTTTCAGGATTCCGAGTCACCATATGATCACCACAGAGAGTAGCTAGGGTAGAGGCCTAGAGGGAAATGACTAATCACAAATAAAATTAAGATAACTGATGTCAAATTTCACGGCACAGAAGCATCGCAATTCTAATATTTCAGAACTAATGTTAAGTAGCAAGCCTAGAAATCATTTGTAATTCAGCCTAAAGCTCTTGCAAGAAAATTAAACACAGTCCTGCATGCGAAGGAGGCAGAAACTCACAGGTTTATCTTTATACTTCTTCTCTATAAACTCCAGGTCTGGCAAGACATGCATGCAATTGATGCAGCAATAGGTCCAGAAATCCAATAGGATCACTCTTCCCCTTAAATCCTGGTGCATAAAAAAATTATGTACCCATGCTTTGAGTGATAATGCTAGCACTAGTACTGAAGCAAAGCTGCAGCTACTGAGAGTAACCTAAAATGAATTAAATTACTCTTCCAAACTGAAGTGGCGCTGTATTCAACCAGTCAAGCTTTCTTGGAAACCCAGGTACATATGTGGCAGAACCTCTGAGGAAACAAATTTAAAAGTACATTAGTGCTTCAGTAAAAATAAAATCCGCATCACTATGAAGCATATTCTAGCATTGCACCTTGAAAATTGAAGAATACTCAGTTAGCTACCTACCCAGTTTCAAAATCAGCTAAATACTTTTTAATTTGTTGAATCCTTGATGTGAGTGGTTTTCCTACAGAAACAACGCAGAGTGAGCAGTAGGCAACATTACAGATTGTGAAGTTTCAAGCTAAAGATGGGGGCCAATCTTCAAAAAGTGTTGGATCCAATATCTTCCAAGCTACTTTCAGCTGTCTATCTAGGTGCTGCCCAAAACCACTGCTAACATTGCCAAACAAATCTAGTCCGATGGGCTAAAATGAAGCCACCATATAATGCCTGATGGAATTTAAAAACATGCAACATCAAATCCTAAATAACATTCTATTAAAAAATCTTACCTAACATTCCATGGTCTTTTTTTAGCACAAATCAAATCAAATTGCTCACATTGACAGGTCAGCATTAATTGATAATTCAAATAATTCATAATGATGAACTTGTAAAACATAAATAGGCATTCTTACCTTCATTATTAGCAAATATCGAACTATCGCCACCTGTCAAATAATTAAACAGCCCTTTGGGAGATACAAACTGCATGGCCTGAATAAATAAAATAAAAACTCGGCAAACTGATTTCAACAAAATTGAATGCCCGAAATATTGGTGAACAAAAGAATTTACTAACATAAGGTGGACATTATGAGTATGAAACAAAAATTGCAAGTTATATTAAAATAAATTCAGAAATTGCTATGAGTTAATCCCTCTACCCCAAAATATAGCAACTTCTAGCATTCAAAGTTTGTCCATAAAATAACTTCTACACCTATATTCTCTTTTCAATCAATCACAAGCTTCCACAACACCTATACACTCTTTTCAACCAATCACAAGCTTCCACCACTAAATTTCCCCACCTACTGTCCCTTCTCAGCCAATCACAACCTCTCCCCCATTTAATTCCACCAACTTTCTTAATACCCACATAAATGTAGCACCGTGAAATATGGACCCTTGTATGGACCAGACCTTGGTAACGTGAAATATGGCACCATTAGGTTTCTTCAACTCATGCCATCACCCACTATGATAAGAATGTTTTTTTTTCTCAGAAAGTTCTTTCATTTGAGAACTACAAGCAGTTGGTATACCAGGCTCATACTATGGACAGTATACAAAAGACAATCATATGGGCCTGAGTAAAGTGGCTTAAGTGTAACGTTAAAACCAGGAATGGTGTGAACTGTGGTAGTACTAAATTCCAGTTAAGTCGCTAAAGGATGGTATAGGCTTATAGCTAGCATTCTAAGACTAAGGATGTGAAAGATCCTCACCTTGCATGCAGAGGTGCTATTATTTTGAATCAGTATCGCTGAAACACATTTGCAATCATTTATTTGGTAGTACTTACTCAACAAAATATTTAACCATTAAAGGTAAAAACAAAACTGAGGTTTTGTGAAATCAAAAATAAAACAGTAGAAATTCCACCATGTGCTAACAAGGCCTTCATTCTAAAGTACTCCCTCCATCCCAAAATATAGAGTACTTTATAACTTCCCAAATGGTTTAAAACTCACAGTTTTCTGCACAGATGAGACTTGTATTTACCTACTAGTACTCCAGGCTCAAGGTGCTAGAACTCAGATGATGATTAGGCTGTAACCTTACTATGTCCTACTAACCTCAAACCATATATTCGCAAATCATCAAATCACCTATTATTAGGCTGCTTGTACCTTTTGAAATGGACATTGCACATTAAAATCAAATTCTGCATAACTCTTCTTTTACCCTTTCAAATAAAGGGTGTGTAGCCCAGATGTGTAAAAGTTCAAAGGCATACAGCACATAACCATTTGCTCACGTATGCATCAAGGCGTCCAACTCAAGCAAAGAAGAAAACAGTGAAACAGCTTTGTAGTATAGCAATGGTACCTTCCAATTTCTGATTGTGTAGATAAGACAGGAAACAGCTATTCCAAGACTTCCATATCTTATTATGTCTCGACGAGAACCTAACAACCTGCAGAATTTCTTTTCTGGGTGTCAATCAACTACACATATAGTTATATACAGTCCAAACTACACAGTAATTCATGTATTAGGACACCATTGCATTTTCTTTCCTTCTTTTTTTTTTACCATGAGAAACACCATTATATACAGGAAAGAGAAATAATTCTTATGGTATTTCCTTCAACAACGAAATTTGAGTGTAAACAACAAGTTCCTAGAACCAGATTGGAATAAACTGGGAGTTTAGTACATGCAGGTAGCACAATAGCTAAGATGCTGTGCTATAGTTTGAAGCCCTTTTCAGAAACTGACCTTACCCTTCACGGGAATGATCATTCGAGCTTGGAGAATTTGTGCTCAGAGCAGATTCAGAATTAGTTGCTCCATTCAGAATCTCAGGTGAAGATTTGCCTAAGGAACTAATATTCTCAATATTTTCTGTTCGTTCATCTGCACCAACTTTTTATTAATCAGCACCAAGTACTCTAGTACAACCAATAGCAAATGTTTCTAACTCCAGCATCAAGGAGACAAAACAAGAAGATAAATAGTGTAATTTCAGCACTGACCAATTTAACTACTTAGAAAATTGAAAAAGTTCAACACAAATTCAAGGAAATGGGATATGTGCCTATTCAAGCCAATGAAACAAAAAAGAAAGGAATTTTGCACAAGATATTGGTTCTTTCCAGTTTCAAATACAGGAGATGCATTATTTTGTTGAAATAAAATTTGTTTGAACTACATACTGTGGTAAGCATTGGAACCACCATACAAAATATCTCTAATTGAAATATCTCCGATGTTCTTCCGTATGAGCGAGGGACTGGCTTGCTGTAATGCATCTTCCTCCAAAGTAGTTGTCACAGCAATACATCTGAAATATTTGTAAACAAAATAACTATTTAGCTAAAGCTCCTCCTCTTTTTACATATTTCTCAATTTAATCAAAATCAAAAGGGCTAACCTATTGTTCCTCGATTAAAAGGAAAAGAATAACACTATAACATTTCATTGAAAAGATATATTGCATGACACTTTTGAATTGCATGGTTTATTGAAAAGATATATTACATGACACTTTTGAACTACATGGTTTATTGCACAGATCAAATAATTGATTACTTACTGAACAGCTCATGGAATCTACTGGTACATAAACCAAAATAATACACTATACTATCGCCTCATGGGAGATATCAAGATGCTTAGAACTTAAATACTTGTATCATTGTCATGTCACTTTGGCCATATGCTACTAAATCTCATTTTCTGAGGAAGTCCATAAAAAAACTCTGATCAGAATCAACTAAAAGTATTCAAATCTGTGAAGTAGCCAAAACAAGAAAGACAATAAATACAAGGATAGCAATCCAGAACAGACCTCATTTCTGCAGCTTTTGCAGCTTGAACTCCAGCGAGTGCGTCTTCTATCACAATGCACTGGTACAACACCGCAAACTCATCACACCACCATTAAAAATGTCCAGAAAGAATGGAAGGAATGTATCAAGTAAAGTAGTAAAATTTTAAGACAAGCGGATCTAGTCACATCAATCATTAAAAATAAATACTACCTCACTCTCAAAATATGACTACCTTTGTAGTTAGCTGAACTATAAAGGTAGTAATATTTTGAGACGGAGGTAGTGTGTATTAGTTTATTGACATCCGAAATCATAAGATCGAGCAGGGAGCAGCTATAGGGGAACTAGTACAATTGTACAAGTGGTAGAACAGCACTCAACATCTACCACTTGACATTACATCTCACTCCTACATCTTCTGGCTTGTAACAACAAAAACACTGCAGCTACCACCAGGATTGACCATAAACATTATACATATAAGTCGGGAAAGAGCATATTTATTAGAAAAAGGTCGATTTTACTCCCTCGAACTATTTTGCCAGGAGCACTTGGCCCCCTAAACTATTTCTCAGATCATTTTACACCCCCAAACTATTGATAACGATTCACTTTACTTCCTAGCTGTATTTCTCTCTTTTGTTTCTCCCTATACAAGTTGTATTTTGCATTGAAATTTGGTATGATGATGATAGATGTATTACAACTTACGTCTCTTTTTTAGACTTTTTATCATTGTTTACATAGGTTGGAACCACCTAAGACAGATTTAAACATCGAAATTTTAAAGTTCAAGCAAAATTGTCATGAAAAGGATTGAAAATCTACGGCTCTACAAAACTGCAGTTTATACAAAGAGATACAAAAGGAGAAATGTTGTCAGGGAGTAAAGTGAACCATTTTGAATGGTTTAATGGGTTAAGTGATCCAATCAAATAGTTTGAGAGAATAGAATGAACTTTCTAATTATTATTGCCAGCAATGAGGCACTTTCTGATTATGCTCCAAGTGGCAATACAGGGGATAAGGCATCTCTTTCATATGTATGATAGTCTTCCATAGTATCAGAATAGCACTGCTCATCATAATCATAAATCATTCGGAAGCTATAAATACTGATAGCTAATTCAGATCAGAAAAAAAAAAGGAACACCAGAAATAAAATGAAAATCTAATCAAGCCTTCTTTTGTCATCTGTTTGGTTTAGTACGTATTTCTCCATTCCCCAAAAGGCTTTTTGTGAACTCTATCTTACATCATAAAGTGTTTGCAGCATTGAGGTTCAGATCAGAATGAAGATTTACCAGTATTGCTCAGTTGAACACAACATAGAACCAAAAGATAGGGTTTTTTTTTTCAAGAAGAAAGTAGATATTTTCCATAGCTAATGGATTAAGCAGCTCATCTTTTCATACATAAATTGGCTCTAGTATCCATAATAATTTGCAAGACAATTACCTCATCTGTATCAACATCTAAGTTTTTAGATGCTGCCAAGAAAATGTCTGGAGCAGGCTTCAAATTTTCAAATGCATCAGCAGAAACAATGGCATCGAATCTGAAATTTCCAAGAGCTACATCATAACTAAATAGCAAGTGGTTGATATATTAAGTTAGAGCGAAATTATATCTTCAGAACTATCATAAGTCAGTCACAATGGTGTTTGAAACGTATTTGGAAATTGCCAACATGGCACACTCTCTGGGACAGAATTATGTTTTAATTTCTTTCAGTTAAATGAGCTCTTCACTGATAAATAAAGGATGTCATGGAGATTCTCAAGCATAAGATTCCAAAGAACAATGGAACAAGATTTTTTTTATGTTCCATTGGAAGTATGGGGAGGTAAAAGAGAACTACTAGTATTAATTGGTACCTCTTGAAGTCTTGATACAAAAGCTCGTATCTTAAACCTAGTACAGTTCAATACCATAATAGCAACAAAATTTGTGGTTTCTTTGTTCTACTTTCCTAGATAATTTTCCTTGTCTCCAATAAATGTCACACGGAATTTTTTTTTCAAAGACAAACATGGGGCAAACTATATATGTTTTTTTGGTAAATATGTACCTGGTAATAGCATTGTAACAAGATTCTCCCAAAAAATATACAGAGCAGATGATAGACTATGGAAAATATTGAAAGAATGCAGAGTATGATATTTAAAATGCTATGAATAGCAAATAAAATCATGGAACACGTAAATAATGAAGTCATTAGTGAGCAATTGCTTGGAATGCAAAGGAACAAGAAACACCTACAGCGATATAGGCAAACCAGCTGCAGCCAGATTTGCATCAACCTTAATTCTATCAGCACTAGATGCAACAGCAACCTTTAAACCTGCATTTTTGCACTGTATTGACAGGAATGAGCCATTATTCACTTTAAAGTACTAAATGAGTACATACTTTAACTCAGGCACACAATACCTCCATTATGAGATCCAGAGCCCCAGGGAATCCAATGCCAGAATTTGGTTTTGCATACTACAGAGCAGAATATAATTCTAAAATGATGCCATCAAACTACAATGAGAATAAATGGGAGAGATGGTATGATAAACTAACCTTGTCAAGATATATCTCAAAAAAACGCTTCTTGGCACTTTCAGTGTTGAAATCTTTCACTCCTTTCACCCTCGCTACACCTCCAAGGAAATTGGCCTCACCTAAACCATAATTTTCAACATTCCAAACAAATTACAACCAACAAACTGAAAGTAGCTATATTTGTAGATGTTATCATGTTATAGAAATGCAACTATCTATATGGCAATATGCCTGACATCCAACAAGAGAGTAATAGCACTTCTGTTTAGACATAGCCTCAATAGTTCTCGACTTTCATGTTAAAAAAAAAAGGGGGGGGGGGGGGGGGGGGGGGGTTCTTGGCCCTTATCTGGTTGTAACTAAAAGTAGGAAAGTAGCATATCCTCACAAGCACTCTGATGCAACAATATATTCTATATGGGTGTCAGGAGCATTCTAATGTTAAAAAAAATGGTGGTTTTATATTACCATCTAATCAGCATAGAATTTAGCAATTACTACACTTGCCAAGAGATCGCAGCAATGGTGGGCCTGAGCATAAGGCATGCATATTAGCGCATTCACTTTTAAAAACATACAGTATCAGGGGATGTGAGCATGGATTCAAAACTGTTGTGGCAACTATTACACTGTCACTTACAGGTATTCCGATGCAATAATACATTTAGAGTTTGGCAGGTGGTGGAGATATGAAACCAACAGCGTCAAGGGAAGATCCCAGGAGCTATTATGACTACTGCTATGGCATAGGAAGCTAGCAATTGCTAATTACCGAATTACACGCGACTTGAACAGCCTAAGACCAAGTTTATCAGAAAGCATAGGATACTACGCTCACAAATCATGAACTATGAGCGACCGAGATAGTGAAAAAAAAACTCACGAGCTACATTATTGATTCCGAGTACCAGTTGGTTGCCGAGACGGTTTACCTGTGCCCATGAAAGGAACAAAGTCATCCACAGTAACGTCGACGCCCATCTCTGCGAACACGTCGACGCCCGCGCGGCGGGAGGGCTCCTCGCTGTTGCAGAGCACGCCGTCCATGTCAAAGAGCACGGCGGAGACCTTGCCCCAGGCCCCCGGCGCTACCTCCGTCCCCGACGAGGAGGACGCCGGGGCGGAGGCGGCTGCGACGTCGCGTCGCCCTCGACGAGGAAATCCCATTGTTGCTGCGGCGGCGGCGGCGGCGGAGGACGGTATTAGGGTTCTAGGGAGCAGGAGGAGAGGGAGAGGCCGCGGGGGTGGCACCGGGGAGGAGGGCGGGTAGTGCCGGGAGGCGAGGAGGCGGTGGAAGCTTCCTGGTCGCGCGAGGTGCCGCGCCATGGCGTCGCTGCCTGGCCGTGCGGCTGTCGGGCTTGGGGCTCGCGAGCTCGAGTACTCGAGTATTGTGTGGCGGTTAGCTGGGAACGGACGGACGGTTTATGTGCGGCGCACGAGTGGATGGACGCGGTGCGTTGCTGCGGCTCTGCTGGCCTGCGGCGGACACGTCTAGCCGTGTGGCCTTATCTTGGCTTGATCGACCCCAGTCACACAAAATGAATCACGAAATGAATTACTTGCGAAATTCAACATCGGTATGCCTATGGCACATTCATACGCTCGAGTACAGTATTAGCACATGTGTAAGAGGTGTAAATGATACACTACAAATTTACCAAAGTGTTGGTATCGTTTCTTGAAAGTAATATAGAAATTACATATTCTTGATTATTTCAAAAAATATAATATTAAAATGATATTGTTTCTGATTGTTTTCTCGTATCATGATTTTAATTAAGATATTGGTTTAACTTGACAAGACTGTATAAACGTTAGAATGTCATTTCGTATAATTCATCTGTTTTGTATAATGATTGATTTAGTTTGAGACCAAAATTGGTCTTATATTTACCAAACCAAACTTAACATGTATGCACTTGTATGATTAATTTATATGTAGCTTATACAAAAGTTCACCATAAAACTAATTTAACAAACAAAATAATTTATTACCATGCAAAATTCTTGTAACAACTCACATGATACTTTATTTGTGCTATAACAATCGGAGCAAACCAACAATCAGTAACAAACACAGATATTTAGACAGCAATTAGCTACCTGATTTAATAGTATTTGTATTTTAAGACGAAGCCAATAACCCATTTACTTATAACATCATGATAATACTTTCGAGGCTACAACAAAACAGCCGGGTGCATGTATAATTATATATTCATTGACCGGTTCTGAGCATATCCGCTGACAAGTACGATGCATTTGACTTGAGCTGGTTGTTAACTTGGTATTTTCGTGCTTCAAAAATAAATAATGAAAAAGGGCAAACCTCGTGTAGTGTTTTTTCCCCCCTAATGAAAACCTACGGGCAGTGCATTTTATGGTACTCGACTATGTAGTGCGTATGTAGACGTGTACAGCACGGCTCAGCAGTTGAAGCAAACAATTTCAATTCTGGTCCACGCAGAGACTCATGCTGCCATATGCACCAATTTGGCACCACCTCTAGGTTGAGATAAGGGCATAGTTCCAAAATATATATACTTTTTTAAAAGATCATGAATATTATAGAGGGATGTAATTAAATAAGAACCCACCATAATTATCCTAGAAGAATATGTATGTATATAAATTAAAGTTATGATAAGAACATATGCAATAACCTCTCCATCTACTCTCTACCCAAATTTACATAGTAAAATGCCATGCTCCAATAGGCTCTATATTGGAATGGTAAGGTTTCCATATTTTGGCTTATTTGAGAAAAAACGAAGCAATATATTTACAAATGAAAAATAATTTGTGAGAAAAGTCTATATATATACGTGTTCCTAGTGATTAAAAAACAAGGCTGAAAAATAAACAGCGATAAAAATAAACAAAGTCAACTCTAAATTTAGAGTTAAAATTTAAAATTTGGCTTATAAACATAAATATAAGTGAAAAATAAAGGTGTGGCTAGCCAAACTCCTCCCTACACTAGTCAAAAATTAGCTACATAAAACCATTAGACATATATAGGTCCCACTTCCTTCGCTCTTCTTCACAGTCTCCTCGTCGTAGGCTCGTAACTCGCACTATCTATCGTATGTTTCATCAATCGTATGCCATAGCCCCTAACTATCATCTGGCGTCACCTATCACGTCTTCCTCACGTTGACTTTGCTTCAACCTGCTAAAGGTGTGGTGGGCTGCTACCTCCTATATCCACGTATCATCCTCTTTTTCGTCTCGTATTATGAACATCAACTCAAGGTGTTGCATCCCCGAGCTCGTAATGTTGTTGCCCTGATGTCCTAGCATCGACAACCCCTCCGACTTTACAACAGCAGAAAAAATGATACCTCCTCCTTCTGCTCATGGCCGCAACACCGTCGTGAAGTCATCCTAGCACTGATGCCTCCCCCTCCGGTTGGCAGCAACTGAGACTCTGCTTGCCTCATGTATCCCGCATATGCAACATTGTTATTTGTGATAGGGGAGAACAAAGGGAAATGGACTACACCCCATCATTGCATTGCATTGGAGAATGAAAATGGAAAGCCTATTATATAATGCAAGAGAAATATAGATATTTAATCATATTGCTAGCTAGCCATATGATTATGCATCATGAAATTTCGCTAGGCTACTAGCGTTGGTCTAAGTAGATGGAGAAGTACATACATCTTCAATCAAAATTTTGAATACTGAAGTTTTGCTACAGAACGAGGAATGATTTTAGTTGGGTTATATAAGTAAATAAGTGAAATTATTGCTTATTTTTTAAGAAAAAATGAACATATGTTACCATATTCTAAGACTTAAGGCTCGTTCTTTTTAGCGGTTAAGCTTAGATAATCATCAGTAACGGTGTTTTTCGTGCAAAAAATTATAATATTAAAGTTACATAGAAGTCAAATAAATTAATTTTAAGTTTTTAATAACTAATAGTCAATCAATCATATGCTAATAATGTTTTTTGTTTTGTATGTGCTAATCAGCACAAGGCACCTTAGAAAATCAGGAAGCCTTAGGTTCTCCTACGGGATACATGGTATCATGGAGAGTTTAGGCCTTATTCGGTTATTAGTTGGGATTTAATCCCCAAGATGAATCTATTCCTAGGGGAATTGGGTGAACTCCTCCCATGTCATCCAATCCATATGTGATTTGAGTCCCTAACTTTCATATAATCCATTTCATAAAAACATCCTTCGTTTTGGCAAAGATTTACAAAAAGTAGCATGTTGAAATTTTACACATTATCACATAATATGGCGGAATATTTTCCACACCACCGATAGAGAGGATTAATTCCCCGGCCAAGACAATAGAAAAGTCTTGGGATGGACCGGGCTAGAACCCTGATTGGGCTTAACCGAACGGTGATTTTTCTAGGGCCAGGATTTATTCTGCGGGGGAGAAATCTATAGGGGTTGTAGCCCAATCCCACCCAATCCCCCTCCAACCGAACAAGACCTTAGAGCAGGTATAATAGCAGGCTATAAGTCAGGTATAAGCATATTTTAAAGAGATAAGAGGGAAGAGAGAAAAGAGAAAAGATATGGACTACTAATTTATAGCCAACATGTGTGTATGACATGTATGACCATATATTGATGTTTATAGGTAATTATTATATGAATTGACTATTAGATTGACTATAGATAAATTGAAGCTAGTAGTTAGCAATACTATTGAACTTGCTCTTACGGAAAGGCAGAGGGAGGGAACAACCAAACAAGAAAGGAGCTGTTCGATGTTTGGACTCCCGTAGTACTAGGATGCAGCAACAGACAGTCATGTCGTCCTCTTCTGCAAACGCGACGCGAGTAGTTGCACCTGAATTTTCATACAGCTGTCCAAGGCTAACTTTTAAGTCCAGACTAAAAAAATAGAATGGGGTTCCTCCTCTTTCCGTCTTTCGCAATGATCTTTCACAATTTTCTCCGTTCAGATTGAGAAGAAAAATAGAACCTATCCCCATCTCACACCAATCAAACGAGTATAAAACAAAACTTTTAACTATTTTTTTTTTCACAAAAGCTGCATCGGGGGCTTTTTAATACTCCTATTTTCAGGAGCAATTACGATACAAACAACCATCACGTTTCTCGAGAATAGCTCAACAATCACATCGCCACGTTACCAGCGTTCACTAACCAGCCAAAAAAAGAAAGTCTCCAATCAATGCAGAGTTAGAGAGGATCCGTTCCAATTTTTGGGCGAGCAGCCGAGGACGACGGCGAGCTCCTCGAGCCCCACGCAACCGTCACCGTCGCCGCCGCCGGCCACGCGTATCATGGCGCGGATCTCCTCGTCTGCCGCCGGCATCCCGGCCCAGCCAAGGTACGCCTTAAGGTCATCGAACCCCACCTTGCCGTCCCCGTCGCGGTCCATCATCCGGAGCACGTCCTCCATCGCGGGCCGGCACCCGGCTCCCGCGGCGGCGCGCCCCAGCAGGCGCTCGAACTCGTCGTACTGCACGAACCCGTCGTTGTCGGCGTCGGCGGCGGCGATCATGGCGGCGATGTCCTCGTCGTCGAACCGCTCGCTGGTGGCCGCTCCGGCGTAGAAGGACTTGAGGTCCTCCCGGCTGATGCGGCCGTCGCGGTCCACGTCCAGCACGTCGAACGCCGGGCGCAGGTCGCCGGGGCCGCAAGCGGCGGGGACGTCGAGGCCCGCGTACCTGCCTCCGGGACACATGCTCGCGTTCGCGCTCGGCCTGAAAGGGAGAAGAGAAAACCTCTCGAACAATCTCTATGCGCCCCGACGGATTTTGGATCTCTGGCTCTTCGTGGAGGCCGCTCGGGTGGGCGCCTTTTATAGAAGAGAGGACGGGTTCACCGGGCCAGCGAGGACACCATCCCTGGACTCGGTGTACGTGCATATTACCTGCATAATAACACCGACGGTATGGCCCACGTGCGTCTTTTTCATATGCCAATGAGACACGGGTGTTTGATGTGGTGGTGAGCGCGGTGCATGGAGAGACGCGCGCATTCGTCAACGAGAGAGCTTGGAGGGCACGGAGCACGCGTTGGGGTCGCGGTGGGGTGGACCGGTACAAACCGGAATACGTGTTGGGTGACGTCATCGGTCAGGCAGGAGGAGGGGGAGTCGCTTTCCCGGTTCGATATTTCGTGGCGTCAGCGGAGGCGAAGGCAGGTATCGAGCATGCGATTCTTTCTGAGCCCGTGTGGTGTAGACGTGTGGTGCTGGGCCGCTGGCTCTGCCATGAGTTTGGAGCTTTTCGAAACGTGAGGTGTACTGTACTATGGTAGCAAGCATGCACGTGAATGCTTGAACCTTTTAAGACATCCAGGGGTCAATTTTTTTTCAATTTTTCGAGGAAAGAGTAAATTGTAAGATCATAAGCATGATTAATATTTTCTGATGAACAATTGGCTTGCCATTTGGTTTATAAATTGAATTTGGTTTGGAAACAATTAAGGTGTTGGTGCGAGTGTGTGTAACTAATGTGAGTCAGGTTGCGATATCTGTGCTCGGAAACGGTTGGTTTGTCTCTAGTTGTGCAGGTGACTTGAAGTCAATATCGGTCAATGGCGGTGGGATCGTGACTAGGCTCAGGGAGGAGCTGAGGTCCGGACGATCGAGGATGCCAGGTGACGATATTGAATACGAGTTGGCACATGGTGGAGCAACACCGTGTGGGATGGAATCGTAACGGGCTTCACATGTTGTATGTGTAAGCGCCGAAAAAATCGGGAAGTAAATTGGATCAAAACTGGATGAGAAAAGAAAAGGAATTTGCTACAGGTTCGGACACTGTAGAGCGCGCGGAACTGTAGCAACCGGATCGGATTACTGTAGCGGACCCGGATTACTGTAGCGCGGCGGGTACTGTAGCAGTCGGACTACTGTAGCACGCCTGATTTTGGCATGTTGGATTTAATTAGGAAAACTAAGAGATGAGCCATATTAGTATAAGGAGTCCTACTCCTATTTGGTGATAGACTTTTCGATATAAATAGAGACCGAGGGGTATGCCCCCGATGTGCTTTTGTGAGACTTAGTTGTTGATTCTAGATCGACGATTTTGATAGGAGTGCTGTTGGTGCACTTTGTAAATACCAGTTGATGCAATAAAGTCAAGATCATTCAATCTACGTTTTCGACTTTCATCTACTGGTGATTTTTTGGATTCCGACGATCCGATCGACGTCATAGGAGTGGCGCGATTCGATGATCTGCTCGACGGCACATGAGCGGCACGATCAAGGTAGCAGCGACACAGGAGCGACGTGATTAAGGTAGCAAGTCTTCGTCAATTTCTTCGACAGAGGTAATCCTTTATTCCGCGAAAGATTTTTGGGTTTTGTTTTTCCCTACCATTCACCCCCCCTCTGGTAGGTTTGTTTGATCTTGTTCGATCCTACATAAATGATATATTTTAAATGAAAAATAATTTATAAATAAAACTTTTATACATGTATTTATAGCGATCTAAAAGTTAATGCTGAAAAAAATAAACTACGATAAAAAAAATCTTACAATCAACTTAAAATTTAAGATTCAAAATTTAAATTTTTAGCTTATTAGCAGAAGCTAAAAGATGGGATGCTGAAAGTTACCGATCCGTGGTCCTACCCTCATTAGTCACAAACATAAAAGGGGAAAAAAGAATTACCCTCTCCATTCAAATACCAGACATTTTTATACCTGAAGTACTTTAAATCGAACAAATTACTCCCAACCATTACACTTGGCAATTTCAATCTAATGTGGCATATACATGGTGGTTTAGTTAGCATGGGTTGCTAAAAATGAAAAAAGTTAAAATAGGACCCACATGCCATCCTCATGTTCTTTTTGCTTCCTCTTCACTTTTCTTCCAACATATTCTCGAACTATCGGTCGGCATTGTGCTTGCTACAAGATCAAGTAGTTGTCCCTTGCACTGATGGACATAAGGAAGGAGCATGTGATGGTGGCGAAACCCAAGCTAAAGCAGAGAGATGTGGAACTCAAGGTGGAAGAGGAGGGAATTATGAGTTATGTGTGAGCTCAGCTCCCCAATTGCCACGACCGCCTATAGTCAAGCTTTGGCTCCCTCGCACGCTTCTGTGCGTGCCTAGCTCTCCCGCCACTGCATGAACTCCAACTCCCTGCCACTGCTGCGGCCTCCTCCATGTGAGCTATGCCATGCTAGCTTGGGAGGAGAAGGTTTTGGAGGTTGGGTCAATAGAGTGAAGGGGATGGTTTGCAGAGCCTCCAAGTAGTTCCGACTCTCTAGCCGTCGCTATCGCTTCCACCGCTTGTGTGAGCTTCGACTCTTCCTTAGGCCAATCTCAATGTGGGTTTCAATCTTATTAAATGATATGGATAAAACAACGATGTGCATGGAATTTATGATTATAGAAAAAAGTTGAGTCTCATGAAGATAAAACTTGATGTACAAAGTTATCTGGACCATGAAACTGGATTGAAATCTCCTCCACTAAGAGTAACTCGTTTTATCTCTACATATTTAATCAACTCATATTGGTTATTTGGATGTAACATTTAAGTGAAATGCAAGACATGAAACCATGAAGTAAAATTTTGCATTGAGAGCACTTAGTTTTATTCATCCACTCAAATATGTTTTGATGATATATCACTATTAAAAACCACACGGTTTAAATCTTGCAGTAAAAATGACCTTAACCACATGAACTCTGGCCTCTCCTACGGTCCTACCGATGTTGTGGCATCCTCCACGTGAGCTCCACCCCTACCTCCTCGAGTGAGCTCCACCTATGTCGCTTGGAGAGGTTGTTCCTCTGCCACATCATCGTATTGGGCCGCTGCCTTGTCCTGCCATTGCCGCCTCCTCCCTGCTTAATCCTTGGTTTAGGGGCACAGATAGGGATGGAGGGGGAAAGGTAGAAGAAAAGCGAAGAGATGAAGGACTTACATATGGGCTCATTGTCTTTTAAATATTTATTTGCCATGCTGGAATGCCATATCAGTTGGCCTGCCAAGACCGCCCAAACAATGGTTAGGCTGATATTTGTCTAGTCTAAATAGTTGAGGGTGAAGAACTATCCATTTTCAAGTATAGGGGTAGTTACCACGACAGTTTAAGGGGCAATTCATACTTTATCCACACAAAAAAGATTATATTTTCTCCTCAAAATCGGATATTATAGCTAGGGCAAAAGTATTTTCCAAAAGACAATAATTTCGTTTTATTTGGTAGACAGTAAGGTTAAAATTATATCAATGTTACTCAATGACCATAAAATACACGACAGTGTGAAAGTGAGGGTTAGATGTTAAGGATTCAAATACAAAGTCGTTGATGCAACAAATACAATAAGTGATCTATGAATCTTTATATTATCAAATTAGAGGAAGTATTTATCGTGAAAAACTCTATTTTAATTTATATAACCATAGATAATTTTAATTAATCCTTCACTATGGGGTGTTAATGGAACCTTTCACAACTCTATTTCTTTCGGCTAGGGATTATTGTAATATAGAGTTATTGAGTCAGATTACTGTAAAAAGAATTATTATAAGCTAAAGTAGAAAGAACTGGCAATTATGTGTTATTATTAAAGTATCAAAGATGGTGGGTTTAAAACCATCCAATAATCTAAAATACTAATATTTGGATGAGCTTATCAGATTATAGTAATATAGGCCTTAGATTATAATAACATGTTATAATAATTCGTCTATTTGTTTCTGCTTACTACTAATAAACTAGATTATAATAATCCTAAGCTGAATCAAACGGTATCTTAACCATTAAAAATTTTACTTTAAAAATCTATAAAACTTTATCCCACCATATTTTAGATCCCATAATTAATTTTTATAGTAAAAATGTTAAGTCCATTCTCACCGGTATGTGCGTGAAGCCCGGACAACTTCTGGAATCGCGTGACGGTGGATGCATCTGCCACCCCAAACGATGTTTTTTTTAAATTTTTTTTGGCCGAAAGTTAATGTCCCTTCTCGTTGCCGGAGAGTGCGAAATGCGAATTGGTTGCTAGACTCCGTGTACTTCGTCCGATACCCGAACACGGAAATTTTCGCGTCACGCTTAATAAAAATCATCAGTTATAAACGGTAAGTACATCTTTTTTGTGTATGCTAGATTGCTAGTAGCAGATATTAGTGAATCCAACCAAGCATCTTACTCCTTCCGTCCCACAGAAAACAACTTTTCGGTTTTTTGTCGAGTATTTGACTATCCGTCTTATTTGAAAATTTTTTTAAAAATTTTAAAAAAAATTGTCACATATAAAATATTATTCATGTTTTATCATCTAATAAAAATAAAATTATTAATCGTAAATTTTTTAATAAGATAAAGAGTTAAATATTGTATCTAATAACTAAAAATTAATTTGTTTTGGGACTAAGGAAGTAATTATTAGCGTGCGGAAGAAAGAAACGTCTCGTCCGGACTCCATTTTTTTTGTGGAGGTGGAATCTCATGCCGCGCAACCGACGGTCACAAATAAAAAGAAGATTCTCACCGTCTCACCGTAAAGGGGAATACAATATATATGTCAACATGACAATCGACGAGTCTTTGAGATGATGAGAGGGGGAAATTCTGGCGCATGTGCCCTGTAGGTTGAGGGCATGCACTGTGCAGGCCACTCCCCGAGGAAAAAGATAGGAGACACGTAGGATGGAGCTACTGTCACACCCGGAGTTTCGTCCCAAGCCTAAGTCGTAAAAAGAAATCCGTAAATAACAATTGGCTTAATTAACTCAGGAAAAATCCCTCTAAAAGGAATTAACTCAATTAAATCGTGGCTCGCAAATCGACTAACAGGATTTAAATTCAAATTACAGAAGTATAAAATTCGGCCAAACAAATTAATTTAAAACTCGGCAAAAGTGGGGTTTTCCTTTTTCTCTCCTTTTCCTTTCTTTTTCCCTTCCTTCTCAAATTGGGCCGAAGTCCAATTTTCCTCCCTCTCTCTTTTTCCTTTTTCTTTTTCTTTTTCTTTTCCTTCCCGGGCCGGCCCAGCCGAGCCGGCCCGTCTTCCCGCTCGGCCGGCCCAGCCGAGCCGGCCTCCCTCCGCCCGCCGCGCGCGCCCCCGCCTGGGCCGCGGCCTCGGCCCGTCGCCAGCTCGCCCGCTCGCCGCACCGCGAAGTCCGCGCCGCCTCCTCCTCTCTCCCGCGCCACTGACAGGTGGGGCCCACCTGTCAGTGACCGTTCGCCGCGCCGCGCCCGCGCCCGCGCCGAGTCCGACTCCGTCCGCCGCCGCGCCGCAACCGCCGCTGCCGCAACTGCCGCCGCCGGGACCGCGTCGTCGCCGACTCGGTCTCCAACCTCCGCCCGCCCTAGCCGGTCGCCGCCACCCTATAAATCCCGAGTCGCCGCGCGCCGTCGCTCGCTTACCATCGTCGCTCAAGTCGCCGCCGCGCTGCCGCCGTTCGCCGCCGCCGCGCAATCTCGCCACCAGTCACCGGTCGTCGCCGCCTAGCCGCGTCACCACCTCCGTCCCTCTGTCGCCGGCTTGTTGCCACCCTCGCCGTCACCAGGGAGCCTCCTCGGCGCCGCGCGTTCCCTCGTCGCCCGGCCGCCGCCGCGTCTCGCCCGTCGCTGCCGCCGATCGATCTCCACCGCCACCACCGATCTCCCGCACCCGCCCGCGTCGCCACCTTCGCCTCGGTCTCGCCGACCCGTCCGCGCCCTCGCCGCCGCCGGTGAGCCTCCGCACCCACCTCCCCTCTTTCTTCCCCCTTTCCGGCCACCGCCGCCGAGTCGCGTGCCGTCGCCGGACGAGGCCGAAGCCCGCCGCTCCCGTCGGCCACCGTGGTCGTCGTCGCCTCCGCGTCGCCGACGCCTGGCCGCCGTCTCTTGCGCCCGCGCGTGCCGCGCTGCCGCCGCTCCCGCCGGTCGCCGCCGTCCGCCGAGCCGCGCTCTCTCTGTTCCCTCTCGCTGACGAGTGGGTCCCACTCGTCAGTCGCTCCCCGGGCCCGCGTGTCAGCCGCCCATTCCCTCTCTCTCTCACCGACAGGTGGTCCCCACCTGTCAGCCGTCAGTACCCTCTCTCCTCGCTGACGTCAGCAGCCCCATTAATTGCGCAATAATTGATTTAGGACTTTTCTGTTTAGTTAAAAACCCAGAAAACTTCTAAAATTCATAAGTAATTCATCTAGTCTCCGTTTAGGTCCATTCAAATTTCATTAAATTCATAAAATTATCAAGAATCCATTAAAAATAGTTTCTTTTGCTGTTTCAGTAGAGTTTGTGCCTGTTTTATTTATTTTTGTGCTTTGTCGCTTAGATTCGGACCCCGCCGAAGAGCCGGTTTACTTCGAGATCGTCGCCGAAGTTCCCCAAGGGCCAGAGCAAGGCAAGTGACACTCATCCTTGAACATATTGAACCCATTATTGCAAATTCCCCGCTTTATTATTTCAAATATGCATTGTTTTAATTAAAATACTTACTTTATGCTATTTTCGGGTAAACCTTGTTATTATGCCGTTGTTTATCCAACTTTGTTCGTTGCTGGAACAGGGGTAACTTGATTAGAGTCAGGCCTAGGTTAATGCTTAGCCATGCTTAGAACAAATAGCTCATGGGATCACATATAATTATGCTTAATTCTGGATAGCCGAGATAATGATTCACTACCCGGTTCGGGTTAATGTCAACTAAAATATTGATAATGGTGGGCTGTGGGTGCATGGTTTCGAGAGTCGCACCCATGGTAATTAAGGACCGGTTCACGGGAAACCCTGGAAGTAAATAAGTGCTAACCACATGCCGAAATGGGTAAGGTGGGATTTGAAGCATGACTTCGAACTATTTGACGTACCCAGGCAATGGTAGGCGTGATGGAGTATGGACGGGCAATCGTGGTGTAACGAAAGCTTCTCCTGCTTCCGGATCTACTGAGGCACAAGAGGGGACCGCCCGACTTGGTGTAAAGGAGGGGGTGAAACCTGAAGTGTGGTACGATTAAATAGGGAGGGTTGTGTAACGGGTCCTATCACGGTCTCCTTTCCGGTATGCCGTGGTGGTATGTCGGCGCACGTTCAAGTGTAGTGGAGTCGTGTCTTGTGGGTACAGTAGTACACCTCTGATCAGAGTATAAACTATTCGAATAGCCGTGCCCACGGTTACGGGCGAACTCCCAGCTTCACTGTGATTAGTGAACCCTAATAACTTGAGTAAAATCTGGTATCACTTGGGACTACTGCAACGTGGTGTAACGTTGAGTAGTGGTTGGGCCTGTCGCAACGTGGTGTAACGTTGGACAGTGTTGTGGAATTTTACAACTGTTTACCTATTTATGCTTCACTGTATTTAATTACCTTTATTCTTTAAGCTCTGTTATTTATTTAAATTGCTGCTTTATCGCAACTAACCCTAGCCTGTCCTTGTTAATCCCTATGCATCATTTGTTTTCCCCTTGTCCGTGTTACTTGTTGAGTACGGTGGTTTGTACTCAGCCTTGCTTAACTTTCCCAACCCAGAGCGAGAAGCAGAGTCCGATGGAGGTGCCTCTCAGGAGTGAGCTGTTCCGCCGTCGAAGTGTTGCCTGTGGACTGGAGCCGTACCCGCTGGAGCTAGTCTACCCCTTTGTTTTTCTTTCCGCTGCATTTCCGCTAGAATAAGTGTAATTTTCAGTTGTTTCTAAGAACGATGGTTATGTAATCAACATTGTCTTTTTGTGTACCCTGGCTGGTCCTGGACAGGGATTTAATACACAATTAAGTTCAGAAATTCGTGTGAGGAATTTCTGGGCGTGACAAGTTGGTATCAGAGCCTCCTTTGACCGTAGGATCAGCCCAATGGAAACCCTAAGAGCCCTCTGCTTTTCATGTTTGTGCATAGTTTGCGAAAGTGGGAGTGTTTGGAAAATGGGTTAGTGCTTTTCAAAAGCGTGAGTGATTTAAAAAGACAAAACCCCTTTTGTTGAAAAGCGTGAGTAAATCGATTTACGGGTAAAACTTTATTTACTTTCTTTCTTTTATGATTTATTTATCTTGAAATAAAATTTTGCATCTATTGATTCCAAATCCTTGTGTTCTTTAGATGGCTGACCACCCTTTGTACCACCGTGGAAACGGGATGACTGGATTCGTGGCAGAGTTGGCAAGAGTCTCGTTCACCGCAGGATACCCCTATGAGCCGGAGTACACCACGATCCATCCTCTTGAAGGCGAGTTTCCCCACCGAGTAAGATTGGAGCTACATGGAATCCCCGGTTTCCTCCCTAACTTGGAAGCAGAAGGAGCTGGAGGTTCGCATGAGCATGCCTGCCAGGAAGCTGCCTACAGTCTGATGACAACGCTCAGGGCCAGGCATGACCTGACGTTTCGGCATTCGGCTTATCGGTATCACCCTGGTCGTGGATCCAATTCCATGGTCAGTAGGTTTCGGTCTGCCCGAAGTGAGCAAGACCCTACCTTCGGTAGGATGTGCACGGTGCTGCAGGGCCTCGACCAGATGCATCACGACCTCCACGAAGCGTCCAAGGCTCTGAACGACGCCAAGCTCACTCAGATCGCTCGTCTGCAAGATGAGGTCGACCGCTTGAAGAAGGAGAATGCCAGGCTCAAAGGACTCCCAGAGCCCGGAGGTGCAAGGTGTCGCACGACGGCAAGGAAGCGAACCCGTGGACCGCCCAGAGTTCAGTCCTACCCCGGTGCCCCGGATGGATCAGGACCCCTGATGCAGATAGTGCCAACCTCTCCGACCCCAGTGCCCGAGGAAGGTGTCTCCCCGTTCAACGCAACAAGGAACCGCAACAGGGTCGTCACGGTCTCCAGCAGCAGTGAGTCCGCTTCTGGTGAAGACGAAGATGGTCTCCCTAGCAACTCAAGAAGCCACTCTGAAGACGAGGAAGAAGATCCGTCCCCTGTCGTCGATCGTCGCTCTCCTTCCGTGCCCTAGACGCCGCCCTTAGCTTCGTTTTAGTCGTTGTGTGCTAGTTTTGGTGTGTTAGGTTTGCTTCGCTTGGGGCTAGTGGTGAACCATAGCAGTAGTGGGGTTATGGTTGTGCCGCCAGGAGTTGTGTGGTTTTTAAGTGTGTTTCTTAAGCAAGACAATTACAGTTCACTAATTAAATAAAGCCCCTGTTTGCTTAGTCGTTTCTTTTTCTTCTTTCTCTTTCTGTCCTCCCGCCCCGCAGATGGTGAACACCCGCCACGGCAACCGCGACACCGACCAGTCCAGCACCGGAGGACCGCCCCCGCCGCCCCCGCCGTCCCCACCAGAGAACCCGTCGCTTGCCCAGGTTCTTGCTAACCAGACGCAGATGCTCTCTTGGATGATGCAGCAGATGCAACAGCAACAGCAGCAACACCAACAACTGCTACAGCAACTTCTAAATCAAAGTCAGAATAACCAGCAACAGCAGGGACCACCCCCAGTGCAGTCCAAGTTGCCGGAGTTCCTCCGCGTCCGTCCCCCAACTTTCTCAAGCACCACCAACCCCATGGAGGCAAGTGATTGGCTCCATGCTATCGAGAAGAAGCTCAACTTATTGCAGTGCACTGACCAAGAGAAGGTTTCCTTCGCCGCACATCAACTGATGGGTCCCGCCTCTGCTTGGTGGGATAATTTCCTGGCTACCCGCACTGCTACCACAGAAGTGACTTGGGCGGAGTTCTGTCTTAACTTCCGCAAGGCCCATATTCCCGACGGGATAGTCACCCAGAAGAAGCGTGAGTTCCGCGCTTTGCAGCAAGGTACCAAGACAGTGACAGAGTACCTTCATGAGTTCAATCGCCTAGCGCGATACGCCGCCGAGGATGTTCGCACCGACGCCGAAAGGCAAGAAAAATTCCTTGGAGGTTTGGATGATGAACTGAAGAAGCAGTTGCTTTCGGGCGACTATGCTGATTTTGAGAAACTAGTGGACAAGGCCATCCGCCAAGAGGACCAGCACCTCCAGATGGACAAGAAGAGGAAGGCTTCGCAGTTCAGGTCTAACCAGCCGCCTCCTCAGAAGCCCCGATTCCACACCGGTCCCTATCCTCAGAATCAGCAACACGGGCAATCAACCTTCATTGTCCGCCAACATCGTCCTTACAACCCCAACAACTTCTCCAGTGCTTCGTCCCAGTGTGCTCCACCTCAACGCGCTCTTCCTGCCCCAGCTCCCCGGCAACAGAATGCTCCTCCACCGACAGCTCAACCTCCTCCAGCCAGGAAGGATGCGGGTGCAAAGCCTGGGGTGTGCTACAACTGTGGCGACCCAGGTCACTTTGCTGACAAGTGCCCGAAGCCGAAGCGCAGTGGGCAAAGGTTTGTGCAAGCTCGCGTGAATCACGTCACCGCCGAAGAAGCACAGGCTGCGCCAGAAGTAATACTGGGTACGTTTCCTGTCAACTCCGTACCTGCTACAGTACTTTTTGATTCTGGTGCTACACACTCTTTTATTTCAAGGAAGTTTGTGGGAATGCTTGGGTTAAAAAGGGAAAAGTTAAGAGACCCGATGCGGGTTAATACTCCAGGGCATAGTATGTTTTCGGACCTTTATAGCCCTGTTGTGCCCATAGAAATCCAAGGGACACCCTTTCTAGCCAATCTCATCCTCCTCGAATCTAAAGACCTAGATGTCATTTTGGGAATGGACTGGCTTACCAAGCATCAAGGAGTGATTGATTGTGCCAAGCGTACAATCACCTTGACCAGTGAAGAGGGTAAAGTGGTGACTTATCAGTCGCTGGAGTCAGTGTCAACCAGGACTTGTTTAAATCAGATGGAAGCCGAAGAACAACCCTCGGAAAAAGACAAAGACCCAAAGCAGTTGGAAGACATACCAGTGGTTTGTGAGTACCCGGAGGTGTTTCCAGATGATCTCACAACGATGCCGCCAGAAAGAGAGATCGAGTTCCGTATCGACTTGGTACCCGGAACCGCTCCGATCTATAAGAGACCCTATAGGATGGCCGCCAATGAGATGGCAGAAGTGAAGAAGCAAGTGGATGAACAGCTTCAGAAAGGTTACATCCGACCGAGTACCTCGCCTTGGGGTGCCCCGGTTATTTTTGTTGAGAAGAAGGACAAAACTAAGAGAATGTGTGTGGACTATCGTGCTTTGAACGATGTCACTATCAAGAATAAGTATCCTCTGCCAAGGATTGATGACCTATTTGATCAGTTGAAGAGAGCCAGAGTTTTCTCCAAGATCGATTTGAGATCAGGGTATCACCAGTTGAGAATTCGGGAAGAAGATATCCCTAAGACGGCATTCATTACTCGCTATGGCTTGTATGAGTGTACGGTAATGTCGTTTGGACTTACCAATGCCCCGGCATTCTTCATGAATCTCATGAATAAGGTGTTCATGGAATACCTGGATAAGTTTGTGGTTGTCTTCATCGACGACATTCTTGTCTACTCCAAGTCAGAAGAAGAGCACGAGCAACATTTGCGGATTGTGCTAGAAAAGCTAAGGGAACACCAGTTGTACGCCAAGTTTAGCAAGTGTGATTTTTGGCTGCATGAAGTGAAGTTCCTTGGCCATGTGATCAATGCCCAAGGTGTAGCCGTAGACCCCAGTAATGTGGAGTCAGTGATCAAGTGGACCCCGCCTAAGACGGTTTCCCAAATCAGGAGTTTCTTAGGACTTGCGAGCTATTACCGCCGGTTCATTGAGAATTTCTCAAAGATAGCCAAGCCAATGACACAGTTGTTGAAAAAGGAAGAGAAGTTCAAGTGGTCAAGAGAGTGCGATAGGAGTTTTGAAGAGCTCAAGCAAAGGTTGGTTTCGGCTCCCGTGTTGGTTTTGCCGGATCAAGCGAAGGACTTCCAGGTTTACTGTGACGCATCCAGATCAGGACTGGGATGTGTGCTAATGCAAGAAGGAAAGGTGGTTGCTTACGCCTCTCGTCAGTTGAGACCACATGAGGGTAACTACCCGACTCACGACATGGAATTAGCAGCTGTAGTGCATGCCCTAAAGATTTGGCGACACTACTTGATCGGTAACAAGTGTGAAGTGTATACGGATCATAAGAGTTTGAAGTATATCTTTACACAACCGGATTTGAATCTCCGTCAGCGAAGATGGTTGGAATTGATCAAGGATTATGATCTAAGTATCCACTACCATCCAGGCAAAGCGAATGTGGTTGCAGATGCCTTGAGCTGGAAGAATTACTGCAACGCTGCGATGTCAACAGAAGTTTGTGAGCAGTTGCAGCAGGAGTTTGAACGACTAAATTTGGGTTTAGTCGAAGAAGGTTTTGTGGCAGCCCTAGAAGCGCAGCCCACTTTGGTGGATCAAGTACGCCAATCCCAAGCAAATGACCCGGAGATAGCCGAACTAAAGAAAAATATGCGAGTTGGTAAGGCTCGAGATTTTTCGGAAGATGAACATGGAACAATCTGGATGGGAAACAGGTTGTGCGTACCAGATAACAAGGAGTTGCAGGAGTTGATACTCCAAGAAGCTCATCAAACCCAGTACTCTATTCACCCTGGGAGTACTAAGATGTATCAGGACCTCAAAGAAAAGTTTTGGTGGGTTAGTATGAAGAGAGAGATTGCAGAATACGTCGCCTTGTGCGATGTTTGTCAACGAGTCAAAGCAGAACACCAAAGGCCAGCAGGACTATTGCAACCTCTCCAAATTCCAGAATGGAAATGGGAAGAAATCGGGATGGATTTCATCACTGGTTTACCAAGAACTGCCGCTGGTCATGACTCGATTTGGGTAATTGTTGATCGATTGACAAAGGTCGCTCATTTCATACCGGTTCACACTACCTACTCAGGGAAAAGATTAGCCGAGATTTACTTGGCTAGGATCATGTGTTTACATGGAGTACCGAAGAAGATCGTTTCTGACCGTGGGAGTCAGTTTACTTCAAAGTTTTGGCAGAAGCTACAGGAAGAATTGGGAACCCGACTGAACTTCAGTACAGCTTATCATCCCCAGACAGATGGTCAGACAGAGAGGGTAAATCAGATTCTTGAAGATATGCTCAGAGCTTGCGCTCTCGACTTTGGTGGAACTTGGGATAAGAATCTACCGTATGCAGAGTTCTCATACAACAACAGTTATCAAGCCAGTCTGCAGATGGCACCTTTTGAAGCATTGTATGGGCGAAAGTGTCGTACACCCCTCTTCTGGGATCAAACAGGAGAACGTCAAGTTTTTGGGACTGAAGTTTTAAGCCAAGCGGAAGAAAAGGTCAGAATAATCCGTGAAAGGTTGAAAACGGCCCAAACCAGACAGAAGAGTTATGCGGATAATCGTCGAAGGGACTTAGCCTTCGAAGCAGGAGACTATGTGTACCTCCGCGTCACACCTTTGCGAGGAGTGCACCGGTTTCAGACCAAAGGAAAATTGGCACCACGTTTCGTGGGACCATACCGGATAGTGGAACGCAGGGGAGAGGTTGCGTATCAGTTGGAACTCCCCGCTAACATGGCCGGAATCCATGACGTGTTCCATGTGTCGCAGCTCAAGAAGTGTCTCCGTGTGCCTGAGGAACAGACCAACTCCGAGCACATCGATCTGCAGGAAGATCTAACTTATGTGGAGAAGCCAGCACGGATTCTAGAAACTAGTGAAAGGAAGACTCGAAACCGTGTGATCAGATTCTGCAGGGTTCAGTGGAGTCACCACTCAGAAGAAGAAGCAACATGGGAAAGAGAAGATGAGCTCAAGGCCGCCCATCCGCACCTCTTCGCCAGTGCCTCCGAATCTCGGGGACGAGATTCCGTTTAAGGGGGGTAGGTTTGTCACACCCGGAGTTTCGTCCTAAGCCTAAGTCGTAAAAAGAAATCCGTAAATAACAATTGGCTTAATTAACTCAGGAAAAATCCCTCTAAAAGGAATTAACTCAATTAAATCGTGGCTCGCAAATCGACTAACAGGATTTAAATTCAAATTACAGAAGTATAAAATTCGGCCAAACAAATTAATTTAAAACTCGGCAAAAGTGGGGTTTTCCTTTTTCTCTCCTTTTCCTTTCTTTTTCCCTTCCTTCTCAAATTGGGCCGAAGTCCAATTTTCCTCCCTCTCTCTTTTTCCTTTTTCTTTTTCTTTTTCTTTTCCTTCCCGGGCCGGCCCAGCCGAGCCGGCCCGTCTTCCCGCTCGGCCGGCCCAGCCGAGCCGGCCTCCCTCCGCCCGCCGCGCGCGCCCCCGCCTGGGCCGCGGCCTCGGCCCGTCGCCAGCTCGCCCGCTCGCCGCACCGCGAAGTCCGCGCCGCCTCCTCCTCTCTCCCGCGCCACTGACAGGTGGGGCCCACCTGTCAGTGACCGTTCGCCGCGCCGCGCCCGCGCCCGCGCCGAGTCCGACTCCGTCCGCCGCCGCGCCGCAACCGCCGCTGCCGCAACTGCCGCCGCCGGGACCGCGTCGTCGCCGACTCGGTCTCCAACCTCCGCCCGCCCTAGCCGGTCGCCGCCACCCTATAAATCCCGAGTCGCCGCGCGCCGTCGCTCGCTTACCATCGTCGCTCAAGTCGCCGCCGCGCTGCCGCCGTTCGCCGCCGCCGCGCAATCTCGCCACCAGTCACCGGTCGTCGCCGCCTAGCCGCGTCACCACCTCCGTCCCTCTGTCGCCGGCTTGTTGCCACCCTCGCCGTCACCAGGGAGCCTCCTCGGCGCCGCGCGTTCCCTCGTCGCCCGGCCGCCGCCGCGTCTCGCCCGTCGCTGCCGCCGATCGATCTCCACCGCCACCACCGATCTCCCGCACCCGCCCGCGTCGCCACCTTCGCCTCGGTCTCGCCGACCCGTCCGCGCCCTCGCCGCCGCCGGTGAGCCTCCGCACCCACCTCCCCTCTTTCTTCCCCCTTTCCGGCCACCGCCGCCGAGTCGCGTGCCGTCGCCGGACGAGGCCGAAGCCCGCCGCTCCCGTCGGCCACCGTGGTCGTCGTCGCCTCCGCGTCGCCGACGCCTGGCCGCCGTCTCTTGCGCCCGCGCGTGCCGCGCTGCCGCCGCTCCCGCCGGTCGCCGCCGTCCGCCGAGCCGCGCTCTCTCTGTTCCCTCTCGCTGACGAGTGGGTCCCACTCGTCAGTCGCTCCCCGGGCCCGCGTGTCAGCCGCCCATTCCCTCTCTCTCTCACCGACAGGTGGTCCCCACCTGTCAGCCGTCAGTACCCTCTCTCCTCGCTGACGTCAGCAGCCCCATTAATTGCGCAATAATTGATTTAGGACTTTTCTGTTTAGTTAAAAACCCAGAAAACTTCTAAAATTCATAAGTAATTCATCTAGTCTCCGTTTAGGTCCATTCAAATTTCATTAAATTCATAAAATTATCAAGAATCCATTAAAAATAGTTTCTTTTGCTGTTTCAGTAGAGTTTGTGCCTGTTTTATTTATTTTTGTGCTTTGTCGCTTAGATTCGGACCCCGCCGAAGAGCCGGTTTACTTCGAGATCGTCGCCGAAGTTCCCCAAGGGCCAGAGTAAGGCAAGTGACACTCATCCTTGAACATATTGAACCCATTATTGCAAATTCCCCGCTTTATTATTTCAAATATGCATTGTTTTAATTAAAATACTTACTTTATGCTATTTTCGGGTAAACCTTGTTATTATGCCGTTGTTTATCCAACTTTGTTCGTTGCTGGACCAGGGGTAACTTGATTAGAGTCAGGCCTAGGTTAATGCTTAGCCATGCTTAGAACAAATAGCTCATGGGATCACATATAATTATGCTTAATTCTGGATAGCCGAGATAATGATTCACTACCCGGTTCGGGTTAATGTCAACTAAAATATTGATAATGGTGGGCTGTGGGTGCATGGTTTCGAGAGTCGCACCCATGGTAATTAAGGACCGGTTCACGGGAAACCCTGGAAGTAAATAAGTGCTAACCACATGCCGAAATGGGTAAGGTGGGATTTGAAGCATGACTTCGAACTATTTGACGTACCCAGGCAAGGGTAGGCGTGATGGAGTATGGACGGGCAATCGTGGTGTAACGAAAGCTTCTCCTGCTTCCGGATCTACTGAGGCACAAGAGGGGACCGCCCGACTTGGTGTAAAGGAGGGGGTGAAACCTGAAGTGTGGTACGATTAAATAGGGAGGGTTGTGTAACGGGTCCTATCACGGTCTCCTTTCCGGTATGCCGTGGTGGTATGTCGGCGCACGTTCAAGTGTAGTGGAGTCGTGTCTTGTGGGTACAGTAGTACACCTCTGATCAGAGTATAAACTATTCGAATAGCCGTGCCCACGGTTACGGGCGAACTCCCAGCTTCACTGTGATTAGTGAACCCTAATAACTTGAGTAAAATCTGGTATCACTTGGGACTACTGCAACGTGGTGTAACGTTGAGTAGTGGTTGGGCCTGTCGCAACGTGGTGTAACGTTGGACAGTGTTGTGGAATTTTACAACTGTTTACCTATTTATGCTTCACTGTATTTAATTACCTTTATTCTTTAAGCTCTGTTATTTATTTAAATTGCTGCTTTATCGCAACTAACCCTAGCCTGTCCTTGTTAATCCCTATGCATCATTTGTTTTCCCCTTGTCCGTGTTACTTGTTGAGTACGGTGGTTTGTACTCAGCCTTGCTTAACTTTCCCAACCCAGAGCTAGAAGCAGAGTCCGATGGAGGTGCCTCTCAGGAGTGAGCTGTTCCGCCGTCGAAGTGTTGCCTGTGGACTGGAGCCGTACCCGCTGGAGCTAGTCTACCCCTTTGTTTTTCTTTCCGCTGCATTTCCGCTAGAATAAGTGTAATTTTCAGTTGTTTCTAAGAACGATGGTTATGTAATCAACATTGTCTTTTTGTGTACCCTGGCTGGTCCTGGACAGGGATTTAATACACAATTAAGTTCAGAAATTCGTGTGAGGAATTTCTGGGCGTGACAGCTACACACCCCACAGTGCATAGAGCTTCGAGTGGGTCTTATCTTTTATTTTTTATTTTTTCTTACCCCTCTCTCTCACCTCCCTCTTCTTTCTCCCGTCTCTCTCTCTTCCTCCTAGCTCTCCCCTCCCTCCCCTCTCCCGACGGCGGCGGCCGATAGAGCAGCTTGGTGGCGCGGCGAGCAGGCAGGCGGCGGACTCCGGCGGCGCGGCGGCCGCGTCCTCGCGGCGACGCGGTGGATTTGGGGAGCGGCGGCGCGTCGGGCGGCGGTGAGTCGTCGGGTGGTGGCGGATCCAGGTGGCATCGGGGCAGGGGCGGCGGATCCGGTCGCTAGCCACGTCCCCGTGGCAGCGCATCCAGGGCGGCGGCAGATCCAGGCGACAGGTGGAGCTCGCCAGCGTCGGGGCGGGGGCGTCGTCGCTGGCGCATCCAGGCGGAGCTCGCCAGCGTCAGGGCGGGGGTGTCGTCGCCGGCGTCGGTCCCTCTCTCTTCCTTCCCCGGTTTCTCTCTCCTCTCTCTCACTTTGGGCTGAAGCCACCGGATCTCTGTGAGAGAGCGTGCACCCCCTACAGAGACACGGTGCACGCCGATGGGACGAACTAGCTCCTACGTGGCGAGCTAACATAGTGCATGCTCTGAGGGGCATCGTTGGCTGGCCACACGTAGCCGGCCTACCCCCTGCAACATGGCCACAACACAGCTCTCGCGGGCTCGCGCTCCGCGCCGCGCATATATTGCCTGGACGAGAACGACGAAACGTGGCACCGGGATCACTTCTCGCTACCTCGCTATGCGCCCTATGCTATCGTGCGGTTTGCGGACCACGTACACCGGACCCGCCCTTTGCTAGGAGACGGCCCCCGTCAGACTCCAGATGGAGACGAACCGAATATGTGCGCACTTCTGCAAGGCAGCAACCCAGCAATTGACAAGCAGAATACAAGTTGTTTAGGGGCAGGATACTTAGCTTCTGCTTATTTTTTCGGTCTTAACCTTTTACCTTTAGATCTTTAGATCACTAGGATTACATATATAAAAATTTTATTTATAAATATACTGTTTAATTTTTTTCATAAAAACGAAAAATCACTTCCCATATATTACATGTATATAAACGTAAACGTGGGCTCCTGACAAGATTTTACTAGTCCATCGCCATCCCAAAATCAGTCAAAAATATAACCAGACCCATCACTGACAACCACGAAAACCCTAGCCGCCATATATCTCTTATGATATGTTCGATTCGTGATCGAAGTGAGATGTGTCAGATCCATCCCTGAATTGTGAGATGGATTGGTCTTATTTTTCTGTTTAGTTAGATGGATGAGTTAGACATTGTTTTCTGTTTGGTTGTAAGGTGAGATGGGATGAAGTGAACACATCGCATGTTTGATTTGAGAGATGGATGTGAGATGGCTAGATGCGTAGATGTGGTTACCTTTCTACGATTAGTTGGTGAGGTTACCTTTCATCTCTCGAATAAAATTACGAGGTATTAGGATTAATATGTGAATAAACTAAAATAATATATATATATTTATACAAGTAATATATTTAAAATAAATTTAATAAATAAAATATATTTTAACATTAATAAATGGAACAGACAATTCACCATTAAATATAGACGCGTAAATCTTTTATGTATCCCGAAAAAAGATTATATCACCGGTAGCACATGCTCATCCAACGCGTCGCTTGGATGAGTTGGATCCGCATCTGAGAGTAATATTTCTCTTTATAGTCCAACCCATCTCTAAACCAAACATGATTATAAATAGGTTGGTTCAATCTCAACAGATTTCATCCCTGCCACGGGAGCACTCCTACACCCTCCGCCGGCCACCACACCGCCGCCACTGGTAGGATTCGATCGTTGATTTCATAGTCGTGTCGGGGTGGCAAAATTCCCGGTCGGGGCTGGGATGCGCCCCAACGGGGGCGGAGCAGACTTCATCCCTGCGGCAATCCCCAATGGGACCCAATATGCCAAATAGCCCATCATCAATTTTCAGTTTTAAGGCCCAATTAGCCCGCCAGAAGCATCCTATATAAGCCCAAGTATCTCAAACCCTATTTCTGCCCCCACCCACCCTCCCCTCCTGCCTGCCTGCCTCCTTCCTCCTCACGACGCCGCCGCCCTCCTCACCTCACGCAGACCCCTCAACGCTGCTGCCGGCCGCCCTCGACAAGATTACCCCCGCGATTTTTTGTAAAGTTCTACAAGATTATCCCGCGATGTTTGTATTGTTTTACTGGGTTTATTTGGTATGGCTGCCCCGTGATGGCATGGAATCTTTGAGACCTGAGAATTTTCTTCCTTGATGAAAAATCACAAGCAAGATCCCTGAGGGCTAAAGCTATTTCTTTCATGTTAGACGTCTCTGTGTTTTTGTTATGGTATGATGGAATGATGAAATGCACTGGGCTCCGAGCAGTGAAAATCGCTGCGTTTTGATGGAAATGCGTTGCCTAGAAAGCATTGTCTGATACTTTCACTATGCAATATCAGCATCGTTTAATAATTTTTATTCTTTCCTGTATTGAAAAATTTGTGTTTGCCTTTTGATCTGCTCTTGTCACGTGGTTACGGAAAGTTGTAAGAGGCTCCAGCCCCTTGATGAGTCGATCCCTCAGAACTTTCTCTCCGGGGCTCGAATTTTCCGTAGGGGCTAGATTCCGGAGATATTGAGTCGCTTCGCTTACTTTCATCTGTGAGGCGCAGCGAATTACATCCTCCAAGATTACCCCGCATTTTACTGGGTTTATTTGGTATGGCTGCCCCGTGATGGCATGCAATCTTTGAGACCTGAGAATTTTCTTCCCTGATGAAAAATCACAAGCAAGATCCCTGAGGGCCAAACCTATTTGTTTCCTGTTTATGTCTCTGTGTTTTTGTTATGCTATGATGAATGATGAAATGCACTGGGCTCCGAGCAGTGAAAATCGCTGCGTTTTTGATGGAGATGCGTTGCCTAGAAAGCATTGCCTGACACTTTACTATGCAATATCAGCACAGCCTTTATCCAATATCAGCATCGTTTAATATTTTTATTTTTTCTTGTATTGAAAATTTGATTTGAACATGTTTTTCTTATAATGAAATACAACTCACCAAACCAAATGGCTGCATTGTACCAAGATTAGGGTTGTACCCTTGCCCTCGTCTTGATTGCCAAAATAGGCTGTAGCCAAATCAACATGGGAAGTAAAACTGGTCGGGTTGCCAATTGACTCCATGGGCATTCCGCTTACCGAACTTCCCATATTCCACTCAATCTATCTCCACCCTGTTCACTCTGTTTTGTTGAACTTGTCACAAAAGTCACATTTTCTACTGAGAGGGAGGGGTAGTGGAGGGGAATGGTTCATGTGTCCGCCATCCTTAGTACACCCTCTTGAACCAAATGGCTGCATTGTACCAAGATTAGGGTTGTACATTTGCCCTCGTCTTGATTGCCAAAATAGGCTGTAGCCAAATCAACAAGGGAAGTAAAACTGGTCGGGTTGCCAATTTACTCCATGGGCATTCCGCTTACCGAACTTCCCATATTCCACTCAATCTCTCATCACCCTGTTCACTCTGTTTTATTGAACTGTCACAAAGTCACAACCTTGTTTTCGTCAATTTGTCCTTTTTTCTACTGAGAGGGGTAGTGGAGGGGAATCGTTCATGTGTCCGCCATTCTTAGTACACCCAAGTTCCTGCCGCCGTCTCTCCTCTTTTTGATGATTTGTTGGGGATGCTCTTAACTCCGTTTCTGTCGTTTCAAATCCTGCGAGAAAGGTGGTGGCGGACGGTTCGTCATCCGGGCAGCCTGAGGTTATCGTCGCAGGCTGCGTCATTGATGTTCTACATATGTTTCTTTGTTCATGAACCTGGCATTAACAAATGAGTAATTAATCCGATACAAACAGGTTGTCGAATAACAATAAACCTGAATCACGTTTTTCTTTGTAACGTTGTCCATAAAATTGGTTTTAATAACTCAGTCAACTACAAAAGTTATTTGGACTAAACCATGGAGCGCTTTGGATGTCTACAAGCTACACTGTATTTAGATTAAAGCACATGAATGTCCAATTGACAGTTCATTGCTGTGAGGTTTATATGTTAGTAAGCAGTAATGCAGAGATGATCTAACTGTAACAAGCATATTCGGCTAGTGACCATGCCTCAGTGGTTTGCTCCTTTTTGTTCAACATTCCATGGGTGGCTAGTGGCCATCTCTCGTTGCAGCTGATGTGGCTGTGAGGACTATGGAGTATGGACTATGATCTTGCGAGGCTTTGCTGAGCTTTGTGAAGCTTCAATGTTTCGAGCGCCCTCAGATAGGAAACTACAATTTAATTTAATTTGTGTGAGATGTAATGGTCATATGAATTTTTTCTTCGGCTCAGCTGAGATCACCCTGCTTTAGTATGGTCTTATCAATTGAGATTGCTTGTTGGGGATGCCCGGTTTTCTGCTGGTCTCATGGGTTGAGATCAATAGTTAAGACTTTTGGGTTTGAATGTGCTAATAAGCATAAGAGATTGTTTACTAACAACTAACTAATAATTTATGAATATATTTTTTATGTGTATTCTCAGTAATCTATGCCTTTTGTCTGAAAATATAAGTATTTCTATATTTATTATTAAGGTTGAGAAAAAATAGGTGCAAAAAATCTGAAGAATATTCAATAAGAGGAACAAGTATGAATATGAATAGTGTTAGAAATAATTATATTTTAGGACAAGATTCAAATGTTTTGCATGCTTATATTTTGGAACGATGGAGTATATAGTAGGATGAAAAACTCTAAAATCAACTCTAAATTTAAATTTTAAAATTTAAAATTTGACTGATAAAACATAAGCGAAAAGATGTGTGCTAGCCATATGCGCAAAGCTTGAAGCCTGGAATCGAGTGTCCACGAAGCCAACATGTCCTTTGTTTAGCGCTACTCCTATCTAAAAAATATGAAGTAATTTTAATAAGGAGGAAGCGTATATCCTAGTACATACTAATATTAATTCAACATTGCAACGAGAAATGAGTTGCCAATGTCGGATTAATGTTTTAGTTATTGGGATGGATTTATATGGGATTAAATACTCCTACTTTGTATTATAGGTCACCTTGTGTTTGTTCTAATTTAAAAGTTTCCAAGTTTGACTAAATTTATAAAAGTATAGCAACATATAAAAAGTATGTTTAATGGTAGATTTAATAAAACATTTTGGTATTGTAGATCTAGTCAAATTTAAAGAGATTTAATGAAATGGTTAATTATCCATGCCACTACAAATGTCTATTTACAAAAATGTTATTACAATTTGTGTATTTGGATAAGTGTCACCACTATTTTCTTAAATTAGATCCATGCCACTGCTGTGACCTTTTTCATCCACTCCGTCATCTTCCTCATCGCTGTCATCTCCTCCCTTCATGTCGCCGCACCGGGAAATTGATGACGACGATGACCTCGTCTTCCCCCTCCTCCACACTAGCGATGGAAGTGGTGGTGGCAGCGGTGGTCGGCTCGAGGTTGATGGCGCGGTCCACCGCGGCTGCCATCCATTAAGATCGGTTTCCGATGTTGCTACAACGCTGCCCATTTTGCCGGTCGCCGACTTCGTTGTCATCTTCACGGTTGCTGAGGTGGTTATGAGTCCGACAGAGAATAAGGAGAGGGAGAAAAACGGAAGGAAGAAGACAGATGGATGGAAAAAGTCATAGCAGTGGCATGGATCTAATTAGAAAAATAGTGTTGGCACCCATCCAAATATACGAATTGTAATGACATTTTTCTGAATAACTATATTTGCAGTGGCATAGAACGAATTAACCCTTAATTAAATTAGTCAAATTTAAAGAGATTTTGCTTTAACTAATGCAAAGTGACTTACGGAACAGGTAATACAATACTTTATTGTTAGTTCAACTAGGGACAAAAATACGTGGGCCGTGTGTTTAGAACAAAAGAAGAGTACGCGGGACAAGCCAAATTACAGTAGAGAAATAATTCCAATGGCGTAAAAAGAATTCCAATGGCGTGCATATGAGATGCTTCTAACAAACGGAATTGCAGCATGCTTTCTTACGGTGTGTATATGAGATATTTCTATCTATCAAATGGATAGTTCCAAGCTAATTAAAATGCACGTTGACAACGATAACTTGCGTACGTGAATTCACCTTTTCCTTTTCTTTTTAGGGAAAATACGTGAATACACCCCATCCAGGAATTTTCTAGAATTTGCTCATGTCTACATTTTCATGGCCATGAGCTGTGTTTCTCGTTGTATAGATGAGTGCCGACCATGATGTAACGCGTATGGTGTGGTCTGCTTGACGTGCGACCCAGTTAGTGCTGTGCGTAAGTCGTCGTGACAAGCAATGCAAATTTGCAAGCTCGGCGCCTCGGCCGAATGCTTGGAAATGTCAGCTTCCTTACGGTTTGTCGAGGCGGTGCTCGGGTCTGGGCCAACCATAAAGCATCTCTTACTCCGTCTTGCTTGGCTCATCCGTTGCCATGCGCCCATCCGTGCTTTGCCTAGACCAATTCCTTGCAAATACTGACGATCTCTCACTGGGCTTATAAACTCTTTTTTCGTATGTAACTGACGGTGACCGGCGAATACGCATTCTTATTTTGCCATCTAATATATGTTTCGCGGTAAACCACAACCAATTCCCCCCAAAAACCAATTCCCTCCTATTTTTGGAGGCCATTTGTTTAATGCGAATTATTACAAAAGAAACATCTCCATGTTTGGAAAACAGATACCTGGCATTTATGTCCCATCCGTAAAACCCAAATTGGGGCAAGTTTATACCAGGTCAGAATAGATTTTCCAGCCTGTTGTCCACAACTTGTATTTCCCGGTGTAGAAGATACGGCACGCGCGACTAGCGCCGAGCGGGTGCACCCCTTTTTCGCTTGCGTTCTCGTCAGCCAAGCGATCAAAGTCATGGAAAATACGGAAATAAAACGCAGTGAAGACTGAAGAGCACGACTGAACGAATAGGACGTGGACTTGCCCGGCCAGGCCAACCGAGCCAGGTCAACTCCGTCCCACGCAACGCCTCCTCGTTTAAGCGTCCCACGTCGAGTTGAGGCGCGGCCGCGGCGTCTCAAGCCAAGCGGCGCGCTTGCTCTTTCCCGGCTTCTTCAAAAGCCCCGCGCCGTGTTGGCCTGATCACCTTGCGCGCGTCACCCGCGTCATGGAGGAGGACGGCGGCAGCGACGCGCGGGTGGTGGAGTCCATGCGGCGGCTACTCGACGCTGTGCCGCCGGGGGACGACGACCCGCACACCATCTTCCGCCTCCCCGCGGCCGTGCGCGAGCGGCACCGCGACCTGTACGAGCCCAAGGTCGTGTCCGTGGGGCCGTACTACCACGGCAGCAACGGGCTCGGCGCCGCGCAGCGGCACAAGTGGCGCCTCCTCCGCGACTTCCTGTCGCGGAGCGCCGCCGCCGGGCTCGGGGCCTACGTGCGTGCCGCGCGGGAGGTCGAGGCCGAGGCGCGCCGGTGCTACGCTGAGGGGTTCGACATGGGCGCCGATGAGTTTGCTGAGATGCTGGTGCTCGACGGCTGCTTTTTGCTCGAATTCTTCCTGAGGAAGAGCGAGGGGCAGCTCGCGGCGCCCGGGGGCGCCAAGTGGGCGTGGCAACACATGTACCACGATGTCCTCCTCCTGGAGAATCAGATCCCGTTCCTCGTCGTCGAGAAGATGCACGGCGTCGCCTTCGCCGGCGAGGATGGACCCGACCGGGACGCGCTCCTCGACATCTTCTGCAAGGCGTTCGCCGGCGACCTGCCTTCGAGCCGCATCATACGGCCGGCGAGCGACAAGACCATCCACCACCTGCTGCACCTGCACTACGAGTGCAACGTCCGCAACCCGGCCGTGGACAGCGAGAAGGCGCGTAACGGCGGGGAAGCCAACGGCGGCGCGTCATCGCTGGCCATCTGGAAGCAGCCGCCCGTCCCGTCACCGCGCTCCGGCGGCGACGGCGCGGTGAAAGGGCGGATGACGTCGATGATCCCGCCGGCGGCAAAGATGGAGGAGGCCGGCGTCACGTTCAAGCGGAGGGCTACCCCGCGCGACGTGTTCGACGTGAGCTTCCGGTACGGCGTGCTGCACATGCCGGCGTTCGTGGTGGACGAGAGCGTCAAGGTGCTCCTCGCGAACCTGGTGGCGTTCGAGCAGGGCGGCGGCCGCGCGGCGAGGAAGCTGGACGGGGGCAACCTGATGACGGGGTTCGTGGCGCTAGTGGGGTCGCTGGTGAACGCGCGGCGGGACGTGGAGGTGCTCCGCCGCAGCGGGATCCTGCACTGCATGATCACCGACGAGGAAGCCGTGGCGTACTTCAGCCACGTGGTGCAGTACACGACCATGGACTACGACCGGCACCTGCTCGCTTGCCTGTTCCGAGACATCCGGGAGCACTGCCACTGGAACAGATGATTTGGGTGTTTCATCCAAATGCTGCTTGGCTGTTTGCTATACGATGGTCTTCATAGATTTTTACTGGACGACACCTCGACCACATTTTGCCTTTTAGTACATGCTACTCTTGCACTCTTACTGTTATTTAATGTAGTCAAACAAAAACGCTATCTAATGCAGTAAAACAAAAATGGCAGTCATTCATGCATGTTTACTAACAATATTGAATGGAATAATTCATGTTGAGGATGCTGGTCGTTCCCAATTCAAACTTAAACTACGGACCAAATAGGCAGCTCTCTTCTGATGCGTGCTTTCCTGACAAAATGACCATTTGCTTACTATGCAATGACCAGAGCCAAATTCTCAAAATGATTCCTAATTGTTATTGACAAAACGATTAAAGAACTGCACAGTTAGCCTTTTGTTTCATAGAACTGCACATGGACATGTTCTTACGAGTTACGAGTGAGACTTGATCAAGAACTGAAATTTTTACTGCAGTTCCACAGGCCATAACTGCACAATTTTAGTGTAGTTGCAGTGAACCAAAAGAACTACAAAAAGAGCGTAGAATATACTAGAATAAAACCAATTGTCAGAACATAAAGAAAGGAAAACGATTGTTTGCAGATTGTGGATTTTATTGACATACCAGGTTTTTTCGTGCAGCAACATACTGGCAAAGGGGAAAACCGTAAATGCCCTCCATCAGACCATACCTGAACTCCCCTCTAGATTATATCGGCCATTTATGATGGACGAATGAATCACTGTATGCTATGGGGCTACCTGTAGGTATTAAAAAGCAAAAATTCTCATAGACAACTTTGCCGAGATAGCCCCCAATGTATACAACGGATTGTCAAGTCATGGCTGAATGCTGATTGACATCCTTATGAGCCCAGGCGCACCTTGCATACCGCAGTGCTATCATGCTTAGCCATCTTGTCATACTAGCGAGAATTCAGGGTTACCTTCATCTGTACTCTGTAGTAATGTGAATTAGCGGACTGGTGACGAGAAGAAAATAACCAAAGAATAGACAAGAAACCCCGCCAGAAGGATCCCTCCGTATACAAATGCTTGGGATGACTGCTTGGGGTGAATATATTCAATAGTGCAGCATTTCATCTTATCTCTTTCCGCAGACAATACACGTTCTACGTACCTGTCAAATCAAAGGTGTCAACAATGACTATAAGAAAATAGTGAATATCAAACAGTTAATCACAAAAAAACACAAAGGAAAGTGGAAAGTGGGAAATATTTGATGCTTAGGTCAGAACAAATGCAAAAGATAGCTACTTGGCAATCTTGCTCTCAGAAAAGTACATACTGCTGCGTAAATATAGTGCTCTGCAGGATATCAGAGCTGTTTTTATAAGCATCAACTAGACGGTGGTCATAGAGCAAGGAGGATAAATCCACAAGTTGTTCTTCAAGCCTCTGAAATGGGGCCAAAAGAAAGTATCAGATGCAAATAGAACTTTGAATTAGAAATAAACTGCTGCAGTAAATATGAATACTTACATCAAGGTACTCTTCCAAACGTTCAACAAGTTCATGGGGGAAAGGTTCTGGCATGGTTGTCACCTTCTTATAGAATTTCTCTACCCATAACTCAGTGCTGGACTTGTTCTTATTACCTTTAACAGGTTCTCCTAATGGTGTCTTGAGATGCTCTGATGCAAAGGATTGAACAGACTGCACCAAGCAGACAGCAGTTACAGTTCTAGCGTATGTTAAATAATACTAATAATAAAAGAAAATGAAAGGAGGTTCAGTTGAATTCCAGAGGACCTCCGATGTGTCTCTTATTTTGTGAAGGGCAGCATCAACTTGAGCATAAATTGTAGTCCTCTACAAATATTTAAAAACATATATTAGATTTGTTGCAAATGAATATGTAACAGCTGAAGGAACCAAAATTTACATAGGTTATTACAAAATCCTGGCCATGCTGTTGTGATGATGCATAATATCAAGATTTTCTAGATATAGCCACATAGACTACAATTTATAACAATTAATTAGAGAAATAAATACCAATGCTAAGATCATTTTAGCCAGAGAACAATAGTCTGAAATTGGTAAAAGAAGCTAGAAGCAATGGAAGCATAGCATGAGCTCAATTTATGACAGCCTCCACTCCCATGCTCTCTACAAACCATAGAAGGTAGAACCTATTGATGTCTCATCATGATACATAAACATGTTTTGTGCATTCCATTGACGTCTCACACTGGTGAACAAAAATGTTTTATGTTCAGGAAAAATATAATCATTGGATAACATTACCAGTGCAATATCCTGAAGGATTTGACTGATCTTAGAGGAGTTTGAGAATGGTCCAAAGGGATGGCATCCAGCAGCCCACAACCAATTCACAACAGGTCTTTCATGAATATGTGATGCTCTTTCATATGGTGCACTCAGACCTCCAACTGCTGAAGCTAAACCTGCCAAGATATGACGCTGTGCTAGAGACGGAAAAGCAAACTGCCTAGTTGTTTCTGACACATAACTGCAATGTGAAATAAATGTTATAAGCACAGCAGCACTTGAACACATGTAGCCATGTCAGAAGCCATAGAAGAATAATGCCTGTAGACCTGTATGAATATTTGCATACCTTAGAGGAATCTTTTCATTGTTATGCTCAAGTACAATGACAACATCTTTACTTGTCCAAACAAGATTTTCTTCTTCCATCAGAAGTTCAGCATCAACATCAGCCAACGACAATACAAAGCTGTCAATTTATGTTTTTAAAATATTAGCAACAGCAGTGATATACCTTTTATCTTTTCAACTGTATTGTGAAATAGTTGTATTGCTCAACCTAAATGACATTCCTTGATTGGTAAGTTACATTTTGAGCCTCAAACTGTATATCAAGTGAGTGAGGGTTGGTTTTTAGGCAAGTACATGTTGAGGGAGAGAGGAGAGTTGCTTACACTGGAATCACTCTAGTTCCATAAGTTCGGTACATATCTCCATGTTTCTTCTTTCCAGTTCCTCTTTTTTCTTTCTTATTTCTGGGCATGTAAGATTCCCATATAGGCCTATGTTTGATGGAATCATGTGTGTCGTCTTGCTCATTCAACCAATGCTGTTGTTAAAAAGAGTAGAAACTACTTACATCATGAATTAAAAATAAAAATTGCATCAGACATGGAGACTGAAGCCAAATTGCAGGACATCATTTAGAAAGTGTTGCACACCTGCTTCAGGAAGAACCTACTTGAGAGGGAAGGATTTGCAACCTCTAATAAACCAGCAGACAGCACATCAGCAGAGCGTTCCATTTCCTGTACCAGTTAATAGCATATAACCGTGATGTTGGATTTCATAAGACAAAAAATTTGGATCCATAAATATAACTTCATTCTAATTGGTGATATCTTCATGTGCTTCAGGGCTTCATCACAAATCTAAGAAAAATAATATCAAATATGATCGAGACTGCTGTGTGAGACATCTATTAGTTGACTTACTTTACAATTGATTTAGCATTTTTTTTCATTACGAAAACAAATAAGTGAAAATCCCATGAAAATTATGAATCATAACATTGCACTAGTTGATGCACTTCAACAAGTTAGGTGAGAATCCATGATTCCATCTATACTGCTCACATGCAGGATGCAGCAGCCTGTTTGCTTAAACATGGAAATAGGATGATATTGTGTCTACTATACGTATATAAATACATAAAGTGGCCTTCAAACGCCTAGCTGAAGCATTTATGATTCATTCAATACCTGCAGATCTACTAACCAACTCATAATGGCAATTCACCAATGTGAGCTTGCAATTCAAACATGGGAGTATTTGGATAAAGCAAGATTCAGCTATCCAACAAACCTCTTTGAGTATTGCTCCATCCAAGTATGTTTTGGTACGAACATGAAATCGACCATCAGTCTTTGTTTCATGAATAGAATGGCTGCGCATTGCTTTGGAAACTGCAACAGCTAACTTTTCATGCTGATGCAGCGCATGTGAACCAGAAATAATTATTACCTCCTGTCCAGTATGAACCATTCTTTTAACCTGGAAAATATGAAATTTAGAGAATCAGGGTGAACCATATTTCAAATAACTATGTGCATTTCATAATTATACATGGCCAGAAGAAACACATTTTCATTTGGAACATACATCAGGCAAACATTAGATTAGCCCATTTAAGGGCAATGATGTTATTATTTAACTAACATTGAACAGTGATGACACTCTGCCTCCTAAATTGAACAGTTTGATTGGCGTCATAATATCTATAGCAGAGCTTCCAATAAGACTGCAGTCGCTGCACGATAAGTCATTGCTCTCTACTTGCTTTTAATTGTCCTATAAGGATCAGCCCAAAATATACAGAAGAAAACAACTTAGTGGAACTTGCTGCAGATACTTATTACTATAACATCACACAAAGTTGCATTGGTGATGATATTCCATTTGCATGTAGCAGCAATGAACAGTCGCAACTCACAATGCTGCCAAAACCTTTGCTTGTGTGCCATTAAATGCTACTTTGTCACTGGAATATGCATATTCAATGTTTCCATTTCATAAAAGTGCACATTCAATACGGTGGAATATCTACAGCGCTGTTTCACATTTAAGGAACGAAAATACATCCAAACTCTAAATTGTATTTTAGCATTCCAGGGCTATTGGGAGTTGTGATGTTACAGCATCTTTCTTTTTTCTTTTGCTGGGAGCGGCCCAAGTAGGTCCCCTGATTTTCATTAAGTTAGGAATTTACAGTTATACATAGAGGTTAGCTGCTGCGGAGGTGCAGCAGTGGGTAAGCTAAACTGAAACCAAAAACCAAAAGAAAAGAAGCAGAGACAGAGAGGCTAAGGGAGGAGTTAGCCTATTCCTTGCGGCACCCTGAAGAAACCTGCCGCCTTCCATACCAAAATTTCCTCCTTGCAATGCCCACATAGGGCATCATTTACAGTACAACCAAAGTCTCCCACCTCACATACCTAGGAAACAGGTGCCACCCTCCCGCATATCCCTGCATAGCCAATTATCCCACCTAACTGCATAGCACACTTAGGCCGCATTCGGCTATCCCCCTAAATAACCCAGATTCCCTCGTTTTCCGCGGGCATGCTTCCCGAATTATTAAACGGTGTGTTTTTTACAAAAAATTTCTATAGAAAAGTTGCTTTAAAAAATCATATTAATTTATTTTTAATTTTTTATAACTAATAATTAATTAATCATGTACTAATGTATTTCTACGTTTTCCGCGCCGGATAACCACCCCAAACTAACGCGGCCTTAATCCAACCAAATTGGAAGTTATGGTGGCACTAATCTGCTGCCCGACTAGCTCAGATTGCATTTGAGACATTCTGACACTCATTTGCATATTGTGTGGGTTGTATCTTTTTGCCCAATATAATTTTCTATGCCTACAAGGTGCTCCAAAATAAATGCTCCTAACTAGTGCGTGAAGTAATACAAACCAGTAAGATCACTACAAATTACAGTGACCTCAGCAACTAACAGATGTATTCATGCAACAAAGTCAACAAACCTCTCTTTCAATAGCTTGAACATCTATGCTGTAGTTGTGACCTGCTTGAAGAATGTTGTACCGATTGTGATTCTGTAGCACAATTATAGGTACGAGCAACCTCACTGCCATATCAACAGTTTCAAACCTAAATTTGGTAGGAAACAATAATATTAAATAAAAGTAAAATAAAGGGGGCACATAATATATATTTAAAAGAACAAATGTACCATATGTTCCAACAGAAATCATCTGCCTAATGGACAATATCATCCATACAAGGCTTGGAGAGTTTGACACGTATTCAAGAGGAGAATTATTAATTTTTAAAATGTAGTGAAGTTTTGTTTAACGACATGTTTAATAGTTACAATTGTACTTCATTTACAGATGGTTAATCTGTTTGTCTGTTTTGCAGATTAACTTAGTTGTTGAAACAGAAAATAAGCAGCAGAGAAGAATTTGAATAGCAAAACTATTTTGGCATACTGCAATTTTCTTGCCGCATCTTAATTGTAATGCTGTATGCCAAATATTAAATTACATACTCCCTCTGTCTCATAATATATACTATGCCTTTGCCCTTTCTTGGAGAGGTTAAGGAATGGGGTGAAATTAAATAAGGGATGGTTGTGATTGTTCGAGAACTTGAGATGATGAGGTAGTCGGAGAAGTAGCTATACTCTGAGAGATCTGAATGCTAGAAGTAGCTATATTTTGAGAGGGATTATATTTTAATGATTTTGCTTGCTAATATCCATACAACCTGGATGTACAACAATAAAAACGAATTTCCATGTAAAGATAGCTTATGTCACATTCACCAAATAATAAGACAAACATGTTAATGACTAACAGAAATGAATGGTTGGCCAGTGAGGCGTTTCAACTTGAATATACCTAAAAACTTGGTTCAACTCACTAAATATTCTGAGAAGTAAATACTAGCTTAGATAATCATTTTAAACTACGAATTAACTGTCAGATGATAAACCATCTGAATGGTTTCATGCATCAAACTAAGGAGCAACTTTGATCCAAATAATAAATTTCAAGCAATACCTGACGTCAGGAGCTATAACATGCTCAATGGTAGTTGAAATTAACCCACCAAGCTGCCCAATAAAAATATCTTGTGTTGAACTAGCACTGGGAGCAGCAAGCCCTCTTGGGAAGATTATATTTAATAGCCGAGGCACTGACCTATAACTCACACTGCCCTCTTCAGTTTCTATTTTTCCATATGTACAAGGGCCTGCTGACAGATCTATTACAACAAATCTGCAAGGACCAATACAGCGGTGGTTTAGAGCATATCAACATACAAAGCTTAGTTACAATTCCACAAACAACTCCAGTGTAGAGTAAAGGGGAAAAAAACCATCCAACATGGAAATATTAAGAGTAAAATATGACAGCTAGATATGGATCGAACCATGCGCACGAGATGATACATGTATTTCAAAAATCACCTCAATCACGGTTTGATCTTTCAGTTCGCCCAACTAATCCAGAGACCTGTTGTTTTTTCGACAACAACTTATTTTTTCCATTTGTCTATCAACATTTCTTAGCTGGGCATTACATCCAAAATTGCACAATAAATCTGAATACAAAACAAGTCTAATACCAATTCAAGTGGAACTAATTGGTTCCTTTCGGGATCTGCAACCCTATTCACAACTGATAATAAAATATAAAACATAAAAGATGTGTTGCTTTTCTGAAACAACGCTGAAGAGAGACAGTTTGAATACCAATTACACTACAAAGTAAAATTTTGGCAGTAGCTATCTTACTGGAGAAATGCAGCTCAGAACATATTTACATACAGCTAGGAGTATATTTATATATATTGTAGATTAGATTCAATCTTATCTGTTACAGCATATTGCTTCCACTGATAGAAAACTAGGAGATATATTTATTCATGTACTCCCTCCATCCCTAAATAAGGCAAACTTTTGGTTTCCGTGTCTAGCGTTTAACCATTCGTTTTATTTGAAAATTTTTCAAGAAATTGAAAAAAATTAGTCACACATAAAGTACTATTCATGATTTATCATCTAATAAAAACAAAAATGTTAATCGTAATTTTTTTTGAATAAGACGAATAGTCAAACATTGTAGGTAAAAAGTAAAAGATTGGTATATTTTGGGACGGAGGGAGCACTTGCCAAGATTTGGACGAAAAGATTGTTATACATTGATTGTCAATGCATGCAAAAATCTAGACTAGAATAGTGCCCTTAGATGGCAAATAAATAGATTGAAACAAAATGCAAAAAAAAAAAAAATTATATTCATATCTAAAAACTGTATAAATGGCCACATGAGATCAATTAGCAACCTAGATGTAGAACACCCAAATCCTACTTTTAGAAGAGTAGCTAATAGCGCTAGCACATAAATTAATGGTACAAACAGGTTATCAAAAAATGAACTGACAAAAAGAAACAAGTGCTCTATATGGAATGGTTTGCTGCAATGTTTATAATGAATTGCAATAGCCAATAGCTTATAATGTCCGTATGTCTTTTTCTACAGACTACTGATCATCTGGCAAGATGGGGTTGATATTGTCATTTTTAGTGTCTGCTAATAATGTGGCATCTCGAATCTTGATAGAAGTTGCAAAGCTACCTTGTAACAAGAAAAGAGAATTGGAACTTAGGAGAACTATCACCTTCCAGAACTCAGCCAAACTTGAGTTGCACCACCACCATTGTAACGATATCGGTAGATGTAATCTGCTTCTTGTTTTTTTAGCTCTTGTTCTGTTAGTCTTCCTATTGCACCATACATTAAACTATCAAGATCAGCTTCTTTGTTCCGAGGATCCATTCTTACCTGCCAAGGAAAACTCATATCAGCATTCAAAGCCACCCTCAATTGCAATGGTAAAGACGGACAATGAGAGCACTTTATTTCACCTGTCTGTTAAGTCAAATACTAATTGAATGTGTTACCAAGAAACAAAAGTTGGACGATTATTTGCTTGTTTAGATGGACAAACTGGTTTAGACTCTGGTCTGACAAAGCCTACCATCATCTGCTTGTCAGCTGTAGCCAAAATTTGAATTTTGAAACTTAATCTTATAGTTGGTTTTAAGGTTTTTCATCATAGTTTATTTTTCGGCATTGGCTTTTAAATCTCTAAAAACACAAATATAAAAGTTTTACCTACCTATGAGTAAATATCATATAACTGCAACTATTTTGGAAAAATTATCAGTTTGCTGCAACTTTAGCTAGACATTTCAGAAAATTGCAACAATAGTGTATGAATTTATCAGAAAGCTGCAACTTTATTTGTTTGAAAAGTTTTGGACCCACATGCCATACACACATGCTGATGTAAGTTGGGCTCACATGTCATACACAAGAAGGGGGCAAAGTTGCAGTTTTATGATATAATTGTTTGCTATCATTGCAGTTTTGTGAAATATCAATCTAAAGTTGTAGTAAGGTGATAATTTTGACAAAGTATTGCAGTTTTCTGAAGTTTTCTCATTATTTTCGGTTGTTTCGTTCATTTTTCTACAGCTGATCAGTTGTAGATCAAACGATTAGAGTTTTTTCAGTGTAATTCTCACTATTTCGATTAGCTTCCTTCTCTTTTCCTTCTTTTCTAAATAACTTTGTACAGTTGCTTATTAATACATGTCAGTAGGGTTCACCACTACTATTTTCTTCAAAAGTAAAAGGCAGGAAAATGAACAAGACCAACATGCTCATTGAATCCAGTATTACCATGAAGGAAGGACCGCACTTTCTAATATCTAGAATTTGCATATATGTACACATGACATAAGAAAGGAACAATGCCGGATAAAAGTCACCATACCTTGTCAAAATTAACAATAAATATCGCAATAGGAGCAGGCCTATCCATCTCAGGTGACGAATAACCAGTATCCATGTCAAAAATAAATGAGTACAGCCTCTGGAATATAGGCTCTACCAGAGTCGCATCTACCTCAAAAAGAGGGAATTCCCTGCCATATTCACTCTGGAAGGGACAATATTTAGGGCCATGATTTGTGTCAATGATGATCTGAACAGACACTAAACACTTTTAGAAAACAATGTAGTTCTACTTACCTCTCTTGCAGTTCCTGCAGGAACCATTGCCTCCTTGAGTGACTTCTCAAGAGAAATCAGCTCTGGTTGTCCAGCCTAGTTAAATGTATTTTACAATAGAACAAGATGAAAATAGCAGCGAGATGACTGTTAAAAGAATAATTATGTGACCTTAAATGAAGCCTTACTGCTATGACATTATACATAATATGATGCTCAATATCAATTGGCTCTCCTGTCTCAAAACAGGAGGGCCGATGGAGTGGAAAGCTCGTCTTTAGGAATTCTTCCAGCTTATGTCCATCCAAGGAGTATCTATACCCTCCATCACCATTGAAACCAATAAGAACAACGTTAACCTCAAGAGGCACCTGAAATGGAACCTGCAAAATTCTCCTAGTGTGTCAATGGATATTGGAAGCCTAAAAGATGTGCACAATAAATGTTTTAGAAGAAATGAGATAGTAGAGCAGCTCAGCAGCAACGAATGTCTGTAATACAAAGTTAAGATTACTATAGTTTGTTTTTTCTTGTTGTATGAGCATCGGTTTGGGCACAAGTTACAACATACAGTCAATTACAACACAAAACTTCTCACAAGTTTTTTTCCCCCTCAGTGCCTTCTCGCAGGCACTCATAACGCTAGTACACTAGCACATGTAAACCGTCTTGGGCATGATCGGAGGAAGAAGCTTATAAGCATAGAAATTCTAGAATCTACAAATTTTGCACGTCCTGCAACACCAAAACAGCGGTCGATCTCACTAGAGAGAAAGAAATTCACCTGCAGATCCCGCACATAGAGAGTAAAATTCATCGCATCGCAGTCTACTGCCAAGTTCGCATCCATCCGAGCCCAACATCACCGGATCACCACTATAGACGTGCGCCGTCCGTGGGCGGGCGGGACGGGAGGAGAGGTTTAACGGAGGGGGAGCAGACGAGCGCTGAGTAACGATGCGTACCTCTGCGCGCGTATGGAGCATGCGGCGAACGTCGGCGCGGACGCTGTCCTCGACATCGTGGAAAGCGCTGTGGTGCCACTGCGGGTGGCCGGGATCCCGGCGGAACGCCTCCCGCCGGGCCGCCGCGTAGGTGGCCACGGCGACTGCTAGGAGGAGGAAGCGAAGGAGCAGGGGAGGTCCCATGGGAGGCAGCGCAAGGGAGGAGAGGAGAAACCCTAGGGCCTGGGGGTTTCGGGAAGCTTCGCCACCGCCGCCGCCGCCGCCTACGAGGTAGTCGGGAGGCGGAGCACCGGGCTGCGCGGCTGGCGGAAGTGCGGACCGACGGTCCACGGCGGCGCGTGCGTTTGTTGCGCACTCCTTGCCCCGGATTGGCCGTTGCTTTGAGATCGGTGATGTTTTGACTTACTTGGACTGGTCGATATTGGAATATCTAATAACTGTGAGGTTTGGATTATATATATTCATCGAACCTGCAGTACCATCTTTCTGCTTATTATTATCAACATAAGCAAAACGACTAATTATTGATTAAAAAATAATTTACAGATAAAACTTTTATATGCGTGTTGTTAATCATATAAAAACAAAGGTCATTAAATAAACAGTGTTAAAAATATACCATCAACTTTAAATTTAATTTTTAGTGTACAATATAAGCAAAAAAAGCGAAAAAGATATAGACTAGAATTTGTTTGGATAATGAGAATTGAGAATTTTTTTCCCACCTCCTAAGCTATCTTCCAATCCTGGTACTTGATTATTCATATCTCATTTCATACACTTCACACATTTCCTTACTCCAATACTGTCCATCCTAACCCATTATCCAAACAAGCCATACTGTCAATACACACCGTATGCATATTACAAGAATATTAGATTATTGTACTTGTGTTAAACAGATTTCAGACTCTATTTAATAAAAATAATAATAAAAACTTAGGTCTCCATCTCAATGTAGGCTTAGTACAACCAGAGATGAGAGATCCAAGTAACCCAAAACTCTTTCATATCGTCCATCGACACACATTTAACCATCAATTACACACGTCAGACGTGTGCATTCTTAAAATTAGAATTACGGTACATCACTACGATCAATAAGTTGTAATCTCGTGGGCTACTTGGCATTGTTAGGAGACAACACATATAATAGTCACCCAGTTTGATGGCGAGAAGTTTCATCGAACAATTGAACTTAACGAGTATCAGGATCTTGTGTCTCCTTGTAATCAAACACCAGCACCGACATGATTAAAAGTGTTGCGGTATTCGATTTTTACCACCTACTTGATCGCTTACTCACAAAATCACCCAGCATGATAAAGTTTAGTCCATTCAGTTTGGAATGCCATTTAACAACAAAATTACAGGCGTTAAGAGCGAGAAAACATGAACATACAAGATATTTCCGAGGCCATCATGCCCATCACAAGCAGAGAACAGGATGCAGCATAGGTTATGCTTATCGTAGTGAAGATAGTACTCATCCAGTAGCAAATACGAAGAAAGTACATGTGTATGCAGCATTGGCAGTGTTTATTTTTTTTTCAGGTTATCCAACATTTTCACTTGGCAGTGTTTATTTTTTTCAGGTTATCGAACATTTTCACTAGGGGATGTATACGGTACATTGATATTTCAATACATACAGTGGTACAGAGCATATCATCTACAGCTTTGATGGTGGCTTCGAACCCCGGCCCTGTATAAATTTCTGCATACTTGCGAATTGCTCCTTTGTCATGCCATTGTAATAGTCATGAGCCCGTTCCTGAAATCCCATAACAATGCTAACATGATGAATTGATGATGCATTTTTGGAACATACTAACAGCGATAGCACAATTTTCCTATTTCTATTTCTATTTGCAGACCCACAATATATCCTTATTCAATTGGTAGACAGAACGTAAAACTATAAAGTTTGCCACTTCTAAAAAAAGAGGGGGACTACAAAGCTTATTCACCATAAAGTATTCAAAACTGTAGCGAATGTGGAGGATATCAGATGTTATAATACTAATGGAGGGAATCAAAATAACTCTACCTAGTTACCTAGTTTGTCATTTAGCATTTTGTTGTCAAATTCTGCCAAGATCTAAAAGTTAAATAGTTCAAGAACCACATTTTGTAAGGCCAAACCTTTTCAAGAGCTCGAGCATGTTCCAAGTCCAGCTGGAGCCCATCATTTATAACTGATTTGTACAACACAACCAAGTTGCGATTGTTCCTTGCAATGGCCTCGCAGACCTCTATTGCCTTACTCAGCACCTGGCTATCGTCCACAATATGGTTAACAAGCCCCCACTTCTCCCCCATTTCAGCTGTGATAGGTATGCAAGTTAATGACACTTCCCGTGCTCTATTCGGTCCAACGATACGAGAAAGCTTCTGCGAAAGACCCCAAGAAGGGAATATCCCAAATCTACATCACATTGAACAAAAGCAGATCAGTAAACAGAGCAAAGGTTGTGGCATGCCATCGAATCCAAACATGATTAGATACTATTCAAAGATATATAGGAGTATTGAACAAAAGCTGGTCAGGAAACAGCACCAAAGGTTGTGGCAAGAACATAAATCCAAACATGATTGGTATGCATTGTTTCACGATAGTAAAAGTATATATGCATGCATTTTGAAGATAGTACAGGTATATGCATTTTGAAGACAGTGTAAGGATACTTGAAGGATTTCAATATACAACTCTGCCTAATCAAAGTAGAAACTTCAATTCTAATATCTACTCCCACCTATCCGAAAATGCAGGACAGTATCTTTTACATGGCCTTATGGTCCAAACAATATTACCAAACGAAAACAACTATAATCTAATCATTCCAATTTTACCATGTTTTTCACATGTTCCACACTGGTAGAGCATAAAAGAAGTTATCCAAAAGCTAGGGCTTTTCTAGTAGATTACACACAAGAATAAGATTTTAGTACATTACGCGCTATAGAGCACGAGATTACTTATTGTCATATCATGTGACAAACAAATGGACCTCAAACTACCCACGCTCATCCATCTAAGCTTGGACAAAACCCCCTCATCCCCCAACCCCAACCCCAACCAGGGAAGAGGAGGTCGATGAAGCTGGAGGAGAAGGGCACTAGAGCATGAACCACGAAGTACATTCAGTAGCTCAAAATCTGCAAGATTTCAGGTGCATTTTCTGTTGAATGAAGGTTAGCAGTTCCCAGCAGGGGACTTAAAACTGAGATCCACTGTTGACCTCTTGGGGCTGGTTGGCCGCCAGCCCTGCCTCTAATTAGCAATTAATGAGCCTAATTAGTTACCCTCTCCGTCCCAAAATGAGTTACCACTTTGGGTTTAAAACTTGTCCCAAAACAAGTGATTACTATTTCTCCCACCTTCCACACTTCTTAAAATGTCTCTCCATTTTATCCACAACTACCCTCCTACTTATAAGCATCTCTTATTTATGAGGAGTATATTGGTCATTTTTCTCCTCATATATTATCCTCTCTCCTAATGTGGTCACTTGTTTTGGACTATTTATGAGGAGTATATTGGTCATTTTTCTCTTCTCATATATTATCCTCTCTCCTAATGTGGTCACTTGTTTTGGGACAGAGTATTAGTGTAATCAGACCATATGTAAGAAGGCCAGGATGATTGCTCCCTCATTGTTTCTTGTTTTCAATGCCTAAAGTTTCAAATATGGAACACACTCTAAGTTGACTACATCAATTTGTTCATAGGCTTTTGTTGGAGCTGCAATTAATATGGAGAAAGCATTTTTCTTCTTCTTCTTCTTTTGGTCATATGAGCATTGTGTTTTATCAGGAAATACTCAGTTGATATATCTCTAGTATGTCGTACTATATGCTGACCATGCAAGCACTTTTCTCCCATTCCAGGAACCCATCTGCAACTGTCCAAGAGATCATGACAACAGGACTAACTGCAAATTTACAACCGCGACTATCACGACAGGAAGCAGATGAACTATGTAACCTTCAACATTTACTGTCCGGGGTGCTTCTGCAAGACGACGAGGAAGATGGAAGGCTAACAAACAATGGGAAACAGCTAACGGCTAGGTACGCATACCAAAGCCTCTCGAGTGAAGAAGAAGGATGCAAAAAGTACTCTTTTATCTGGAAGAACAGGGCGCCCCTAAAGGCTCATTTTTTCCTCTGGTTAGCAACAAAAGAACAGCTACCAACACTGGCAAAACTTACTCAGAAAGAAGATAGTCCAATCCAATCTATGTGCAACTTGTAATCAGCAAGAAGAAACAGCAGTGCATCTCTTGCTCCTTTGCCCTTTCGCTTCTAGCTTCTGGAATGCAGTACAGCTAAACCCCGGGATTCACTCAATGGACAAACTATACATGGCAAGACGACGCATCATTCTGCCAAAGAGGACCTACAGAGTTTTCATTATCCTTTGCTTCTGGTTACTTTGGCTCCATAGAAATGGGATAATCTTCGACAGTAAAGATCCGTCGATTCATTGGATCATCCAGACAGGGCTGGAGACAGTCGATCTATGGGCACAAAGACTTAAGAATGAAGACGCTCAACACAGTGTACCAGTTTGGAAAAACATTTTACATCAGGCCTGGCACAGACTGCCGGAATGATTTTCTGCCTTCGGAGCGGGAGCTTAGTCCTAACCTTTGTACCTTTTGTTGTGTTAACCTTAGGACAAACGTCCAAATTATGTAATCAGACTTGCCTCTTTAATTGCAATCGATTCAGGTGGGGATTCCCCCCCCCCCCCCCCGGGGTGTTTTATTCAAAAAAAAAAACTAGCTATCCCTCGATTTTACATCCTGATTGACTAAGATATAATTGAGAAACAAATTGTTTTTTTTTGCAAGAATAAGCTGTTGCCTTGAGAAGTGGAGCACTGTGGAGGGGGTGAACTCACTTAGCATGGGTGTCGATGAACTTAGCGGAGCGGCCGGCGACTAGAATGTCGCAAGCGAGGGCGATCTCAAATCCAGCGGTGACGGCGAATCCGGCGATGGCGCCGACGATGGGCTTACGACAGCGCTCCATCTGTACAACGGGGTCGGCGGCGGGATCCTTCACGTCCCCCTTGAACACCTCCTCCGCAGCAGTCAGGTCAACGCCGGAGCAGAACGCGCGCCCGCGCCCCGCCAGCACCACCGCCGCCACCCCGTCGTCGGCATCCAGCCGCCGGAACGCCGCCGCCAGTGACACCATCATAGGCCGCGTCAGCGCGTTCAGCGCTTTGGGCCGGTTGATGGTCACGACGGCGACCGGGGACCCCGGCTTCGCCGGCTCGACCAGGATGAGGTCACCGGAGTCCGGCGATGTGGCATCCATCGCGATAGGTGGGTGCCGTCGGGGGATTGGTGATCTTCTAGGTTTGGGATTCAGAATTACCGATGAATGGGAGTAGCTTTTACGTGCTGCGTGCTTTGTATTTTGTCTCTTTTCTTTTCTTTGCAAGAGACCTTTTGACCTGGGATGGGATACAGATACACTGCGAGACTGTTCGGAGAATTTGAGAGTCTGACAAACAAAACTGCTGGGTTGGTAGCTCGTCTCTAACGATGTGGAAAACTCCAGAACATACATTTTTCATCTTCTGAAATTTTTAGTTCATTTTTTTAAATTTGTAACTATAGATTCTTATAAACCGTGAACTATTCAGAGCAACTTCTGATAGACCGAGAGAAACTCCCCAACAGGCCAGCGTGCGAAAGTCGAGCCCATTTTGGCTTCACAGAATAGTAGGTTGCTGTTGATAAGGATGGCTACGAGTTACGTATCATTTTTTCTTTCCATTTTATATAAGACGTGTTATTTCTCTGTCGTAAAGAAAAATGATGCCTGCTAATGGATTTGGACCCAATCTAAACCCACTCCAATCCATCCCTTTACTAGCTAGTCTACCAAACCAACACACCCCAATTATTTTTTATTAGGATCCAATCCAAACCAATCCAACTTCAATTTTAGTTCAACCCGTACCAAACCATTTAGTTAAAATGGATCCAACCCACTTTAGTAGAATGGATGCGCCTATTTGGTATGTATAAATTCGGACCTAAAATTTTAAAACTCGCGTTCACACTATAAAAAATTATCAAATTTGATTAAAATTTGGTGGGATGATTTATTATGTGTAAGAGCAACTTTGTGCAAGTTTAATCAATTTTTACGTGTGGGTTCCACGTATGTCCATTCTCTTATCCATTAGCTACCCAATTAAAGAATCCATTTGCCCTTCACGGGTTAAATCCATTTAAAAACCTAAAATCACCTAACCAAACCCAGTCCATATCAATCCATCTGTCTCTATAACCTAACCCAATCCAATTTATTTGAAGTAACAATCCATTTGTACCCAACCAAAGACAATCCAAATTAAAACCCGACCCATTTAATCCATTGCCATCCAACCCATTAGCAGGCCTAACTGTGTTCTCCTTGTTTAGACGGCATGTTTTATAAAAATATTTCTACGGTATGTTTTTTAAAAAATATTTCTATATAAAAGTTTATCGAATAGTTTAACATTATAATAGTTAGTTTCATAGTCTATATTAGTTAAATTAAATAGTTATAAAAGAGCATATAATCTTTCAACGTTTGTTATTCATTCGTTCTTTCTCCTAACTTACTTTTAGGTTTTTACTTGGCTTTTACCCATATATCTCCTAAATTATTAAATAATAATTTTTTACAAGTATATATATAATATTATATTCCTAAACTAACTTTTTAACTTTTATAGTAGTTAATTATATTATTTATACCATTAAATAGTTATCAAGAAATCAAAATCTTTTATGGAAAGGCTGTTGCGCGAACATACGTGCTCATTATGGCCGAGTTGCTAAATGTTTTTCATGCTGGATAACTAACCATCCTCACCCCACTCCCGAACGCGATCTATGTTTGCGCGAACACTGTTTTAATATAGTGTGAACTTGTTTATTTTCATTTTCTAGATTGAGATCCCAATAATATGGGCTTGCTAGCCATGATCAGCGCTTTTGTGATCAGTACCTTTCTTCATATGGTGATTATTGTCAAGCTTAGAAAATTAGTTGCATGTTTAGATATTTTTATATGATTTATAATTTTAGATGCAAAACATGAGACTGGATTATTTTTTTCAAATTAAAACATTTTATAATAATACCTTGCTTCAAAATTTATATTACAAATACTTCTTGACTTTATACTTGGGCTAGTTCAATTTTTTTAAATTTTGTTTGAAATTCATCATTCTACAAATTTTTTATGTATAAAGTTTATGATATATATATATATACTATATAAAAAATTACTACACATTAAAAATATTATATATATATATATATGCCATTTTGCCTAAAAAGTTTATATATATAATGTTTATACATATATACTCTTAGGTAAAGGTTTAGTATGAATTTTGTTACAGGCTGAATCGTTGTTTGCTAGGCTAAAATTATGCGGACGAAGAGACACCCAATAACACAACACTACTCTGTGTCATTCTTTCTTTTCTCGTAAAAACAAAGAAACATCGTCTTAATTATTTTTAACCTTATGATAACATATTAAGAGTGTAAATTAAGTCACATCATTTTAATTGATTTTAGCCTTAGAATGATATATAAGGATATAAATTAAGTCACATAATCTCAATTATTTTTAGCCTTAGGATGATTGTGTAAATTGCATATCTTTACATCATCTCAACTGTTTTTAACCTTTAGATAATTTATCGAGAGTGTAAATTGCATCTCTTACTTCAAAAGACACACCATATAATCTAACCATTTATAATCTATGAATAATTGATAAAGACATAAAAATATATAAATATATAAAAAATCATATAGCAGGTAAGAAAAATCTTTAGAATTTATATCATATATATATACATACATATATATATATACATACATATATATATATATATATATATATATATATATATATATATATATAAATTACCACACGGTTCTTCCGCGGTAATGCGCTGGGTATTCAGTATGCTATTTTAAGACTGGGAGAGAGGATTCGATATATATATATATATATATATATATATATATATATATATATATATATATATATATATAAATTACCACACGGTTCTTCCGCGGTAATGCGCTGGGTATTCAGTATGCTATTTTAAGACTGGGAGAGAGGAAGCTGGTTTTTGTTCTACCGTTGCATTCGCGCGTGCTACTGATGCGCGATCATCCACCCGTCAGAATAAGAGACTTGTTTCGCGAACTTTCGCGTGCAAACCGTTTCCTATTTGCTTCCGTTTCCCTCCGGCTCCGATGGGCATGCAACTCGCATCTATGTGATTAAGCGCCATGATTAACACATCAATTTAGTAAACCTGTCACTGACTAATATTGAGGGTGATTACTTATATTTTTAACAACAAATATGTTGGACAATAGATCATAAATTTTAATCCTCACTCTTGTTATCACCTAAATAAATTCTACAAATATAGTCAATAATGCTTTTATGGTATAATTTTTTTGATATTTTTATTTATGAAGAAAGTTTATTAATATGATTATATATGAATAAAGTTTATCAATAGATATTTTATTTATGTACAAAGTTTATGAATATATTTTCTATTTATTATGTATAAAGGTTATGAATATATTTTTTTATTTATTTACAAAGTCTCTAAATGATACTTTTATATATAAACTTTATGGATAAAATATTTTATGTATAAGGTATTTGAATATGAACTTTTAGTTTTTTTAGTAGAAATTGTTTTAATTTGCATAGGATTATCCAAATATGAAGTTCAAAAATATAGTAAAAATTGTTGGGTAGAGGGCATTGCTATCAAATTGAAAATTGATCTTCTCTATAATTTTTTATTATGTGATTTTTAATAACACACATATATAATCTTTCAACTTTCATCGATCATTAACAAAAGAACGCAATATCCTCTCTAGCTTATTCTTAGCTTTTTACTCGGCTTTTGCCCATATGTTTCTTGAACTACTAAAGTTTATATTTATAAATTCATAATCTCATATTTGTAAAGTAAAATTTTAATTTTTTAATTGTGGAAGTAGTTAATTAGATTATTTATACCATTAAATAGCTATAAAAAATCAAAATCTTTTGTCTTTTCTCCTTCGGAAAAAAACGACTTGTCAATGCTCTGCCGTGACGAACTGGATTACCTTGTAGTTTCGCTTGTAACAAGCATAAATGAAACGGTTATGAAATATTTTTTAAAAATACTAGTGTATACATGTTTGTATATTAATTGACCGTACGATATATAACAAATATTTATCATGTCAGTTCTTTTCAGCCAACAAATATACCACATAATTTTTAACAAAGTGAAATTATCACTGATGTTTCTATTGGTTGTGTTTTTCATTTATTATTATCTAGAGATGTGTACATATTCTTTAATGATTAAAATATCTGGTAGCGACACATCATTGACAGATTAAGGAGTTTACTTATTTCACTAAAAAGAGAGTGACAATACAATATTCCGAGAAACCCAAATAGATGTTCCTATTTATGAGAAATTTATTTGATGTTATTGTTAGTGATCTGGTCATCTGGGCCTCTAATACTAGTTGCTTACAACCTTGATCAATCTAACAAAGAGCACATATGCAGCATAGTGATGAATACAAATTTCATTGTCTTGATGTCCTTGATAGTATTCTAATGGTGTTTCGTACCGGTTTATGCTACTGTGCCAGCCACGCTGATGCTATAGTTAGATATGACTCGAATGGTTCATAATGCATATTTAGAGATAATTTATAGTTGGAAAATTAATATCTTTATCTTTATATACAACTAGCAGTTTGACCTGTGTATTTGCGCGGCTAGATTTAAGTCACTTATATGTTTTACTCATCTCTTTTGATCTTTAAACTCTACAACGTGTTATTGTTTACCTCTCTTAATTATTGTCTATTTCAGTATAATTCTATTGAATATTTTATCTATTTGTATTGATTCTTTAAGTATATTAATCTTGCTATGATGTTACATGTGAGATCTATTTATATGTTTTACTCATATTTATCTGATAAACGAAATGATTCTATTTATATGTTTTACTCATATTTATCTTTTTATATCTCCAGAGCAAACGTGTACATTAATGATCTCTATTCCTGTATAGACATGACTTTAGCCTTTGCCTCGTCTGGACAATTAAATTTCACAGCTTGCTTTTGATTAGGCTATGTTGTCATGATGGTAAATGTCCACTTGTCAGATTTTATTGCTATGCTCAAAAGTTTTGGGGGTGTCCGAGTCAACAGTTATATAACTTTCCAAATTAGAAAGGAGAAAACCGAATCAAAATTTTATATAGTTTTCATTAAATCTCAACTGCTAAAATATATCTATTATAATCTAATGGTGTACTTTTTCTCCTTTTCTTTCATTAGAGTGTACAGATTGCCTCGTTTTTGTTTTATTTATTGTTCACTTAATTTTCATATTTGTCTGACGTAGCTGGCAAACCCTTTATAGTTAGTTAATATTAGAACTGCTTCTTGTGGTTATTCAAAGATTCATATGGATACTGATGAATTTGGACACATTTACAAAGTATATTTATTGATCCAATTATGAATCTAGTTATAGCTAAAATATCTTATAATATTGAATTATTGGCAATATTTAGTATACTTTTATTTCTCCAATAAAAATAGGAATTTCCAGACCTTTTAGAGCTACCGTGTTTTATCGTTTTAAGAACATAAAAATAGGAATTTTATTTCTTAATCAGAATTAAAATATGTATAAATTGTATCCGTACATGGATTCTTGATGATTTAATTTGAGAATTTATTTAAATTTGCAATCTATTGTTTGATATATTTCATAATAAAAATATAGAAAACAACACTTTAAATTAAGACTTAAATATAAATTTTAATTAATTATTAGTCTGCCCCGGACCATGCTAGCTAGCATGATGACAAAAATTAGTAATGTTGCGTGTTGCTTCTAGTTGGAATCGAACTCAGACCCTCCAGTTCGGGACTGTTCGGTGGACTTTTCGATTTTACGATAGGTATATAGATAATAGATTTTACTTCTTATATAATTACAGATATCAATCTATACCGTTATAATCTAGACTCACCATGATCTAATGGTATATATTTTTTTTTCTTTTTCTTCGATTAACGTGGTAATTTCTAGCCTCCAGAGCGAACGTGGAGACTCCTTTTCGGGCTGTCTTTATATTATAATAATAGATAGAATAATAGATAGATAGATCTCTAATATATAGAAAATGATTGTCTTGCTTTTAGTTAGAAAAATAATTTCTAACATATGAAAACTCTGTAATTGATAAAATAATTTCTAATGTATTGAAATCATTTTATTGTAAAGTCTATATTTTTATCTTTATAAAAACTTTCTTAATAGAAGATGATCGAGACAATTGGATTACGACAAATGGTTTTGAATCCTAGGATTTGTCCGATATGTCCGATAAGTAAATGTAGTCGGTATACTATATCATAGATTTGATGGTACATTTGTTTGGTGTTAGAAATATTGCTAAGGTTTTTTTTAACAAAATTTAATCAAATTTAAAAATATAATTTTAAAAATAAAAATATCTTACTGTATGAAACAGATTAAACATATTAGTCCTTCCAAGAATCATCGATATAATTTGTTTCAATCGCCAGCCCCAGGTCACGCCATCACCGGAGCGTGACGCGCGAGTCCAGATCAAACGACTGACGAGAGTGGATGGAGCAGTCCACCAACGACATCGATCACTTGCAAATATCCATGACGATTAAGTGCGTCTCCCTCTCCCCAAAATACGCGTCGAACGGACAGAAATCAATAGCTAGCTAGCGAGGTTCCTACAAAGTGAATTCTATTACGGGATCTCAGGAGCTCGTGATCAGCTGGCGCACGTTGATCGGGGAGATGTCCGCCGGGTCGCCGTCGATGATGCGGCGGGCGATGAGAGCGTTCGCGGCGTCGCTGGGGTGGTACGGGTCCCAGAACACGTACTTGGACCTGTCCGCGCAGTACTGCGACGTCGGCCCGCACGGCAGCAGCCCGCCGAACCGCCCGCTCACGTAGCAGCACGCCGAGTCCGCCACCTCAAACCCTGCGACAACATCCAACACGGCGATCGAAATCATCTACACGCGCGCTGATCGATCCACCACGCATCAACCTTACACCGAGCCGCGTCGTCTGCGTGGATTAATTTGTTACCGTGCGACTTGTGGTTGGCGATGATGTCGGCGAAGATGCGGTAGACGTCGGCGTACAGGAAGCGGGAGCCGGTGAGGTTGGTGCTCAGCTCGTCCACCAGGCCACGTAGCTTGCGGTTGAACGAGCGGGCCATCTGGTTCGGGAACTCGGCGCACGCCGCGCCGGCCGACGGCGTCGTGTCCCTCAGGTACGGGATGCAGCCGATCGGCCCGACGTTCGCCACCACGATCTTACGGGCGTCGAGCAGGTACAGCCTCTGCCCACATTGAATCGCACGCGCCCACAGGGTAAGTAAATAGTAATTACTAGCGCCAACAACAAAAAAAAAAAAGCTCGCCGCCTCGAGCCCAACACACACACGGCATACTCATTGTCCGTGCACATGCTGTGGTTATGGCATGCACTTACTATGAGCTGCTCCCGGAACTTGGAGATCATGGAGTCGATGAAGGCCTCCGGTGGTGTCACGGCGCGCTCCGGCACGGAGAATATGGGGGTGAGGTAGTTGTTGATGAAGTCATTGGATCCCATCGTGATGGAGAAGAGCGCGCCCCGGAGAAGGCTCACCGCCGCCACCTCCCCGTGCCGCGTGATCAGGTCGTGCCGGTTGTTGGCGTAGTTGTCGATCTGGGCGTCCAGATTTATGCGACCACCCTACCAAAACAGACCGCACGTATAAATACGCTAGCTGTGTTTTCAGTCAGCAGGTCGATAAAAAACGTTAATTACTCTCCCTCTGTTTCACGATATAAAACTTTTAGTTTTATCTAGATTCATATGGATGCTAATAAATCTAAACATATATATAAATTATATATATTCATCCACCGATAAATTTAAATAATACTGAAAAATCTTATAATATAAAACGGAGGTAGCAACCGCAAAAGTTCACGGATGAACCACACCAAAGCAAAACAGAAAACTGTAGCAGCTGAAGAGTACAGCAGTGAAATATGGTGCAATGCAACTGGCAGTATTCTGATCCGTTGCTGTTAGTTGCGTACTCACGCAAAAGAGAGGCTACGGAAGAAGCGCCTCACGGAGAAGCTGCTTCTGAACTTACGCGGGAACAACCGAAAAAGTGCATCAAAACAGAACAGACTAGAATTATTTTTTTTTGAAACGAAAAATGGAGAAGGATAATTTCACACGCAAAAATGACGAGTTTAGTGTACTGACGAAGATGCTGCCGGTTTGGTTCAGAATGCCTCCGCCGCCGGACGCGTAGTTGACGCCTTTAAGCAGGACGTCGCCGGCGGTCTCCGGCGCCAGGTAGGGCGGTACAAATCCTCCCATCCCCATCTCCTTCCCTGAAACATCAAAGTTTACGACTTTTGAGTTATGAGCCCAGTTAGCCATGTCTATTCCGGCACTGAACAGAGAACGCATGGAGACTTAATTTCTCTGGGTGAACGCTGTTCGCAAGATCGCAGAGTTTATTCTGAGATTTAGCTTTGCGTAGATCTCCTGTTTCTAGCCTTCTAGGTGATCTTAATAGAACTATGAGCAAGTCTTCTGCATATTCCTTTTTATCTAAAAAAATAGAGACAATGGAACAGTGCAGTTCATGTTAAAGCAAATGTATTTCACCTAGTATGTCGACGATGGTGCGGCCGTTTGTGTACCGGCCGGTGGGCTGGTGGCCGTCGAAGTCTATGCCATTGGGTGGGTAGTTGGCCTTGGACAGGGAGACGAGGTAGTTGTTGTTGCCGGCGTCGACGAGCGAGTCACCGAAGACGAAGGTGGCCGGCATACCATCGCCGGTAACGACGACAAGGCAAGCGCCGGCAAGGAGGACGGCGAGAAAGACCAGCATAGTAAGACGAACCAATACCATTTTGGGTTGCCGCTCGTGTGCTCGTCTCAATGACGAGAGGGCACTGTCGAGAGAGGACGAGACAATGTATCTCCTCCTCTCCAAGTCTCTGCCGTCGAAGTGTTGGCTAGCTCACTTGACCCTACTTGTTACTGAATGGATGTTTTCAGTGGAGGTGGAGAGTGATGAGAAGCTCCGCCTACTTATTTATAACCAGGGAAAACCGAATGTGAGAGGGTACAAAAGAAAAACAGTTAGATGGGATAATATTGGAGAAATTAAATGCGTGGAATGGACAAAGCAAAAGAGGTCGATTGATTCAGTGAATCACACGGACGAAGTCTGAAACTCTGAATTTATAAAGAACAAACAAGGGTTGGAGGAGCAAACAAAGCGGCCAAGAAGCAAGAATGACGAGGAGAAAAGATCGTGTGATCTGTGAAGGTCGTTGAGGATGATGTACTATAAAACTCACTTAGCGTTGTTCTTGTATAAACCTATTGGTCAGGTTACTCACTTTAGCATTTGGAATTGAATGGTTTACTCATTCTTGAAGCCTTCATCAACTACCCGTGAACTCACTTCACTGGAAAGGTGACAGAATTTCACGTTTAGGAAGAGACGGATCTACGTGCCACCCACTGCCCTATTTTTGGGCAGAAAATCGATCTACTTACATAGTGCATAGCATCACATCAGATTCTTTGCGATGGAGTGCCTTCAATTTTGTGGGCTTTTGTCCTTCTTAGGACATCAGAAGCGTACCGTGCATCATACCAGGAAACGTCACCTGTGGCCTCAACAAGATCTGAAGGAGCAGTTGGCTATAGGCGTCTCTTCGTAGATCTGAGCACTGCAAATTTCATTTACTATACGTGTCCTTGGAAATGAAACATGCGCTCGTACAGTGCTATGAATCTTGCAGAGATGACAATTACTAGCAGTATTTACGGCCTCGGTCTGACGGCTTCGATGGACCACAAGTTGTGGAGGTATGGTCCACGGTACGTTGATCCGTCTGACTTCCGAACCGATGTCCGGCGTTATTTTCGCTTAAGTTAAGTATAATCAAAATTACTTATTACTAATTATTTTTTAATAAAAATTTTATATACATCTCCTAGTGATCTAAAGACTTGAAAATAAACTGTGATGAAAAAAAATCTAAAATCAACTCAAAAAAGTTTTAAAATTCAAATATTAGTTTATAAACATAATACAAGTAAAAAGAATGATGTCGATGATTAACCATTAACCTATACTGTCCATTCCCTAGCTATAAATTGCAACAGCTGCCTGCCCCCAAATCTAAGGTCATTAGGACACAATTGATTGTTAGATCGCGATCTTCTTGCAATCAAGTTTCGACCTCTAAGACCATTGCCCATGAGAGTTTTATTTTTGTTAAGGGTATCATATCAGAATATTTTTATAATGTGACAAATGAGTTAATAAGAGAGGCCAGTGTAGTTTTTCTCTCATATATATTGCCTATGAGACAACAAAATGAAACATATGAACTATTTCAACCATCAACTAAAATACTAAATATCATGTTGCTTGTGACAGTTTTGGAAATAAAAAATAAAACCTCCCATTAGGATGGCCTAAGTACAAATTTAGGGCTCATTCGGTTTAGATTAACAACAAATATTTTGGATTGGCAAGAATAATTTTTCTGAGTGCGATTAGGTTTGTAGGAAATGAAGAACAAAAAACTATCAAATTTTTTTCTTTTCTACAAGTTGTACAGAAAATTTAAGAAATTTTGCATCTACTTAAACCTCTTGGAAAATTTTGTACAGGTTGGTAAGTATCTGCATTCCATTTCTTCACATTTTCTATTCCTATAGTTAAAATTCGTCTAAACTGTACAAGACCTTAATAGTATAACATATTGTTGGCTATAAAACATGTCACATCGTCGATAACCAATTCAATAGCTCACTTATACAATAGTTAACTTTGGTTACATGTTAAATCATAAATACCCTAGCCCGCTCCATTCTCTCCGAAAGCTCATAGGAGCACATGACGCAATTAGCTACAGATTTGCAGCCCATTTATTCTCTATCCTCCTCTCTCGGTAATTCATTATAAATTCAAGGGGACAATCGTTATAGTTTGCTTATATCAATACCTGTTCTGAAGGGTGGGAGCTTCAACCCCCTACATGATGGATCCCTGTGGATAATAGGGAGAGAGAGAGAGGAGGGGAAAGAAGAGTAGGAGGAAGAAGAAGAGGGGGAGGGGGTGGCTGTGGTGGAGGAGTCCCATAGGTGCCATAGCATCTTGGCCAATGGGTGGTACACGACGAACGAGAAAGCACAAGTAGAGATGAACAATAAGTGGCACGACGGTATGGTAAGTATTTAGCATTCCTAGTCTCCACCTCCACTCATTGGCCAGGGTGGATCGCATTCCTAGTGTGGATGTGGCTAGTTGAAGGATGGCGTGAGGAGAGAGAACCACCAAATTTGGCGTGTGTGGGATGCAGAATGGAGGACATCCAATTTAGGCGTCCGTAATTGTGCATTGCTGTTGAAGGTTGCCTTTTCTGACCAATGCAATATATTTAGGGTGGAGGACACTATAGTGTTGCTGCTAATCATGCTCTTAGCAAGGATCTAGATCATACATAGTCACTATTTTAAATGTGAGATGGGTAAGTATCTTAGAAGAATTACTCGCATTTCTTTTAGTATCGCTTCTCCCTTTGTAGCATTGCTTATTTGTCGGTCATGGTTGTAGGTATAGAAAAAACAACTCCCACCATTTTAACGTGTTTGGTTCTTCATCTAGGCAATCAGGTTATATTGAAATGATATTGTTTTTAATAAAAAATAGTTATCTAACCCTCTGTAAGTTTATTTCATCTTTAACAATTGGCTGCATATCTGGACAAATATGCAACGTCAAAAAGTCCAACGCACCTTTACCAGCGAAGTCACAAGAATGGAGTTAGTAACTAGGGGGTTGTTTATCCGGTTTGGGTGGCAAACTAGGCTAAGGCTCTGTTCTTTATAATGTGGTTTTCAGAGTTTGAAGGAAATTTGTACCTACTCTTTTTTCACTTGTATCTAAATGTTAGGACTAAATGCTCGTAGAAAAAAGACCGAGGATTTACCACGTCTTGTGTCAATAAAAATATCTCCTCTATTAAGAAAAAGCTATAGTCACTATTGTGCCTGTAATTGACATGTTGTATTCATCATTAGATGCAAATCTAACGGTCCATATTAATGTACCAACGTTTAGATCTGAACGGTTGATCGCCAAACTAGATGACCGAAACTGCATGCCATTCTTTTGCGAGCACTTAATTTAGTATTGGGAACTGTTTTTTTTCTTGTTCCTCAAGAGGGAGTCCCCATGTTTATTTCTCAAGTATCAATAAAATAGTTATAAAAACGTCTCAACTTTTTTGATGACATTGGTACACAATAGCTATTTATCATCATACAAGAACTCAATTGCAATTTGATCTAAATATGGATAAACAAAATATAACAGCATTAAACTCTAAGTACATAGTAGTATGAGCACTACTTATAGTTAGATTTATTATTCTATTTTAAATTTTATACATCCAATTTTAATCTTGTATGTTTATGTACTGATATATCATACAATGATCTATATTATTAATTTTTTGAAGAGTTTTTGGGACTATTAATGTGCCATGCAAATAATTAATAAGGGAATATCCCTTAAAGATTAAAATGACTTTCTCTGTTGTTCAGGATTTCTTAAGATTTAGTCCTACTCTTCACAACTACACCACATATAGTTAGTCCTATGTTTGGAATATAATTTTCCTTGATTTTCAATTATAGTATAGATTATTTCATGTAAAATTCATGGGCAATAGGCAACCATGTAAGTTTTTTTGACAACTCATGCCCTTTATTAATGATAAAAAAAGTTTACATGCAAAGTGCATGATATATCTTTAAACCCTGGAAGGGTGAGGGTGTCGATTCTAGAAATCGACGGATATGATTGAGCGTAAATATATGTGCGAGGTTGTAACAATCTCTTCTTGTAGGATCTTGACAATCTCTTCTTGTAGGATCTTGTGATGGCCTCCTTCTGCATTGCTTAGACATTTGGTCTGCTACTATGTTGAGTCTTCTAGGCATCCAGGTTATATTGATAGGATGATCCCGAATGAAATTTTTAGTCTTCGAGAGAAGTCACACAACTTATCATCATAACTCATAAGCTTTTCTAATGAACAACATGAGACAATAATAGAAATTCCTTGAATTGCACACAAGTGGGATTGGGGTCCTGATTAAGAATTTAGAAAAGAAAACTTAGGCTCTTCTTAGAACACAAGAATTCTGGTTTGGCTCTACAGGAATTTTGCACAAATCAGTGCATTATTCAAATTGGAAAAATTTCCCTTCCAAATGGGTCTTAGTAAAACAATTTTGTTGGCTACCCAAAAGCTATATTCCAATAGTGACCGTCATGGATACCATACGGATTTAGGCAGATGAGATCCATACATGCATAATAGCCATCTGCCACATCCTGTATTGCACTGCCTATGAATTGTCACCTTTCAATATAACAACTAGGCAACCAAGAAGAGCATAAATGAGACAAAAATGAGTAGGATTGCCAGTAAGTCTTGTCATACGCATATCAAACACCCCAAGGTATTAAGCAATGCGTACCCCAATGACTCAAATCACACCTGCTCAATTCCTATCATCTATTCACTACTGTGCTAGGCTATAGTGTGTTGTAGCAGAGTTCAAGCTCGTATGTGTTTACTGAATGTTTGAGTTATATAAAAAGAAAGTATCATTCACTTCTGATAAATTTTACCCATTTGCAAGTATACTGATATCTAACTTTAATAATTTTATAGTACTAGTCTATAAAATATTTTTGTAATATACATGTGCTATGGTTCCACATGTATTATTACACTATGAAATCTCTCAAGTTCACTAACTTAATTTGTTTAGTTGAAGTCCACATTCATTTCCTTAGTTATTTCATTGTACACAAAATTTCATATACTAGAGAATCTGTTTGTTATATGTATACTCCCATATGTCCTATACATTTTACCATTTAGTATTAAAGAGAGTTTTTTGAGTTTAATATCCTATTTTCTTACATAATGGCCTAGGTATGAAACCTTAGAATCTATTATACACTTACCCTAACATTTATACTTTATCACTTATAGTAGTATGCATATCAGGCGCCTTTTATATGTGAACTTGTCCATCCAGATGAAGTTGGAACTTTTTCCGAGTTAAGCAAAATCGGTTTGGTCATTTTTTTGGAGTTAAGGTGTAATTCTTATGAATTCTATAATATATAAAGAATTTTCCTCCTATTACAAAATTGTCGTCCTAAAGCATAGTTATTAGCTGCAATTTCCGAACAGAACCTGTCATCTTTTGTATTACTGTAGTTTTCTGCACACATATATAAATCCAACAATATTAACTTGTCACGCCCGGAAATGAACCATTTTCCAGAACGCTTAGTGCATTAATCCTCGTCCCAGGAAAGGCGAGGTATACAAAGACATAGTTGATTATTACAAGCCAAACTTTGCGGAAGCGTAAATAGAGTACTTAAAATGGGCGACCTTACGCCCTTACAACCAAAGATAAACAAATAAAACAGCGAAAGGCTAAACAACGGCAGCCACAGGCACTTGACGCCGGAGCGAACTAGGAACCAAAGCCGTCACCTTCTTTTGGTCCAACTTCTGGGGATTTTTGGAGCAAGGGTGAGTACACACCACCGTACTCAACAAGTCAATCGAAAAAATGATATAAATGCATTGGGAAACAAAGGAAAGACATAGTATGATTGACATTTTTGCACAAAGCTAAGTTTGTAATATTTTAATATTTTAAAGCCATTTATAAAACCAGACTTATGTCTAAGCAATTTTACCACGGTTGCGCTAAACCACGCATTGCCGGCCTTAAACCTCAGGTTAAACCACCTGCCCTAGGTAAACCACATGTTTACTACACCAAGAATTCCATCCATTCATTTTATTTAGAGAGAGAAATCTAACTTGGGTACATTGCTAGGTTTGCCCATGACCGCGGGCGCGGCTATTCGAATAGTTTTTAACTCTGACCAGAGGTGTACAACTTTACCCACAAGACACAACATTCAACACGTGTTACCACGCGCCAAACACCACCACGGTGCCTAGATAGAAGTTGTGACAAGACCTTTCAAGCATATCATCCCAAAACAAGGACCCGCTGAGGTTTCGCAGCCCGCCGGTTCCCAACAATTAAACCATTGCCGGATCCCCGGGACGAGACATGCCCCCTCTTGCGCCGAGTCAGAATCAGCCAACCCTGGCCCCAGACTCATCGTACCAATGGCCTATGTTTTGAGATGATCTACCATTCCGGTCAGGCCTTACCCATTAGACATGTGGTTGTACTGATATGCTTCGCAACAGAGACTCGAAGACCGGTCCTTATATCGGCCGAGGTGCTTCTAACACAACCATACACCTCGTGCCCCACCCAAAAACAATTTTCAGAATTTTGAATAGGGATTCATCAAGTTCTGACTATACCAGCCATAAACTTATTATCTAAACCACATTTTAGTTATTACCACATTTTAAATATAAAAGAGTGATTCTATGTTGAATCTAAGCATGGATAAGCCAACCTAAAAGCAACTAGTGAGTCCATCATATAGGGAGTCAAACTAGTTATTTTACAATTTTACTAAGGTTCACAAGGTATAGACAAACAATATCAAATTGGCTATAAAGCAAAGATTATAGGAATAATAACTAAATAAAACAGTGAACGTTATATAATTTCATAAAGCAATGCATAGGGATTAAAACAACATAGATTTTCGCAATATTGGGATCAATATGTTCAAGGGATGATTGACTTGCCTTGGTCGCTCCAAAATTCTTCTGCTTCCACAGCTACGAAGAGAGGGTCTTCTGGAACAACGGAATCTACACGACCAATGACAAAAGGAAGCAAAAAGGCTAAGACAACGATAAAATTAAGAACCAAACAATACAAAAGTGGGTTCTTTAATTCGTTGGAGGGGATTAGTGATTTTAACGGATCCTATTCGAAGTTCAAATAGCCAAGAAAAACTATTTGCATTTTATATGTTGTTCGGGTGAACAATTTGCGAATTCGTTACTTTAGACTTTTTATTTTGGATAATAAGTAATCGATAAAGAGAGAAAGGGATGGTCGCTGCAACAGTAACCATGATGGGTGATAAATCGTCGGCTTAGCACGAAAAAGACGACGATTGGTGGCTTGACGGGTTCTCGGGGAAAGTTGTTGTTCCAGCGAACGGAGGGTTGGCCGGTGTTCTCCTCAATCACACGAACTCAACGGTGCAGACGGCGTCCTCCAAAGCCGTCCAGAGCAGCGGCAAAGGCCCGCCAAGTTCGTCGGGGAGAGGAGGGAGGAAGATGGTGGTGGGAGGGCAGAGGAGAGCTCGGGCCAGGGCTAGCAAATGGAGGAGGAGGACGAGGGGGTTCCATTTTATAGGGTCCCGGAAGGTGGAAGGTCGCGGGAGAGGTGAAACGCCAGCAGCTTCTTCACTGTGTCCATGAAAACGCCGGCGAGATAAAGAGTGAGGAAAACCGGCAATTTAAGTCACAATTAAGTGAGGAATTAAGGGGGAAATTAAGAGGGCGAGGTGGGGATTCCGTTTTTCTATTTATTTTGGAGGGAAACCGCCGAGGTGAACCAGGCGGCGGCGCTGGTTAGGGTTCACGGGAGAGAGACGTCGACGCCGGTCTGGAGGTAGAAGACGACCACGTGCGTGCTGCGTTTCCCCATGGGCTAGCTGGGCCGGGTGGCACCGGAAGGAGGCGGAGTGGGCCGGAAAAAGGCCCAAGAGGGAGAGAATAAGGGGAAGGGAGAGCTGGGCCGCCAGCTAGGAGAGAGGGCCCATAGAGGGGAGGGGTGGGAGGACTTGGGCCAACTTTCAGCCCAAGTTGAGGGAGAGAGATTTAAATTAATTTTTCTTTTTAGTATACTATTTTAATGGTTTTTGTTGCATTAAAATTAGCTAGAGTGCTCTGAAAATTCCAGTAAAAATTACTTACATACTTTGAGGCATGGGGAACTTATTAAAAATACCCACGAGCCCATTTGAGTTCAGTATTGGTCATTTTTAATTGTTGGAGGCTTCCTTCATCTTTTAAAATTTCTCGAAATTCGGATTAAACAATGTTTTAAACTTTGGTGATTTTAGGGCACTACATAACTTCACCTTATATGGAGTTCTATTTATTTTTTATGCATATCACAAGTTTGTTTAATTCTCAGTTCAACAGAAAACAGTTTATTCTTTTATTTTACTTTTGCCGTTTTACTTACAGGTGGACCCCAGCTGGCAGTGATAGGAAACAGGGGAGGGCAAAGCAGGTGGCTGGCTGAGCGGCGCGGGCGAGCTTGGTGGCGATGACTACCGACTGTTGCATGACCTCTAGAGATGGCCGGAGCTGTGCAGGATGGCGGCGCGGGTGGCGGAACCGTTTACTTGGTAGAGGGATGTGTGGATAGTAGTTGGGAAATAGTTTTTAGCATACGGGTGTATATACATCCGTGTGCTTGCATGTCATCTAAATAGTCAAAAAAATATAAAAAAATTTGATAAGAAAGATTAATATGAGTTATATCACTTCACAAACATGCAAGTTTAAATTCGACTCCTACAAGTTGTAGCAAAAAAATAAACAAAACTAAAACTAAGTATACGCATATTCATAATTGTTTTTGTAATTTTTGCTACAACTTATAAAAGTTAAATTTAAACTTGCATGTTGGTGGAGTGATATAACTCATATCAAGCTATCTCATCAATTTTTTTTCATATTTTTTGATGACTATTTAGATGACATACAAGCAACGGGTATATAGACACCCGTGTGCTAAAAAAACTTCTTACAGTAGTTTATTACTACATACACCCGACTCTAAAAGACGTATTGACTATTTAGATAACATATAAGTAACGGGTGTATAGACACCGTGTGCTAAAAAACTTGTTATAGTAGTTTGTTACTGCATGCACCTGACTCAAGAAGGTGTACTGATTATTACCCATATGATTCCCATGGGTGGATTGTTTCCGGTGGGCGGCGGTAATGGTGAAACACGGCAGCGGTGGAAGGAAAAATTTCAGGTTCAAAGTGAAGACTTGATCTGGCTGTCAAACCTTTTTTTATCCAATGATCCCAGGGATAGTCTTTGCTCGAAGAATCAAACTAGGACTTACCGGTTTGCTCTAATTTTCGGAGGCGGCGGCGTGCAGCTGTGGGTCACCGGACTTGGAGCTGACGACATCGTTCTTCCTTCTCGGTGCTGATTCAGACGGGGTGGTTCTCAAGGGGCTTCGCCTTCGAGTAGGAGGGCGAAGCGATACAGATGGCGCAACGGCCTGGCTCAAAGTGGGCCGAGGCGGCCGGACTAGCGACCGAATGGCGCTCACGGCGTTAGCGGAATGGCATTCCAGGGGCGGTTCGGTTCAACGGCGTTCCGGGCGAACGGCTGCACGAGAGGAGATGCCGAGGATAAAGAAAATGGCATGCGTGCGCCAACAGATATAGAACGAGGATTCATCTTGAAAATATGATCCAATACCGTTCAGTTTGTAACCGTTAAAAATCTTTACAGTAATATCTTACATGATTATATTATGATAAAATTTATGTTAAGTTTTTTAATGGTTCTTTTTAAATGTTGCACATATTGTTAATTCACTGTTTCAACAAGTTTTCTTAGATGTTCCACTAACTCATTTACAAATGTTGCACACTATTCTTTGATGTTTTAGCAAGCCCTTTATGATATTTCAATGGTTACAATTCGATATCTCGTACATGATATAAAAATGGTTCATTCTTGGGGTGTTTCATGTTTATTCAGCAAATACTTTATGATATTTCCATGGATACAGCTCAATATCTCATAGTACATGGTATAAAAATGTTTCAAAAAATCATGTATGTTTGCAAATATATTTGGATGTGATATTTTCAATATTTCACTCGTTGCAACCCAATGTTTAATGTAGATGTCATTAGTGTTAGAGAATATTTTTTTATGTTGCGTCTACTTGAAACATTTCATAAGGTGAGTTAAAAAAAATAACTAAGTGATGGAACAATTTTATTTGAGGTGAAACATCATCCTATATTTCGGAATTTTTTTATTACAATAAATACGATGGTGTGCTTGGATTATAGAATATTAAATATGTAATTTAGGAGGAAAATAATCAAAGTTTGCTTCAAACTTTACATGCATGTATGCATGGAGATAGGTGTGGGAGTACTATAAGTTGTGTGCAGAGGTGTAGAGAGAGAAGGGATTACATCATTGCATGCTAAATCGAGCGTAGGACAAAAAAGAGTAGTAAACACACTGAAAAAGCTGGCGCCCAACACCGTAGTCACGTCGCGTTGTTTTCAACGACGTTTCAACCAAACTAGCTGTTTTCCAAACCAAAAAAAGCGAAACATCTCCTGTCCGCCATTCCCTCCTAACCTTTCCCCGAGCCAAGCCAGCGAGCGGCCAGAAATAGAGCACCCTCTAAAGAGGCACCCTCTCGATCCTCTGCACTGCATAGGAAAACTAACCTGTGCCTAACCATTCTCGATCGGTGAAACACCCACAGCGATGGCCCGACTGCATCTCCTCCTCCTCCCTTTCCTAGTTGCCACCGTGGCGGTGCTCGTCTCGCCGTTTGGCCGCACACTTGCTAAGACAGCCAAGAAGAGCGACGACATCGTCAATGGCCCCCTTCTCACCTCCAAAATCAATGCCAAGCGTACATTGATCGTTGGCCCCGAGGACGAGTTCAAAACCGTGCAGGCAGCCATTGACGCTGTGCCTGTCGGGAATGCCGAGTGGGTCATCGTCCATCTCCGCTCCGGCATCTACAGGTGTGCATTGATATTGTATGCTTTCATGCGCCTAATTAAGTTTCTTTGCACCGTCTAGCTTTGGAATAACAAAGGGTTTGCATGAATGCGTACAGGGAGAAAGTTGTGATCCCAGAGACAAAGCCGTTCATCTTCATGAGGGGCAATGGCAAGGGCCGAACCTCCATCACCCACGAATCAACCTCTTCCCACAATGCCGAGTCTGCCGCATTCGCCGTGCACGCAAACAACGTCATTGTCTTTGGAATTAGCTTCAGGGTCCATCTCTATGTTCTAATCCTCTCATTGTATTTGAAATTCTAAATCTTGAATGATCTTGACACGATTCGCACATCGGTTGAATGATCACAGAACAGCGCGCGTGCTGGGCTGCCCAATACCCCGGAGATACGCGCGGTGTCTACCATGGTTAGCGGCGATAAGGTGGCCTTCTACCACTGTGCGTTCTATAGCCCACACCATACCCTCTTCGACGACATCGGTCGCCACTATTACGAGAGTTGCTACATTCAGGGTAACATCGACTTCATCTTTGGCGGCGGCCAGTCTATCTTCCAGGTAATAGATCCCATATGTACATGCACACATGATACATGTAAAGAATTTTTCATGTCATTCTTCAACTATGAATAATCAGCAAACACACACATGTAGTGCCCGGAGATCTTTGTGAAGCCTGACCGGCGGACGGAGATCAAGGGGTCCATCACAGCACAGGACCGCAAGGAAGAAGATGGCAGCGGCTTTGTCTTCATCAAGGGCAAGGTGTACGGCGTAGGCCAGGTGTACCTAGGCCGTGCCAATGAGGCCTACTCGCGTGTCATCTTTGCTGACACCTACCTCTCCAAGACTATCAACCCGGCCGGTTGGACCAACTACGGCTACAATGGACCGACTGAGTAAGTGCTAAAAAAATATTTTTCCTATCCTAAAGAGGGTACTATAAGGTACCGTACGACTATTTTCTATATAAAATTTAGTACACCTCTTTGAGGATGATAAAATTGCTTGATAAGAAATCATCAACAGTGATCAATCATGCATGTATAACAGTGGCGCGCTATTAATTGTTGCGTGCATTGCAGCCACATGGTACTCGGGGAGTACAACTGCACTGGGCCGGGCGCTGCCGATGCGTCGTCGGAGCGTGTACCATGGGCACGAAAGTTCACCAAGGAGGAGGCTGACAAGTTCATAACCGTTGACTTCATCAATGGCAAGGAGTGGCTTCCGGCGTTCTACTACTGACCAGCCAACTAAAAGAACACATAGCAACATGTATGTTCATGCATGCCGTGGGCTAGTTGTATCCATGGTGTCAATTTTCTAATCAATTGAAGGATTTGGTGTTTTGCAGTAAAAATGTGACATATTTAGCTTATTGATTCTAGGCTTGAACTTTATTTGCTCATTTTATGGCTGAGAAGTTAATTACTAAGGCATCCTGCACGTTGTCTGATTGTCCAGTGCAACATCACAAATTAATTTGCGCATGTATCATAAGTCATAATATAATGTATTTGGCCCTGATAACAAGCAAATTGCTAGTCTAAAGGGCGTTGTAGGATATGAAATGACAATGTACTAACTTGAAGTAGCATACCTAAGGGTCAGTTCAACTATGGAATTACTTTATAATAGCCTATGTGAAAATATTTTGATTTATGACAAAATTCATAACATTGACGTCAAAAGTTGATTTGTGATGTGTCACACACAAAGGTTTATAAGACTCCTAGATCGTTTTAGTGCAATACCTAAATTCTTAAAATTATAACTAAAAAATAGGTGTGTCAGTTAATTTGACCCTACAACTAACAAGATTTAAATATACAAGAAAATATTAACACTAAAATACTCTATTGGCTTGATAACCGGTATCGTTTTTAGACCACACCCGATGAATGGCATCCCTGGGCTTTGAAGGAATTTATGATGATCAATTATAAATATACCTTATCGGCTAAACTACTATATAATAACCAGCTAATTGATCAATCACCAAAATTAACCTTATACACTATAAAAAGTGTCACGTATCTTGGACCCACTTAACCAGTTAAAAAATATAAAAGAAAACTATCTAGGTAAAGCCAGAAAAAGAAAAGGATTCGCGTGGAGGCGCCCCGCGCGAACATTCGCGCAACAGAACTTTCGGTTATCTTCTTCCATATATATTGCCATGAAAATTATAGTCAATGACTTAGCTAGATAACCTGGCCGCTAATCATCTGCTTGTACTCTTGTACATTGCTGTTACACTTAACTCAATAAGCTAAATCAAGAGCAAAGGCGCAAGTCATTTAGCTAGATAACATTGCCATTAATCAATGCACGATGGATCATCCTGTGAAAATATCCTCATATTCGGTGATCCTTGTGTAAACTTGTACTAAAGCAAGTAAATGTCTATTATATCCCATCTAGATTTTAACATTTAATTACACCATTAAACTATATTAGTCTTTCATTGCATCGTACTCTCGCTTAAGTTATGCTAGCTGACATCACTTAACTTTGCATCCCATCGGCCAAATCCTGGCTCTCCGCCACGGGATATGTCACCAGAAAACCATGGGAAAGTATGTGCATCACTGTTTAGATTGGTATACTTCTTAACTGCATGTCACCTACAAATAATTCTTAAAAAAATAATAAGGTAGATTAATATACGATATATCACTTCACAGACATGCAAATTCAAATTTAACTTATACAAATAATAACAAAATAAAAAATTAATTGTGAATGTGTGTATACTAGTTTTATTTTTTGTTACAACATATAGAATTTGAATTTAAACTTGAGAAGTGATGTATCTCATATTAATCCATATTATCATTTTTTTATAATTATTTAGGTGATATATAAGAAGGGAGCACATGTTCGTCTGAGAGATGAAAATCAATCCCTAAAAACATACAAGTTTAATATGAATTCGTGTTTTTTATGACTTGTATCTATCAAATATAGTGTTGTATGTTTGTGAAGTGATATATAACGTTATAATCTATGCTATGAAATTATTCTATAATTATATATTCTTATTTAGGCAACACGCAAAAGATAAGTCACAATGCATAGTAAGTTCCTAACAAATAAACTCCTATACCCCAACCCACCCAAATAACAAGCAAGCAAACCACGAATAATGACAAAAACTTAGAACAAAGTGCAAATGTACTATCTTAGCAACAATTTATTTATTCCTTTATAAATAAGAGAACAATAGGTAAATCATAAACATAAATCAACAAGATTATTAAAACTTAGTACAAAATTAGCTCAAGCTTAGCCAATCATATATACTCCCATCTATATGCACCGTGCAACCAAGTGCGCATGCATGTCCTCACATCCCTCCACCAATACCGCCACCGCCACCGCCACCAAAACCTCCACCGCCTCCGCCGCCCAGGCCTCCACCGCCACCCGCACCAGCGCCTCCGCCAAAGCCAGCACCAGCACCACCTCCGGCTCCTCCACCAGCACCAATGCCACCACCACCACCGAGGCCGCCGCCAAAGCCACCACCTTTGCCACCCCCAAAACCACCTCCAGCTCCTACGCCACCACCCCCTCCAGCACCACCACCGAGTCCACCACCTCCACCAGCACCGGCACCATCACCAAACCCACCTCCAGCACCTCCACCTAGGCCTCCTCCTTCACCACTACCAAGTCCACCGCCTCCACCAGCACCGCCACCAAGCCCGCCTCCTGCACCACCGCCAAGCCCGCCGCCTCCACCGGCACCACCACCCAGGCCTCCTCCTGCACCGGCACCACCACCAAGCCCACCGCCTCCACCAACACCACCACCAAGCCCGCCACCTCCACCGGCACCACCTCCCAGGCCTCCTCCTGCACCGGCACCACCACCAAGCTCGCCTCCAGCCCCACCGCCTAGCCCGCCGCCTCCACCGGCACCACCACCCAGGCCTCCTCCTGCACCGGCACCACCACTAAGCCCACCTCCGGCACCGCCGCCAAGCCCGCCGCCTCCACCGGCACCACCACCAAGCCCGCCTCCTGCACCGCCACTACCTCCACCGGCACCTCCACCAAGACCGCCGCCTCCACCGGCACCACCGCCACCAAGTCCACCTCCCGCACCACCGCCAAGCCCACCACCTCCACCGGCACCACCAGTAAGTCCTCCACCTCCACCTACACCACCACCAAGACCACCCCCAGCTCCACCACCTAGCCCGCCTCCTCCGCCAGCTCCACCACCGAGGCCACCGCCCTTCCCACCACCAAACCCACCTCCAAGGCCACCACTGTGTCCAAGACCTCCACCATGGCCAAGCCCTCCACCAAAACCACCACCTGCACCGCCACCACCGCCAAGACCACCACCTAGGCCACCACCTTTACCTCCTCCAAACCCACCACCAAGACCTCCACCATGACCAAGCCCTCCACCGAACCCACCACCTGCTCCACCGCCTCCTCCGAGCCCAGCACCACCGCCAAAGCCACCCCCACCACCGAAACCTCCTCCACCGCCCAACGTCTCCTTCTCCAGTAGCCGCGCCTCTGTACATGCCACTACAACCAGCACCGCGACCAATGCCGCGAGCGCCAAGGCCCGCGCACGCCTCGCCGCTCTCCCCATGAGCTGAGCTGTTGATGCTGCTCCGATGCTTGAAGCGAATTGAAGAACGTTCGCGCGCTTTTATAGCTAGCTCTAGCAGCAAGCAGCTGGTCATGATGATCCTTTGATACGAGCTGGTCAAGTATTCAAGTGGCCGAGTGGACAAAGGAGAGAGTGCCTATCCTGTGTGCGTGGAGTTATTGCAGGTAGTTGGGAGAAGCATAGCCACTGTCCAGACTCCAGCGGACCAGAGCTTTGTACAGCAACGACGCTCTCAACTATGGCGGTTTCAGCTTCGACAGACCAAACACAGAGCCAGCGAGGACGAGAGAGATGAACAGGGATTGCGCGTGCGAGGTGGGCCGTCGATTTTGGGTTCGGGTCGGAGAAGGTGCGGCGCGGCGCGGCGCGGCGCGCCGGTGCATTTATGTTCACGCGTCGCCGAACTATCCTGCTGCATGCAGCCTGCTCGCGCGAGTCCTTCCGCCGGGCAGATGCACGTTCTTCCACAGTGCAGGTCTTCAGCTAGCCTGCAGGCAACGCACGCCCGCGGGATGCTTTACGGGTACGTGCATTCATCCGGCGCACACGCACACGATCGATCGATTTCACGGCAACTTCAATTACTAATCGGTTAGCGTTTGCCAGTGATTGCAAGCAGCTGTGTGCATGCCTGCATGTGCACGCATGGTTCGGAAAAGTACGGGAAGTACGTACGTACGTAACGTAAATGCGCAATGCATGGAGCTGTACGTAGGTCTCTGCAGGTATTGTTTAAATCAGATGTTATATATTGGAGTGATCTTTATGAGCCACAGGCTAAGAAAAAAGTCATTAGAACAGGACTAATTAATCGTTAGCTATTATAAACTCTTTTCTTTTTTGAGAAAGAAGGGTAACAACCCCTTCCATTTCCATTAATTAACAGAAAAGATAATCATATGTTAACTATTATAAACTGAAGAAGTAAATTTGTTTGACTTTTGTTTTAGTAATTTCTGTACATATTTTGTTTGGAAAAAGAACACGTCTAATGCCCCGAGCTGTGTTACATTGTGTGGAATGCAGAGGTGAGGCAGAGACAATAAGGGGTTGTTTAGTTTGCAAAATTATTTTGAAAAAACATCACATCGAGTTTTTAAACATACATTTGAAGTATTAAACGTAGTCTAATTACAAAACAAATTTCAGATTCCGCCTGGAAACTGCAAGACGAATCTTTTGAGTCTAATTAATCCATCATTAGTATATGTTGGTTACTGTAGCACTTATGGCTAATCACATTCTAATTAGGCTCAAAAGATTCGTCTCATGATTTTTCCCATAACTGTATAATTAGTTTTAATGTTCATGTATGTTTAATGCTTCATTTATGTGTTCAAATATTCGATGTGATGTTTTTGGGAAAAAATTTTGGAACTAAACAGGGCCTAATATGTGCTGCCGGCAGGACGGCCGGGAAACGGTGCGTGCAGCTTAATTATGAGTTTGTATATGTCTGATGAGCTCGGATAGTTAAATTTCAGAGTGCACATATATATGGTGTTCACAAAAAAAAGAATGCATATGCATATATACTCGCGCAACTGGTCGTCTGGTGCATGCGGCCATTATGTCATTCACAATCACAACCGTATGGATAGCAGGTGAGGACGGCATTCAGGTCAGGAGGGTAGCTAGCTAGTAGGAGTTAACTACTAAGGTTGACGATATGAAGTTTAATTTGAGATTGAGCAGCTAGCTTAGCAGGCCATGATGGCCCAGCTTTGAACATTCTCAAGCCACCGTGAGCGGCCTTTTTACTAGTATACTGAGTAGTAGTTATTACCTGGGTTGCGTATATATACATACGTTCAGTTTGCAGATTTGGTTAAATGTTCAGTAATGCAATCATGTAAAGGCCGATCAGGTTGTGTGGTTTTCCTAGCAATTGCAGGGGGGCACATGCATGCTCCCGGCACACTGGACCACGTAGCGATCGATCTTTTAAATTTGTCCCCTTTGGAGTCCGATGAGAAAGCCGAGCATTTGTTGCAACTCCGGTTTGGGTCCGATTGATGGGTCCAATCGAGCATATGCCCATCAATGATCGTTGAAGATGACGAGCATGAATCCACGCCTTGGGCTGAACTACCATGTGGAAGCAACCAAGCATGAGCTGCACAGGGAGAAAAGGTTGCACACCATTTGCAGCAAAGCATTTAATCTCCCCACATGCAGCTAGCTGAGTGCTGTTTGCATGATAAGATGAACATTTATATATCAGTATTAATCCATGATACAGATCATGAACACAAAACTAGAATAGTAGGCCTGTGCCTCGGTGCTGAACATGCATATGCTACAAGCATTTACAGTCACTTGCTCTAGAAACCCTCTTATCTTTATGCACCCACCCACCAATGGTTATGAATGCATTGTGAGTCACTTACGCATAAGACAGTAGTTTTGATAAAAAAAAAATCAAACATATAGTAATTTTACCAGATACAAGGATTTTGAATGGTTTTTCTTATGAAATTTCTAAAGTTCTTTTATATAAAACCGAACAGGTATCTTTGATGAGATTGATAGGGAGTGAAAGAATAAGATACGTAGAACAAGGTGAGTCTTTACCATTAATTGAATGTTAATTATTTTAAACTTGAAAATTAGATTAATAATATTTTCAAACAACTTTATATTTGAGAAAAATATGCACTATTTAGTAGTTTAAGAAACACGATCATGAAAATGAGGAGAGTTTTTTCCTATCTTGTCGTCTCAAACACGGCCTTAATTAGTAGTCTTCTAAGGAACAGCTGAGAAAGTCTAAAAAGACACTGCAGGGACTAAATCTTCGGTTTGAATTTTGATGGAGCCTACCACTTACGATAACATATATGTAGGTTTCTATGTGTAACTCTATGGAGCATTAGGGCATTCATAGCGCAAACACCTTCGGTTGAGTAGAGTGATCTCAAGTGTCACATAAGCTAAAATCACTCGTCTAAAAATTTACCTTTTTGCAGTGCAACTAACTTCAGCTTCAAATAAGTCTAAAATTTGCACCCAACCCCTAAGATCCGAAACAAATATAAAAAACTACAATTTCCATATTCTCGTTTCCTCTCCATCATTGTCTCACCGACCCTGCCATCGATTCATCATCGGCCAACCTCTCCTCTCCTTCACACCATGGGGATAAGAAGCTCCGCAGTCGGTGGCATCTCCCGTCTCTCCTTCTCCAGCGACCATTGCACACCCAAGCCCTCTCATCCCCTTGGCTTAGATCGAGGCAGAGGGCCTTCCTTCATCCCCTTCTCGTTGTAGATCGAGGCAACTAGTCAATAAGCTCTAGGCGGCGATATCGTCAACGAGCTCCTGACAGTGTGCACTGATAGGAGTGGGGAGTTGCGGCGCAACAGATGACCTTCTAGCGACAGCAACGACAATGGTAGGAAGTGACCCATGGAGGTAGCGGGAATTGTGGTCCTCTAGCCAAAGTTGGTATGTCGTCGTTCCCCCTGCATCTATGAATCGAGTGGATTTGGAGTTGTGCTACCATGCTCTTCACCTACTTCTCTCCCTCTTGGTGGCGAGCAATCCTCCCCGTCAAGGTAAGCATGAGGCACTACTCTGCCCGTGCCAGTAGTATGCATCTGCCCAACACATTCCTTGAGTTGTGCCTCCTCTCTTCCTCTGCCGAAGACATGCCTCACAGGAGGCACCAACTATCAAAAAAAATTCACGTGAATTTTTCTACAACCACACATCTTTATACCAGGAGATCTGCATATTCCATTTTGTATTTCTATGAGGGTTCCATAACTTCACACCAGCAAATTCATTATTCAATTCCCATGATGAGTTTTGAAGTGTAATCCACTGCGATAGTTCTGGTGACATGATTCCAAAGGAATTGCTACAAGCACATGACCAATCTACCATGGGGTTCATCAGGAGATCAAAGTACTTCATTTTGTGTTCACATTTGTGTTAGAGTTTACCAATTCATATGATAGATTGAACATTTTATTCCTGTTGTGAATTTGAAGTATAATATTATGCCCATGTTCAGTATAAGTGTGTCCTCAAGCTTGGATTTGTGTTTTGGGTGCATGGTGATTTTATCTACATTAGCTAGTTGTGATTAATGATTTTTATGCTACAAAGAAAATTAGTCTTAAGAAGATTGTTAGATATATGATCCAAATTTTCAATGTATATGTAATATATTCAGATTATGATATTGGAGTTTTCTAATAAGGCTTTATTTTTTCTGTTAGGTTTCTTAGATTTTCTCTTTATATATCTATTGTAATCTGCATGGAAAGGGTGTGGCCAGTTATTGTTATTTTCTAAAATATCTTTGTTGTGCATCTAATTTTCCTAACAATCAACATCAGACGTGGCATATGTTCTATAAATGCCCTCATCTCCCCGCACACCCTAGGTTCCCTCAAGGATGGAGCCCCCCAATAGCGTGCACATAAAAACTAAAAAAAAGACGATTCTATGCTCTTCCTAAAGACCGCTCGGTGGTCTTACCGCTTTCGACGGTCATGAACAAATGACCTGTTTAGTTCCTAATTTTTTTTTCAAAAACATCACATCGTATCTTTGAACACCTAAATAGAGCATTAAATATAGATGAAAAAACTAATTGCACAGTAAAGAGGGAAATTGTGAGATAATCTTTTGAGCCTACTTAGGCCATGTTCGCCACCCCAGCAAGTTATCTAATCCTCTTGTTTTCCGCGCACACGCTTCCCAAACTATTAAACTGTGTATTTTTTGCGAGAATTTTCTATAAGAAAGTTGTTTTAAAAAGTCATATTAATTTATTTTATATTTTGTAATAATTAATAATTAAATAATCACATACTAATTTATTACTATATTTTCCGTATCGGATAACTAACTTACCTCCCACTCCAACGGAACGCGGCCTTAGTGCATGATCAGCCACAAGTGCGTCCACATGTGAATAACGGATTAATTAGGCTCAAAAGATGTCTCATGGTTTTCAGACGAGCTGTGAAATTTGTTTTTTCATTCATGTCAAAAACCCTTTTTAACATTCAGTCAAACATCTAACATGACACACTAAAGTTCTATTTTCACGAACTAAACAGGGCCAAACTATATATCCCAAGCAAGAAACAGGGCTATGGCCTGTAGGTACAGGAGGGGCGAGCTGGATCGAAAACGATACCGACTATAAACGCCGGTTGTCCAAGAGCGTGCTCCTGAGGACCTGAATCCGTGGTGTCCCAACTCCCAACCGTTTCTCCTTTCTCGTTTTGGAATCATTTCGCGGTTTCGCCACACAAAACATACAGAATATAGCCGATCAGTCAAATCGATTCGATTGAAGCCATCACCGTCTCACCAAAGCCCGCTGCACATGCGGACCGGCTCGCGCTTACAGTACACTCCCGCAGTCCTAAATAAGACTTACTCCTATTTTTCACCAATATCACATTTACCAACTTAAAAGCAAAAAGACTAATATAATCTTCGTTTTAACAAATCTCAATCCAATTATCTAAAATCCCGTGCAATCATCTTTCATCTTATATAATTTCAATGCATTGATTCCCAGCTTTTACAAGCTCCAATACAATATTAATTAAAATAAATTTATTTAAAATAAACAAGAAAAACAAATATAATATTATTTTAAGTCGGATGGATAGAGTTAGCCCAAAACCGAAGGTAAGTCGGATGGATCTCACAAGTCACAAAAGCAAAGATGGCACACGCTCGCAAACACGTGGGCAGGGCCAACCCCTGAGGGGGGTGCTGGAGGTGCAGCCACCCTGGCCCCCCAAATCCCAAGGCCCCCTACCACTACGTAGACCGATATATTTTAAAATTTCTTTATTCATCTATCATTTAGTTTTATCTTTATGCATCGAGAAGAAATTATTAGATGAGATTGATATTGGTGCCATTATCAATGATTTTACATCTAAAAACGTCAGAAGAAATTTTTAGATAACATGTACCATGTTTTTTATATAAATATTATTTCTAAATACAATTTAAATATTTACAACAATAATTCACACATAGATACACACGAGTGTGTGTGTATATATATATATATATATATATATATATATATATATATATATATATATATATATATATATAATCATACAGTATGATAGGGGCCTCTATGTTTAGTTTTACATCAGGCCCCTAAAAAGTCAGGACCGGTCCTATACGCACGGTTCCCTCTTCAAAGGGAAGCAGCATATCTTCTATCCTATAATCCGATCTGAAAATATATGATGTAAGAAAAAAAATGATTTCAGCAAATCATCTATCCCATCATCTAAATTATAGTATCATCCATATTAAAAAGGAAATATTCAAAACATAGATGTTCTCTCTTCTCCATCCATATTTTAACATCCAATCATAAAAGGAGAGAGTAATGTCAACATGAGCGGAGGTGATTATAAAATATTAATAAAATATATATAGACGATGAAATATGGATCTCTTGTTAGAGTGATGCATAATATGAATAGAGAATCTATTATTTTAGATAGTCATCTAAATGACAATATGAATGATAAAATTTGGATAAGCTGTTGAAAATGGTCTTACGAGCAACGGTATGATCAAAATTGGAAGACATATGTTAAGATTAATAAGAATTAATAAGATGCCGTAGGCTTTTTTTTTTTTTTGAGCAAGTAAGATTCCGTAGGCTTGGGAAGCCCTACAAAATACCCCTCTGGGAGCTGCACGGCTCTCCTTATGCATAGTACATATATAACCCGATGTATATACATGGCAGCATTAGTAGAATATATGTACTTCAACCAAGTGGTAGTGGGCCTATGCTACGAGTTACATTACAGTCAGTGTGCATTACTTGCCGCCATAATAGAACTCTAATAGAACAACATCGTCCAAAGCTGAACTTACAGTTGGGGCATGTCAGGGGACAGGAGTGACCAGGCCTCGACACCGAGAACCACGGATGAAGCTCCAAAGTTTAGATGAAATGTTGATTTCTGGAACTCTCATAAACTGGGTTCTCTATCAGAAGATATCAGGTCACCTGGTTGACCAAATAGTTATGCAAGGTTAGCAGCGAGCTTAAACCATATCAGCTTGTCTCCCTACTTGCTGCTTGGTGAGGCTGGGGCAGCTCAAGGACGATATGGAAGAAACTCCGCTCTGACTCCCTGATATATTGGACCTCACCACCCATCAATTTGAGGATCTTCCTGCATATGCTTAGGCCAATACCCTCTTGGGTTGTCCAGCGGGAGTTACTAAACATGTCTTGCACAACCTCTGGGGGAAGGCCTTCGCCAGGACAGGCAAATCTGCAGAACCAGAAAGATGATAAGCGTCAGTTTGAGGTCCTCCCCACCGAGCCATTAGGTTCTACAATATAGGCAGCAGCACAAAGTAGTACAGACAATTGAGAAATTCAAAATTTTAAGCATCATTCACCTTGCCGGCCAATCATGATACCTTGCTTAATGCTCCCCGAATATCAAGAAATAATTATTGAATTTTATTATTTACTACGATGTTACAACAAAGGTACATTGTTGCAATAACATAACCTTTTTTGGTAAACCATGAGGGTGTGCTAGACTACTAGCCATGGCCACTGGTGAACAGTACCATACCGTCACACCTAGCACGGGCATGAAGGCTTCTTGGCTAGCATCACGAAGATATGTAGGATCGTAAAGGGTTTTTTCCACCCAAAAAGCTAGCTATTAAGGTGAGGGTCTTCTCCACTTATTATCTTAGGCCATTTGCCCTTCCACAACTAATATGGAACTATTCAACAATCTCTCCCTCTACACATTGGTGTCCCTCGATCCTTCACCGTATATGGGCCCCACAGGCCTATGGTCTGTCAGATATACAGGCCCCGCAGGCACCCACAGTCCATCAGATCTTCACATCCTGTGTCCATCGGGCTAGAGATGTTAAACTAGTTAGACTCTGATACTAATTGTAGGATCGCAAAAGGCCTTTCCCACCTTAAAAGCTAACCATTGAGGTAAGGGGTTCCTTCACTTATATCTTAGTTTTTTTATCCTTTCACAATCAATGTGGGACACTATTTAACAAGATAAAGCTCCAAAACCATCTTCAACGGATTACGACCAGGTTTAATTGACCCTATCATTTTAGTTTCCTTATTCTTAGTAATTGCTATTACCTCCATTCCATGTTATACAATTTCCTTATCCTCCCTAGAATCATATGGATGCTAATAAATCTAGACACATATAAAATATATTCATTAATCCATGAATAAATCTAGGTAGGTTTAAAAACATCTTATGAGTACCCAGTTTTAGAATCATATCTTTACTGTTTTGTTAGCAGCGGTTGCTAGGAGCCTAGGAGGCTAATTACACACAAGGAATACTCGCAAATCCTCAGCTTTTGGTGAACTAGTGACATAAAACCCCAGATTTTGGCCATTTATTTCAATTAATTCCCAGGTTTTGGGCCCAAATGTTTCACAAAACCACAAATTTAATGTCTATATCCACCAGTTGGCTATGGTATTTATGCATAATACTTGTACAAAATGGTATGGGTATTTTCTTTCAGTAGATACACACATTAGACACCTTCTCAACAAGTATCATTGCTGACAGCATAACTGTTTGTGCATTTATGTAACCAGTTACAGTTCACATGTCTTGGAGTTTGCCATTTTGCATTCGTGCAGTAGTAAGGAAATAGATTAGATGGTAGGAATGTGTAATTTTGATCCTATTTATGTGAGTATATTGTTGAAATGTGGTTTATTATAATGGCGTGTAAGTATTTTGCATATAAATCTAGGGCTTTATAAAGCATTTTTGCCTCAAAACTAAGGCTCTTTGACATAAATTGCAAGCCCTGAGGTTTTCTGTTACTTAGGCCACAAAAGCTGGGTTCTGAAATTTACTCAAAGAAAGCAAACCAAGTTTATTATCAGACCTCAGACCATACCCGACCAACCCACGAAACGTCAGTGTTGATAAAACCAAATGGGTAAGTGTGCTTTAAACTTAAATAGGTGGGGACGTGGGGTCTTCAGTCTGTCACCCATGTACAAGGATAATACAGATGTTAGATATCTAGACTTTATTTAGGATATCTAATTTTTGTAGTGCATGTAGGTAGAGTATCAGTAGTTCCTGATAAATAAATATTGCCTCCAATGCTACAGCAAATGTGATTGCGACTATAAATTTAACCCAATATTTAACTTGTCCTCTACCAAATTCAATACAAGAAATTCCTGGGTAAAAATATGTATTGCCTTCTAGTACATTGAAAATGAAGATAGGTAGCTTACCTGAAGAGGAAAAGCATTGTGTCTGTTCCATCAGAATTTTGTTTTATATTTGGTCTGACTTGTATCTCCACCCAGCCATTCTCAGCTGGAGCAAACCTCACCATGCTTAGCAAAAAATCACATAAAACTTGTTGAATTCTATATTGGTCACCATATGCAGAGGCTTCTTTGATTTCATCAGGGATATCTCGAATAAGTTGTAAATCTCTTTCTCTCAGCTGTATCATCACTTGGCTTACAACAGCATTCATAACACTACCTAGTGAAAATTCACCTTTCTCAAGCACCAAAGAGCTGTTTAATAAACACAAAAATAAATAAATTTTCAGCTAATCATTGGTTAAAATAGTTATAAGAGGTCAAATTTAACAATAAAGGAGGTAAAATGTCTCAGCACATGAAAACGACACATAGTGCTTCTACCCTAGAATGAAATAACACCAGATGACACAAGAACAGCAAAGCCATGAGTTCATAATTGGAACTATGGTAGATTATGCTGTGCTTGGACTTAATAAATGTCATGAAAAGCTTATGTGTGGCATTAGTTAGTGACTTCCTCAGGGTAAAAGCACTTGCCACCCATTGGCTACAAATGCAGCTGAGAGGAGTTGATCAAGGCCATGTACGGCTCCCCCACTAAGTTAACTTGTCTCCCTCGTTTTCCACGGACACGCTTCCCAAACTGCTAAATGATATATTTTTTGCAAAAAATTTCTATAGGAAAGTTGTTTTAAAAAATCATATTAATATATTTTATATTTTTTAATAATTAATAATTAATTAATCATGTACTAATCTATTACTATGGTTTCCGCGCCGGGGTAAGTTAACTTACCGGGCCCTCAAACGAACGTGGCCCTAGTGCAAGGCAATCAGAATGATCTTTGGAATTTTGAACAAGTAAAAGATACACCAGCATTTATAAACAAATAGTTACCATATTTATGAAAAAGGACTAAATGGTGGCAATGGCATTTTTAGAGTAAGCTGCTTGATGTTGACTTTCATGCAACAAACAGTTGCCCAAAAGGTTGAGCTGTTGAGGAGAGCAATCTACTTAGGATAATAACAATATAGCATGAATCTTATGCTTGAGATCTACTTGGGCAATTAGTTGCAGATCATATCTAAAATGACAAGAGGAGTTGTGACAATATACCAAATTCCAACAAAAGGCCTATATGCTCAGAACACATGTATTCATCTAAAAAGATAACTAGCATGGAAAGAAGAGAACTTTTCAGATAAATGAATACAGTCAATCAGAGCTGTTGGTCTAATGGACTTCTTTCATTCCTTATTTTCCATCCATGCTTAGGTCAAATATTAGTGCCAACTGAAACATCAAATTACACCTAGTCTTAGCACAAGTCAAGTAAGAGGGTCACAAAACATACATTTTTCAAGAGTACAGTAGGACATCATATGCCATACTTGGATATTTGCAAACACACAGACATAAGTGTGGGTCAGTCAAGTTAAAAAAAGATAAGATCAGAATACTAACCCATCCTCAATACTTTGGAGACTAGCGTCCCTAACAATTTTGGACATCTGTTTCTCACAAGCAGTGCTGGTTTCAAGAAACTGCCTCTGGTCATCCTTTAGATCAGTCATCTCCAATAACGAGTTTGTAAATCGGATACCGTTGAGAGGGTTCTTTATTTCCTGATAGATGTAAGCCAATTCCTTCATCCTTGCATAACACTTCTTTTCATGGTGTCTCTGAATCTCGAAGGCTTGCTGTAATTCAGGACTTGCAATCTGCAAGAAACAGAAGGCCCCTACAGCCTCACCATCCATTTTGCTCCTCGTGTTTGCAGTTAATAAGGCCTGCACATATTTCCCATTCTTGTTAAAAAATGAAAAGGGGAATTTTTCACAATCCTGCCCTCCTAAAGCATTGTGTAGGACAATCATGAACTTCGTTAATGCATCTGGGCCCTTGAGTCGGCAACAATTACCGAAGACCTCACCGACCAGAAGCTTGCCAATAACTTCCCCTCTTGGCCATCCTGTGAGTTTTTCCATTGCCGTGTTCCACTCCGAACAACAAGTATTCTCATCTGAACCAAATATTGGGGGTATGAGAGGATTAGGGTTGTGTACGATAGCCTTGTAATCCCCTTGTATGTTGACAAATTTATCCATGACCACCTTTTCTCCGGTGACGTCCTGGCCAACAAAACAAACCCCCACAATATTTTTTGTGTAATCCCTGCTAGAGCAAGCATTCACAATAACGAATATTGGCCCTTTAGATTTTTCGGAACCGAATGTCTTCAACTTTATCTCTACATTTTTGTCTTCATCACCTGCATGAGCAACAAATTCACAAATCATGAATCCAATCCTACCATTTCCCCTTGTGATAATATAAATTCACTATGGTGCATTGAACAAGTAATTTAGAATAATATAAGTACTAAATGAGCTTTATATGCTTTGTCAGTGTTGGGTATTGAAATATATATTATCAAATATATTTCAATGTCAAGTCATTAAAGAATATTGAATAAATAGTATTGTGTGCATTATTCATATCAAACATGAAAGGTAAGCACTAAATTAACATGACAAGTGAGGGGTGCAAGTAATTAAAGGATATCGAGTAAAAAATATTTTGCTCATTATTCAAATAAACATGAAAGGGAAGAACAACCAAATTAACATGACAAGTGAGAGGTACCTCTTAAAGCTCGTGAGAGTAGCTTATTTACTATTTCCTCAGATTCCTGGAAGATGAGATCATTTACCAATGATTTGCCCATTGCTTCCTCAACAGAGAGGCCTGTCAGCTCAGCAACCTTTGCATTCCAACCATTTACACATCCATCAGTATCAACTGCAAAGATGGGTACTGTTGCTGTCTCGATCAACCGAACCATCTCCCTTGCTACCGAACTAAGCTCATCTATTCCGCGTAATTCTAGCTCCCCGACCTGAACCTGGCCATTGACTATTGCTTTTGAGTTACTCGTGCCCTCTGCAGAATCTCTGAAAGAGTCCCGCAATATGAGCTGCAAGGAATGTATTGCATCCATCTCTGCATTCTCCCATGGTAAGCTCCTGCTCTTCACAACTTCAAGAAATGCCTTGAACGATGACCGTGGGTGCATTCGTTGTCCATCATCCTTATCCTCTGGATGATGCTTTGCACCACCCCACTTTATCTCCTTAGCTGTGTGTGACCGGAACCAAAACAAATAATCACTTGGTGTGATATATGCTACCGCCATTCCACTCACTGCATCTCCTAGTGCAGCAGCACCAGGGTAGCCTGCATCAGCAAGGCTATCTGTGCTGAGCCCGGTCGAGTCTCCATGGCACACAGTCAACCATTCAATGATGTCCTTAATCTGAGCCTCTGTAGGAGTGACACCAAGAGGGTAGTACTTCCCATGATAATACAGAGCAGCACCATCACACTTCACAAGGTCCATGATGCTGGGGCTTTGTGTGACAATGCCAGTTGGTGAATCCCGGAGTAGCATGTCACACAGCAGCGTCTGCGTCCGCAGAATGTGTTTCTCTGACAGTTGGTGTGCAAGCTGCAACTCCATGTTGAGCTGCAATCCGAAGGCCTGCATGAGGAACTCGCATGCATACCGTAGTGGGAAAGGGATGCACCGTGGAGAGGTGTGGTGGCACACTACCAGCCCCCACAACTTCATTGCTGACGGGATCCCGCCCCGTGCAATGTTGTGATCATCTTCGCCAGCACTACTGATGATCACTGCCATAACAAGAGATGCAATGGAACCCATGTTCGCCATATACTGCGCATGGCAACCATGTGGTGCACGCAGCGTGGACCCAACCAAGCACAGTGGCTGTTGTAGTGCAGGATCCTGGATGACCCTCACCGGCGCAGCATGGCAATCAGCAATCATCCTCACACGGTTCTGCCGGAACAGGAAGCGCGATGCCTGTGGGATATCTGTAGCAGGATAATGCAACCCAATATATGGCTCAAGGTTACTGCGCCGGCTCTCCGCAACGACTTCCCCATGCTCGTCCTCATGGAACCTGTACACCATAACACGGTCGTAACCTGTGAGCTCTCGGACGTGCTCAACAACGGTGTCACAAAGGAGCTTGACGTCACCGCCAGGAAGCGCCTGGAGGCGGGAGATGGCACGGACGGCGAGCTTCTGGGACTGGACTGCGCCAGCGATGGAGAGTGCAGGATCCTCGGTGCGGGCGGGCTCGAGGTCGATGACGACGCCGACATCGATGCGGTGGAGGATGGCGTAGAAGGGTTTAGAGGAGACCCTGGAGTGGATCCAGAGCGGGTTGAGCAGCGAGATCTCGCGCGCGGCGAAGGCACGCTCGAGGAGGACGGCGGACGAGGGGGAGAAGAGGAGGCGCGCGTCTGCACCCAGCGAAACGGGAGGAGGCGCGGAGGAGTCGAGAGAGGGGACGGAGTGGTGGGGCGACAGGTCGAGCAGGTCGGCGGCGTTCTCGGAGAAGGCGAGGAGGCGGAAGGAGGAGTCGTCGGCGACGGCGAGCGTGCAGCCGAAGGGCTGGATGTGCCCGCCGCGCTGGATGCGGGAGAGGTAGGCGGCGATCTGCTGCTCGGAGGACGGGGTGGGCGGCGCGCGCAGCGACTGCGTGTAGTCGAAGCTGCGGCCCGACGCGCCCGACTGCTCAAACACGGCGTGGAGGCGCGCGTCCAGGGTGTACTGCGCCACGGCCTTGGACACCGACTCCGCGGCGGCCGCGCCGCCCCCGCCCCCGCCACCCCCTCCCGCGCGGGACGTGCTCCCGCCCGAGGACTGCGAGTGGTGGTGGTGGTGCCGCGGCGCCGCGGGCCGCGCCGAGGAGGGGGAGCGCGTGGGCGTGGCGCCGCTACCCGAAGCCATGGCGCCGACGCGGTGGATTGTTGCGGATTAGGTGGCCGCGTCCGCTCGCTCGGGTGCGTCCGATTTTTTTTCCTCGCCTCGCCTCACCTCACCGGCCTTGCGGTTATCGGAGCCATCGCTGTGGACTTGCTTGCTGCTGGGGTTGGGGAGCAAGGCAGAGGCAGTAACGGAGGGAGGTGAGGGCGTGGGACGCCGCCCAGTCGCGCGCTGCTGCTGCGTTAAGACGAGAGATGAGCCGATGACGATGCGATGGCTGGAAAGGGAAGGGGAGGGATCAGGGGATAGAAAAAGAAGAGTATACTCGCGCTGAAGATGACGACGAACTGCGATTGGGCAGGCCAAAGTTGAGGTCGGGTCGCCGTGAATCTTTTTTTTCTTTTTTCGCTTGGATTTTGTTGGATCACGTACGGATCGGTCGAGTCGGCCTATTCCTAATCCGATGATCCGGATTCAGGGACATTGTTTTATAATATTTTCGGTGATACAGAAACTCGTATGTGTTTGTACCTATACATCCGTAACAGAATATCATGGTACAATGTCACTGAATCTCGTTTGCACACCGAACAGATACGACAGTTATTTTTTAGCAGGAGCAACTCCCTCTATGAATGTCATCAAATGTTCATCCGATGGTCCGAGCAATGTCTTCTATCTCCCGCTAGACATGGGACGGACCGAGACGGCGAGAACTCGGCTAGACATGAGAGGGATATGGCGATGACTGCTGCGTTCAATACAGCTTATTGGCTGAGCTAATACACCTTTTTCGCTAAGCACATATTTTTTAACTAAACGATATATTTTGAGGGAAAAATATATGGAACATATACCAATGGCATTTTTTTTGTTTTACATGTCAAAAAAAGCTCCAGCTTAAAAGTTGTTTAGAACGGGGCCTAAGACTAGATTCTTTTGAGCAGACTGACTAGGATTTTTCTTATTTTTACGATTGATATGTAATGGTATAAAAGATAAAATTAATTATTATAAAGTTGAAAATATAATTTAGAAAAGTGATATGGTGAACTTAGAGAAATATTTGTGCACATATCCAAATGGTGAACTTTGGAGGTCGCTTTTATCCCCAATACATATCATCAAACTGCTACAATGTGCGTTGTTTTTATATGCATGGTTCGATTTTAGAGCAAGTTCAATACTACAGTCAACTTCTAGCTCCAATTTATCTATAGTCAATTCATATAATAGCTACCTACAAAACATATACTATCTCATCTCACATGTCATACACACATTATGTCTTAGAGTCTATGTTGCAGCTGGCTACAAATCTGTAACTCAATGCTCTTTTCTCTCATCTCTTATCTTTTTAAAATATATCTATAGTTGGCCTATAGTCTACTATTGTACCTGCTCTTAGCTCAAACTGGAGCTGCTCTAACACCGATGACATCCAAACCCAAAAAACTTTACCGATGATTTAGGTTTCAGGATTGGTGGTAGTAGTAGAAAGGTAGATGGCGCGATGATGGCTTTGGAGAGGGTCAGGATGACGAAGGACTGACAAATGGATAGTGAAGATGAGCAGTCCACAAGACGGAACACAAAGGATGGAGGAGCAGGGGTAGAACTAAAAAATATTGAAACTTAGGGCTGAGCTAACATGGTCTTAGTGATATATAAAATTTATATGATAATGTTATATAATTTTAATGATGTTTTGGACCTAGGCCTAGGGCTTAATTCCTAATTGCCCCAGGTTTAGTTCCGCCACTATGGAGGAGGACAGTGGATGGGTTGACAGCATCGGAAGACATAGGTAAGTTGTAACTGCCTGAGTTTTTTTCTAAGCTTGAATTATAATTGAAAAGAACTAAACAAATTATTTTTTCTAACTGAGTGAAAATAAAATTATCTAATTAAATGGACCTAAAGGCTGTGAATATTTTTATTGTATTCGTTGTGCGAAATTGATTAACGAGATTTGCAATGGAATTTGCAGAGAAAATGGATTAAAATTTCAATGCATAAAAGTCATTCAAAGTTTAGTTAAATTCTAGCTACCTTTTTTTCTTTTTCTCTCTTTTCCCTTGGCCGTGGGCATTATCTTCCTTTTGGGGGCCAAGTCGGTTTTCACGCGCATGTGCCGAGGCCAAACCGCAGTCATGGCCACCCTAGCCGTTGGTCGGTCGGATCACTTCTAGCCATCGCCGCCCTTTCCTCACCCCCTTCATTTTTTGTCGGTCAAGTGTTTCCTTTTTTCATACAATTTCTTTTCCTTTTTATCCATACATTTTCTTTCATACGAGGATAGGTTTTCTACTTTGTCGAGATTACTTGTCCCCACCAAATTTCCCATCTAATCCATTCTCCCACCTATTTAAGCAGCCTTGCGGGTTGTTTATGCGTCTCCCTATCCTTCTCATGTGAGTCGGCTGTCCCTCTCCAGTTTCAATTCTTATGAGTTTCATCTATGCAAACCCATGTTTCAATTCTTGTGAGTTTTGTCATTGTCCCTGCAAGTCGTTAATGTGTCGTCATGCAAATTTGGTACTCGTAAGTAAGTCAGTAATCGTGTTTTGCTGACAGTCATTCTTAGCCGTTGCAAGTTGTTCTACTCCATTGTCAAGATTAACACAGCGACAGTCGTGAACCATGTTCCCGGCAGGAGTCATTAATGGGTTATGTGGGCGGTCTTGTCATAGCCTTCTCGTAGTATATCGTAGTGATATGGAGGCATATTGCTACGTACATGGGGTTATGTCTTGTGGGTTGTACACCTCTGATCAGAGTAAATTTGTTCGAACAGACATGCCACGATTATAGGCGATTGATCAAGATTCGCATTAATTTCACTATTTTTATAATTAAGTAAACATGGTTAATAATTTGCTAGTAAAGATGGATGAAGTTGCTAGTGTGTGGTTTAGTATGATATTAATGGAGCTAGTACTGTATGGTTTATCATTGTATCAGTGGTGTTGATATTGTGTGGTTTAGCATAATATTAATGTTGGTTGGGCCTGGTGCGGTGTGGTGTACTACCTACCACTGATTACTTTAGTTTTGATTAATAATTATCTATGTTTCGTTTATGCTAAATCAAAAATACTTTATAAATGTTTTCGTTGTATTCCCTATGTATTATTATTGCATTTGTCTCATGTGGCTTGTTTGAGTACAGTGTTTTACTCAACCTTACAAATTTACCCTCTTTTCCTCCGGAAGCCAGAGCTGCTTCTGATGAAGATCAATCGGAGGATTAGGTGAGTAGCTACGCTTGAGAATTGTTTTGTCAGTTGTTGTCCACTTTCTAGTTTTCTTTTCGTTGCGTTGTTAAGACTTGTTCTTTATTTGTTTTATAAGATGATGTAATTGTATTAGTTTGTCATAGTGTGTACTTTGGATGTTCCTAGACCATAATTTAATACATGCTATTATTCAAAAATTAGTTAAGTTTTTAGACGTGATATAAGATAACAGCTGCAACCAGTGGTGATGGGAAAGGAGAAGCACGAAGGGGGAATCATTGGAATTGATGAAGACAGGTGAAGATAACGGAATGAAAGACAATGAGGAGAAGGTGAAGAAGAAGGCATGGAGTTTGCAGCCAATGGGGCTCAATGTTGTTGGCATTAACACTTATGAGGGCACTCATATTGCTAGAAACTACCATGGTTTCTATACTCTAAGACATCATGTCAAGAAACTATGTTACCCAATGCAACTTTTGTATCTTATCGTCACATGGCACACTTGTCTTTCTCACAGACAGTCTTGTTTTACATGAAGACATTGGGTCTTAATCTAGAACCAGTTTCTTCATTTTTGTATTTCTCTTCAATAAATAATCTATCATATCAGTAAATTGTTTACGTGGCATAGCAATAAATACAGATAAAAACTACTCTTGGGTCTGCACTGTGAGTGCCCTCATAAGCTAGATGGAAAGAAGTGTTGCATAAGCTCACGTTGATGTGCATTACTAGTGATGGTTAGATTGGGGATTTGGAGGTGGTAGAGAAGGGTATTTAATATAGGAGATTATGCATGAATCTTAAAATGCTAACCGTCCAAAAACTTACAAATATCAGATGACAAAATGTATAGTCAAATCCACTTTAACTCAATATATATGACTTTTTAGTCGGATTATTACACTAAATGCAACACCATTTCAAACTTCACTCTGTAAACTTTGTTCCTTTATGTAAAAGCAAATTTATAGATAGATGGGTATACAATGGTCACATGACAAACTTAATAGTGTGGTCTTAAGTGTCAAGCAGTTTAAAAACTGACATAGTACATGAGCTAAAACTATATTTGAGTTATAAATCAATTCTCCGCGAAACCACGAACATTTTAGCACCTTCATCTTTTTGCTTTTGCATAGGCTTATAAGCCAAAATTTGATATTTTTCCCCTTTAAGTTGACTGTAGAGTTTTCCATCCAAGTTTTTTAACCTTGTTTTTATATCACTAAGAACACATATATAAAGTTTTATTCATAAATTATTTTTTATTTATGAATATGTTTGTATTTTTCCACTAAAAAGTCAAAATATGAGCCTCTAGAGCTTGACAAAGCATGCTACTCTCTATAGCTCCATAGTTCCAGTTGTTTTGCAACAAGTACGGTTAACCTTTTAAAAACTTTGATTATTAATAAAATTTAAAATGTTTAATTGAAAATAATAGGACAATGTATATAGATTAATCTTAAAAAGTATTTTAATGACAGTAAAAACCGAATTGCACACTAAATTATTGCAATGGTCTGAATTACCCCATGAACAACAATATCAGACATTTAGCACCTCTAACTTTTCAATCCAGATGAATTCCTCCCTCCCCCACCCCCACCCCCTCAATCTCTCTCTACGCTCAACAATAGAAGATATAACACGTTGACACATCTGATCTTTATTTTTATTTTTTTTACAATTGACATCACGTGTGCAATCTCATGCCCAAAACTACTCCAAACAATTCCTAGAGGAGTAATTCATCCGGTTAAAAAAATGGGGGTCCTAAATGTCTAGTTTTGTAGTTTAGGGGGTAATTTGGACTATGCAGTGGGTAATTCAGACATTTTCCTTTAATAAAAGTAATTTTTAAAAAATTTATATAGTTTAATATGAAATCATAGTCAATGATAAGTTTTATTATCCAAAACGATAAAAACTATCACACTGAAGAGAGTATTTCTAGGGTCATTAAATACAGAAGTGTGGCATCTATACCCTTTTACCATATGCTAATGAGGTCGGTGGTTTTTTAGAGGCATTGAGCAAGGCTTAGGTCCATTTTCACTAGGAAATACTACCTCCGTTTCATAACGTAAGATATTTGATTTTTTTTATTGCAATATTTAACTATTTATCTTATTCAAAAATTTAGTACAAATATAAAAAAATGATAAGTCATGCTTAAAGTGATTTTGATAATAAAGTAATTCACAAGCAAAATAAATAATATCTTTATAATTTTTTGAATAAGATAGATGGTCAAACACTGCAAGTAAAAAAGTCAAACATCCTATGTTATGAATGGAGTATTTATTTTCTTTATGCATATCCCAAACATTAAACAAATGTTAGGTTAGCACCCAGGCTAGGATCCTTGTCCGGATGCTAACCGGATTAGGATCTTGTGAAGGTGTTATTGTGACTACAACCTATGAACCTAAGCAGTTCTATGTACGTCATATGATCTACAATAGAAGACCAAGATAAGTTGGTTACTATTGCAAAATATTACAGCTACGATGTGCCATTCGGGTGTTTCTGTAGTAGTCATGTGGATATGTTGGATCAGAAAACAAATGACCAAGATTGTTACAGTTGCTACTATATGGTCACGATAACAACTGCACTTTATCCCAGAACTTAACATCGTCTTCATATATAGCATACCAACTAGTACTTACATGTGTGATTTGAGTATGATATTGGCCGTACTGCTGGTGTCCACCTCCAGACATCGATCCTTGAAAACCACATGTTCATGTTGTGCACGTCTTGGGCAGCTAAATAGGTAAAGATAACAATTAGAGCCTCTGACTCTCTTCGTCACTACTACTACAAAATGGCCAATTCTGACTGTGATATAAGCAATTACGTGTGATTTTACCTGATGTGTTAACACCACTGGCCGTCTACATTCGTAAGAATCACTGAGAAATTCTACTTTGAGCCAAAATAATTGAGAAAGGGATAGTTGTCTGTCTTGCGAAGAGACGGTGTTGCACGAAGACACGAAAGATGGATGACAGTGGCCCCATCTGCATTATGTGAGCAGCTTAATTATTATTTTTATGCTGTTATTAAGACTATCATTATTAGCTAATTAACGTGTTAAATATTATGGAGAGCTCTAGTATCTTGAATATGCCATCAGATTCATGCTAATCTCTAGTAGCATTTCTCAACCAAGGACAGTTAGAGTTTAAAAATAGAATTATTATAGAGAAATGTAATGATAAATGGAATAATGTTCTCATACTAGTCAACGAATGCTTTTTTTCTCTTTACTTTAACTGATGAACGAATGGTAGCCTGGAGGTGTGTAAAGCTCTTCTGCATTTAAGTTTCGAGTTCTATTCTTGCGGTCCTAGTCCAAGTCTCCGATGTAAAGTTCATTAATTAAGAGCAAGACAATAGTGTAGGCGTGTAGCCGGCTACTAACTATGATCATTTTTGTGTCATTTTGTAGCTAGAGTACTAAATTAACTATTACAGTAAGTTGCCTATTGTACTAGCTCCATCTCATCTATCAAATGGAAATTTCTGCATGCATACATCAATATGTATGATCCAAAGCGAACGTTATTCGTATGACCACTTGTGCTGTGATCTGATCCGAATACGAGCACTAGCCCGTTGTACAAGGTCGATTCCCCGTTCTATCCTGTCATCCGGAGATATAGATATCTATAATCCCACACGTTGGCTACGAGATCTACACAACATGTGTTTACTCGCCGCCATAGGCTGCACGCGGGGTATAGCACGTACAGATCATTTTTCAGTTTTTAAATATAATATTTTGGCTCTTCATCTTATTTGAAATTTTTTGTGATTAATATTTTTATTGTTACTAGACCATAAAACACGAATAGTACTTTATGTGTGACTAATTTTTTTAAGTTTTTTAATAATTATTTCAAATAAGACAAATGTTCAAAGTGTTGGATACATAAATCGAAAAATAATGTTATTATGGGATAGAGGTAGTACTACCTTCGTCCCATAATAACCTCATTTTTCGTTTTTACGTGTCAACGTCTAACAATTCGTCTTATTTGAATTTTTTTGCGATTAATATTTTTATTGTTACTAGATGATAAAATATGAATATTATTTTATACGTGACTAATTTTTTAAAATTTTTATACAAAATTTTAAAATAAAACAAATGGTCAAACATTGGACACGGAGAAACGAAAAATAAAATCATTATGGGACGGAGGTAATATAAGCTTGTGTTAGCGCCCGGGGACAAACTAATCACCCGTTTCTGTCTCTCCTTAATTCTCACCCATTGGCGAAGTACAAGCCATTGGGAATCGGGGATTTCCTTTCAGTTTCAGGCTTTCGGGAAAGCCAGGCCCCCCGGGGAGCAGCGCAGGACGAGAGCCGCCGTGGCGGATCGCGACGGCGCAGCTATAGCCTATAGCGGCATTCCCCGTCCTTCCAATCGATCGGCGCGCGGCGGCAGGTCCGCATCCACCGGGTTGGCGTCGGCCTGAGACGTGACGTTCTCCTCCTCCTCCTCCCCCGTCCGTGGGGTGGTGGGGTTGTGGGGCCTTTTGCCGCGCCGCGCCCCCCCACGTGCGGGCACCCGGACGGGCCAATCGTGGCGCCGCGGCCCATGAGGGGCGTGCACCCACCCGGGTCGGCTCGGCTGTGGCTGGCGTGCGCCCGCAACCCGCTGCTGGCTGGTCCCTCACCCACCCCGCTAAAGTATGAGTGCAGTTCCAGAGCGATCCCCACTTGGAAATTCCTCGCCAGCGACGAGCAACGGACAGACTATCCCACGATAATGCACGATAATAATAGCATAAATACGTATATAAAAGTTTTATTAGCAAAATATGTTTTGTTTGTAAATATATCGTTTGTTTTTTCCTTTTTAAAATCCTGAAGATGACCCACCAAGAGAGCGTATATTTAAGAGTTTTGTTACGTCGGGCATAGTCTAATTGGAAGTGACGGATTTATAATTTCGCTATCTGGAGCCACCGCGGAGAATTACACGCCTTTTGGAACTGAACAGAATCATGTCAAAGACGTCGTTTTAAGCACTATCGTTATTTGCATCAATATTCGCCATCAACCATGTGGTATTGGATTGAGACATCTTCATTTTCCTTGCCCAATGCCGGCCAACAATGACACGACTAGGATGCAATTAACTTGAACATAAGTGGCAAATAAATAAATAATAGAGGGAAAAGAACAACCGGATAAGCTAGCTTCTTCTCTCATTTCCATCCCTGTCCACCTCTAGCAATTGAAGGCAAGCTGCAACGAAAATGTGTAGGAAAATGACATTTTGGATCCAGGATCCACGTGTACTGATTACCGAGGCTTAGCTGCACATTGCCATCCATAATATATCACATATTCTAAAATATTACTCTCTCTATTTTATAATGTAAGATGTTTGACTTTTTGTTATAATGTTTGATCGTTTGTCTTATTCAAAAAATTATGAAAATATCATTTATTTTGCTTGTGACTTACTCTATTATCAAAAGAGCTTTAAACACGACTTATCATTTTTTATATTTGTACTAAATTTTTAAATAAGACGAACGATCAAACATTACAACCAAAAAAGTCAAACATCTTACATTATGAAATATGGTAGTAGTATTTATAGATTGTTAGCATACATTAAATAGTTATTATTTACTTTTAATTACTTTAGTGGTAATTTTTTTAAATTCTGAATTGATTATATCTTCTTTCTAAGTATTTGATTCACTCTAGAATATTGGAATGATTAAAAGCATTGGAATCATGTGAAATGATTATATTATGATATAACATTTGAATCATATAAATGTTTGTATTTTGGAATGGAGGGATTAGTATATTAAAGTATAGTGGAGATTGTACCCCATCCGTTTATTTTATTTGACACATTAACTTTTAGGTACATGTTTGATATTTATCTTATTCATCTCGGAATATCAAACATGGCGTGTGGTATATCATGGCGATGTGAATTCATTGTTCCATTTCTTGAACCAAACCTGCTAAAATACTATTTTCCCTATTTGTAGATCTTAATTTAAGCTGCTCCGTGTGATGTATCCAACTTCATTTTTTTCATTTTTGTTTTCTTACAAGTCATTATTTAAATTTTTAAACTTAAACTTAAAGTTTATTTTAGGGTTTTTTAATCATAATTTATTTTTCAGTCTTGGCTTTTATATCCCTAAGAGCACATATATAAAAGTTTTATTCATAAATTATTTTTTGTTTGCCAATATTTCGAGATAACCCAATTATCTCCGTTTTATTATATAAGATATTTAAATTTTTCCTAAAACCATATAGATAATAATGAATCTCTCTCTGTGTATATATATATATATATCCGTTAAGAATGCTGCTACTTCAATTACAGATGAATGTCAATCTCGAAAAAAGAACGCACGTGGACCTCACATCTCACATCATCACATGGCTTTGACGTTCATATATTCCAGTATTCTACTGGGAGATATCTATCAGTATGTACATCAACAAGATAGGGGATGCGAAAAAATGATACGAGCGAGAGCACCACACGGAATTTAGCGCATAACTGAATTAGTACGGTCTAACCTTATCTTGCGAGTTGCAAAGTGGGAAACTGGAGGGGTAAGTAGAGACAGGGAGAATCGGACTATTGAGCAATACAGATGTGAGTCGACTACTTATTCTCTGTGGGCAGGTATAATAGAAGGGTGTAAATCAGTTATAAATATATTTTAAGTAGATAAGAGCAAGTTCAATAATATAGTTAACTAATAGCTTCAATTCATCTATAATCAACCTAATAGCAAATTCATACAATAATTACCTACAAAACATATAATCCCGTGTCTCACATGTCATACATACATTATGTATTGGAGTCCGTGCTAGAATAAATTCGTAGCTTACTTATTTTCTCTCCTCTCTTGTCTCTTTAAAATATAATTGCAGTTGGCCTATAGCCTGCTATTGTATATGCTCTAAGAGAGAAGAGTAGTGGACTAAAAATTTGTAGCTAGCTACATACAAACTCTAAGGTACAATGTGTATGATATATGGAACATGATATTATATGTTTTATAGCTAGGTATTGTATGAATTGACTATTAAATTAACTATAGATAAATTGAAGGTATTAGTTACCTATACTATCGAACTTGCTCTAATAGCGTCTCGTTGTAGTACTCGATAAAGATGGTTCACGCATGGCAGCATGGATGGTTTACAAGTGCCGACATGTGTTTGGCAGCATGATACTCTCTGGATTCTTAAATAGATCCCTTAAATATGTATATACATTAAGGCTTTGTTTACTTTTGCATTTTAACAATACCAACAACCTAAACGTACGTATCTTGACCTCGCTACCATGCCAAAATTTGGTAGCTCCGAAAAGCTTATCTCATAAAACATCACCAAAAATTTGTGTTGTTTCAAACCGAACACCTCTAACACTACGAACATTTGACTATGCCAAAATATGAGAAATTTTAGCGCTGTGAAATTTGGTATAGTTGATTATGGCTGCAAAGTAAACATGCCCTAAATATGGAATCACTGCTATATAAAAAAAATTAAAAGATGATATATGAAAAATGATATGGAGATATTTATGATGAAAAATATCCATTGTAATTCATTGATTTTTTTAATAAATATATGAGTAAAAATAGTGATGATTCGGAGAACGGTAAGTAAAAGGAATAGTAGAAGGAATTTGGGAGTACTGGTAGCTGTTTGGGCTTAAAGCTTTAAAAGCCTGCCATTGCAAGTTCAGCTATTCCAAAATGAAGTTCATTTCCAATCTGTATTGAAGCTCAAACTGCCCTTCCTGTTTGTTTTTTCTACCGGAGTATTGACCATGTTCGTTTTACTTAATCACAGCGTTATTTGCTCTACAGTTATTTTTTAAAAAAAATGTTTTTTCAAAAATTTTCTTCTACTATTTTATCTATCCTATACACTATCACACAATTAATTATTGTTTTTGCAAAAGACTTCTATGGAAAATTTGCTTTAAAACAAAAAATAAGCATATTTTCCAACTTAAGAATATTAATATATAATTAATCATACACTAATAACTTAACTCACCTTGCGCTAGTAATTTGGTTCAGCACATTGTTGCCCCCAAAACCCTTAACCCACAACTCATTTGGGGAGGCCGGCAAAACAAAGCGCAGATTATTGTGTGATCAATTAAGTATTATCTATAAAAACTTAAAACATTAATATAATTTAAAAGAAAATTTTCTATATAAATTTTAATAGAGAAACATAATTGTTTACTATTTTTAAACGTGTTTAGAAAAAAACAATTAGTAGATATTGGGAAAATGTTCGAACGAACGCACCCTAAAACATTGGTTAGTTCAAAATCAACGTGTAACATTTGTATAATATGGTGAGAGTACTAGCTAACATGGGCCAGACTAAATTCTTGAAGGGCCGTGGAAGCAAGCTCGATAGCTAGATAATTGTCTAAACAATTTACGCGTGCAGTGGCGTGTTTTTCCCAGACTTCTTTCGTACAATGCGCACCATATTTCCAGAGCTGACGGGCGGCTTCTTAAGCTGCCATTTGGACTGCATCTTTTTAATAAAGATAAAAGATTAATTATTTTTTATGATAGCCGATAAAATTAATCAATATAAAATTAGAAACTATATTATAAAAATAAGATGATCAACTTTTATCTAAACGCTATTTTATTTTTATAAAACGTTTATTAGTTCGTTAAATCCTGGCAGCTCTGGTGCTCCACTCTCTCGCAACGTAGGCGTTCTGTGAGCTGTCGGATGTGATCATGTGAGGCCGTGACGACCATTTCAGCGACCGGGAAACCGCCTTTCCACCTCGCAGATCCATCCACCAAATTGGTCAAACGGCCAGATCTCAGCGTGGAATACTGAATTACCCAAATCACTCCTGGCAAGGTGCCGCGGCCGCGCGGCACCGAGGACAAAATTACATGGCTAATCACGTCATTTCTGGCCTTCACGGGTGAAGCAAACGAAAATTCCAAGTCCCAACCGAACCAAGTTCAACCAACTCTCATGTGAGGCGGGCGCCTTCTTCTCCACGCCGCCGCCGCGTGGGCCAGGACGAATAGAATCAAACCTCGGACCCGAGCTCGCGGTTCTCGCCGTCCGAGCGCCGCCCAGGCCTCGCCTCGATCCGCCGCCGCGCATGAGGACCCTCGCGCTCCTCGTGGCGGCCGCGGCCCTCCTCGCCGCTGCCACCGCGCACGAGCACCACGGCGAGGCGCCCACCTGCGCCGGCGGTGGCGGGCGCGTGCTCGCGGAGTTCCGCCCCGGGGAGGTGACCGTGGACGGGCACCCCGCGGACTGGGACGGCGTGGAGGCGTCGGAGTTCGCGCTGCTGCCGGCTCTTGACCCCGACGAGGACAGAGCCTACGCCGGCGGCAAGGTTTCCGTCAAGGTGTGCCCCCCTGTTACTCTGTCTACTCTATGCCTCGATCACCAGGAGCATACGGGATCTTGAGAAATCAGGTCGATCATCAAGGATAGAAGCTATGTTGGATGTTGAAATGGACAAATGGTGATGGCCGAACTCGTCTCATCAAATTTCGTGATCGTGTAGCATTTGGGGTAGTAAATCTTGGATTTGTCAGCAAGTATCGAACTTAGGTTGCTTCCTCTAGCGTTGCGTTTTTTGCAAAGGAAGATGCGATCTGTGTGGTGGATGCATAGTAAATGGTGGCACCGCTGCAGTTTTAACTTTTGGATTGTCATGTGCAGGCTATGCATGATGGCGTCAACATTTTCTTCATGCTGAAAGTTGATGGGGATTACACCTACACTAAAGGGTACTTTCGCCTTCTTTCATTGTACGGATATACACTAGCGTGGAACCGTGGATAGTGGCTATTGGTCTGCATGGCAGGCTGATAGTGGAGGTTGTAGTGCTCGTTATGCTTATTCTTTTAGTTGTGATGTTATATTAGATTGGATAAATTGGACAGCCATGTTGATTTGTTCACTAGTTCACGAGCAATGTGTCATACTGCCATGGTGCTTAGCGTTTCTCTCTCTAATCCAAAGCTTTTTTTTCTATTTTAATCTACTAAAACGGTAGCTATGTGGGTGATGGGGACATAGGGATTTATGCACTAGGCTCAGTTAGTTGTATTTCGTGGTCACGGCATAACTTTCTCTTATTGCCTTGGTCTTCTCTATGGCCTCATGGAATTTTATTTGACTGAGATACTCATGATCAATTTGGAGAAAATAATTCAGGGCGTAGCCATGTAGCTCTGCTTCTTCAGATGTGTGGCTCTGACTCCTGAGCAAGTAACCGTGCTTTTGATTGTTTTTTGAATATTGCAGCGAAAACAAGAAGTGCCCTTCTGTTGCTCTGATGTTCCAAATTGGAGAAAAAGCCACGTACTATAATGTAAGTTTGCACTGCTGTAATTATTCCCAAATCTCAAGTCATAGTGTTTGTGCTAAGCGCTCTCCAACATATGTATCAGTTTGCCACTACTGTAATATCACAAAGTAGTTAGATTTATTTCTAACAATTTGCTGACTGCTGAGCATCTTTTTGAGTATATATGGATATTGCTACATTACTTTTGCTGCTCTATTACTACATCATGTATCTCAAATGTCGAGATGTATGTCTTTTTAGATGGGAGGGTGCAAAGATTTGCCTGGGTCGTGCACAAGCAAAAGTTGCAGAGGTCAAGAGGTTGACATTATGCACTTTTCTGTTGGAAGCGCTATCCCTGGACGTCTTTATGGTGGCAATCACATAGATAATGCAGATGGAAATGGAGGTGATAGGTAATTTCAACTATGTCTTTCTTGTTGGTGTTCGTGCAGTTATGTGTGATAGCATTCCAAAAGTTGCTGTTGGTCTTTGGTTATGCAGATTCGGTCATCTTGTTGATTTGTATGCATGGAATCCACATTGTCGATACCTTGACGGGATTGGTCCTAAAGGTAGCTCTACCTAAAAAATGCAGAAAATATCATCATTTATTTGTTATTTTCACTAGAGAATATTAAAGATATTTATGGTTATTTCTGCGTCGACCATGTCTGACTTAATGTTGAATCATGATTTGTTTCAGAGAATGATTCAAATGCTCAGAATGATTGGCATGGGGCATGGTGGCATAGCTCACTGACCTTTCACTCAGGTAAGCCATGAGTCCCTCCTGTACTTTCTTCAAGGTTTTGTCCTTGAAGCTATTCAGTGTTGAATATTCTCATCAAATTCACCATTGCTGCATACCTTAAACTTAGATATTTTACGCTGCTTTAAAGTCATCAACGGCTGATATTTCTTTAAAACTGAGGTATCTCTATTGCCCTGCAAACACAGACATTGATATTTCTTAAACTGAAGGTACCTCTAAGCATATTTATCTCTCTTTAATATGATATATAAACCTGCTCATATGCCACATGGTATCTAGAGGAGTTAAGGCATTGATATACAGAAACAGAGGCAAACAACATAGGAAGGAGTAATTTCTCGATTCCTCCTTTTTTTGGCATGCTATTAAATATAGTGCTTAATGGATTTTGACCATGCATATGGAAACTTTATCTTTAAGACCATTTAGAGTTTCATACAGTCAACAAATAAATTTTTTTGTGATTGCATAAGCTGTGATGGAAAAGGGAAATCTACCCAATAAAACTTTGTCTGACTGTCATGTGCTTCTACTCCAGGCTTTGTGGATGATGACAGTCCTTATGGAAAACAAGATGAGAAGGGTACATATTATTTTGAATTTTCAAGGCCCCTAAGAACAATGGATCGGTTTCAGCAGGTAGTTATCTAGCATTCTTTCTGTTCTTTTCCACTGTTCCGTGAGCACAAGCATGCCTAGAGACATGTGCATAAATGCATATACCCCTCCCCCCTCCCCCAAAGTTACTGAGTAAACAAGTAATTGTGCATATTTCTGGTGCAGCAATAGCTAGTCTGCAATTGCAAGCATTGCGAGTGTAGTTTTGTCTAAATAACATTTCCACAGTTGGGTGATTATCCTGCTTATCTTGTTCTTACTAAGGTGTGTGCACCTCATTATGATCTGTTTGCAAAGTTCTAAACACTGGTCTACTTGACCTTCCTAAGATGTCACCTCCTTGCTTATGACTTATGAGTTTGTAAAACTGAGAGCTCACATGTTAATTGTTTTGACCATGCGATTACTTGATCAGGCATTTACAAGGTGTTTAAATAAGGGCAATACATGTCAATTTTGTCACATGATAGCTTTTGTTGCTTGGTATCTAAAAGCTTCAATTGATTAATGTGATAGTTTTTGGTTTGGTTGCTGGTTCGCTAGATAGAAGGCAGTTAGGGAACTAAACATTTAGCGGAAGATGCTAAAGGGGGGATTAATTTTGTGATAAGGGATTTAATGACATACACATATCTTACTCCAGAACTTGAATTGATAACCCATTTAGAAGGCCGATTGCTATATACTCACTACATTGTGATGTGACCTAGCGAATAGCTCCTTCCGACTCTTATTGTTATGGACATATTAATTTATAAGGCACAGTGGCACACAACCCTTCAAAGCAGATTTGTGTTTTTAAGAAACAAAGGCTGTCATTATCTAAAAAGAAGAAGAAACAAAGGTTGCCCATATGTGTGGAGCTGTTGCAGTGTCTAACACGAGCGCATTCTACTTGGGATGATCTATTTCTATGATGTCAGTTTTTTGGTCTACTTTGAGCCTGCATGACATACATCAAAATTCAGCGTCTCAAATAACAGCCTGAAGACTTATTGGATCATTACCAACTCTACCACATTTCTTCTACTACATTTGGCACTTAACTCATTAATTGTTCCTTTGGCTATGCAGGATGCACAGTTCACAATAGGTGGGCCCAATAGCATGTCTGTAGCATTCTGGTACCCAGACGATGGCAAACCATGGAGCAAGTCCGACCATTATTCGGCCAGCTGCGACTGGTTGGTTCTTGATATTCAACCTTCCTTGGAAGCTGCGCATTACCACCCTGCTCCAAATCGTTCATGGGATGCTGCAACTGCCTTTGCATTGCTACTTTCGGTAGTAGCAATCTGTATATCCGTTTTTGTGGGCTACGGAGTTTCTAAGAACAAGAACAGCGTCCAATTTACACCACTTGAGCAGCTCTAATTTGATCAATGGAGAAAAGAATTTGATGGACTCGACTTCCTTTTTTTGTGATGCAACAAGCCAACAAGGGACTCTTTTTTTTGCTGCTGGTGCAAACACCTAGACGTCGACGGATTCTTGTAATCTAGTGTAGGACACTGAAAATACATACGACTCAGACTAAAATATTTTGATTTTTATACTTGTACGGTATATTTTCTGTAAATGTTGTATCATGTATACATGTAATTGCTGTGTTTTAGCGTTGTTATCGATAGCATGCTACTACTTTCACTATCGACCTCTTATGTTTGGATATAGATAAATTTCGTCAAAGGTTAAGGTGTTTCATCATGTGATTGGCTTAAATTTACTTGCCATCATCATTTAACTGAATTTGGAAACGTGATTAAGCAGGCGCGTGGCCTCGTACCATTTTTTAGGGCTAGTGGTGGTAATCGGTTCAACTTGCCTATAAAATTTAAGGGTCGAGTTTAAAACAAATTAAAAATAAAATTGTATGGAGTTTTGAGCTAAATTTTTTTAGGAACTAAATATTCACAGGACCCCTAGTCAACGCTAGGCCCAAAGGAAACCAAACCGATGCAGCGGACGAGGCCCATGAGAAGAGAACCCGGAAGCTGTTCAGTTGCAAGGCCCCATCACCGTTCACCATCCCCCTGGGGTTAGGGTTTTAGGTTTTGTAGCAGCAGCGTGTCAAGGTTTTCGCGGCAGCCGGCATCACCAATGGTTTAGCCATCAAGCTCCTCCCATGGCCGCCGCAGAGGAGGACGCCGCCGCCGCCACCGTCACTGCGGAGAATGACGATGACGTCGAGGACCTCTACGCCGACCTCGACGACCAGGTGGCCGCCGCGCTTGCCGCCGCCGGGGAGAGCGGAGGCTCCAACCCGGCCACTGACGGCGAGGCCGAGGCGCCGGGCGCCCACAACGCGGTGGACGACGCCAACGAGACGGTGGACCTGGGCGACGGGACTGCGGGGTACATCAGCAGCGACGAGGAGAGCGAAGATGACCTCCATATCGTGCTCAACGATTATGGCACCGCGTCGCCGCCTCCCACTGCTGGCCGATGCGAGGACCGGTGGGCAGAGGTGAGCGAGGAGGGGGAAGTTTCGGGTAGCTGTGTGAAAGGTCCGTCTACTGATGGCGACCGGGGCAAGGTATGCTTCACGAATTGGTGAATAATCCATAGTCGTAGAAATTGTAGAGAACTTTAGAAATTGGAAGTGACGGGGAAATTCCAGAATTGTCGGCATTAGTCTGTTGCACGATGCATAGAAAGATTATGCATTTTTTATGGTAGTGTTTGCAAAACTCTTCTATATCTGTATTCTGCAACTAATTTGGATGAATGGTATATCATAATATCACATTGAGTTATGTATTCTATTTTGCTGGGAGAGATTCTATTAACATATTGCTTTTATTGTGGTATTCTGTGTTCCAGCTTGGTGAGCTTCACCAGAAGGGACTTCTCGAGAAAACAGCAGCACCGATCACAGGACAAGGTGATCGAGGCCACCAGCATGCATTTCAAAAGGAATTCAGTTTTTTCTTACCAAGAAACAGGTGCCATTCCTCTTCTAGCCCAAGAACAATTATCGTTATAGTTTTCTGGATCAACATAAAGTCATGATCTCTCTGGCATGAGAAATTCCTGCTAATAGCAGAGTTATTTGTTATGCCTACTTATCGCATAAGTTGGCCTCTCGATCTATGTGTATCCCATAATTAAAATGTGCAATTGCAATTGATCTCTGATTTGGACATTATGGCATGTTACTTCAGGACAGTTTTTGACATAGACATTGAAGCATTTCAAGAGAAGCCTTGGAGACAGCATGGTGTGGATCTCACGGACTACTTCAACTTTGGCATGGATGAAGAAGGGTGGAGAAAATATTGTCTTGACATGGTAGGTTTTGCTGTGTTATCAATTTATTGTTCTGTCAACATTTATGTTAGGATTTTTTAAGCCAAGAGATGGTAATAGAGCTACCTTTGTCATGTAGGGAAACTTCAGACATGGAACCAGAACACTTGCAAAGGAATCGTCAGGATTGGAACAGGTGAGTTAACTTGAAAATTCGACCATTCTATTTGGAAAATAATAATTATTTACAATTTTACATATATCTGCATTCAGGAGTTTCATTACAATCTTGGATTGAGTAAGTCAGTGCCAAAGTCGGAGATTTATTCCAGAAATGAGCTTGCTAAGGTATTATCAAGTTCGCTTTTGGAGTGAATGGATCAATATGTGCTTCATGTGCAGTCTGTCATGGCTAACTTGTATTGCTCATCTAGCCAAAGGGTAGAGCAATCCATGTTGAAGGTGGTTTGCAAGAGCGTCTTCCATCAGCAGATATGTGGCCTCCAAGACGAAGGGATTCTGATGTGATACAGGTATGTGGCGTCAAGGTCTGTATTATGTTGCAGTTACATATCTTCTAACAATTAATCTAATCATCCAGGTAAGCATGATGCTTTCACCATCAAATCACTCCGGCTCAGATGGCAGGTCAACAGTAAATGACACTACCAAAAGGTATGTATAGTTGAAATCACATGTTGGTGTTGTTTTAAGGAAGTTATCATATGTATTTTGCAAAATTATCAATAAGCTGATTGTTTCTCAATCACAATAGATGCAGGCCAGCCAGTAACCATCACGGTGGTGATGAATGTCCGAAGGAAACTAGCTCTGTGGTGGACAGGATGGTTGATAAAGAAGTGCACAAGAGAGGTTCCTCAGAGTACACTGGGAGCAAACCAGTTTTACGAGATTCTGCTTGTGCGGGGGTCCAATCTTCTAGTCCTGATAATTCTGACATGCTTTCTGAAGAGTCAACAGAAGATCTCTATTTTAAGAGGAAGCGTGGAAAATCAAATTCCAATGCTTTTTATGTGGAAACAGTCCATAACGATGAGCATGTATTATCAGATTTTTGCCATCGTTCAAGTAAATCAGACCAAGAAAATAGCAAGGGTGAGATTCATAGATATGCCCCCTCTCCTACTGATGTCAGATATCACAAGATAACTGAACGTCGGAGGACTGATGAAGCTGGAGCAGGGATTTCTAGTCGATTTCTTAATAACCGCCAAAATGATTGCCATCTCCATAAATCTGGATATAGATCAACAGAAGAACTGAAGAGGCAAAGTTTAGCTGGTGGGAAACGTGCCCTGTTTGAGATACAAGAAAACACAACAGATAACTACTCCAGTAGATATGCTCGAAAGCATAAACATGAAAGATCTAGCTCAAATTTCCTTGGCAACAATTATCGAGTTCACATTCAATTGTGTGAAAAGCAAGACTACTTGCCTCTGGAAAGAATAGCTTTGAGACATGATGAACAACGCAATGATGACTCTAGCCAAAGACATAGGCGATCTTGGCATGAGATCGATGATAATGAAGATATTTTAGAGTGCTATTCCACCAGGAGATGGCAGCAACACCATGATCATGTACATAGATCTCCTTCGATGCCAAAAGCTGAGTTTTGTGATGACACTGATGGACGGATGTACAGAGAAAGACAATACCTGGAAACAAGAAAAGTCAGACATGACCATAATGGGGATGATGAGTTTTTCCACTACACTGATTACAGATTTGGCAAGGTACTGCATCCTCAGGATAGGCATGGATACAGAAGTCAATCTGCAGAAAGTAGTGATGAGCATTTCAGACATTCCGAACATCTTGTGTTTGAGCATTTCACACATCCTGACCGGCTTATATTGTCTTGTCAGGCAAATGCCAGCCACAGGAAATTTGAGAAGGGTTGGCCCGTGCCTTCTGCAAATCTAAACTGTATGAGCTCAAAAAACAGATTCATTGATAACAAAAGAATCCAAAATGGTAAAATCAAATACAACTGTGATGGATATTATGGAAAGAAAATACTGCATCATTCTGGATTTGGTGTTGACGGCATTCAACGACCTGCTTTGTATAGTGGTTCTGTTGCTGAGACTGGTCAATGTATTCAACCAGTGAAGAGGAAGGTTTATGCTGATCAAGGTTCCATGAACCATAAAGATCTTTTCAATCCATCATATCCAAAAGGAAGGAGATGGATGCATGATCGATCTATGATAAGTGGTAAAAAAAGATATGTTGCTGAGATGCACAATTATACAAAGGAGATTGATGTAGAAGCTATGTGTAGTCTCAATGATATGAGAAACAACGACAATATTCGAAACATTTATGATAAGAAAAGGCATGAGATCATGAATTTGCAGCCCAGTGACGCAGATAACTTGCTTTTGATCCATAGGAAGAGAAAGGTAAACTTCGAGGAGGCAATGTCGGTATTGTTGTACATACATATAATTTTCAATAGATATTCCCTTTTACATCTTTCCTTAAATTGTTCCTTTTGTGATGAATTCAACTAATACATGCATATGAAAGAAAACAAAAAGACAGTGCTTCAATCCCCTCCTGAAACTCCATAACTAAATCAGACATTATAAAGCTGCAGTAGTAATGGAGCAGCAGAAAATTGCAAGTCAGGCCCTCAGTTTGGTTTGCAGATTATGTTTTCCTTTTTATATAGAGCATTTAACCACTTATTATCTATCCCACTCTTTTTAAAGCACTACAGTTTCTATATGATGCGGTGAGATCCTACATGGCTCGGTTCCGGTGTACATTTGTCTCGGTTAACTGCCGTAATTAAATAATCCTGATTAAATTCTGCCTCTGCATTCTGGACATATATCTTACCCTTTATCCATATTAATACTGTTATCCTCATCTTGGACTGCCCTGTTGTGTGACATTCTCTATGATATTCTCTTGCTAGTTAATAGCCATTACCACTTTCATGCTCCCAGCTTTCAATCTTCTTTTCCAGTGTTGATATTTTCTTTCAGAAAAGGGGAGATCATATCCTGCCCCATGATTTCACGTTGCAGCATTGACAATTTGACATACTCCTGTTCGCTGAGTAATTGAATCGATTTATATCAGTACTCACTGAGCTGCTAGTTAGTCTCCATTTGGTAAAGTTTGTAGTTTGTACATTCTGGAAGATTGTAGTTATTGCATCCACTCCCCACATCATGTATTTAGCAAGATGAATCCTCTTTTTGTGGTAGAAAGGCATTGCATGGGCATGGACAGGACCGTTGTACCTAGTGTGTCAACAAGTTACCACAAGCCCATGAGTATAATCAGCAAAACAACTATAAATATCATCTAAACTTTCTTTGGTGTTACATGCTGTGTTTACTTATAATTTTTGTCACGTGAAATGTGTTGTGTTCAAAGTTTCTATCCATTCATACATTAAATGTTAGGTTGACTATCAGTTCATGCTATTAAAAGGTTGAATTTTATTTTCTTTTTAATACAGCTGCATCGAACTCTATGGACTATGCACTCGCATTCTCGCACTATTTGCTAACATCATATGTGTCTGTGTTTGTTGGTTGATACTTTTAATAATAACACTTTATCAACATGCTGCGTTTCAATGCTTGATGGAGTGTTTGGTGTCCAATGTGTGCCGAAAACCTAACTAATTGTTTGCATGCCAGCATATCTGCATTTCAGTCATCTCCTCCCCTCAGTTAATATACATTTACAGCCATGTTGTACATGTAGCCACATCAACTACCTTCTTTCCCTCGTTCTATCTGTGGGTGAAAATGCTCATGTCTGACCATCTTGACAAAAATATTAAATCATACAGATCCAAGCTTAAGAAGTGATAAGATACACCTCCTGACTTGTTTATTTATGACAGTATTGTACCTGATTTAACACAACAGTCCATATTTGGACGTTACAACTACACCGATAAGCACTGACTTGAGCCCAGACTCACTTCAAAGGGATCGACTATTATGTTTTTGTTTCTAAATTGTTTTTGATATTCAATCAGGGAATGTTTAGATTTAGGTTACAATCTGGAATAGGGATTGGGTTATCAGTTGAGCTAACCCTTGACAGTAAAGATCAAGGGTGAGTGTTAGTCTACTCCATTTCCCTAGTCCTATCCCACATTTTCCCCAAGTCAATACGCCCTGAGAATCTACATGAGTAAATATTTTGAAATTTTAATCATCAGGGCAGTTAATAATAGTATATTGACTAAATTACAATGCTATTGGATTTTGTCTCCCAAAATAGTTTCACATTATATGTTATTATTATTGTTCATATATTATTATTATGGGTCATAATGAAAGTACTGCGGCTTGGTTGTTAACGGGTGTCTTGATAACACAAGATGGATTTACACTCCTATAATTTTTCCTTTAAAATTGGTATGCTGAAATACTCAATGAGATGTGTGTGTTAGTTTGTGAAGTATCATTATCCGTTTCTCTGTTTTCCTGTATGTTTCATACACATTGAACATGAGCCATTCTCTGTTCTTTTTCGGATGAATCAATTTGCAAATGTCAATATTTTTGCCCAGTGATTAATAATGGTTGAAAGGAGCTGTATATTTAGCTAGCCTGATTTACTCACAGTATTCTGTTTGCATAATTTTTTTTCCTGTATGTCTTGCAAACCTGGTTTTGGCGAGGTGCCGAGAAATGCATTACAATAATTAGGCTTAGAATGGGTGACAGCATTTCTATAGTTAGTTGGACTACAAAAGCAACAGGATATTCATAAGTTCAACTATAAATTTGTTTTAGTTTTACATTTGTGTTAAAGTTCTTATTTCTTCTCTTCAATGCAGGCAGTATGTTCCTGCTCACCAAAAGATATGTTCATAAATAGTTATACCCATTTGGGTCTTAACATATGCCATTGCTATCATAAAATTTAAGCTTACCATGCGTGCATAATTTTATGGTTGGTAATGCTGCATCACCAGATACAACTTTTGCGACTCCTAATTTCTTTCTTCATAGCATCTAGTATTGTCTGTAACTCTCTTCTAGTGTTCTGTGATCTATCTTCATATGATTTTTGATGGACTAACTACTGAGAAATGTCAACTAATTTTCCATATTGATACTACGGAAACTGTATCTCTCCACACTGATTTGCTAAGCATGGTATTGTCTTACAGTTTTCTCTTGTGTTATTAGAATCCTTTGGTTGTGCCATAGCCATCTCTGTTAATTAGGCATAGCTTGAAATGTCTTGAAGAGCAATTGTTTGTTCAGTCATGGAAAAAAATATTTTCATTTCTTGCTCTGTTACTATTTGTTTGTATTGGCTATTTCAGGACTAGAAGTGTACTTTACCTTATCATTGCTTGTGTCTTCCCATAATCTGCTAAACTTTTGTTCCTCAATGCTATACATTATCATCTTATTGCAGTTTAATCGACAAGGAATTGAGATAAGGCGTGAGGTTGAAAGTGATAGTGAGGGGTGTCTTCCTGCTGACAGTGATTTGCACAGTTCCAAACTTAAGAGTGTACATCAGAAAGTGCGTAAACCAAGAAGCTACCGTATCTCACGCAATCAGATTTTGGAGAAATCAATACAACAAAAACAGCAACATGTGAGCATCAATCAAGAATGTGAAGAGATTGAGGAGGGAGAACTGATTGAACAGGATCATCATGATACTGCTTCAAGAAGCAAGTTTAACCAACGAAGCAAAGTAGTGCTAAGGTCAGTGATAGAAGCAAGCTCAGCAGGTCAGGGAGGGATGGTTAATGCAACATCGAAAGATGCTGATTGCAGCAACGGAGCTACAAGAGAATGCGATGATAAACATATACTTGAGGTAATGAAAAAGATGCAGAAAAGAAGGGAAAGGTTCAAAGAGCCCATTGCACCCCAAAAGGAGGAAGATGAACACGGGAAAGAATTGTTGGCAGCGACATATAGTGTAGATGATATGAAGAATCCACGACCTGCAAGGAAACGGCTTTGGGGTTGTAGTGGTTAAGAGGCTAGAGTAGAACCTTGAACAAAGCTCAAACATTATTCAGGTTCAGAAACTGTAGATCCTTTTTGTAATGGTTGGAATGTGGGGAAAATATACAAAGCATTCAAAATTCAAAATTTTGCCTATGTAATACATATAGTGTCTACATTATATAGCATAGTTCTTCATAGTAATAAGGCAGAAAATGAAGAGGGAAAAGACGGGAATTTATGCATGTCTGTAATGGATCGCTCCCTTCCAAGTTCCAACAGAGTATTGACTTACTGTTGCCAAGTATTGGAAACTGAACTGTTCCATGGGCATTTATACAGAATTTTAGGTGAGGCTCTGCTGTTACATTTCTGCTTCTCATGCAATTTTCCGGTGTTTATTTCCAAATTACTTAAGTCTTTATATTTTTCACCTGTTATGTCGTCCAGTTAGACGCTTGTGCACCGGGTCCTGATATTTGAGTGACGCTGTTGATATCCTAAGCTTTGGAGCTGTTGATATTGAGCAAACGTGCTTTTAGCTTTGTTTGGTATGACGTTTCTAGTTCTAAAAACGTGCTTTTAGCTCCGTATTGCATCTTTAGAACATTGATATGCACTCGTATTGTTGTATATCATGCGGTAGCTGTTGTGTCGATATATCTCCAGTCACCATCACATGTACAAATAGTATTGACTATTGAGTAGTAATTTCTTCTATTTTTCTGTCTAAAACACGAGACGGGCATTCGGCCTCGTCTACCTCCAAAACGAACACATACTCTCTGACGAAAATAAAAATGAAAAAAAGGGGGGAGAAACAGAAACGAAACGCTTTCAGGAACATAAACACGCCACACGTACCCAGTACCGACACAAAAAAAATATATCGTGAAACAAACTCCTCTCCGAGTCCCGACCTGGCCGGCCCCACCCGTCGGCGAGCGCAATTCGAACTGGCTCCTTCCCACGCCGACGTGGCGGGTTGTGCGCCTCCAAGTCTCCAACCCGCACCACCCCCAATCCTCGCCTCCCGCTTCTACCCCTGCAGCCGCGGGTACGGCATTAATGGCACCGCACCCGCAAGGGCAATCCCGTAAATCCAAGCAACCGCCTCCTCCCTCTTCACAAAAGGGCCGCGCCTCGCGTGCCTCCGCCCTCCTCCACCTCGCTGCGGGCTTCCTGCTACGGCTGAAGCAGCGGAGCACACCTCCGTCGAGGGGCCATGGCGATGCGGATCTTCCCGTCCTCGTCCTCGCCGACGCCGCCGCTTCGGTCTCTCTTCCCGAGCCAGAGTGCGAAGGCACCACCGTCCGTGCACTTCTCCCTCGCCCTCCGCCTCCGCCGCGCGCGGGTGGCTGCTTCCGCCGCGGCGGCTGCTGCCGCTGCGGCGGCGGGGGGCCCCGAGAGGGTCTCGGGAGGGTACGAGGTGGAGGAAGAAGGCGGGGAGAATGGGTCGTTCGACAGGGGAATGTCGGAGATCGCGAGGAAGGTGCCTCTCTTCGAGCCGGCGAGGGGCGACGCCGCGGCGGCCGCCGGCGAGCGGCCGCTGCCCATCAACCTCGAGCTCTGGCTCTACCGCGCGAAGGTGCACACAAGGAAGTACGAGTTCTCCGACGCGGAGAAGCTCCTCAACAAGGTGTGTTACTACTTACTAGAGAATTGGGGATATCTCGTAATGAAACCGGATGAACACACAGGAATATCAACTTAGCGAATTGATAATGCGTATAGCTGAACTAATGAACTAAGTAAATTTTCCCCTGTATCGACTATATAGTGTTTAACACGTAATTTGAGCTGTTTAATAGTTGATGGGTGCTGCGCCCCGTATCTAATGCAGTGCATCGTGTATTGGCCGGAAGACGGGCGTCCATATGTGGCACTTGGGAAGCTATACAATAAACAGGGGAGGTTTGACAAAGCTAGAGCGGCTTATGAAAGGGGTTGCCAAGCGACACAGGGTGAAAACCCGTACATTTGGCAGGTTTGCAACTGATCACTGACCCATTTGGTAAAATTTACTTGAAAAACCGTACCACACAAAAATATAACGCATGAGGTACTTTCTTTTGCATTCCCTGAAATATGTTAATATTCATTTTCTAGGTTTGGAGATGTTCCAACTCTACTTCATTCACATTTTTATGGGTTTTCTTCAATTTCCAAAGTGTTCCAAATGGATGACTATGCCTTTGTCATGTTTTGGCTTATAGTAAGAGTAAGCGAAATAGCTTATTGACGATTAAAAATAATGTAGGGGTAAAATTTTTATATATGTGTTCTTAACGATCCAAAAGCAAAGACTGAAAATAAAATATAATGAAGAACCTTAAAATTAACTTTAAATTTAAGTTTTAAAATTTAAATTTTGGCTTATAAGCATAAGCAAAATGACGAGGCTAGCATGTACCATGAATATAGAGGTAGTGCATCACACTTTGTTCACTGGAACATCAGTGTGACTGACGTAAACAGCTCAAATCATGGCCATTTTCCACCTTTTTCCAAGTATTTAACTCATATGTCAAACATGATCTCTTGGACTTTCTGAATAGAGATTTGCTCCGGTCCAACAAAAAGTACCTCGAGGCACCGATACCTCGAGGTACCAAATTATTTCTCACCATTGGATCTAGCTGAGTAGGATGTGCGCTGTTAGATCCAACGATCGTAAACGACTTGGTACCGCAAGGTACCGGTACCTCGAGATACTTTTTGTTGGACTGTAAAATTGCTCTTCTGATTATATGTCTAAATAAATTTCGCGCGATACACCGGCTGGAACCATCTACACAAGCCTCGATTTCGCACTGACCGTACAAGTCCACTGCATTATCATGATAATATCCTGTATTCCGTAGAAATTCAGTATTATAATAACAAATCCAAAGAAAGCAGAATTCACTGATGTCCTTTTGCTTTGAATATACAGTGTTGGGCAGTCCTAGAACGCAAAGGTGGGAATATTCGAAGGGCACGAGAGCTATTTGATGCTGCTACTGTGGCTGATGCAAAGCATATTGCAGCTTGGCATGGGTGGGCTATTTTAGAAATCAAGCAAGGAAACATTAAAAAAGCTCGAAATCTGCTTGCAAAAGGTCTAAAATATTGTGGAGGAAATGAGTACATTTATCAAACTCTTGCTTTGCTTGAAGCTAGAGCAGAGCGCTTTGAACAAGCACGGACTTTATTCCAACAAGCTACTCAATGCAATCCCAAAAGCTGTGCAAGTTGGCTAGTAAGTATTTTCTTCATAACTGTCTATTTTCATGCAAAAAACTGCATAATCTTTTGGTCCAAACTGTGAACTTATGTATGGCAATTTCTAGTAGGCATGGGCTCAGGTAGAAATTCGTGCAGAAAACAATGCCATGGCAAGGAAACTCTTTGAGGTAAATATTTATTTTCTAATTGTTCTCATTGATGTTTGTGTTGGTACACATACTTGTAATATTAAACAAAGATCCATCCATTCCCCCATGGAAATTCAGAAAAGAATTCCATGTAGAGATGAATAATCTTTAATCCAGCCCAGAGAACGTTGCTTTTCAAAATATTTTTACAACCATGTATTAATGTAATAGTGTGGCAATCAGTTTTTGAATTTCCAATACACTGTCAATGCGATCCCCTACATAGTCCATTCACACCTGCATGTCTGCATGGGATGGTTTCGGTGAAACACAATACTGAGTATGAAGTATAACTTCAATTTTCTTTGCAGAAAGCAGTTCAGGCAAGTCCTAAGAACAGATTTTCGTGGCATGTCTGGGCACTATTTGAGGCAGAACAAGGTAACATCGACAAAGCAAGGAAGTTACTTAAGATTGGTCATGCTGTGAACCCTAGGGACCCTGTGATTCTTCAGTCTCTTGCACTACTAGAATACAATTACTCATCTCCAAATATTGCTCGTGTATTATTTAGAAAGGCATCTCAGATTGATCCAAGGCACCAGCCAGTTTGGATAGTAAGTATTTTCTGTGCTTATCTCTGTTTCTAATAACTCATTTGAGCCACATGTGTTTTTTTAACACTTTCTGTAGTTTGATTATGTTAATTTGTAGGCTTTATATTAGTAAGTACTCCCTCTTTCCACAATTATAAGGGATTTTGGGCTACTTCATTTATCCACAAATATAATGGATTTTGGAGTTATACTTTCTCAATCTATCCAACCACTGAATGTATTGCTTACTTCTAAACAACCTAGAATTCCTGTTGTTTTAGTGACTTTCAAGGTAGTGTTATACATGAGATCTTATGTAACAACCTAAATGAGTGCAATCATGGACAGATGCAACGATGAACTGCTAGGCTCCATTAAATACTGCCTTTAGATTCTTTTCTAAAAAATGCACTCATTTAGACTTGTGTAAAGCACTATATATCTCACAATTATGTCAGCATTGCATGTCGCTGGCCAGAGTAAAGAAACAAGATTTGGTATGAACTGCTAGTAGGTAAGTGTGCACATCTAGTAAACCAATTTGAAATCTCCAGATGGATCTGTCCTTCTGTTTCTCGCAAATGTTTACGTTTGCATTTGTTTATGAAGCCTCTTTTATTTGGGCTATCTTTGAAGCTTAGCTCTAACAGATGGATCATGTTATAGGCTTGGGGGTGGATGGAATGGAAAGAAGGAAATGCCAGGACAGCAAGGACATTGTATCAAAGAGCTATGTCAGTTAATTCAACGAATGAATGTGCTGCTCGATGTCTTCAGGTAATAATCTATCGGTGGAGATTTGGCCCATGTTGAACTTTTTTTTTTTTGGCTTGGTCAATAGATATAGGTGTTCCTCTCACATGGTAGTATGTTATTGAATATATGAGTTTCATGGTTTTGGAAGATGAAAGCTTATATGTGTGAAGTATCTTCTTTACTGGAACCGCTGTACACATTTGTGATCAAAAGGCGGGCTCCTTCAAAATGGAGGGTTGGCAAAGGATTTTCGGTGGATTCAAGTTCCTTTGCCATTGTTTGATAGACCCCTTCAATGCATAGGAACAAGATAGGGAATTTTCCATACAACTATACTCCTATGACCAATTCCAAAGGAAAATAAGCAAGAGGTTACACCTCTTGGAAACTTTTTTTTGGTTCAACTTTTCCTGTGGTGTAACTAAAGGGATCCTCTTTCTTTTTTTTGTGTTTTCAATTCTTGTAGGATTAGAAAAGCATGTTACTTCATTCCTGCGTTTTTCTTATCCTGTCTTTCTCCTATCCTGAATGTCCAAGGGGGGCTCATATTTCTGCATTTGTGATAAACAAACAAAGGTCAAATTGGCATTCCTTCCAGCCATATTTCTGTAGACTTAAAAACATATTCTTCCCTATTTTCATAGGCTTGGGGAGTCCTAGAACAGCGGGCTGGCAACTACACAGCTGCCAGAAGATTGCTGAGGTCTTCGCTGAATATAAATTCTCAGAGTGAGGTAACATGGATGACATGGGCTGCACTAGAGGAAGAACAAGGCGATCCAGTTCGAGCTGAAGAAATACGGAATCTCTATTTTCAGCAGGTTAGTCCTGAGTAACTATTTTAGATATGAATACTGGGTAACTCGGGAGTGAGCATCTTGCGCAATCATGTTTTGAGTTATGTAAAGTGGGCTTATTTTCCTTGTTTTGTGATTACGATAGCATATACTTTGCATCATCCATGAAATAGCGCGTTAAAAACAAATTGCTGGTGTTTGCATCATCTTTGTTGGAGTTTCTACCTAATCATTATCCATCCTGACAGCGTACCGAGGTCGTGGATGATGCCTCCTGGGTCATGGGCTTCCTCGACATCATTGATCCTGCCTTAGACAGCGTGAAGAAGCTCCTAAACATAGACCAGCCTTCGGGGTCCGCCGCACAAGACAAACTGAAAAGCGCAGGAGAGCCAAGCAATGTTACCATCAGGACTTCTGCTGGTGCAGAGTTCCCTGGTGGTTCAAGAGAAGAAGGATCAGATGCTTCGGACCTTGCAAACGCAGATGACAAGGAGAGCAATAAGGCTGCAGAGATTCCAGAAAGCGATTTTGACGTAGACGGCTTCATCAAAAGGAGGCTAGGCCTGGATCCGGCAGAGCTGGATGCTGTGCTTGAGGGTTCTGATCCAAGGGGAGTTGTTTCTAGGAGGAGGACGCAGCGGTTGCCCAGGAAACCCCTTCCTCTTCTCCCTGTTCCATAAAATTTTCAACTTTGAGCAAATGTGCATTTGACATTTGCCATCTCCACCGTGCAAAGTGCAAACCATCGACCACTAACAGGTAAGGGTAGTATTTTAGTACATACATTTCTGCTGTGTACATCTGTTAGAAGAAGACGGTCGCTGCCATTAGAAGCCACATGTATGTTATCCACCAAGGTGTATCCGTGTATGTAATTCTTTTTTCGCTGGGCGTGTATGTAATTCTATCATGTTTCCAGGAGCAGTGTAGCTGTGTACATAAGCCAACGTGTCATTTGTATGTAGTACCTTTCTCCTACGCACGAGGAAGAATTTCAGTCTGCACATTCAACTTCAGTCCATCTTATGTTATAGTTCAGTCTGCACAAGGCGATTGTAAAACTAGAAAATGCTAGCTATGTTAACCAATTGTGCGCACCGTTCATCTCACTGCATGTCAGGACGTCGAAACTACGAACCAGCAGAACAGAAACTGGAACCAGGGGTGGAGCCAGGCTCGTTTTCGACGAAATTCTTAAAATCTCTACTAAAGCACTGTTTCGATCCATATTTTTCATGCAATGCAATAGAGACAATTCATATTTTTCTATGCTATGCAATAGAGATGACCCCGACGCCATTTTTAACTCGCTTCGCCTCTTACTAGAACACGTGATTGCAAAGAGCAATTAGCATCAACAGTCTCGTACATCTGTGTGACAGTGTTGACTCAAAAGATTGCAATATAGCTCTCTAAAACACCGGATTGCCCCAGAAAGCCCCCGCCAGCGGCGGCGGCGGATGCTGCTGCAGCTGCATGGTGGGTGGTGGTGGCTGCTGCGGCAGCGGCTACGGAGGTTGACCACCCCAGAACTGCTGCGGAGGCGGCAGCGCACAGGGCGCGCCCCAGAATGGTGCCGGGTAACACGGCGGCACCGTCGGCGATCTCCACAAAGGAGGCTGTCCCGGCGGGAGATGCTGCGTGAACGCAGGCGTTCCAGGGCACAGCGGCTGCGGCTGTGGCTGTGGCACCGCCGGCAACGGCAAGCCCCACGACAGCCATGGCACAATTATAGGCGACGCGCCGAAGTGTACGGGTCGGGGAGGAGGAGGCGCCATCGCATGCGGTGCAGGAGGCGGTGGCCCCGTCTCGTGTGGTGGTGGTGGTGGAGGCGGAGGCGGTGGCCCCGTCTCCTGTGGTGGTGGAGAGGGAGGCGGCGGAGGCGGAGTTGGAGAACGCATCCACCGCGGGGGAGTCGACGGTGGCGGCAACCACTCCCCGTCTTCCTCCTTCGCCGGCGATTGACCGTTGTTGGGCTTGTGACCGTAGGCTGAGCTGCGGCTCCGCTTGGACCGCGCCCGGCGCCCGGAGACGACGAAGTCGGCCGGCCGGGGATCGGGCTCCGCCGGCTCCGGCGCGTCACCGGGGCACGCGGCGAAGGCGGCCACGGAGGCGATGGGGCACTCCGTCCACCCGATGGCGTCCACGTCGGCGCTGGCCACGTCGGCGGTGATGGCGGCGGCGGACGACGGGCCCGCTGCGTGGTGCAGCGTGGAGCGGCGCGGCGACTGCAGGTCGACCTGCCCCACCAGGCGACCCATGATGTCGCCCTACTCCCTCGCGCGACATGAGCACCAAATTCCGCCTCGTCATACAACACTCGAACAAGAAAAAACGAAACCCGAACGTGTCGACGGGTGAAAGACCACGCAACAACGGAAAAAAAAAACGCAGCGTACCTTGTTGGAGCGGTGGAGCTTGATGAAGCCGTGCATGGAGATGATCTGACGCCGGCCACCGGCGATCCGCCCGCGCGCGCGCACAGAACATGACAGCCAAACAAAAAAAAGAACATCAATCCCAATCACAACGAAAACACAGTGTAGTTCGATGGCGCAGCCAGACAGGGCAAGAGACGACGTACGTGGTTGAGATGGTCGATGGTGACGCGGGTGCCCCAGGGGTCGACGAAGAAGCGGTGGTACTTCTCCAGTGTCAGGGGCCCTCCCTGCATTCCCCTCGCTTGGCCCCTCCCCATGGTAGGTTAGGTTAGGTCGCTCCGCCTCTCTTCGACAGATCCCCCTCCTCTTCTTCCCTTCCCTCTGTTTCTCTCCTGTTCTCTTTTACCACGCTTTCCCTCTTTGTTTCTTTCCGCTACCTGCGCTGCACAAAGGAGCAGAAGACGTTGGTGGGGCCGTGCCGGGGACCCACCTGAAGGCCTAAACAGGGGAGGACGGATGTAGTGCGTGACGAATATCTGACAACTTGGGGTAAATGCCAGACTGCAACAGCAAGTGCGGTCCCAAGAGATAAGGGAAGAACGTTTTTTCTACCAAACACCTCACTGCAGCTCGTTGGTAATTGGCATACCAGATCAGGCCACATCCCACAGCACTAACGACGGGTAAGAGCAATCGAACCGGAATTTTTTTTTCTGAGAATTAATATTATTTTAATGAAAAAAAGGTAAAAGTAAAAGTCATTAGAGGAAATCACGAATTTATGGGCGTTTGATAAGTTCCATCGTTCGTTCAACTACGGAGTCAGCCAGGCCTGTCGAATGTCAGGGTTTGTATAACTTACAAAGTTTGATAGGTCCCCTCTAACTTTGAAAGTAGACAGGCCACCCGTTCGACAGGTCCTGTTAACTGCTGACCGTTTGATAGAGGTCTTATCATAATAAGACAGTTTGACGTGACTCTAAATTTATAATTTTTCATGGATGATTTTTTATTAAAATAACGTTAATTCTAAAAAAAATTCAACGAACGTTGCAAGCCAGATCTTGGTGAAAAATATGAAATGAATCGCCCAATGCACGTAAAAGTGAAACCACCAAATAAGCACATATTAGAAGTAGTAGTTTTGATCCTTTAGCACAGATAGATTCTCGTTAGCCGGAGAAATTTTACAGACAACATTAAAGCAAAATGCAGAACACTAAGCACAGACCCAAACTAAACTAATGCAACCTAACTTAGTAGTAGTGGTGATTACGAAGCAAGCAGAGGCCATGCCGACGCCGCCCTGCAGATGGAAGAGCCCCGCCACCGTTAGGCGGTGGCCGCCATGTCCTCGACGGACGGGAGCGTGAGGAGCTGCACGACGCGCCTCTTCTTCCCCATCATGGCCGCCTTGCCCTGGCTCCTTCTGCACCGCTTCCGCTTCGCCGCCGCGGGAATGGGAGACGCGAGCGAGGAGGCGCTGAGTATGCCCGGCGGGGAGATGCACTCCACGGCGGCGGAGCCAGGGCGGATGGCGGCGATCGGAACGTGGGTGGCGGAGGGCCGCGACTCGCCGGCGCGGACGGAGAGGAGGGAGCCGACGGGGCACTCGCGCCAACCGAGGTCCTCCATGTCGGCCCTGGCCTCCTCCGTGGAGAGCAACGCGTCCGACGGCTTGGAGGCCCCCGGCGGGGGCGCGGCCGCGTTGATGCCGACGGTGGAGCGGCGCGGGCGCATGAGGTCGAGCTTGTTGAGCGCGTCCACGATCACCGGCTGCAGCAGATCAATCGACGCGTCAGATGCGAAACGGAGTTTTGTCAGGTTCCGCTGCCGAACCGAGCCTGAATGGAGGAGAGAGACCGCGCGCGCGCGAGAGAGAGAGAGAGAGAGAGAGGTGAGTGGGAGTTTTGGTACCTTGTTATGGCGGTGTAACTTGACGAAGCCGTGCATGAAGATGATCTGCGACGCGGCCAGAAGCAGGAAGACGATGAGTCGAGTTGCGTGCGCGGCGCGGCGCTGGGAGGAGGGGGCGAGAGGGCGGGTACCTGGTTGAGGTGGTCCATGTTGATCCCGTGGCCGGAGCGGGTGGTGAAGAAGAGGATGTAGTCCTCGAGGGTCAGCCGCTGCCGCAGGTCCACCGGCAGCTTCGTCATCGCCGATCTGCCACACGGACGACGCCTTCCTTTCCTTCCGGTGATCTCCCCCTTCCTTCCTCCCGCCTGCTATCGGCTATCCCCGCGACTCCGTGAGTGGAGGTGGGTACACGGAACACACCGCAGGGGATCGTTTATAGCTGGCCGTGGCAACTCTGCGAGCTCGGGAAACCAAGCCGGGGAGAGCGGACACGAAAACTTTTCGCACCTCCTTCCCGCAATCCCGCCCCACCGCCGGCCAGCTGGGACTGATGACCCCCGCATGTCAGTGGCTCCTTGGATATCCCCGAAACGGGCGGCCGGTACAACACCTTTGCGCGGACGACCAAAGCGATGCTGCCGATGCATCCTTCGCTGTGTTCTTTATCCCTGAAGGATGATAAAAAATAAATGGTTTTTTGAATTTTTTTATAATAACCATTTAATTGCATAAGCAATACAAATAACTACTACAAATTAAAAATTAAACAAATCATTTCACAAAATACACATAGTTTAACCGTAAAGAAAATATGTGCATAAAAAACAAATAAGAATATAAGAAAAGACGAAGGAAGTAACACGGCCAGACCTAATCCGAAGGAAACCTGTTACAAATGCACCAGCATACGCTATCACCAGTGTATTTTCATTTCTGCTAAACTTATAAATCAAAATTTAAATTTTTAACCTTAATTTTAAAATTGATTTTAGGCATTTTTTACTAAAGTTTATTTTTCAACTTGGATTTTTAGATCATTAAGAATATATATATATTTTTATTAACAAATTATTTTTCGATTATAAATATATCATTTGGTTTTTTATTTTTTCATAAAAAGACCGATCAATCGCCCCCGCGCCCCCTGTGCAAACGGTCCGTGAACAGTTGGTGGGAGGGCACTCCACAGCGAGCAATGGGCAATATAAGTATACAACAAGCTTGAAAAAACGATCGCCAGAAACATACATCATTCACGTCATGTAATCTACAGGTAACAGGTTACAGCCGATATGTTTCACTAGGGCAAAGCAAAAATGGAGAAAAATTGGTACAATGGGGGCTCCCAAGGCCTAGCGATCCCACCCCGATGGTCGCTTTCTCTCCCTCGGACGATCTCTCGAGCTGCAATCCAATACGTAAGAATTTTGACCGATGGTTAGCATACACAAACATTGAACAGGCGTGTCACCGCTAATAACAAAATTATCAGCTGGGCTATGAAAGAGAACGCACCTCTCGGGGGTTGGGTTCGCATTTTCAGTAGTGTTTTCTGCAGGTCTGGAAGCAGGGACAAAGGAGGGCGCAGGTTGTACTGCCCGTGCTGGGTTTGCGTCTCCTCCTATGGTGCCACCAGAAACAAAACCACGGAGTGCCGGTCTTACAAAGGAGGGAGGTACGCCTCTTGAAGGTGCGCTGTTGCTTGGTGTATTTGAAGAGGCAGAGACAAAGCTGCTCTTAAAATTTTGCATCATCCCTGTTTTCAATGAATTTACCGCAGCAGATCTTGGAGCAGGCACTTGTGACCCTGATTCAGCATTGTAGCCTATGCCAAGACCAAAATCAACTCCACGTACACCACGCCCCCGCCCACGGGCACCACTACCGCCGCCTCCTCCACCGCCACCTTTTCCTTTGCCACTTTTCTTCCCACCTGATGAGGATAACTATTGTCAGTACAATCCTCTTTCAAAGGGTTCTGCACCATCTGTCCTGTGATGAAATAAACAAGACATACCTTTTCTTGAATCCCGGTTTGCTCTGAATCTTCCATCCTGCAATTCAAATCACCAATGGATCAGAAAAGGACATAGGTTGTTCATGCAAGAGCGACTAGGAGAAATGTTAGTGATAGCATGCAACATGTTGCAGCTTGTCAATTAAATTCATTGTGTTTCAACTAAAGTTGAATGCAGGCTTACTCTGCATAGAGATACAGAATACAAAATGTTCATGAATAACAGCATAAGTTAGCAATAACTCACCTTCATTGCCAGATCCATAAGTTCATTAGGCACATTTTGCCCTGCCGCAATCAAACAATGAACCAATTCACCAGCAAAACGCACCTCCTTCTGTGTAATCAGAGTATATGCAGTTCCATCTTTATCACCAGCACGGCCAGTTCTTCCTATCCGGTGAATATGCATATCCATTTCTTTTGCAATATCAAAATTAACAACTGTTTTAATCGACTTAATGTCCAGACCACGTGCAGCAACGTCAGTTGCTACCAGAACATGATAAACCCCAGATTTGAACTTCTGCAGTGTCTCCATGCGAGAAGCTTGATCCTTGTCACCATGAAGTGCTGCAATTCTGAAACCTCTCTGATTCAACTGACTCTCAATCTCATCAACTCTTGCCTTCTTAGCTGCAAATATGAGCACGTCTCCATCATCAATCATCCCAGGCAGTTTTTCCAGAAGCCAAGGCATCTTCTCAGCATCAGAAGGGAGTACATTTACAACTTGTTTAATGTCTTCATTAGCACTGCCAACCTGACCTACTGTAACTCTAATAGGGTCAGTCAAAATTTCTCTAGCCAAGCGTTCCACTTTGTATGGCATCGTTGCTGAGAAAAGCAAGGTTTGTCGGTCTGGTCTAATTTGACCAACAATGGATCTTATCTGAGGCTCAAACCCAAGATCAAACATGCGATCAGCTTCATCAAGAACCAAATAAGTTGCCCTAAACATCTTTAGTGCCTTCATCTTAAGCAAGTCTATTAGTCTCCCTGGGGTAGCAATGACTATTTCACAACCTACCTTTAGTTCTTTGAACTGATCAAATTTGGAAACCCCGCCATATACAGCAGCAACTCGAAGATTGTAAGGCTTAGCAAACTTCTTAGCTTCAAGGTATATCTGATGTGCCAGTTCTCTTGTTGGAGCACATACCACACCTATCGGCCCTTCTTCTTTCTCAAGCTCAGGCTGATCCATAATGTGAACAATCATGGGGAGTACAAAAGCAGCAGTTTTGCCAGAACCAGTTTTAGCAATGCCAATGATATCTCTGCCTGAAAGCACAATTGGTAAAGCCTGGCACTGGATTGTAGTTGGTTTTTCATAACCCTGCTTGGAAATGGCATTCATTAGTTGTACAGGAAAACCACATTCCACAAAGCTTTTGATTGGTCTTGGCACGTCAAAGCCTGAAACTCGAATTGCCAGACTTTTCATATAATCAGCCACCTCTTGCTCACCCATCCCTACAAGAGAACAGTAAGGTTTCAGTTTCATATAAGGCAGAATGGAAAAAAATTAAACCGTAAATGTCATGATCAATTGTTCTCTCTATATGTGATTACCACATCGAACATGAGCAAATATGAACCTAACTCCAATTGCATTGACCTGTTAATACAGGAGGGTACAGAACAGGATGGAAACAAACAATGCTAAGCTAGTATGACTAGCATAATGATGTTCTTTCCGTTGAAACAGGGAAAGTGATATTTGCCCTATGACTAGTTAGACTCAACCTTCCAGCTAGTATTCTCCTAAAGTACAACAATACAAAATCGAAATTTGGAGGTGATTAGATATGTTTTTGGACCCTAACTCACGGAGCAGCTGTGAGTCACGACTCACCGTCGCTAGACTCTACACACACACACACACGTCAATGGTTAATAATTAGCCTTGTGATCTCTTTGGCTGTCCCCCCATCAAAAAATCCTGGCTTCGCCCCTGAATCTAGCAGGTAGCTTCACAAGCCAGTCTGGGACAGTGCCAAAGTAACTCAACTCCTGGTGCTGAATCAACAAACAACAAACCTATTGAACTATATTGTATAGTACATTGTACCAGTTGACAAAGGGGTTATGGATAATGATGTACTGAAAAAATGCTTCATTGCCAAGTGCATGCATCAAGCCATAGAAATTGCAAAAAGTAATAAACTAGTGTATGCTTCTCGAAATTACAAAGTGGCAGCATCTATCATAATCTCCAACGCCAAATCATAATCAAGGTATTATAAAATCATCAAGATCAAGATATAAGAAATGCTAAAATTGCACAGGGTTCCAATCCTATTTCAAGTTTCCTAACTACAGGTAAGACCTGCTTAACCTTTATAACATAAAAGCAGAAACCCACGTTATTGTAATTCATAAGGTCGGTGAGGCATGCAATATGTATGTCATTATGTGGGGGTCAAGTGCTTAACCTGAAACCGAGGGCTTCTCCTCGTAGAAATCCTTGTTGAAGGGTTCATACTCGATGGCTGAATGGTCAAGCGGCGGAATGGGCTCGATTTTCTTCTTGTCCACCACTATGGGGTTGTCATCGGAGTCGTACTCCATCATGCCGGCGTCGACGGCCTTGGCAGCAGCGTAAACCTCCTCGTCGGAGTCGTACCCGGCGTGCATGGCATCGGCGGCGAGTGTGAGCCCCGCGTCCTTCTTGGCACGAAGGAAGCTCTCCACGGGGTCGTCCTCGTCGTCGGAGTCCGTGCGCCGGAGCGCCTCGGGCTTGGGTGCCGGCGTCGGTGCCCGAATCTCCTCCTGGATCTCGGCCATGAAGGCGTCGAGCGGGTCGATCTCCTCATCATCCCCCGCTGCCTCGCCTGCCCCAGCGCCATCCGCTGAGGGCGCGTCCGACGTGGCCGCGGCGTCGTCGGAGAAGGCGATGTCGTCGAGGTCGGGGTCATCGGCGGGGACGTAGAGGCGCTGAGCCGGCTGGGAGCGCTCGAAGCTGTAGGAGGTCGGGCGGGGGATGCTGAACCCCTCGAGCTTGGGCCGCTTCGACATGGCCGGGTGGTAGGTGAGGTGAGGCGGAGGCAGCGGGCGGGTCGGGCTGGGAGCGCGCGAGCTAGGGTTTGCGACGAGAGGAAGAGGGAGGAACCGAGGAAGACGATGGCATGGCAGCGCGCAGAATTTCGGTTGGGTCGAGGACTCGCTACACGCTGGTGGGCTGGGCCTTGTCTGCGGATTCACGACGGACCGACGGACCGTCGCAGAACGGGCTTGTAACATGAGGTCGCTGGATTTGGGACACTTCGAATTTTCGTTTATCTTTTCGAACCTTTTTATATTTTAACTTTCAAACTAAAGTCTTATAACTTTTTTAACTTTTATTATTACTCGAGCTAGACCTTTCGATCACACCGCTCTGATGAGTCAGACAACGGTGTCACATCATGGATGATGGGTATAGCAATAATCTAATTAACGCGTGTGTTTTCTAACCCGCACATGGCCAAACAATATTGTTACGCAATGACCAAAATGTTTAAATTCATAAATAAAAGTCAGAGTGAGTTAGTTCTAAAGTTAAAATATAGTTGCCCACCTAGGGATGGCAATGGGTAAATACTCATCGAGTATTGCTATCCTATACTCATACACACTAGTAAAATTTTGTACCATTAAAATACCCATACCCGTCACGGGTAAGAAAATTTCCCCATACCCATACCCGCTTGGATAAACCTTACCCATCAGGTTACCCATATAACCACAAAAGTTCAAAACAATCTAAATATCATATTTTCCATATAGTATATGCATAGACGTCAGATACTTAGGGCATCACACATTCATATAGTGTGGTGAAAAATGAATGGATGGTTTAAATACCTATAATTTTGGTTAATTAGACTAGGCTAATATGATATTAGGCCATGATATGCATTTAAACTTGCGGGTATTTATTAGGTATGGGGATCATGAGAACGTTCTCATACCCGCGTACCATCGGGTAAAAGTATTTGTCCAATTATTTACCCACGGGTAATATATTTAGCTCATACACATACCCTAACAGAGTAAATACCCATCGGGTCTCGGGTCGCGGGTACCCGTTGCCATCTCTATGCCCACCTCCTGCTCACAGTCGGCGGGTAAGTGTGACGTCTCTTGTAATAAGAGCTAAACAATCTCATGCGAAAAGAATCCCAAAGAATCTCTTTTGGAAAATCCAGATCCTCTAAAAACATCAAACTAACCAATCCAGGACATGGTTTCTATGTTCCCTTAAAAAATATGATATGTCGTTAAAGCATCTGAACAATATTACCTATTATAGTGAAAATGAAAACTCTCTATAAGCCTGAACTATTATGGCTGATCTACTTAACGCCTAGAGTATGAAATAAGATAGTATAAGAGCTCCTAGTAGTTCATATAACCCCCATGTTGTTTTATAGGATGTTTTGTTGTATAGATGATCATGTGATAGCATATTGATTGCATGCAATTGATTAGTTCATTAAACCTAAGATGATCCAACCATTTCTTTTTCACTATCTGACTCATAAGTCTAAAAATAATGTGTGTAGCAGTAACGTGCTTTATTCTTAAGCATTCACATGTAAAAAAAATAGGGGCGTCTGCAAACTTATTATTGGTTTATCTATATTGCAAAAATTCCACTATAGTTGACAAATTTTTATTATTGGTTTATCTATATTGCAAAAAATACCATTATAATGACAAATTTAGTGGTTGCAATTTTCTAGTGGCATGTTTACAATTTTGATTCAAACAAGTAGCAAATTCGTAGTTTCTCCAAAGAAATTCTTTACTGGGTCTATTATCATGTTACTATTTCATTGATGGTGTATATCACCAAGCCCCCCGATATGTCATCATTTATACGACAAAACCACATACAAAACCACTATAGTGGATTCTATACTTTAGGCATATAATAAATGGTTTTATACTTCACGAGATTAGTTAGACCAACCTAAGTACTTTAGGGTTAAAGTAGTATTTTCCATGTTGAGAAAGCCTTAATTGTTATTTGGTGTACTTAGCGCATCTTGGAAAACACCATTTATGTTGCAGTGGAGTTGTAGCTACATGATTTCACCCATCAGGGTTTCACTAGTGTCTCTAAATATAGATTTGTCAAGTAGTGAGATCTCGACTATCATATATATGGGATGTAGGATATCAAGGTGTTCGTAAAGATGTGTAGAGTGAAAAAGTGACATGAATATTTATATTAGTTCAGGCCCCAAAGTGGGTACAATATTTAGGAGGTATCTACCAGCCCACAGACTAATCCTGTCAATAAGACGAAAAGTACATTTAGGGACCATAATCGGCTGATATGGCTATAACTTTCTGGTGACTCAGATTAGACTGACTAACTTTTGATTCAATGCTCTCCCCTTCAAGAAATTCAGGGTCCTGTTTAGAGAGTTTAAGTTTCTGAGAAACAACTATTAAAAAATCGGCCTTCTAGAATATGTAAAGTTGGTTATAGAATATTCTGACTTTCGTAGATTTTGTGAGAAGCCACGGTTATCAGAAACTTCTACAATTAGCGCATTGGTATTTATATTGCTGAGAACTCATTCTTCAAGTTGTGGCTAACAAAAAGTGAGCCATGTTTTAGTAACTAGCAAATAACCGCTCCATATATTTTTTTTAAGTTGATAACATATGGGACTATAAAAAGACCTTGCCATAAAATTGGCTACATGAATCAAACACGGGTCAATTTTGTAGGCGTAGTAGGCTTAGAGAATGATTCAAAATGATCCAACCAACTTCTTATTGTCACAAAAGAAAAATAACGGAAACATTTCACTGTTTCTAGCTAGTCTTACCCTTCCCTGCTTTACTTGTTTACTTATTCTGTTTGCATGTGCGGATATATTTCCCTGTTTCTTTGACCCTTCCTTTCGTCGACGAAAGAAACAATAAATATGTGATGGGAGAATTATTTTAGAGGTAATCAACGAAACAATGAATATGAACCGACACGAAAAACGTAATCACGGATTAGCAATTAATTAATTAATAGTTATAATAACTTGAAAATGAATTGATATAATTTTTAAGCAACTTATATATATATATTTTAAAAAACATATGTTTAACTAATTTAGAAAACACGCACATATATAGGTTACAGTAGGTACCAATTAATCATGAATCATGGATGTAATGGGCCCGGATGTCGCATATTCCTCTTCATAAAGGCCATCTCTCTCGTAACAGGCAAGCATGCCGTTATATGTCCTTTTCAAAATTATTAAACCGATTAATTATGTGTCCTAAAGACCTATAAACCACCGATTAAGTGACGCTAGGAGCTGAGAATGTCTGCAGAAACCGTGCGAGAGATGAGGCTGAATAACCCGTGCTCGCAGTCAAGCAAAGAAAATTCTGTACAGTATATATAATTAAACTGCACACTTTATTCTACCTCGTTGCAAATGGTAAAAGAGAGAACAAGGTCCTTTGCTCCACGAGCTAATCCACGAAGGATGAAGCTAGTGGAGTATTAAACAAAACATAGCTATTACTAAAACAATCCAATGTCCTGACAAAACACTGAACAACATAATTCGACCATGCATGTAGCATCTGTAACGCATCAAACCTGGGTGACCGGCAACTAATTAACTACTCCCTCCATATTTTTTTTATATGACACCGTTAACTTTTAGAACCACGTTTAACCATTCGTCTTATTAAAAAAATTATATAATTATTTTGTTATAATATAATTTATTATTATAAAAACTTTAATTATGTATTATAGTTTTGCATATTTAGATATAAATTTTGAATAAAACGAATAGTCAAACGTAATTCTAAAAGTCAACGATATACGGTACTACCAATGTCATACAGGATGCACCATGGCGCCTTAATCTAATGAACGAAGTAACTGTAGATTCTTAAGGACAAAAAAAAAGGAACTCTTCGAAGCCCACGAGTTTCAACTCCACTCCTGCACAGAGGTCTATCAAATAGCAATATTTAATGGTATTGCTAAGTTGTATATATCCACAATTCCACACAAATAGCACTACTTTTATGGTTTTATCGCATCCGTTTTTAGATAACCATAGTTATGAAATAAGTGTAGTCAAATATTATTCTATTTGGCTTTTTATTTGGTGTCAGAGATTTTTAGTTGTCTCACTAAAAATTTATGTGTTATTACGTAATTTTATAAGTCATGTTTAATGTATATTTGACGATAAATTAAAATTAAAATAATTAATAATTATGTAAGGGCAATGATCAAATGTATTCAAAAATAAAACTATTTTTTCGGCGAGTAACTTAAAACGACTCCCTGTGTGCCCATATTAGTGTATTGGGCCGGAGCTAGAAAATTCTCGACCATTTGATTTGTAGAAAGAAATAAAACTTCCGCATGATTACCCTTTGCAACTGTATGCTTATTGTTTTGTTTGTTACTAGTTAAATACCCATACTTTGCTATGGATTTTATGACGTATTATTAAATTTTCTTATATGAAATAGTCACCTTAATTTAAATTTATATGTAGATATCAATATATATTTAACTGGTTTTTAATATCAAAAATTTAAGTGCTAAATTGTTAAATTGTAGTGAGGCAGTGGTGGTGACCAAATCACTGCTCATTTTTATAGATAAGTAAAAGCAAAACCGTCAACGGTATGTTTATTGTTTTGTTTATTATAAGTATAAGCAGAACCATTTATTAACGATTAAAAATTATTTTGTAGGTGAATTTTTTATATACTTACAATTTAAAAGTAAAAATTAAAAATAATTATGATTAAAATCTAAAATCAATATTAAATTTATGTTTTTGACTATAAGCATATACCTAAGATATAACACGAGGAGTTGTGCACATGGAATTGCTCTTTGGTTTCAACGAGGCAACGACTAGTGATTTGTGGCGCATTGAATGACCATGATCAAATTTACTTTTCAGCCCCTGTATTTTTACTTCATCACAAAAACTTATCAACGTACACCTGTGTCAAAATGATAAAGACATGTTGAGGTAGCGGTTTTCTGAAAACATTACGTCGAATCTTTAGACATCTAAATAAAGTATTAAATATTAATGAAATAAATAAAGTATTAAACATTAATGAAAATAAAAACTGATTGCACAGTTAGGAAAGAAATCATGAGACCAATCTTTTTAATCTAATTAGTCCATAATTAGACATAAGTGTTATATTAACCCATATAAGCTAATGACAGATTAATTATACTTAAAAGATTCATCTCATGGTTTTCAGACGGGCTATAACATTTATTTTTTATTCGTGTTCAAAAAATCTTTCTAACGTCCGGTCAAACGTGCGCTGAAGACCTTCACGAAACATCACAAACATAAAAATTATTTTACAAAACACCCTCCTTCCTGATTCCCACTTATGAGACGCTCAAAATCCCAATTCCCTTTTCCTTTATTCTATATCTCATATTCTCTCTCATACTTTACTCGTTCTTCTGCTTCGATTTACCTTGCCTGGTCATGAGTCATGACCTTCCGCATCGTAGCAGTTCCGCCACCATTCCACCACCGCCTTCTACATGTGTGAGTGGCACCTCCCTCTTTCTTCTCATGTCCACATTGACACAACCGTAAGACATCTTCTGGGCACTCATCGGTCGAGCACTTTTTCTCGTACTCATTATTATATACCTTGACCTTGTCTATTGTCATGCCTTTTGTTTTATAGCATAAGATTTTTTAAAATTGTCTAGATTTATAGCGATAACAATAAATCTAAATATATATCTAAATCATATAATCAATTAACTAACTAACAATTTTTACCGTATAAAACATATATAATATATTGTCGGTACACTCTCATGATGTCCCATCGCATGAGAAGCAGATTTTAAGACCTTGTTTACTCAAAACATCACATCGAACATTACTAATTAGGCTTAATAGATTCATCTCGTGAAATAGTCCAGAGTATATGGTGGATTTTATTAATATTATATTTAATACTTCTAATTAGCAAACATTCGATGTGACATGGACTAAAAAAAGTTTAGTAAACAAACACCCCTAAGTTATTGTATTCGGGTCCGGTTCAGCTGAAGTTGGTACAGCAACTGTAACTTTGACAGTTACATCTATTACCACTAGATACAAATCAGATGAATCAAATTAGTTTGGAGTACTATAATAGAAAATATTTTAGACAGTTGATTCTCGAAATAAACAGATGAAACTAACTTCGTGCAGTTCTGGCTTACCGTTGTTTTTGCAACTTCATCGGATCGTAGCCGATTGCATTCACATCCTGCTGTGCAACCCTGACCAGCATGGGCAGCCTCTGCCGGCTGCCGCGGTGCCGCTGCTACCGACCTCCATGCGCGGCCCCTCCGCACTCGCCATCTTTGTAAATAAGCCCCTGATCTGTATTAAAATCGTAAAGCGGTAGACCGACGTGTGTGTGGAAAGCGCGCGGGGGCAGGGCAAATAAAGGCTGCTCCAGTTGGCTCTGCCACCGAGGCACGTGGCCTCTTCTGTCCTTGACCCTGTTCCTCACTCCCTCCCTCCCTCCCTCCCTCCCCACCCAAATCTCTCTCCCCCCCCCTCCCCCTCCCCTTCGGTCTGGGCTTTGGCCTTGGCGCTTCTCCGGGCTGAGTTCGGGGGCTCTGAACGGCGGCCGCGGCGGGCGGCGGCGGTCGTTTGGTAGGGTAAACTGGACTCCTGCCTCGCGCTCCTGCTGGTTTTTCTCGCTATCGGTTTTCTTCGGCTGTCGTCGTTTACAGTGGTGTTTTGGTTCCGTCGGTGGGGTGGTGGGATGAGCATATGAGGGGTTTCTTCAGTTGTTTTTGGGGGTGGATTTTGTCGTCGAGATGTCGATTTGTAGCTGCGAGGTTTGGAGCGGCAATGCCGGCTACTACTTTTGCAGTTCTCGCGCCGCAATGCGCCTCGTTGCGTGGTGTTTTTTTTTCTGGGTTTGTGCAGATTTGGAATTATTAGTAGTTGCCTTGCAATTTTTAGTTTTGGTTTTGGGCTTACGGATGCTATGTCTTGACCATACGCGCGGTGCTGTCTTTGTGGCTGCTGCTTCGATCTAGTGTTTATTAGTAGTTTGGTTTGTTGATTTATAGCTCCATAATAGACTGTTGATTTTTACCTGTTCTCTTTGGGTGCCATTTCAGACTCTTGTTGTTGCAATGAGTGGTAACTTTTGATCGCTGAGCCAATATAATTTAGGTGCTTTTCGTAAGAATCAGGATGGTGTGCTTCGCATTCCTTGATATTATTCTAATGGTAACCTGCGGCGTTTGCTGTTATTTTAAGAGCAATGTAGCGACCTATTCACAGGGTTGTTCACATTGAGTAAAACATGAGGCTCACCTAGCCAAGCATGGGGGGTGCAGAACTCAAAAAACAACCAATCTTTGGCAGCCTATGAACTTCCATATTAGAATCCATAACCTTGCGTGTGAAATGCATTCTAGCAAAGCATTTAGCGCTCACAAATGGGCAACTTGCCTTCCTATCATGAACTATCCTTTAGATAGTACCGTTTTCGACTGGGCTGTGAGATGCAGATACCAGTGAGCTGGTTTATGGATGGAGTAGTGGTTGCAGTTTACCGTTTACGAAAGGCAGTTCTATGGCATGGGCTTGCACACCATAGCCAAGATTTCTATCATTCCTGGCTCCTTCTACTACTCCTATACTTTTCTTCTTCACAGATCCTTGCCGATTTTTCATTTGGTTGCCCCATAAATTCCACATATTGTAGTCAAGCTACCACATGCTAACACAGTAGTCAGTGGCGCTATTGGTGATGTAGCAGTAGAACTGAAGATTTTTAACATTTTGATGCCTTTATGCAGGTTGAAGGGTGATAAACAGTTGGTTTCTCCAACCTTAAGGGTCCACAGAAAATGGGTTTCATGTCGGCCAAGCTCTTTCCTTCGTGTGAGAGTATGTGCGTCTGCTGCCCAGCTCTGCGGCCAAGCTCAAGGCGCCCTGTTAAGCGTTACAAGAAACTGCTGGCTGAGATATTCCCCAAGACGCCTGTATGTGTTGCTTTTTGCTTTATGTCCCTGCGAGTTTAGTTTAGCCAGTTACTTTCAGACGTTGATGCTGCAATTTTAATGCATTCTGCTGTTTTTGATCTATAAGTAGTTAGCAGCCTTTGTTAACATGCTATAGGGAATTTTGCCTATCAAATGGCTATATTCTCCAGTGGCAACATAATTCATGGACAATTTAACTCATTGTCAATTGTAAATTGCAATAATGCTTCAGTAGTCAAGTGTAGTGCTGCTGATTCTGCAGAGTTTACTTGCAGGATGGACCTCCAAATGAGAGGAAAATCATGAAGTTATGTGAATATGCAGCGAAGAATCCCCTGCGCATTCCTAAGGCATGTTAATCTCATATTGCTACCTTTTTCTATACTGATAAAATATTCCTGAGTATGTGATTAGTCGTTGCATGTTTTCATTTGCTGTTGCTTCTTGCAGATTGCCAAGTTTCTGGAGCAGAGGAGTCACAAGGAACTGCGTGCTGCTCACGTAAACTTTGTCAAAATTATCACTGAGGCGTACAGCAAGCTACTCTTCATTTGCAAGGAGCAGATGTGAGTCTGTAAATTATTGGCTGACCCTTAGGTTTCCTATATCGAACTGTTACTTATTTGACAGGAAGTGTTCTTATTCTTGTTGCTATGTGCATGTGATGATATAGGGCATATTTTGCCATTAGCCTGGTGAATGTCCTTACTGAGCTTCTGGAAAGCAAGCAAGAGAACATTCATATTCTTGGATGCCAAACTTTGGCAAAGTTTATTTATAGCCAGGTGGGGCATTATACTACTTCCCTTTGATCATTTGTTTTCTTTGAGGAATGCATCAGATTCATTTTTGGGTAACGAACAGGTGGACAACACATATGCACGGAATATTGAAAGCTTGGTTCGCAAAGTATGCGCACTCTCACGGCAACAGGGAGTGGAGCACAGTCTTCTGCGGGCAGCAAGCCTTCAGTGTTTATCAGCAATGGTAATATATTGTTTATTGGGATCCTTACCTTCCTGAATGTCTCTTGCATAACTTAGTTTTAAAGTTTAGTTCTGTTAACTACTATCATAATATTGTGCAGATCTGGTTCATGAAGGAGCATTCATACATATTTGCAGATTTTGATGAGGTAACAACAATTGGTTCCTTGTATTGGAACCACCTATCGATCATTTCTTGTGCAGAGTCAATGGGAAATTGAACCTATTTGCGGGTTAAGATACAATATTAACCCATGAACCTGTTTACTTGAGTTGAGGTTATCCATTTGCAACAACTTTGAGATGCCATTTCCCCCACAAACTAGAGTAGTTTTTGTTCCTGTCATCTGTGCAAACACACACGTCGAACATCGAAGTATTTGTTGTTCTGACCTCTACTTAATCTGTTAGCCATGATACATTAACAGCCAAACGGTTCAGTTTGTGCAATCTCTCTTGTTCTTAGGGCTTCTTGTTGAACTGTTTTTATTTTTATTATTACGGTGAATAACTCTACTTTTATTGGGTGTAGCAGATTGTGCAGTCAGTCTTGGAGAATTATAGAGCTGAGGAATCTCCTGCTGGCGATGAAGAGAGCCATGCACCGCAACATAATTGGGTTGATGAAATAGTAAGACGTGAGGGAAGAGCTGGCTTAGGTGGTGGTAATGATGTAAATTGCAGCAGTACAACTATTAGACTGCGATCAGCTAGGGATTCTTCAGCCCTGACCAGGTGAAGTATATTTATATGCTTGCTATACAATTCCCTAAATTGTTTGGTTTTGTAGATAACAATTGTTGCTGCACCCTCATCTCTTAGGCCCTCATTGGTTGGCTTTTTCTCTGAAAAAAAAACCAAACTGCATATTTGCAAACAAAAAATAATTTGTGAATAAAAATTTTATATATCTAAAAGCAAAGGCTGAAAAATAAACTACAATGAAAAAACCCCCGAAATTAACTCCAAATTTAAGGTTGAAAATTCAAAATTTGGCTTATAAACAGAAGCAGAAGTGAAAAGATAGGGTACTAATCTCCATGCAGAAAAGTGTAATTGTTTGAGTCTTATTTGTTGTCAATCCAATAAATCATGTCTTTTTTCCCTCTTTTGAAGGATACATGCATGCTATAATTGGAAAATTGTGTATGAATATATGTATTTCAACTATCATTTAATGTGGATCATCTAAAGTAATTAGTGTTGCATGTGAAGATTCATAAGAAGAGCATGCCAGAAATCATCTTTTGGTCAATGTAGAAGGATATTGAAGGCATTCCCCATCCACAAACATCCCCTCAGAAGAATAACAGAGTTATCTTGCTGATTGATCCACCAATCAAAAAATGATATAACTTGATTCATATGTTCATTCCTTGTGATAGTTGCCTGACCTATATTTTGGACACACTTCTCTGAATCATACTTTCTGCCACCCATATACTCCCTCCGTTCCATATTGTAAGGTATTTTAGTATTCTCCTAACTCAAACTTCTCTAATATTAACCAAGTTTATAGAAAAAATAGTTAACATTTTAATGGAACTAATTTGATGTTGTAGATATTGATGCATTTTTTTTTATAAACTTGGTCAAAGTTTGAGAAGTTTGACTTATGAGAAAACTAAAACACCTTATGATATGGAACAAAGGTAGGCTATATTTTGAAGCATCTTATTTGTCCCCTTTTGCTCACCCATGTGATATAAACATTAATGCAGGGAAGAGCGTGAATCTCCAGAAGTATGGGCACACATTTGTGTTCAGAAGCTTGCAGAGCTGGCCAAAGAGAGTACAACAATGCGACGCATCCTAGATCCAATGCTTTCTTACTTTGATAAAAAGAAGCAATGGGCTCCTCGACAGGGATTAGCTTTGCTTGTTTTGTCTGATATGTCTTATCTAGAAAAGAGTTCAGGTAAACTTTTATACAGAATGAGGTTTGAAATACGAGAACCGCTTGCTTAATAAAAATAATAAAAAATTGTGGACAGCATTATATCTGACAATAAACGTGAAGTTTCCTAAACTCTTCTGGTACTACCAAATGCGTTATTAATTTTCCTCTTTTTTATTTTTTATAAACTGAATTCCATTGAAATATATTTAAGCAAGTGCATTTTGTTACAGAGCTTTGCTTTCAATTTCAGTATTTAGCACACTTTATTTTATTTGCTGTATTTTCCTGGGGGTTTGTCCTTGTCTGATAAACCATCTTTTCCTTCTCAGGCAACGAACAATTGATTTTGACTTCCGTCATCCGGCACCTAGACCACAAGAATGTTTTATATGATCCTCAGATTAAATCTGATATGATCCAGTCAGCTACTTTATTAGCGCGGCAGCTACGATCACGAGGAATTGCTCCTGAGCTTGTAGTAGCAGGTGACTTATGCAGACACCTGAGGAAAACACTAGAGGCCATGGAGTCAGCCAGCATTGAAGAACTGAACTTTAATGAATCTCTTCAGAATTTCTTGCAGGACTGTCTTCTAGAAGTTGTTAGAGGAGTATGTCATGCACTTTCCTTGCCACATGCTAACATTTTACCAACCTCCTCTAGATTACTTTGGTGCTTCTTTCTCAGCAATATTTAATTCCATGAGCTTGCCAGCCAAAAACTTTGCACTAGGACCATGATTGCCGTCTCATAACTATATTATCATATATTCTTATAGTTTCACCATTGTTTTTGTTAATATTTGCGTTATTATTCCAGATTAATGATGTGCGTCCACTCTATGACATGATGGCAATTACACTGGAGAATTTGCCTTCTATGCCTGTGGTTGCCAGAGCATCTATTGGAAGTTTGCTGATCCTTTCACACATAATCTCCTTGACATCCATGTCTTCGAACGCACCTATGGTCAGTCTGAATCTATGCTATCTAGTATGTACTCATTATTTGAGCTAAATATCAAATAAAATAGATTGCGAATTTGCAATCAAGTTCAGGAAGTGTGCCTCGTATACAGATAAAAGAAAATGAACTTTTGCAAATTTGTCACTTTTTTTATATTGCAAGGATACCACTCGAATGACAGTTCTGGTTTGCAATTTTCTAGTGACAGTTTTGCAACAACTATTCAAACCAATGGCATATTGATTGCCCCTAAAAATAATTAACTGTTCTCTGAGCAGTGCTATGTGGACCACTTCTGCTATTCTTTACTGATTCTTTTATAACTCTGCTGAGCAGCTGTTTCCAGAAGCACTCCTCCAGCAGATACTGAAGTCCATGGTGCATCCAGATGTTGACACTCGTGTGGGGGCACACCACATGTTTTCTGCTGTTATTGTTCGAGGACCAAGCCGTCCAAGGAATGAATCAGACTTCCTATACGAAACAAAAAAATGGCAGTCTCGGACTACATCAGTATTTGCTTCAGCTACTGCTCTACTTGAGAAGCTAAGGAGAGAAAAAGAGACAGGAAACATGGTGCATGATGATGATAAGGAAAAAAACATACGTGAAGAGGAAAGCAAACATATTTGGGCACGTAAAAATTCGGCTTATTTTTCAAAGTTGGTTTTCTCTTTCACAGATCGATATGCAACGCTAACTAGTTCTGCAGAGGTATTTTCTCTTTCAGTGAGTTTGATTGTTTGACCAACTTACAGTGGCATGACATTTGTACTTAGTTCATTTCTTGCTTTCCTGTTATGCTTTCCGATGCTTTTGTGTCAGATTGGTTGGGGTGGGGGGATCCTGATCTTTGAATAATCCTCTATGCATTTCCCAGGAGGCTAATATTGTCATGCTAACTGAAGATCAAACAAATCAATTGCTCTCAGCGTTTTGGGTACAGGCAAATCAGACAGACAACACTCCTTTTAATTATGAGGCGATTGGTCATTCATACAGCCTCACAGTTCTTTCTTCTCGCCTTAAGGTACGGGTTAATTTGGAAATCTAAGTACTATTGTTATTCCTGCATGCAGTGTAAGCTCACATGATTGTCTAAGCTATTTTTTTGTCATGGAAATAATTTTCTTTCTGATGCAGGATTCAAGGAACAGTAATAACATCCAGTTTTTTCAGTTGCCGCTGTCCCTTCGTAGTGTTTCCTTAACCCCAAGTGGTTGGTATCCGCACAGTGAAACTTGTGATTGATCTCTTCTGAATCAAAAAATTCACTTGCCTTTATGTATGTTTTTCCCAGGAGTCCTTTCCCCTTCTTGCCAGCGGTCTATTTTTAGCTTGGCGACAAGCATGCTAGCTTTTGCTGGGAAAGTCTGTCACATTGCCGAATTGGTTGAGTTGCTGAGGTGCTTTACATCATGCAATGTAAGTATGTAATTCAATGCAGATGCTACTAAGATGATATTTTGTCAGAGAATTGTGCATATTCATGAATGAGCTTCACTTTGACAATAGTTCTTAATTACTGTCTAGTTTTGTGCACATTGCCCAATTGTTGTATACCATTTTTTTCTTATTATTACTATTTAGCAAATAAAAATTAGTTTATGTCCATGACTCCTTAGAGCAAAGAACTCATGGAATATTTTGCAGATGGACCCTTTCTTAAAAATTGGTGAAGACTTGCAACTCTATGTAAGGCTGCAATCTGATCTAGGGAACTATGGTTCTGATAGCGATCAAGAAATCGCTAGATCTGTACTTTCTGACTGCAGGGCAAAAGTGGGGATTAGCGATCAGCGAGTGCTTGATGTAATTGCTCGTGAACTGTGTAATTTAACTGAGGTAAGGTTTGATTTTACCTTCTATTTGCTGTTGGCACTGCACGTTGTGGCTTTACTGAGGTGACATACTGTTGACGGCAATGTATAGTTATCTAAATATTCTTGGAATTGCTATTGCCAGATGGACATGGATGTACTGGTCAAGGAACTCACAGAAATGTTTACACCTGAAGAAGTGCCCTTGTTTGGGTCAAATTCAGCACTTGACTGGGCCAATTTCCATGTTCAGGCATTTTCTGATGAATCCCTTTCTTTTGATGAGGTAGGTTGTCCTACCTAGTACCTACATTAGCTGGTGTCTTACTGTCTTTAATAATTCATTTGGTGGAAGCTCTTACAAAATTCTTTGATGGTCCAATGTTCCTCGTAACTGTACCTTACCATTATGAAATATATCATTACAATTTTTCTTTGGTATCTTCTCAGTTGTCCTTTGTATTGTAGGAATGTTCACGAACATCTTCAGTAGATGGTGGGTTGCATGAGTCGCCAATTACAAATACCGGTAGCTCGATATCAAAGGTTACTCTACAACAGTCTGTTCCTCATGTCTTAGGTGTTGGCCAGTTGCTTGAATCGGTGAGTACTTATCAGCTGCCTTTGCGCTTTGTTTGCTGGTTGCTGGTCAGCTAGATCTGTTTGCCCTCGTCTTGTTAATTGTTAAGGCAACAAGGATCCATAATGTGCTTTGTGCTGTGTTTATACCCCTTTATGCTCTGCTGCCATGATAGTATTTTATCATGTGGTGGATTTGATTACAAATATTTTATGGATCATTTGAATCTATGCAGCATTTTCTTGATTGTGAATCTGTTTTTGTAATCAGGCCCTACATGTAGCTGGCCAAGTCGCGGGTGCATCTGTTTCAACCTCCCCCCTACCATACGGCACAATGACTAGTCAATGCGAAGCCTTGGGATCAGGCACCAGGAAGAAGCTCTCAAGCTGGCTTGTCAATGGCCATGACTCTACTCCAGACAATCCTGCGCCTAGCCTTCCATCAGCGCAGCATTTCATCATTCCTAAGGTACAAGTATTGTTCTGTCTTCTCCCATAAGTGTCATTCTGGAACGTTGCCTACTCTGTACTATATCTGTGTGTACCATCTGGCCCCACAATCACAACCGACATTCATCCAGGTAAATTCATGCGGTTTCGAGAGCAGTATCCGCACGACATCGGAGCCGTGCTCCACAGTGAAGCTCCCACCCGCAAGCCCCTTCGACAACTTCCTGAAGGCTGCGTATCGCGCCCAGTAGGGACCCATGATAAGCCTTCGAGGTTACGGCTAACCATGTTTAGGAGTGTGCTAGGATGTAGTACCCGAGCATCAAAACTTAGATTATCTTTTGGAAGACTTGGCCGATCTGGCTTATCCAGTTATATATGTAGCTCTGTTTAGCTGTAGTAACTTGTGTATCAATGTATGGCTGTCTCATCACTAGTAAATGTCTCTAGACTGTAGGGTAAGAATGACTGTACCGCGCCGTACCAAAATATGAGAGTGTTGTTTCAGGCTTCAAGTGCAGGATTGTTTTCATACTCGAGTAATCTGTGTGAAACAGTTATTCGTCGACCCCTCTGGTACTATTTTTTCACTGCAAGGGTTATATTGTTTGCAGTATTTGCGTGAAATTGCTAAGCTCAAATGTAAGATCTGAAAGAAGAACACGGAGCCTAGTGGTTGTAGCTAACCTGAGTAGCATCTAAGCTCTTTAGTTCAATTCAGTGTGAATTTCATATTAGGGTTGTATATTTCAATTGGATAAGAGGTCGGGTGAAAAATACCCTTCTCTAAGGAAAATCGGTTTTCCTTAAGGAATTGCTACAGTGCGGTGTCCTGTTTTAAAATGTGATGATTCTGACGAGGTATCAGATTTGATACTGGAACTGGATGATTTTGATGAGATCGGTATCAGAATTAGATCTGATACTAGAATGTGATGATTCTGATGAGATCAGTATCAGATTTGATACCACACAAGTACTAGGTGATATCAGTGTGGTAATATCTGATACTTATTAGTATCACTTAAAAAATTGATAAATTCTCCTTGTCGTCGTTGCCTCCACCGTCGATCGTGTTGGCTGCTCCTAGCCATCGCCACCGTGGCTGCCGTCACGGTAGGCAGCTAGCTGTAGGATTATTGATCCATCGTCTTTTTCTAACAAGAACCGAAAGGTCACAGATAGCGATCTTGACAAGATTCATGGCCTACCGTGCACGCTATTGCGAATTTGCGATCAATCAATCAACCAGCTTAGTATTAATCATCACGTTGATCTATCTCACGCACCTACGTTTGTTGCCTCTGCCCTTTAGTACAGGGTAGTTGTCGCCGCCGTCGCCTGTGGCTGCTCTCGGCCTCCACCATCGTCGTCTCCACAGCCGCCGCCATTCCCACCGCCGCAGCCACCGCAGTTGTCGCTGCTGCTGTAGTCGTGTCCCGTTGTCGGTAGACCACACCGTAGTATTTTCCTTTTTTTTTTACGAACAATTTTATGGGGCCTGAGTGTAAGCCCATCGTCCATGGGCCAACGTCCAACTCCAAGCCCATTCGTCGTCTCGTTTTCCTCCTCGCTCGGAGAAGACCGACACTATTCTCTCCTTCTTACCACTCTCACGGATAAGAGGCGCAACCAAAGCCCCCTTTGCCCAAAAACCCCACGAGAGCTCCCCTCTATTGCCGTCCATGGCGACCACCACTACCCCCTCCTCCTCTCTCACAGCCCCTCTGCTCCGGCCGAGCTCGAACCCGAACCAGGCCCCGAGATCTCTGCCGCTCCTCAGGTTCACTCCCCTCTTCCTCACTCTGCCTCTCGTCACTCGTGGCTCCACGGTTGCTCTACCCTAACCGTCTCTGTCTCGCTCTCGCAGGAGCCGGAGGTGCGCTCGGGCCGTGGCGGCCGCCGCCGTCGGTGGGGTCGGCGTGGGGCCGCACGGAGCTGCTCAGAGGCGCGGGATTTGGTCGATAAGGTGGGGTTGATTTTGGGACGAACCATTTGTAGCTTTGCGTAGCCTGGTTGGTGGCTGGGTTGGGGGAGGTTTGGCTGGGGGTTCGAAGGGTGCTGATGATGCTTTTTGTAGGGATGACTTGGTGGTGCCGAGGTCGCCCTACTTCCCCGTGGAGTATGCGTCGGGGCAGGAACGGGGGCCTTCGCCCATGGTGATGGAGCGGTTCCAGAGCGTCGTCAGCCAGCTCTTCCAGCACGTACGAGAGCACTGGATTGTGTAAAAGTTTTTGGTCTCCTTTGTGGAGAGTTTTGTGGGCTGTGTGATTTGTGTTGTCTAACTCTGCGTTTTGGAACAGAGGATTATCCGTTGTGGTGGCCCTGTGGAGGATGATATGGCTAACATCATCGTTGCCCAGCTGCTATATCTTGATGCCATCGATCCTAATAAGGTGAAAATGAGGCATAAGAATCTGTTGAAAGTATCCAGTTCCCATTTCATTATCTAAAAAATAACGATTCATTTTTCCTACACCTGTTATGAATTCCTCCTTATTCAAAAAATGCTGATTCAGCGAAGGGAGTGATGCTTACTGTATCTGCATGAAATATTTGGCATCTTTACTGGATTTGCTAATCCCCAGATAAAATGGCCCTTTATATCAGCCCTTGTTACTAACACTAAACTACCATTGTTACTCACCTCGGGATATATATCAGCCCTTGTTTTAGTCCTTTGGTATTCTCTGTTATAAATTTGATGTTGCTTCAGTTTCAGCTGCCTAGTTAGGTCTGTGATTCAGTTATGTAGTTGTGAACTCAAATTCTATGTCAAGGCTACCATTGCCATTTCACCTAGCAAGGACTTCTGCTTTGATGGCATCATATATTCATGATTGTAAACTTCCATTCAGCACTCGATTCTTGACTTCTTGTCAACATTCCTGTAGGATATCATTATGTATGTGAATTCTCCAGGAGGGTCAGTGACAGCTGGTAATAACTCGTTTCCACATTTTTTTGTCATAGTAGCATATTCCCGTGCAACAGTTGTTTCATAACAAAATGCATTTTATTTGTGTTTAGGGATGGCCATATTTGACACGATGAAACATATCAGACCTGATGTTTCCACAGTTTGCATTGGACTTGCTGCAAGGTATTGAACAGTGAAAACTGATCTCTCTATCCAAATACTTCTGCTGCAAATAATTGGTAATTGATTCAGATTTACGATGCTTTGCAATTTATGCACCATATAATCCTTTTCATTCTGTTCAATTATGCAAAGAAGAGTTTCAGTTTTCTATATTTTTGTAAACTTGTAAAATGTGCTGGTTTCTAGTTTGTTTATCCCACAGAATTCTTTCTCCTTCCATAATGTGCGAAGCATATGGAATTGTTGACGGTATTTGGCATGTTCTATTCAGTATAATCAGCCCAATCTAGGATTTTGGGTTGGCTGAGATAATGTTTCTATCGCCACATGTGATATGTTGGCTTCATTAGTTCTAAATAGAAAAGAAGTTTATGCCTAGTTTTTCCCTCATATCCACTTAACCAAGATGTAGTTTTTCAAACTTTGTGTTGATAACATAGAGGTTCTTCACTTCATCTACTTACCCACATCAAAGGTTTAGCCACAATGCAAAACCAAGAGTGCTTATCATTTATTATTCGGTTTGCTGGTAAAACATCATTATTATTCAGCTGCAAATATGTAACCATTTTTTTTTGTTGTGCTTGTGGAATGTTCTTTTTTACTTCATATTATGTTACATGGTCATGCCTTCAGCATCCATCTTGCATTAAGTACCATTGATTCTTATGCACTCATTTCCTGTTTTCTGTTCCCTTTTCGGCAGTATGGGAGCTTTTCTGCTTAGCGGTGGGACAAAAGGTAATTGTACTGATTGACTGATTGTTACTGCATTACTACATTTATTCTACAGGTAGGCTGATCTTCATGCTTGGGTATTGTTCTGATAATTGTAACACAGGAAAGCGATACAGCTTACCTAACTCAAGAATAATGATCCATCAACCCCTTGGAGGAGCTCAAGGACAAGAGACTGATCTTGAGATCCAGGTAAATTCCCAAATTTAAATTATGCTTCTTATTCAAGATCAAGATGACAAGATGTCATGTCACTGAGTAGCAGAGATATTTCTTTCAAGATTATCATTTCTTCTTTTAGATTCAATCTACATGAAAGATATTTAGATTCACAAGCAGATAGCAATTTCGTTGGCTAAGCTAAGAAATTTCAATTGTTACTTTTATGTAGGACCAGAAGCTTTTTTTGACTCACTGATTTTTCATTATTTCTTGTAGGCCAATGAGATGTTGCACCACAAGGCTAACCTGAATGGATACCTAGCATACCACACTGGGCAGCCCCTAGATAAGATCAACGTAGATACTGACCGTGATTACTTCATGAGCGCAAAAGAGGCAAAGGAGTACGGTCTTATTGATGGAGTTATCATGAATCCCCTTAAAGCCCTTCAACCGCTTCCTGCTTCTAGTTAGCCATGGAGTGCTCAACCTCGGAGCATTTTGGGGGAGGGGGGGGATTATCTTCTAGAACTGTGATTGCATCCAACTGTTTTTTATTAGCTTGGCAAAATAGTTTTATGATTCCACATCCCGAGACTTGAAATGTTGTATAATACAGATGCACTACTAGGAGGATATTTATCTTCTTGAATGAATATTCCGACCTACTAGGAGGATATTTCTCTTCTTGAATGAATATTCCGACCTATTTGATGCGTTTAGGAGGATATTTATCTTCTTGAATGAATATTCCGACCTATCTGATGCGTTGTAGTATTTTGAACCTTTGCTTTGAATTGCTGGCGGTACATTAATACATTATACACTAGGGAAACAGGTAAAGCTAGATATAGGGTTCTCATGTCAGGAAAATATATGCTTAATGCAAGAGGAATTTTTCAGGCCCGCAAGAAAAAACGGGTCACTGCATTGCATAACAAACGTAATGTAAGATACTATAGCGATTTTCATCAAGTGTACTGCATATACAATACGGTACTGGTAGTACCACCGTCCCAGTTCACCTTCATCTATAACTAAAACCATTTACAATTCTTATAACTTATAGTAAGCATAGCAGCCGCTCAGACAACGAATTTGGGTAGCTCTTATCCAATCTATGCACAAACCTACCTAAAACTTGCCCTCAATGTAACCAGCCAGACCATTGATTTTCAAGAATTTCTTGATAACAAGGGCCATAATAGCAAGAGTAAGCCCAAATGCGGCTAAGGTCAATAATCTGTCATGCTTTGGCTTCTGGATTTCAACAACAGGATTCAATTGCGTTGGAGCAATTCCTGGAATGCTTTCTCTGCTCGTGTTGGTTCTTGAATGGTTGGTAACCCCTTCTGCCGGAGCTTCAACAATGTTTTGTGCAATTTCAGACTCAGAATCAGGCCTTGGAAGGTCATTATCAATAGAGCCTGAGCTGGACCCAGATGTGTTCACGCCTTCAACTGCCTTGTGTGCATGCTCGTCAGAAGTATCGGATGCAGGCAATTGGTTAGTCTCCGTGTTGGTTTCATTTGTCAGAAGCTGAGGAACAGGGGGAGCCCTACTGAGCATTTGCTCATGGATCTGTCATTGCACCACTTCTGTGTCAATTAAACAGAATGTTTATTTGTTTCGTTCTTGAGCTAGAGTTAGTTTACCTCATCAATTACTTTCTGGCGTTCTGGAGAGCCAAACTTTGGTGGTGCTTCACGTGATTTGGTAGCTAGTGCCCGTCTATCTTCCTTTTTGTAGTCCAATGAACCCAATGCCCCCCCACCTGGTGTTGGCATGAATGCAATCAAGGCTACAAGAGCTGTGCGCACTGGAACATGAACAATCAAGAAAAAATAATTGATATTTGCTGGAGGGCGACTGCAAAATACTCATTGTTTCTAACAGTAAATTGGTTATCACTCAATGGATAACCACATATTATTTGCAGCCATAATGCGAATAACCTCCCCAAAGAATAATAAATCAGTACATATCTATATTGACTATCTAACCTACTACCAACCATGGCAGATGGCAATACAATCAAGAGAGAGACAGGGCTGTTCCACATTGTGGCTATGCCTTAAAAACACAGAAAGTCATACTTTTCCTTCACAACAAAAATGTATGCAAAGAAAGCACATGTTCAACCTTCGGCCCAGTCATGTGCTATATAAACACTCGCCACATGACAGTTCCTGAAAGAGCCAAAGAGCAGTTTTGTTTGGCACCATGCTCGTATAGCACACACGGTGAACATTTGTATGCTATGAAAAAAATGGTGCTCAGAATATGATTGGATAGAAAATATCACATGCCAATCCTTGCATTTTAAAATGAAATAATTTGGTGCGCATTTTAGCATATTTATCTTATAATATAGTTACTGACAAAAGAATATGATAAACACCATGCACATGCCTATTGCATCTTAACAGCATTAAAAGGAAGCTATTTGGCAAATAGTTCCGTATAACTGCAGGAACAAGTGCATGTTCCTTTGGCCTGGTCATAGGGCAAGTAATTGCCCATGAAAATTGCAATGATCAATTCAAAAGGAAGGCATTACTTTGGCATCATGCTCGTATAGCCCAAAATACTGCATCACCATGGACCATGAAATATGGTGCTACTCAATGTATTTTAGTACCCCTTCAAAGTAAGGGCTTTCTTGAACGATTCAATTAGAAACAAAAAGCTAATTGGTACTCACCACTCCATGATGGCTGCCAGTGCTCAGGGTGGTAATTGGAGATGCTCAAACAAATCTTCTTTTGAATCTCAAATCTTCCACTTGGCTGCATCATACATAAATACCCAAAATAATATCTAATAAGGCCCACAAATAGCATGGCAGTCTTAACACAGCAAAATTATAACATGGCAATTACAGACCGTGAGCAGCATGAATGATGGTGGCTTGAACGGGTAGTCCGAGGGCAGCTGGATCCTTCCATGGTAGATTCCACCCTCAAACTCACTGTCTCGTGGCCCCTGGATCGCAAATTGCCACTCGAAGATGTCCTCCTGCTCAAATACATAAGTTTATATCATAAAATAACCATAAGCCTCAAGTAAATAAGTTATCCTCTGATATAACATCGAAACACCCTAACAAAAATTGGATTCCCACTTCTCACACGCTGTTGATCAAAATGACAGGATACAGGATACAAAGCAATCCTGCATATCTAAAGCTACAAGGATATCTAACCACAACATAGATATAGCTACATATCATTATTGCACAAACTGCACGAATAGATCGCGACGAAATGCAGATACACCCCAAGGACAACGAACCAAATCAACTCTGCAAATTTCCGCACCCTAGAAAACGCCATTAAAACCAGATCTTACCTACCCGCGTTCGATTCAGACCCAAACAAGACCAGATCGGGCAAGGAATACAACGCAAATGCAGGAGACGGGGCAGGGACTGGTCACCTCGAGGGGCAGGGCCATGAAATCGGGGGATGGGTTGGACTGCATCTCCTTAACCTCCTGAAGGATCCGCTTGACGGCCGGGTTTCCCCTGTTGTACTTCGCCGCAGCCGCCATCTCCGCCAACACCGCGGAACGGAACCCTCTCCCCTCGCCGCCGCCGCCGCCGCTCGCCGCTCGCCGCTCGCCGCAGGGTAAGCCTCCGGAATGGGGAATCGAAGAGGGGGGAGGACGGGAGGAGGAGGAACGGGGACGCGTGGGGTGGATTAATGGAAGGGGCTGGTCTCTCCCTGGCCTGTGGGACCGGTCCCCACTTGTCGGTGACGAGATAGTGGGAGGTGACGTGGATTGGCTAACGTGGCACGCCGCTATTGGCCATAGGTCGTAGGTGCGTGGAATGGAATATTCTCAATTTGGTGCGTTGGGCGAGCTGGGCCTCGGCATGTTGGGCCTAAAAGGCTGAAAGCTTGGATAGGGACTTTCTGATGGTATTAGGCTCCTTTTGTAGCTCGTTTGGTTTGCTACCATGCCAAAATATTGGTAATGTTAAATCCTGGCTAAGTTTTTGTTGATATGTGAGCTATAAGAAAATAATGGTCATAAACCAAACAATGGTCAAATTAATATTCGAAGTGTCAATACTTTGGTAGGGTAAATTTTGGCTTCAAACAAAACATGCCCCTAAAGCCAACTTTTAAGCTAAAAAAGGTACCAAGTCTAAACAAACAAACAATATCTTAATGTCATTTGTAAAGGCACACTTACATTGTTAAGCCTTTGTGTATTTATTTAAAGTGGATGTCTTATGAACCGTGAGGACAAATCCTCTGAAGAAGAAGGACAAAAAAAGTGCAAAAGGAAGAACTAAAGAACATAGGCGCACGAATTATCTTCTCTTCTGTTCCAGATGCCACAGCCGACGGCAAGCTCCAGAACTTGTGGTACAAGATTGAGATGTCCGATTTTCGTTTAACTTACTATTTTTATTTGAATCTACTATCGCAATATGCATATAGAATTATAGATAATGTAGTATTGAACTTTGGTTATAGTCATAGATACATGCAGATATCGTAATGTTCAAATCAGGGAAACGTAAGCTGGTTGATGCCAACAATGAATTTGAAGCATATCACAACAACAGTGGTGATGAAAGTGGACTTATTGTTGTCAATGAAGATGGAAATGATGAAGAATGTGACCAAGAACCAACAGAAGTTACAGAAAAGAAAATCCTCTCCTTGGGGAAGTCACCTTTCTTGATGAACTAAAGGGAAGAACCCATGAGGATCAAAGCACTAGCAATGCAATCATCGCAAAAACTCATTCTCCAGTAGTTCCGAAGACTTTGTTTCTGATGGTTAAGTTTTGTGATGGAGGACCCAAGATGGGAAAGGTATATGAGAGGATGGATAACATGTTGGGTGAGATAAAAGATGTGATGACTAAGGTAGTCCACACAGGGAAGATTTTGCCAATGTAAGTGATACCATTCGTAATAGATGGGGAAAAATGAATATACCTATGCATTGTTGGATTTCGTGCTCCTTCCAAAATTTTATGACCACTAGTATTTGGTAACACCAGTTCATGGAAGCATTCCTAAGAGTTGTTGAAGATCCGGTTAAGCAACAATAACCGTATGAAAAGTTTAGTGCTGCTCACATGAAGAAAGGTATGTTCTCCTTGAATGAGGATAAATTTGATGTAGTTGTAATGGATCCTGTTGCATGGTGGTCAAATTATGGTTTAGAAACACCAGCATTGTTTTTTTTTCGAGATTGCTAAGAAAGTGTTGTCTCAACCTATTATTAGTAGCTTTTCGGCTGAAAGGAATGGGAGCACATAGCTTTATTATTCTATCAAGAGAAGCATACTCAATGAAAAACCAACTCATAAGTTACGCTCCAACATAAGTCTTATCTCAAGGTTTACTGAAAGTTATATGGCTGGACCTCACTCTAAGTGGGACATTGATCTTGATAGTAGTATGCTTGACAACACAAGCTTAAAGATGGAAGAAATGCGTCAGAGTAATCTAGAAAATGAGTTTCTTGATGATGATATGGATTGGATGGTATTGCTAAATGAAAAACACAAGTTAGAAGATGCTCCTCATCAAAAAAGAAGACCAATACCAAAAAGATGATTTTGCATCTATTTTTAAATTTTAATTCAATCTATGTTTTTAATTACAATATTTAAATTTTACTATAATTGTGTGGAGCATGAATTCATGACTCATTAACTTCTGCTTATTAAATAAAGTACTTTGATAAAATGTAAGAATTATATTTATGTATTTATTTATTCATTATGTAGTAGTACATTGTTGATGTACATACTTAGGGTCGTCAAACTTGGCAAGAGGAGATCACGGCCATTGACCCGGATCAATTGGGGTCACAACCCTCAACCCACATCATCGAATTGGGGGTCATCGACTTATCCTTATTGGGACCGCGATCCATCCATGTGAACTGGCATCTCAGAGAGGTATAGTCAAGTCGTACCATACTTTTGCCTAATGTCGTCCCGCGCCCCTCAACCTCGTTCCTCAACCCAGTTAACCCACTATTCTAGTGACTATGCAATTGTGAAATCATTGGTTATTGATTGGATTTTTCACCCTTCCTCAATGAACCCTCCATGGCTACATATATTGATTTCCAACAAGAAGATAGTGCTTGGTGGAAAAAGATTTCCATCTACCATGTTCTTATAGAGCTTAAAGCCTTAGCACCTTGGTCATGAAGGCCATATCCAGCTATCATAGCATTCCGTACTATTGAATATGCTCCGATCTTTAGAAAGCTTTCGTACTTTGCCTACACGTCAATGAGCATTATCTTGGCATACACATTGGGAACCAAGTCGAAGGAGGAGGTCTAAAAATCAAAATGCTCTAGCTCAAGATCCAACAAAACAACCATGAAAAAAACGAGAGAAGAATCGATGGACCAAATCTACAGTTAATCAACCAAGAACATCAGATCGAGGCAAATACTGAACACCTCGACAGACTTGGCTTGTAAGAGATAGAGCTCTCGTGGTTCTCCTCCTCCTCGGCTGACTGCACCCAACATGACGGTGCTAGCACTAGCAATGGCAATGAGCATGACAAATACCCTGGCGGTGAGGGAAGTCACATCCTCATGACGTAACTCGCTCCTCCACACCTCGATGGACAATATGAAGTAGATCTGTTTCGGACGGAGCTCCTCCACCGTTCGCACAATGACACTCAGGCGCCGAGGTGGTTGTGGACAATGAAGAGACAAATCAGACAATGAGGTTCAGCTTGTGAGGGGAGACGGTGCACCTCGCGAGACGAAACAATTTGACGGGAAAATTTTCGATCTCCCAGAACTTGGTTTGTTTTCCCGTGAAAGCCACACGGATTGGGGTGGGAGAATTTTTCCAGCTCGTGGGCTTCCGAATTTGCAAGTAACTTAGCCGTGAAAGTTTTCCTCGTGGATTTTTCTCCCGGGAATTGGCTGGGTTTCCAACGGGATCCTGGCCCGCCAAACAAGGCGTTAGCAAGTCAGCAGGTATATTGGTGGAGACTGGAGAGAGGAACCCTTTCCATCCATCCATCCATCTCGCCTGGCAGCGAAGGTGTGCCCGAAGGAGGGAGAGGAATCAGAAAAGCCTCCGCGTGGGGGGGGGGGGGGGGGGGGGGGGGAAAGCAGAGCGGGCGAGGAGGCGTGTCGGGCGGACGCTGGCGCGGCTCGCGCCCCCGCCGCCATGGCGTCCTCGTCGTCCAAGGCCTCCGATTCCTCCTCCCACCGCCCCAAGGTGGGCGCCCTCGCCTCAGCCTCGACTCCCCGCGCCCGATTCCCCACTCCGATTTCCTTCCCCAATCTGATCGGGTTCGCTGTTTTATCTTCTCTCTCTGTCTGGTGCTGTGCAGCGGCTGGATCAAGGGCCGGGGAAGGACGCGGCCGGCCTCGTCGCGCTCCACGGGAAGCTGACGCAGCTGAAGCGCCAGGTCCAATCCACCCGCCTCGCCGCGATCAAGGCAAGCTCCCGCCGATCACGCATCTCTAACACTAAACCTCGCACGGGAAGCGTCGGTGATGGCCTTGGATTGCTCAATGATCTGACGGTGGGTTGGTTGGGTTCTTGCTTTTTGTGCAGGAGAGGGTAGAGGCGAACAGGAAGGCGCTGCAGGGGCACACGTGCGCTCTGTTCGATGTCGCCGCGGCGGCGGAGGCGGCATCAAGGGGCGCCGAGGGCGGCAACGCACTGTCGCAGCGCGCAGCGGAGGGGCGGCGCAGGCTCGTCGGGTGGGACTCGGCGAGCGGATCGGGAGAGAGGGAGCTGGTGCACTTACAGGAGGAAAACCTGGCTGCCGGGACGCTCGTGCTCTCGAGCTCTGGCAGCGGCGCCTCGCATAGGACCGTCGTCCAGCTTGTGATGCTGCCCGTCGTTGAGAAGATTCCGCCCTACACCACGTGGATCTTCCTGGACAAGTATAGTACTTCTACATGCTCATTCCTCCGATCAGATTACTTGTCAGTTGATTGCTTTGCAGTTTAAGTTTTACAAGAGTTAGGAGGAGTTATGCTATGTAATGCGCCAGTAGATACGATGTTGTGCAAAATGTACTAGTCAGATTCAGTTATGATGCATGAAATTAAATTAAATTATTTACCCATACAAGCTATAGAAACCAGATATCATCTTCGGCCAGATATTTCAAACTTCACGACTTTTGGACCAGTAGAAGCATTTGGAAACAAGTGTTGGCTCAGACATAGCACTCAGGTAGTGGTGTTCATGTGTTTGTTCGTTTGCAGATGAGAAAGAGCACTAGTTTGTCAGGATGATTTGTTTTTTTTGAAAAGATTTAGCTACTTGAATGATGAGTCATGCTACTTATCTTAAGTTTATTTGCTGATTAATTCCAAAGTACTTATTTTGTTTCATATACATGCTGCGTTGGTGTAACAAAAAAATATACTGGATTCCTGTTGTCTTCGATGTTTTACTCTGGTTTAAACAACACAGCGCAGAAACCAAAGAATGGCCGATGATCAATCAGTTGGTAGGAGGAGAATTTACTATGACCCAATTGTCAATGAGGCGCTGATCTGCAGTGAAAGTGATGATGACATTCCAGAGCCAGAGGAGGAGAAACATGTTTTCACGGAAGGAGAAGATCAGCTAATATGGTAAAAATATGGACATTCAACATTTTTTTCTATTTTCTATCGAATATGCTGTGATCATCCCAATACTATCCGTTATCTTCAGAATAAGAATTTTTTTTATATGCAAACGTTGGCCTAGCTGACCGTGCTTAACTGTACAGGAAAGCTACTCAAGATCATGGGTTAAGTCGAGAGGTTTCAAATGTCCTCTGCCAGTTTGTTGATGCAACTCCTTCAGAAATTGAGGTTGTACGCTTCTCTTTGAGGAACATTTGAGCCTGTCACTGCTAAATTATACACCCCTTATCTACAGATGTCTTTTTATATTACCCTAAAATGTGATTATGACTCTGTTGTTTCTATGAAAATACTAGGAAAGATCAGAAGTTCTTTTTGAGAAATATGAGAAGCAGTCTCAATCTTCTTACAAGACAGAAATGCAACTTTTTCTTGACAAGACCATGGATGTGGCTTTAGATTCTTTTGATAATCTCTTCTGCCGGAGATGTTTGGTATATTATACTTCTGGCATTCTGTTCCTTATAGTTCCCTTTTAAATGCTGCGTTTTCCCCCTCTGTTCAACTGCATTCTCGATGTTTGAATTACTTGTTAATATCTTATATCTTTTTATTCAGGTTTTTGACTGCCGTCTCCATGGGTGCTCCCAGAACTTAGTATTCCCCGTAAGTCATAAGTTATTCGCTGTTGGACTGTTGTAAAGATTTGATCTTTCTACTTTGCTCATCCTACAAAATGGAGGCAGTTATCCTGCTATTTGGTGAAAAAAAGAAAAACTTTGTCGGAGTGATATATAAATTTTTACCGCTAACTAAATCTTTTGCTTACCAGAGCGAGAAGCAACCATATGGTCATGACATTGATGAAAACAAGAGACCGTGTGGCAATCAGTGTTACCTTCGAGTATGTGTCCCTCAAGTTTGGAGTTATATCAGTTAGTAAATTTGTTTGTAAACCTTGAATGTGCATAATTTTCCCATTTTCCCCTAAGAGAACTTTTATTGGTGTGGAATATCGAGATCGTACCAATAACTTTGCCAAGATGTGTAGTTAATATACCTTGCCATTCTCAGCAGTATTGTTCAAAGAAATTTCTTAGCACAGGCTTTGGTTAGCCAGGTGTGAGCCTTGACCAGACTGACATATACGTCTGCAATAAAATAAATAATTTATGGAGTATATTATTTTCTAGTGGAGAATCTAATGGAATTTGTATTGAAAACATACTGTTAGTTCTATTGTCTGGCTTGTTGGACTTCAGGATCGTAAATCCGTCCCTCCATACAGAAGATACACTGTTATGAAGTATGGATCATGCAAGTGGCATCACAGATAACACCCTGGCTTCTGCTGCTGTTACTGTCCTGTGCAAATGTGCCATACGACATGCTAGACAACTATGGAAGATCCATCCCTTGATCTGATTTGTTGCCTGAACTTTTTAAACAATGATACATCTTCATCCTTTTAATCCAGAAAAAAGAACAAAAAAAGACTTCATCCCACAAAATTCATCCAATGTATGGTCTCATTTTTCTACTAAATTCCACTCCAATTTGGCCATGCGATCTTACGTATATTTTAGTCAGTGTGCTTATCAACATTTAATTGACCCTTTTAGTGCTTTTGATTGATGCAACTTATTTAGTTTATTTGTCGGTTGAAGCAAGCTTATGAACTACCCAAAAATTGCAGCAGTTGCTCTGTTGTTGTTGAGGCTAATTTTGATTTTTTTTTCTCAGAGGAGAGAAGGCCATCAAGATATGTGCAATGATGATCACAATGCTTGTACAACATTTAATATGGATTCAAGATCTTCCTCACTTAAACTTGGTGCTACGATATTGTCTGAATCAGAAGATTCAAACAGAGAGGAAGATAACAATAAATCCACCTCAGTTGTTGAAACCAGCAGGTCAAAAATAGCTAATGCTGAATATGCTGTCAAAAGTGCAACACCACCTCCTGGAGATACTTCTGAAACTGAAAATGTATCCCCTGACATGGTCCTAAAAAATTTTGGCAGGCGTAAGATTTCAAAGCATGCCTCCAGGTCTAACGATCATTCACCTGATAAAAGGCAGAAGATTTGTAGTTCACAGTTTTCTTTTGCAACCAGTGTACTGAACGAGCAACATGTTCCAGAAATTGGTGATACATGTCCAGATTCCAGAGAATCTGTAATTGATCAACTTAATCTGGATGACCCTAATAAGAAAATTTCTACCAAAGATATGTGTGCTGGAAGCACAACTAATACTACTGAAGATGCTTTACGAGATAATAATAATTTGTTCACTTCCAGCAAGGATCACTCTATTTCTCTTTGGAGTGCTTTAGAGAGAGATTTGTACTTGAAGGGAATTGAGATATTTGGGAAAAACAGGTAATTCTTTTACTCATGGAGTGACTCCCTCCCTTTTTTTTTGTTGGAAGTGCTAGTTCCCCTGATATTTGAAAATACTCTCTCCATTCTATATTTATAAGACTTTCTAGTTTTGTCTAGATTTATCTATGGATCAATGTATGTTTTATATGTGTCTAGATTCATCAGCACCCATATAAATCTAGACAAGGTCGAAAGGTCTTATAATATGGAATGGAGGGAGTATTATTTATTGAAAACCATAATTTAAGTTGAGTTCATAATGGTATACGGTATGCCACAGTTGTCTCATAGCTAGAAACCTATTGTCTGGCCTGAAGACCTGCATGGAAGTGGCTAGCTACATGTACAACAATGGTTCAGCAATGGCAAAGAGACCTCTATCTGGTAAATCCGTTTTAGGTGACTTTGCAGAAGCTGAGCAAGTTTACATGGTATGTTTTGACTGCCCTTGTTAGTTTACATTTTTAGATAGGGTATGTATAATTCTTCTTAACGTTTTCAGCACGTATGCATTATGTATATACATACATATATATATATAGTTTCTCATATAGCAGGAATTACAAACTTCTGTAAGTAGTTATACTTTGGTTGTTGCTTGTCCTCCTGATATTAAGTTATGTAGTCATTATATTGGATTAAATTTCTTTCGGCACACGAAGTGAAGAATCTTCATAAGGTTCTTTTCTATATCTATACTCTTTAAAAGAAGTATCGGTGGTGATAGTGAATCTGCCACCCCACCAGTCCCATCATAAATTTAGCAAATTACCCCTTGAACTTAATCTAAATGAACAACCACTTATTTTAAATTAAGGTGAATATTCCCTATAGAAAAAAAATATAGCACATTTCATGGAAATATATTTTACTTACTTTTGGCAATATTATAAAAAAAAACTTCTTTTATCCGTAGCAAAACATGGGCATTCAACTATTTTTGAAAGAAGCTTGGACATTGTTCCTAAAACTGGCCATTTTTATAACTTGTAGATTTCCTCATGTTTTCATCTATTAGGTGGTTAGGGAAAAAAATATGTTTTATTGTGATGTGTAGACAAATTCCGCAGATCCTATGAGGTTGCCTTTTTTGGCTTCTAAGCACATATTTATAACGTTGAACAAAAATGTCAAAAACTGATAATCCAATATTTTGTAACGTTAACAGAGAACAGGTTGTGCTGCAGCTACTATGAGAGTGCATGCCACTGAATTCTATTTGGAATCAATCCTGTTGCTTGTTACTACCGTTTACAATCCAAAAACCAGCTTTTCTGCCAAAAGCCAAAACACAAGTATATTTTGGCTCATATACAACCGCTATTTTTTACTCTAGTAATTTGAATTTTTTTCCATTTTCAATTTATTTTTCTCCAGTGACATAATTATTTGCCAATCCTTTTGTAGGAGCAAGATTTGGTGGCAAGGACAAGAATTTGTCGTCGTAAGGGCCGAGCTCGAAAGCTCAAATACACTTGGAAGTCTGCAGGGCATCCAACTGTTAGAAAAAGAATTGGTGATGGAAAGAAATGGTATACGCAGTATAACCCATGTGGGTGTCAGCAAATGTGTGGCAAAGATTGCCCCTGTCTGGAAAATGGAACTTGCTGCGAGAAGTATTGCGGGTATGTTCGAAGAAATTTTTAAATTCTGTTGAGTAGAGATATGATTTTCCATTACTTTTCTCATCGATGGGTGTATGAACTATGAACCTGTACTGTGCAAATTAAATGAAATATTGCATCAATTCACTTGTGCATTTTTCATTATGTTAGCTTAAAGCAAAAAACTTCACACTTACTTGTTTAACTTATTATCATCAATAGGTGTTCAAAGAGCTGCAAAAACAGATTTAGAGGCTGCCATTGCGCAAAAAGTCAATGCAGAAGCAGACAATGCCCATGTTTTGCAGCCAACCGCGAATGTGATCCAGATGTTTGCAGAAACTGCTGGGTGAGGTAATCAGCATGCTTACACACTTAAGGACACTACCCATCTTGCATGCAAAGCAATGCCCATGCAATTCGGTTAAATCTTTTAAGATAGACTTACGAAATTGCAGTTGGCTATCATATGCTAATTTAGGTTTATTTTATATATTTATGTATTACATGTTACATGCATGTCGTTCGTTCTCTTCAGCTGTGGAGATGGTTCACTAGGAGAGCCACCGGCAAGAGGTGATGGCTATCAGTGTGGAAACATGAAACTCCTCCTGAAACAACAACAACGGGTGAGAGCTCTAGTCCTGTATTGTTGGCTACTTGGCTTGTCTTTCCACATCATTGCACTGTACCTATCTTAACTGGGTTGTTTGTTTGATCCTGGACCAGATTTTGCTTGGAAAGTCTGATGTTGCTGGTTGGGGTGCATTCATTAAGGTTAGATCACTGAAAAGCGCCTTTGGATATGATGCATTTTGCCTTTTGGCTAATTCCCTTTCTTTCTTGCAATATGTAGAACCCGGTAAATAGAAATGATTACCTAGGTGAATACACCGGCGAATTGATTTCTCATAGAGAAGCAGACAAGCGTGGCAAAATTTATGATCGAGCAAACTCGTCGTTCCTATTTGATTTAAATGAACAGGTGTGAACGCACACTCTTCATTTTTGGGCTGTTGGATTGTTGGAACAGGTAACCTTAATTTGATATGTTCTTGCAGTATGTATTGGATGCTTATCGCAAGGGGGACAAACTGAAGTTTGCAAATCACTCGTCCAGTCCTAACTGCTTTGCAAAGGTAATGATTGATTTTACTGAACAAATTCTTCCACCCTCATCTTTTCACTTCTACATATGCTAGTCAAACTTTGAATCTTCAGCCTTAAATTTGGAGTTGATTTTAGGATTTTTTTCACCATAGTTTATTCTTCAGCCTTTGGTTTTAGATTGCTAAGAATATGTGCATAAAAGTTTTATTCACAAATTATTTTTCATTTAAAAATATGTCGTACGTCAATTTCCCTTCATCACCCCCTTCATCATGCTCGGTTGCCTTCCTCGTTCTGATTCCGTATGCCCGTCCAGGTTATGTTGGTGGCTGGTGATCATCGGGTTGGTATCTATGCAAAGGACCGCATTGAGGCTAGCGAGGAACTCTTTTATGATTATCGCTATGGACCTGACCAGGCCCCAGCTTGGGCAAGGAGACCGGAAGGGTCAAAAAAGGATGAAGCATCTGTCTCTCACCATCGAGCGCACAAAGTTGCTAGATAGTCGAAGAGTAGCTCCAGATGATACCGGCACCTGTAAACTATATCGTCATTGAAATACATTTTAGTTCTAGTCCATTATACAAGGTCTATTCGTTGGCATAATAAGCATATTCTATATTCCTTGTTCTTGGTAAATAAACTGAGGTATCGGGTATGCGAATAAAAGAAAAATAAGCCGTTGGCAACTTTATTTGTACAAAGTTTGGAATTTATGCTATGTATAATTTTTGCCTTTACTCTGAAATTGGTTCTCCAATATTAGACATGAATCTCTACTTTGCATTTGCGAGCTATTATTGTATACTGTAGTTTTTCTGGTCTCGGTTCCAATCAGGACTCTCGTCATTATATCGCATGTTCTTGCTCGTAATTCGTAAAAGCTAGTGATGCGAAACGAATGTATCTTCTGTTGAAGAGATGCATTGGACGATTGGAGTAGGAAAATGAGTGCTCGCTCTTTTCAAAAGCCCCTATTACATAATTACAGATTGCAGTGTTGAATTTGGATATATATAGTCATAGTCTCGTGACACGTAGTGACTAGCCTGTTACACCATTTTCTTGTGAGGATACTAGATGGTAGAACAACAGTTCATTCCATGCATCTGGCACTCCAGGAAGGCACCAGTGGCTGCAATCCTGGATGCTCGATGCTGCCAAACCTACTACTCCCTTCCTCCCATACACGGATGGATGCCCATCTATCCTGAGCCCGGATAGATTGGTAATGTTCAGAATTGTCACATGCGTCTTCATTTGCCGTGTTACATGTTCCAACATCATGTTCATCTCAGGCACCGGCCTTACACGAGTGTCATTGAGAGGCAGCGTGCTCTCTCTGCAGTGTCCCCCTGAATTCCACTCTCCGCCGCTGCAGACAGGGATAAGTTGCTAAGCTGCTGCATCAAGTTTCGAGTGCTAAGATTGAACAGCTGAGGAAGCAAACCTGAAATGCGACGGGGATGAGCTTCGGAAGAACACTCGGGTTTTCCTTGGATTGATGTAATGGTCAACCCATGATCCCCATGTGGCTAGTGCTTTAAGGAAAGCTGTCGAGGCGTCGAGATGGGGATACACATGATCACCTTCTTGATAGTAGTTCACTCTGAAAATGAAATGCATCTGTAAGAGGCTATCATTAAGCTGCTAGACCTAGTAGTATATAATAGTATGACAGAACTAGTGTTACTCTGCAAGTCCCTAGTTTTAAGAAACAGGAATGTCAAAATCTGCATGAACAGATTAATTTGGTTGCACTACAGCAAGCAGGAATGTTTCATTCACATTTGTCAACACTCACCCAGCTTTTGTTTTGTGATGCGACCACCAATGAGCAGTGTTGAACACAAGAAAATCAGCGCCCCTCCATTTTGATGAGGTGCGATCGATGGTATCAATGCGTAGCGTTCTTGTGCGCTTCTGGCCAATTCTTGCCTTGCCTTCATGCACCAAGAAATGTGTCACATGGTACTCCACACTACAGTTGTAATCCTGCAGCAACCTCAAGATAAATCTTATCTACTACACTCAAAACACTGAACATATTCAATAGTCAATATTAGATCATACGAACCAAAAACTTAAAGTTGTAATCTCCTCTCTCTTTAGTAATCCTGCGGCCCCGAGCTTCATGAATCCTTGCAGGATCTGAGACTGCCCCTCTCAGCAAGCACATCATGGATTCCCACTGGTTTCTGTTAATGGAGTCTCCGATAAACACTAGTCGCTTTCCTTGCAACATCTCAAGCATTTTCCTAGCATCGAACCTGCCAAAGCAAGCAAATGTTCTTCTCAATAACCTCAGCAACTGAGAAACTGCACACATGCATCATATATAGTCATAGACATTGTGCAGCACCTCGGGATACTGCAATGTGTTGGCTGCCACCTCCACTTCATGTAGCTTCGATCCATTCTTCCATTTGCTTCGCAGCTGAATCCTTCGTCTATGAAGGGGCACAGATCACTCGTGTAGAGTGGATAGCTCTCATCGAACACCCACCTCCCATCATATACATTGCACAATAATGTTGCATTGCTTCTCACCACATCCACCTTGCTCCCCACCGTTTCCTGAACCGGATCAGTGTTTTGCCTACTTGGACTGGATGGAGCTGCTCCAGAGCTGTTCAGTACTGTCGAATGAGCCTCCAATTGTTGCACTTGTTGAGAAGTATAGGCTTCTTCTTCAGAGGAATTTCCACTTCCTCCCACTGCTGGGCCTGAAGCTTCCATGGTTGAATTGACATGTTGCACAGACTTGAGTTTCTTCGGTTCCTCTCCTGGAGTGGCTGCTCCTTGGGAAGCAGACGCATTGCTAACAAGAAATGGCGTCGCCATTGCCGAACCAGCAGCTCCTCTGGCTGTTTTCTCGACTGCTGCGGAATTGGGTTTCTCCAAAACCGCATCTTTCGCCGGCTTATTAACATCCCCACCTCCAGCATCGGCTCCTTCCAATGCCATGGCCTTATCCGAACCCTCACCATTCGCGGGAGCTTGGCCCTTTTCGCTTCCCAGTTTCGCCTCCATTGCCGAACCCACGCCTCGCCCGGACGGAAAACCTCCAGCATCTGAGCGGCGGGCTGCTTCTGCTTCCCCGAAGCTCCCGTTCCCGCTCCCGCCCGCGAGAACCGCGACCTCTTCGACCTCCACCGCCGCGCCGCTCGTGGAGCCCCCACCACCTGCAGCAAGAACCGGCGCCCGCGCAATGGCGGAGGCGGCGGCGTTCCCGCCGAGGGAGGAGGAGGCGACGAAGGGGAGGTGGAGCGGGCGGCCGAATCGGAGGGCGAAGAGGGAGAAGAGGAAAGAGAAGAGGAGGGAGGAGGAGGCGAAGGAGAGGAGGATGAGGCCCTTGGGGCTCAGGAGGCAGTAGCACGAGGTGGACGACGAGCTGCTGCTCCTCTGCCTATCCATCCCCGCGTCCGGCGGCCTACGGCTGCCGCAGAGGAGGAAGCAAGCCAGCGGCTGGTGCGGCAGGCAGTGGCGGCGTGCGGCGGCGAGCCGGCGACGCCCTGGCGAGCCGTGTAGGTGAGGTAATAAATGGCGCGGCGGCGAGGCAGGCGGATTCGAGCTGGCTGGCGTCAGTGCAACGGAAACGGGCTTTCGGGTGTTGTGTTGTGGAGCAAGTGCAACGGAAACCGCACCTGCTTCGGTTCTTCTGAGCCTCTTTGACTAGTCTTGACCGCTGTTTCTTTGCTTTGTGTTAGTAATAAAAGGGAGCATGACGCAGCCAGTGATTAGAACAATCCTAACGAAGGAAATTGGTGATGTTATTACCATATAAACACTACTAATTCATATATAAATTTAATATTATTTATTTTTAATTATATCTTACGTGTTACTTATAAACAATTTTTTATATAAGATATGATTTTATTCCGTCTCTTCGGTTACTCGTTTGACGTATTATCTTTTATAAAACAAATTATTTAACTTTATAGATATTATCTTAGTCATTGCATTTTAAATACCCTTAGAGAGCGTTTGAAACCGATCAACTCAGAACACTTTTCCTTTTTTACATGCGCACGCTTTTCAAGCTATTAAATGATGTATTTTTTAGAAAAAAGTTTTATATAAAAGTTGTTTAAAAAATCATATTAATTTATTTTTTAAGTTTATAAAAGCTAATACTCAATTAATCATGTGTTAATGGCTTTTTTCATTTTACGTGTGTGTTGATTAGATAATTTGGACACGAACGGTGCCTTAGCAGTTTCTGAATATAAATTGTTATGTTAGGTACTATCACCCATTAATTAGGACCACAAATGAAACAGTTTGCAGGTGTATCCGGCAATACTTTTGGATACCCGTTCAACTCCGGAGCATTATGATTCTGAACTTCCGATGGAATCGTCCAAGCTCGTCACTGTTGATTAGGATACAGAATGGGTCCGGTTGTGTTATTTTATGGACTGAAGATTATTTATTTTTATTAGTTATTTAATAGTTTAAATAATAACATTAAGTTGAGAAACTATTTTAGAACTGTGAGATAATAAATGTGTATATAGAAATCTTTTTTAAAATATACAGTTTAACCATTTTAAGAATATATGCACAAAAAAACTAAAAAAATACGAATAATGTGTGTGTGAAACGACACAGATCACACCTGCCGACACAAGACGTACTACGGTCTCAAGAACATCACCTAAAAATTAGATAAAACCCTGGGAAATCAAAAGCTCCCATCGTTTCTCTTTTTATAAGCTAAAGTTTAAATTCTAAGCTTTACCTCACAGTTAATTTGATGTTTTATGGTAGTTTATTTTACATCATTTATTTTTTATATATAATTAAACATAAATTATTTTTTTATTTACAATTAAGTTATTTCTAAAAGGCGATACTTTGAGAGCCGATTAGCCGAAGTACCTTGTAATACTGCTATAGAGGTCACTGGTCAGAATCGCTGAAATATGCTTGACAAAAAAATTGCATTTTTTGTGAAAATTCATGACATTGAAATACTATTCCATACTAGCTAGCTCATGGTTATACTACTACTGACAGTCCGGTATAGTGGTGTGCCCTCTTCGCGTAATAATATGATAATCACACAATTAACGCCTGTGCTATGGCAAACAGAGTCTTCTCTTTAGAAAATCGATTAAAACCCGGCCTCTACATACATCCAGAGTGGATGTACACAACCAAATGGCAATTGGCAAACAGAGTCTGTTCTAAACTACTAGTAGCATTTGGCAATGGATTGCAGAAGGAAGTAGGAAGAGAACAATGCATAATCCATGCGGCCTCCTACAAAGGCGCGAACGCCGCCTTGGAGATGACATGCGTCTTCTTGCCGAACCCGAACCCGATGATGTGGTTGATGTACACGTCGCCGTCCTTCACCGTCGCCGACGAGCCAATCCGGTGCGCGGGGCCGACGTACCGGCCCGTGACCTTCGCGGTCTCCCAGTCGTCGTCGCTCTCGACCAGCCGGTTCACCAGGCCGGCGGCGACCAGCCTCGTCGGGGACAAGAGCGCCAGCCCGTCCCCGGTCTTCAGCGAGCCCTGCACCTTGACGACGTGCACGCTCTCCGTCTTCGGGTCGACCTTGAAGAGGTCGCCGCCGGAGGTGTGGACGACGAGGAGGTAGCCGTTGGGGTGGTAGACGATGCCGTTCAGGCCGACGAAGTTGTTGATCCACCCTGGCCTCTGGAAGAAGGTGGCGTTCTTGATGACGGACAGCGGCTCGCCGTCCGGGCTCACCTTCCAGATCTTGTTGCCTTTGGCGTCCGTCACGTAGGCGTTGCCCTCCTCGTCGACGGCCACGTCGTCGGCGAGCGTAGAATCACCTGCAAAATTATACGGCGAGCCATTGATATTTCTCCTGACCTGTTTTTTTTAGAAAAAAATTTACTGGCCAGTTTTTCGTCATTTTCAATATAAACATTGGGGGAAAACCCGAAATTCCGTGAATTTCAAATGAAACTACTCGTTCCTTAATTCGCTCAACGGCAAAGGAAAAAAAATAGATTGGTGCCTTCCCTCCGAACGAACAATATTCGCACTGGAAGGATAGGAGCTACGAATCCGGAATCCATATGGAGGCGAGCAGAGGCCGTGTCGAACGGGAGGCCAGATATGGCGGGGACGCACCTGGCGCGTCGAGGCGGACGAGGAAGAGGCGGCGCCAGGAGCCGAGCTCGTAGGCGGCCACGGCGGCGTACCCGAACCACGGCGCCAGGTCGGTGTAGACCACAAGCAGGCGCCGCCTCGCGGCGTCCAGGGCGAGCCCCGTCGTCGTCCTCCCGGCCGCCCCAGGGTCCGCCACGACCACCCGCGCCTCCTCCTTCCCCTCTCCCGCACCCGCGCCGCCGCCGCCAAGCACCTCCACGACGCGGCCGTCGGTCACGGTGGTGACCAGGAACCGCCCACCCTGGGCGTCCCACCTGACGCTGTCGTGGAACCACCCGTCGCTCACGTAGGAGACGCCCCTCGCCGTCCCCTCCATGAACGCGACCACCGCGGCGAAAGCCAGCGCCGCGACGGCGAGCGCGGTGGCCCCGCGACCCCCGCCGGCGCCGGCGCCGGCCCCGCGACGGCGTCGGCAGCAGCCACCGCACATGGCAAGCTACCACTACAAGACCTGACTGGTTCGGTCTTGCTTAATTTGGGTGTGGTTGAGCAGCGCGGCGTAATTGCTGTCGCTGTTGTTCGAACTCCAAAGTGCGTGGGGTTTAAGAGGGGTTTGGCCATTTGGGACATTTGGGGTCCAGAGCTCCAGACAACTTTACCTGCCCCTCGTGACCGCGGATGGGGCTAGCTGCTGGGCGGCTGGGAGCAGAAGAGGATGGACTTGGCAGTGGAGACGATGGCCATTTTCCCGTTATCCCAGCTGTCCGTGCCACTGCCAACTCAAGCGAGGAATTTAACGCGGGAGGGTGAGAGAACTGTTTCTATGAAACTACTCTCCGTCCTAAAATGAACCGATCTTTTATTTTTATCTATTAGATTTAACTCTTCTTCTTATTTAAAATTTTTTTACGATTAATATTTTTATTTTTATTAGATGATAAATCATAAATATTAATTTACTTGTGACTAACTTTTTTCAATTTCTTGAAAAATTTTCAAATAAAACAGATTGTCAAACGTTAGACACGGAAACCGAAAATTTATCTTATTTTGAGACAAATGGAGTACTAGTGTACCATAGTATGATCAAGTATTCAAGTAGCAACTGTAGCATTACATTCATGACCTCACGGGATCTACGTAGACAACACCGAATTCGTGTCGGAATGCATCACCGAACTACGCCTCCATTCTTATGGTTAGAGATAGCAATGGGAATTCACCGTCAAGGTTATCACTGTGTCCCCATCCCTGCGATGATAAAAGTTTTCCGTCGTCGTTTCCACGAAGCACATGAGGCTTATATTGAACCCATCCCCGATCACCGCGGTGTGTTTTTTCCCACCTCGTTTAATCTACAAGTCTATCTCTGCAGCGCAGGGGGTGCAGCAGGCAAGCGACATATCGAGGGTGGGGTAGGGGTGGGTGGCCAGGCGTCTAGGGGGACAATGCGCAGAGGGGGTGGCGTCGCCGCGGCGGGCGCGTTGGGGGAAGGGGCGGCCAACGTCAGATTCAGATAGGGGGTGGACTGGTAGATACTGGAGAGAACGTGAACTGCTGTTGAGTCTGTTGACCATTGATTAGGGTTAGCTTAGGCATATATACCATGTCTTGTGGGCTTTATTTTTTTGGCCTAAACCATATCTAAAGTCTATATTAGGTCCCTCAACAGTATAAATGGGTCCCCATGGGGAACAGGCAGTGGTGCACCGTTCCCGTTCCCGTCCCCACCATCCCCAATGGGGATGAAGTTTAGACCATTTTGTATCCTCATGAATAGTGTATCTCAACCATCGCCATCCCCTAATAGATGAATTCATCGTGGGGAATCAGGTATCGGGTCCTCATTGCCACCTCTAGTCGTGGTAAGCTTGACAAAGAGCAGCAAGCCAAGAATCCGCCACACGCACATCATTCCGCGGGTGGAATCCCCAATGTTAGCCTATTGTAATTATAGCAAGTGTAATTATAGTAGGATGCCCTTGATTAGTGGCATGTACCAAGGCTGTGCGGTTGGCTTACAGCCACCCCAGCCTCAATATATACCTGTGCCTTGACATGGAATAGAATTAACCTTTCCACATATTTCCTACATGGTATCAATCACGTAACGATCCTGTTCTTCCGCACCCCACGCCGTCGCTGATCCGATCGCCGCGCCGCCGCAGATTTCGTCGCCGGACGTCGCGATCTCATCGCCAGCACCTGCTTCCCGAGCCAATCGCCCACACCTCGTGCTGCTCTCCTTGCCGGGTGTGGCCGCCGGTTCGCTCCCGATCACCCGCCCCGTCGTTGACATCGTCACCGGGCGCGGTCGCTGGTCCCGTCTGCCATGGCGGACGACGACGACGCCACAGCTGCCCAGGCCGCCAAGGACAAGGAGGCCGCCGATCGCCTCGCGGCCGAGGCCGCTGCCCGCCCATCGTTCATGCACCCTTGGGCTGGCAGCGTGCGCATGTGGCCGTACGATCCGTCAGGACGTCCTCCGCCGCCGCAACCTGCATTCCACACAGCCCCGCACTATGGTGGGTACAGTGCTCCTCCCGGTGCCTATGGTGGCACATACGCTGGCCCGCCACCCTCGTACAGCATGTACCACGGGGGAGCTGCACCGCCGCTCTTCCAGGCGCCCTCGCCCTCACCAGCTTACCAGGCAGCGCCCTGGAACCCCACTCACGGCGGCTCTTGGCACCAGGACTCCCTGGCGCACTCCTTCAACACCATGACGCTGAACCCGCCAACCTCTGAGTGGTACGCTGATTCAGGTGCTGGTTCGCATATGACCTCGGACGCTGGTATACTCTCCACCATTTCCCCACCCTCTTTGTCTACTCCTTCATCTATTGTTGTGGGAAATGGTGCCTTACTTCCTGTCACAGCCACTGGATCACACTTTTTTTCCTTACCGCATCGTACCCTTGCTCTTAATAATGTTCTTGTGTCACCCAACATTATTAAAAATTTAATTTCCATTCGTCGTTTTACCACCGACAATAATTGTTCCATTGAGTTTGATCCATTTGGTCTTTCTGTGAAGGATTTGCAAACCAGGAACGTGATCGCCAGGTGCAATAGTTCTGGTGACCTCTACCCATTCTATGCACCTTCCACCAGTGCCTCCGCGTTCATCGCTGCACCTACCTCCCTTTGGCATCGCCGTCTCGGTCATCTTGGGCGTGATGTTTTGTCCAAACTCATTAGGTCCAATGTCATTTCTTGTAATAAAGATGATATCGATCACATTTGTCATGCGTGCCAGCTTGGCCGTCATGTACGTCTACCCTTCGGTTCATCTAGCTCTCGAGCTACTCATAATTTTGGTTTAATACATTGTGATTTATGGACCTCTCCACTTGTTAGTGTGTCAGGATACAAATATTACCTTGTTATTCTTGATGACTGTTCACATTATCTTTGGACTTTTCCGCTTCGCCTTAAATCCGAGACATTTTCCACTCTCTCTAATTTTTTTGCTCATGTCCGCACGCAGTTTGGCACCACCATCAAGAGCGTCCAGTGCGACAATGGCCGTGAATTTGACAATTCCCAGGCCCGCACGTTCTTCCTCTCCAACGGTGTTGCACTCCGCATGTCGTGTCCATACACCTCACAACAAAATGGTAAAGCAGAGCGTTCCATTCGCACCATCAATAACACTCTGCGTTCCCTTTTGTTTCAGGCGAGTCTCCCTCCAGCTTACTGGGTTGAGGCCCTTCACACTGCCACATATATTGTCAACCGTCTCCCCACTACGACCCTCGCTTCCTCCACACCATACACTACCCTATTTTCTACCGAGCCTTCCTATGATCACCTCAAAGTTTTTGGGTGCGCTTGCTATCCCAACATGTCCTCCACGGCGCCCCACAAACTTGCACCACGCTCCTCCTTATGCGTTTTTCTCGGCTACTCCTCGGAACACAAAGGCTATCGGTGTCTCGAGCTTCAGTCGAATCGCATTCTTATTTCTAGACATGTCGTTTTTGATGAATCTTTTTTTCCTTTCTCCGACATGTCTACCACACCCATGGCCTCCTCAGCCTTGGATTTTCTAGTCGATGATCATGATCTTACCGCTTCAGTTCCTGGAGCTCGTTTTGTGCGTGCAGGTAGTGCTGATCCCTCGGTGACACACCCCGTGCCCGAGGCCGCCCCTGCGCCGCCCAGTCCTGGCGTAGGACCTCAGTCCCCTGGGTCCAGCACTGTTTCCCATGGGGCTTTCTCCGCGCCTCCGTCCACGTCGACTGGTGCTGCTGCCCCTGTGCACCCCGCACAGGCTGCTGCCAGCAGCACCTCCACGACACCCGAGAGTACTGCCGGTTCTGCTGCCCTTGGTGCTCGCGCCCAGGTTGTTGCCAGCGGCACCGGCCGTACAACTGCGACTCGACCGACCGCCATACCTCCGGTCACCAATGCGCATTCGATGCGCACACGGGGCAAGGCTGGCATCGCACAACCCGTGGATCGTCTCAACCTCCACGTTGTGCCCATGTCGCCTCTCCCGCGTTCTGTTCGTGATGCCCTGTCAGACCCCAATTGGCGCGCTGCTATGCAGGCTGAGTATGATGCTCTGCTCGCCAATGACACCTGGAGTCTTGTGCCTCGCCCTCCTGGTGTCAATGTTGTGACTGGCAAGTGGATCTATCGACACAAATTGCTTGCAGATGGGTCACTAGATCGCTATAAGGCACGCTGGGTCCTTCGAGGCTTCACACAGCGGCCCGGGGTGGACTATGATGAGACTTTCAGCCCTGTTGTCAAGCCCGCGACAGTTCGTGTCGTTCTTTCACTGGCATTATCTCAGAATTGGCCCATTCATCAACTGGATGTGAAGAATGCATTTTTACATGGCACTCTTACGGAGACAGTATATTGTGTGCAGCCATCTGGTTTTGTGGATTCATCTCGCTCAGATTATGTCTGTCGGCTCAACAAGTCTTTATATGGTTTGAAGCAGGCTCCTCGTGCTTGGCATCACAGGTTCGCCTCTCACCTTGTATCACTTGGATTTGTTGAAACAAAGTCAGACACTTCGCTCTTCATATATCGTCGTGGACCAGACACGGCTTATTTGTTGCTGTATGTGGATGATATTGTTCTCACTGCCTCCTCGGATGATTTTCTGAAGCATATCATTGGTGCACTCCAGCGTGAGTTTGCTATGACCGACATGGGTCCGCTTCATCATTTTTTGGGCATCTCAGTGACACGTTCTACAGATGGTTTGTTTCTCTCTCAGCGACAGTACACTCGGGATATTTTGGAGCGCGCCGGGATGAGTGCGTGCAAGCCTTGCAGCACGCCTGTGGATGTACACTCCAAATTATCTGCTGATGGACCTCCTGTCGCTGACTCTACAGAGTACCGCAGTCTAGCTGGCGCCCTGCAGTATCTGACCTTCACCCGTCCAGACATTGCTTTTGCTGTTCAGCAGATATGCCTCTATATGCATGATCCTCGGGAGCCACATCTCGCTGCTCTCAAGCGGATCTTGCGCTACCTGCAGGGGACATTGTCACTTGGGTCGACCATGAACCGATCGTCACTTGCTGAGCTTGTGGTGTACACGGATGCCGACTGGGCCGGATGTCCTGAGACTCGTCGGTCGACATCTGGCTACGCAGTATTTCTTGGGGACAATTTGGTGTCTTGGTCCTCCAAGCGTCAGCACACGGTCTCTAGATCAAGCGCCGAAGCCGAATACCGTGCTGTGGCAAATGGTGTTGCTGAAGCTACATGGCTACGTCAGTTGCTCCTTGAGCTTCGCCACCCACCTCGTCGTGCCACCCTGGTATACTGTGACAATATCAGTGCTGTATATCTCTCCAGCAATCCAGTGCAGCATCAGCGGACGAAGCATGTTGAGATTGATCTCCATTTTGTTCGAGAGAAGGTCGCCCTCGGTCATGTTCGGGTCCTTCATGTTCCTACGACATCGCAGTACGCCGACGTCTTCACTAAGGGCCTTCCTACCTCACTGTTTCAGGAGTTTCGATCCAGCCTGAATGTTCGCGATGCTCCCGATTAGACTGCGGGGGAGTGTTAGCCTATTGTAATTATAGCAAGTGTAATTATAGTAGGATGCCCTTGATTAGTGGCATGTACCAAGGCTGTGCGGTTGGCTTACAGCCACCCCAGCCTCAATATATACCTGTGCCTTGACATGGAATAGAATTAACCTTTCCACATATTTCCTACACCCAAGGTGTATCGCCAGTGGATATATGATGCCTTCAGTCTTTCAGGTTAATGTCTACTGCTCAATCTTAAAATCATTGTCAGATTTATATGTATGCTAATAAATCTATAAATATATAAATCTAAACATAGCCAAAACGTCTTATGGTATAAAACAAAAGGAGTAATTATTTCTAAGTTATTTAAAATTAATGTTGAGAAAAAAGACCATACTGTTTTTAAATAAGTAAGGAATTAATATGGATGAGAGGGCAGGTGAGATAAAATGAGAAAAATCTTGAACATGAAGTAATTGATGGGACAAACAATACTAAAAATTATACAGATATTCAAATTTCAAAAAAAAAACTTGCATTTTAAAATGGAGGGAGTAGAAGCAAATTACTTCGATAGTGCCATAGGGGAGGACAGACAAGTAATTCAAATGTTCCTTGCAATACAATGGGCCTGTTTGGAGAGCTTTAGATTCTGAGAAGCAGCTGTTTGGCAGTCAGTTTCTGAGAATCTGGAAAAGCTCCTAAACCCAGCTTCTCTAGCTTCTGGATTCTTAGTTCATTCTCCAGAATCTATAACTACAGATTCTTAGAAACCGTGGACCGTTTGGGGACAGCTTCTGGTAAAAGTAGCTTTTGAAAAAGCTGCAGCTGGAAAAAGCTCCCCAAACAGGCCAATATGAGCACCAGATAGCCACGGCCCACGGGATCGGGGATGTTCTTGCCCAGAGTTAGAGTTAGGGTGTGTTCTTTTGGCTGATGAGAGATAAATATTATTTGATTTTTAATAACTATTTAATAATATAAATAATAAAATTAACTACTATAAAGAATTGAAAATCTACTTAGAAATAATATCATAAATTTCTATATAAAACTTTTTTACATATATATTGTTTAGCAATTTAGCAACGTAATGGCAAAATCTGAGGGATAAGTTAATCAAAACAACGCAGCCTTATGTCAATGTTTCCACTTTCGAGATAACCATGGTTACGACGCACCCACGCGTGGACTTCTGAAGTCACACGCGGGAATGACCAGCACGGTTAGCGTTAATATATAATCACCATTAGCACTAATTATATCGTTAGTGTTTAATATTTTTTAATTATAAAATAATAAATAAATTGAATTGAATTGAATTGAAGGTTTTAAGTTACAGTTGAAAATTTCAAAATGTCAGTTGAAAGGTTCGAATTTAGGGTTGAAAATTTTAAATTTTGAGTACTGTTTTTTAATTGATGGTTTAAGAATTTGACAGAAAGTTTCAAAAATAGAGCTGAAAGTTTCAATTAGTGGTGGAAAGTTTACTTAAATTGCTCATATTTAAGCTGAAATTTTTAAAATTGAATTTGGAAGAAGTTTCAAATTTTGAATTGCTAGCTTTACAATTTTGACAGTACCAAAATTTTGGTTTAATCTCTTTTAATATAGATACCAAAGGTTTACACAAAATTGAGAAAAAAAATACGACTACTGTTCAAAACGCACGCCTATCCCTCCTTATCGACTTTGCACAAAAAAACAACGTGTCCCCTGCGATCGTGATTCGTGATAGGAATTGGGCTCGGAAAGGCGAGCAGCTGAGAAAACAAACCCTAGAGAAGGGGAAAAGACAGCCTTGCGTGCCGTCGGTGTTAGGCCAGGAAGGAAGTCACTTCTGAAAACTTGAGTGTAACTCGCAGCTTCCGCATGGGTTTGTTTGAGCCTTTGTGGTTTGATTTGAAGTTCTTTCTCTGTATCGTCGCGAGAGAGTAAGACTTTTAATCTTTAAAGCCTGTAATCCTACCGGTAGGAGTGAGAGGCCGGAGTTGTTCAATTTTGTCGGTAGAACTTGTTCCGGAATGGCCTTATGTTGTTGCTCTTGCTCAGTGTTCAATTAGGTGGTCAGACGGTGAAAAGAGGAATGTTTTGGAGGTGTTTGCTGGCCAACAATGAAGGAGACGGCCTAGCCAGGCAAGAAAGGCAACATAAACTTCTGACATTTTTGGATCTATCTGGGAAGTGGGAATCTAGTTTTAGGCCTTCAAATGCGTTGCTGCTACTCTTCAGATTTCTCATGTATCGAAACCAAAATAGAAGTGCAACCACCGTATATTCTTCGTACCAGCGAGCCTCATTCATGGACGTCCCCCAAGACTTAAATGCACATGCCCAAACCATGCAGCCACAGCAAATCTGTCCCCGTATCATACTGTGCCTTCTCGTCGAGCGCCGTCAGAGACTGAGGCCCCACTGGCCAGTAAATTCTATTACCTCCGCTTTATATTATAAGATTTATTATTATTATTTAAATTTATATAATTTATATAGATGTCTAAATTTATTAGAAAACGGAGGGAGTATTGCACACGACGAATCCACCCATCCATTGATCCATAAAGGTAAGAATAGAGAGGAAGAGGCGGCGCACCTGGTCCGTCGAGGCGGGTGAGGAAGAGGCGGCGCCACGAGCCGAGGTCGTAGGCGGCCACGGCGGAGTACCCGAACCGCGGCATCCGGTCGGCGTAGACGAGGAGCAGGCGCTGCCTCGGCGCGTCGATGGTGAGCCCCAGCGCGACCCTCCCGGCGGCGTCGGGATCCGCCAGGACAACCCGCTCCTCCTCCTTCTCCTTCCCCTTCGCCCCCGCCGTCTCGGCGCGCAGGCGCAGCTCGGACACGCCGGCGCCGAAGAAGTTAGACACGAGCAGCCGCCGGCCCTCGGCGTCCCACTTGGCGCACTCGTGGAGCCACCCGTCCCCCACGTAGGACACCCCGCCGGCCGTGCCCTCCATCACCGCGACCACCGCAGCGGCCGCCAGAGCCACGAACGCGAGCGCAGTCCCCGCGCACCCCCGCCGCGGCCTCCTCCCGACGCCCGCCCCCGCCTCGGCGGCTCCCCGGCGGCCGCAGCAGTCACCGCACATGGCTGGCCGCGCGCGTGCGGCGTGATTTTGGCTAGGGGAAGGAGGACGAGGATCGAGCGAGTGATCGATCTCACCGATCTGATTCCGCGATGTAACTCGGTCAAGTGTATGTAGGGGTGAGGGTGAGCGGTCTCCCTGGCTGGCGCGATTAAAAATGGGCGTTTTCGGTGGGGTTTCGGTGGTGGTTTGGCGACCAGCGCTGGGTGGTCGCTGTGGCGGAATCTTTCCGTTTGTCCCCATCCACCGATGCTTGATCGGTGTGAGATCGTGCGAGTTCGTGTGCCGGCTGGCAGCAGCGCGCCGCGGCGGGGGGCGAGCCGCCGAGCAGACGACGACTTTGGCGGGCAGGTGCTTTGGAGGAAAGCACCGGAAGTCATACCACATGATGCGACTTTTGCTTGCAGATTTACGGCCTAGCTTCGTTCGTTTTAAAATAACTTTATTTTTCGTCATTCTCATATATACTAATAAAAATAGAAGACTATGATATTTTCTACTTTATCAAATCATAATACAATTATCCTCCACTCATCTATAGGTTTATCTTTTGCTTTTTTGGAAAAATCAAATGAAATATTTGTAAATTCAAAATAATTCATGAATAAAACTTTTATATACATCTTCTTAACCATCTAAAAGAAAATGCTAAAAAATAAACTATAATGAAAACTTTAAAATCAACTCCAAATTTAAGTTTAAAATTTAAATTTTGGCTTATAAGAATAAAAAAGTGAAAAGATAAGTGTGCTACTTCCAATATACTTATTCTCTAATTTCATAACATATTTCAACATTTAATTTGAAGTTGATTGTTGAATTTTTTTCATTGTAGTTTATTTCTTAACTTTTGTTTTTAGATTACGAAGAATACTTATATAAAAATTATATTCTTAAATTATTTTTATTTATAAATATATCATTTCATTTATTCCTTAAATAAGTCAAAAAAATGTGAAAATTTCTCACTCAGTTTCTCTGGTTCAGGGGTCCGGATGGCCGGAGTACGAGAAATCAGGTAGGAGCAGGACTCCGTACAAAGGACTCTTAGTGATCTGCGTCAGATCGAAACTAGAGGCCCGGCCCGCCCGGGGCGTCAAAAGTGGTGGTAGGCCACATTGGGCCTCGTCGGCCATTCAGAGCGTCGGCCATGTATCAGGCATGAGCATTCGCGGCCTGGTAATCGTGTCAGGGCTCTCGGCAATTAAGGATGTGCATATACACTAAAACGGAACTGAAGGCCCTAGTTGGGAGGACCACATTGATTTTTTTTTTAAAAAAATTTAATAAATAATTTTATTACTATAACTCAGAGAAAAATATTTTTACTTTTTAAACCTTTTGGCCATGCCAATGTTAATAACGTGACAAGATAACGTCATCACGCAAAGTATTTGACGTGACAGCGTTATCTTTGCCACCAATGTTGGTGGAGTGACCGAAAAGTTTATACGGTGAAAATATTTTTCTCTAAGATTAGTAATAAGATTATTTATTAAAAGGTCTAAAAAATAAAAGAAAATCGACCATATCGCCGCTGGGTTATCGGCTTATTGAGACAGGATTGGAAATTTCTAAGATCTAAGACTCTGAACATGGCACGTAACTACGTATGCCCGCCTCCGAACTTTTGTTTATGTCAAATGTCAAAATCGAATGCCATGCCAATAGTTGGGGTTCAAATGGACAATATATTGTTCACAATGTCCACTCCACCTATGGATCGTTGCCAAGTTGCATAAGAGATTAAATTTTACACATAAACACTTCTGCCGGAAAGTGACAGCCGGAACGAAATCGATCACAAATTCACAAACACGGACGCGCGCAATTTGTCATTTATTTTATCACTATACGTGCGATCTCCAGGAAAGGCAAAGAAAATGGCGTCCACCGGCCGGGAGTGACCATACGCGAGAAGCATGAAACCGGCCATGTCAATGGCCACGGACGCGTGAAGCGCGCCTCTTGCACGCGCCGCTTCCACTTCCAGCCTCCTCTGTGCAGGGCTCCAGGTCTTCCATAGGACGCAGAATACATCCAAATCAACCTCTTTTTTTTTCTTTTTATCTTTGATTTGATGGGGGCATCCAAGCTATGCTACCCAACACACCTGAACTTGCTATAAAAATCTCCATTACACCCATTTCATAGCTCACCAAGCAGCTCGAGCACTCCATTTGGTTGTCATTTTCCACTGCTCCAGAGGAGCAGAGCTCGTGCAGCATCAGCTCAGCTCGTGTCCCGACCGCAACAAGCTTCACATGGAGGCTCAGAACCAAGAGGTCGCTGCCCTGGTCCAGAAGATCGCCGGCCTCCACGCCGCCATCTCCAAGCTGCCGTCGCTGAGCCCGTCCGCCGACGTGGACGCGCTGTTCACCGACCTCGTCACGGCGTGCGTCCCGGCGAGCCCCGTCGACGTGGCCAAGCTCGGCCCGGAGGCGCAGAGGATGCGGGAGGAGCTCATCCGCCTCTGCTCCGCCGCCGAGGGGCAGCTCGAGGCGCACTACTCCGACGTGCTCGCCGCCTTCGACAACCCGCTCGACCACGTCGGCCGCTTCCCGTACTACGGCAACTACGTCAAACTGAGCAAGCTGGAGTACGAGCTCCTGGTCCGCTACGTCCCCGGCATTGCTCCCATCCGCGTCGCCTTCGTCGGGTCGGGCCCTCTGCCGTTCAGCTCCCTCGTGCTCGCCGCGCACCACCTTCCGAACACGCTGTTCGACAACTACGACCTGTGCGGCGCGGCCAACGAGCGGGCGAAGAGGCTGTTCCGCGCCGACAAGGACCTGGGCGCGCGCATGGCGTTCCGCACGGCCGACGTGGCCAGCCTGACGGAGGAGCTCGGCGCGTACGACGTCGTCTTCCTGGCGGCGCTCGTCGGCATGGCGGCCGAGGAGAAGGCCGGGGTGATCGCGCACCTGGGCGCGCACATGGCGGACGGCGCGGCGCTCGTCGTGCGCAGCGCGCACGGGGCGCGCGGCTTCCTGTACCCCATCGTCGACATCGAGGACATCAGGCGCGGTGGGTTCGACGTGCTGGCCGTGTACCATCCCGACGACGAGGTGATCAACTCAGTCATCGTCGCTCGTAAGGCTGACCCGCGTCGCGTCGGCGGGCTCCAGAGCGAACTCGCCGACGCACGCGGCGCGGCGCCCGTGGTGAGCCCGCCGTGCAAGTGCTGCAAGATGGAGGCGGCCGGCGGCGCGCTTCAGAAGGCGGAAGAGTTTGCCGCCAAGGAGCTGTCCGTCTAATCTAGCCATGATATAAGCCATCTATAATGGTGTCGCAAGCTATTCGGTGAGGGTATATATGCATGGTTCCTAGTGCCGTTCGACGACCTCCACATGTGTCTCGCTGTATGTGACGTCGGTCGGTCATCGACCGGCCGGAACATTCTTCTTCTTCCTGCTGTTGTCCTCGTCTGACGTTCTTCTTGTTGTTGTGTGGATGATCATTGGCATCCGTGCCGATGTATCCCGTGTTTCGGTGCAACTCTAATGGTAATGGACAGCGAGAGAGGACGGTGTTGCAAGCAAGAGCAGGTCCCTGTCGCTGTCTAAAACAAAATAAAGGCTTGTGAGCATGTGATTTTTCTTCAAGATAATGAGTCTTCGTTAATCCAGCCTCTATATTCCCGAAGGATATACACAGCTAAAACAACACAAAAGTACTTAAAATCATAACTCAAGAAGAAGGAAAACACACAATCATATAAAAGAGGAAAAACTACGACCTTGGCATCCCCATGTTTCACGACATCCTCTCCTAAAACGGCCATATTGGAGCAGAGTAAGCCGTCTAGCCTCCGCCGCCCCTAGTGCGTTATCGCTGTGAATCTCCGTTGGTGCCATCTAGGGGCGGTACCAGGCATGGGGCAGCTTGGGCTGGAGCCCCAGGCTAAAAACATTATTAAAAAATTTCTAATTTTTAGTTAAAATTTAATCAAAAGATTTATATTTCATGTTTAAGCCCTAGGTGTAGTAAATTCTTGGTTCCGTCCCTGGTGCCATCTTTATCCATATCAAGTGGGCTGACACCACGTGCCGCCAGTTAGCCCACAATCTTGTACCTTCATCCATCATCGTCCAATCAAAACTAGCTGATCAGATTTGAGCCGATGGGATCCACTTTAGCTTCGCTGGATTCCCAAGCCTTCGCCACCCATAGGACTGTTATCATCATTAGGATCCTCTTCCGCCTCTTGAAATCCATTCTGCCCGCCCGTAGGCCATCGCTTCCGCTGATTTTCATCAAATCTTACAGAAAACTCAAGTCTCCTTTGCCGAGGGAAACCTCTTCCGCCCATACTTCCAAGCCTCCGTCACCCATAGGGTCGTCATCGCTGATGGATCCACCTCTTCCAGATCTGCCGCCTCCTCACAGAGGCCCTTACGTCGATACTTATGCCACCACCACCCTAGGCCATTGCCGTCACTGAAGAGGACAAGAATAAAAAAAAGAAGGGCCATCGTTGGTGAAGCGAAAAACAGTGTCCCATGTTAGTAGCCAAGAAACAAATGTGTTACTCATGGGCCAAAATCTATGACCACCTTCAAAACTAACCCCAAAGACAACCGAATTGAGCAGGATGCCCCAAAAAGTGGACACGCATCGTTCCCTATCCCAAGTTGCTAGTCCCAACCTGTTCTACCCAAGAAGTGATGCCAAGCTAACCTGGCCAAGTATGTCATCTCGTGCTAACCACCTCGAGATGCTTAATGCCAATGCTTGTTCCTAAGCATGTTTCCTTCCTCTACACATCGGACCCACCCAGAGAAGCTTGGAGCCAAGGTGACCCCAACTGTCCCAACTGCCACGTTCAATGCGGTACGTAGGATGCTCGCCTCTATGCAATGTTTATGTACTTAAGGTGTTAGAATGACATAATGGATGATACCCCCTAGTTTGACCGGAGATATTAGACAAGATGGTTATCACTTCCCGCTACCATGGATGGTTGGGCCACAGTTAGGCCTTGTTTAGTTCTCAATTTTTTTTCCAAAAACATCACATCGAATTTTTGAACATTTAAATAGAGCACTAAACATAGATGAAACGAAAAACTAATTGCTCATATTTAAGTGAGAAATCTCGAGACATATCTTTTGAGCCTAATTAGTCCATGATTAGTCATAAGTGCTACAGTAACCAACATGTGCTAATGACGGCTTAATTAGGCTCAAAAAATTTGTCTCGCTGTTTCTAGCCAAGTTGTGAAATTCGTTATTTCATTCGTGTCCAAAAACTCCTTCCGACATCCGGTCAAACGTTCAATGTGACCCATTCACAAAAAAATTTTGCCATTTAAACATGGCCTTAGCCTATGCCCCAATCCATTTTTTTCTTCTTCCGTCGTTAGGTTGATTGGTGGTTCACTCTTTTGGGCTGAATATGAAAGAGGGCTAGCTTGGGCTTCCGCTCTGCACGCTCGTTCGTCGGCATTTGCCATCACAAGACTAAAAAAATGTTTCATAGTCAAGTTACGTTGTCTTACACAATCCTTTATTCGGTTCATCTCGTGCAGCTTTGTAAGAACTCATTTATGTGATCTAAACATCATGGGGTACGGGTAGGAGTGGTAATAAATAAGGCTCTTTGATTCTTTCATAACTTTATTTAATTCTTAAAAATCTTTAGCTCAAAATTCTATAAAATATTAGCTACAACTTATTTTAAATAAAATCTCTAAGTTTTATAGATAAAAAAGTTGGACACATTACCATCCCTAGACACGGGTACGGCAGTTGGGCGCACAACTAATCATTTCATGTCCTACAAAACACGATGTAAGTACAAATATATGACTTCTAACATAGTTACATATATCTCATACAAATAAATGCACATGCAGCACAATATAATCAGAGGTTTATTGTCACAGTGTCTGTTTCGATCGTTAGACGGACAGCTCCTTGTTGGTGGCAAACTCTTCTGCCTTCTCCAGCCCGCTCGCCTCCATCTTGCAGCACTTTGACGGTGGGCCGACCACCGGCACCACGCCGTGCGAGTCCGCGAGCCCGTCTTTGCGCGCAGCGGCGGCGCGCGCGTCCACCTTGCGGGCGACGATGACGGAGTTGATCACCTCGTCTTCCGGGTGGCACACCGCAAGCACGTCGAACCCGCCACGCCTGACGTCCTCGGGGTCGACGATCGGGTACAGGAAGCCGCGCGCCCCGTGCGCGCTGCGCACGACGAGCGCCGCGCCGTCCGCCATGTGCGCGCCCAGGTGCGCGATCACCCCGGCCTTCTCCTCGGCCGCCATGCCGACGAGCGCCGCCAGGAAGACGACGTCGTACGCGCCGAGCTCCTCCGTCAGGCTGGCCACGTCGGCCGTGCGGAACGCCATGCGCGCGCCCAGGTCCTTGTCGGCGCGGAACAGCCTCTTCGCCCGCTCGTTGGCCGCGCCGCACAGGTCGTAGTTGTCGAACAGCGTGTTCGGAAGGTGGTGCGCGGCGAGCACGAGGGAGCTGAACGGCAGAGGGCCCGACCCGACGAAGGCGACGCGGATGGGAGCAATGCCGGGGACGTAGCGGACCAGGAGCTCGTACTCCAGCTTGCTCAGTTTGACGTAGTTGCCGTAGTACGGGAAGCGGCCGACGTGGTCGAGCGGGTTGTCGAAGGCGGCGAGCACGTCGGAGTAGTGCGCCTCGAGCTGCCCCTCGGCGGCGGAGCAGAGGCGGATGAGCTCCTCCCGCATCCTCTGCGCCTCCGGGCCGAGCTTGGCCACGTCGACGGGGCTCGCAGGGACGCACGCCGTGACGAGGTCGGTGAACAGCGCGTCCACCTCGGTGGACGGGCTCAGCGACGGCAGCTTGGAGATGGCGGCGTGGAGGCCGGCGATCTTCTGGACAAGGGCAGCGACTTCTTGGCTCTGAGACTCCATGTAAGCTGCTCAGTGGGGTACTGGGGTTTGGAATGAGCCGTGCCGAGCTGAGCTGAGCTGATCTGATGTTGCACGAGCTCTGGAGATGCGCAATAATATATAGCGGGAGCATTGCGTCAAGGATGGACGAAGAATCTGGAATGCATGGAAAACTTGGCAACCTTCATGCGTCCATACTCAAGGAGGCTTGTTTCATGCCTCTGCGCGCACACCGACTGCACTGACTGGTGTTGAAGTGGACAACATTGTTCTTCCTTCAAAAAAAGGCAGATGGTTGTGCTAGATGTTCGTGATTCGTGAAACGTGTTCGATTTATTTGGGACTCCAGTTAGAAGCTAAAATTTTGCAGGGTTTGGGATTGCCACGGCGAGCGGTTCGATGTAAATTTTCAGGGTTTCTTTCACCTGTCTTCGGAGTATTAGCAAAGAAGGTTTTAAGATCGAGCAATTTTACCGTCCTGTACCTAAGGGTAACAAATTTTAATGTAAAATTTAATCTCTCTTAGTATCTAAGGTATCAAAATTTATATAAAAAAAATAATATCTCTAGTTATCTTCTCAAGTATTATAAAATTACTCTTCACGAGATCTTATGTCCCTGGCTCCCTGCCCCAGTGAGCGAAAGAGGTGAAGTTGCTTTTAATCTCTCCGGTTTAATAATTCTTGTTATTTTCATAATCTATGTTTAACTATAATTTTCTACTTAAATATATATAAAACAAATAAATGTTTATTTTTATTAAAGTGTTCTGCAAAACTCATCTATACATGTTATCCTTTTATAAAAAAATATTAATAATTAAAGTTTTAAAATTTTGATCATACTATAGTCTAAAACAAGTACTCTTATCTAAAACAAGAAGAAATCAGAAACTGGAGGGAGTAATAAGTTGCACGGCCTCCACTGCAATTCTATAGACCGTCAGAAAATGATTGATTGTTAATACGATGTAATCCATTATTAGTTATACGTTGCTGTCAAACAATACCACACTGCATCCTGATACAGGCATAATGCAGACTAGCAAGTTCAAGACAAGTGATCCAACGGCCGTAGTCCTAGTAGGCGCTAGTTTATACCTGTACAGACTACAGAGGCATTATTATGTGTTAATATTTATAGATTTAACTGGCTTCTATAACAGCACAAAACAATTGAGTAAAATCAATTAGGGTGAAATATCCATCATCAATTAGGCCTCCCCATCACTGCATAGGGCCAATAGGTCAGTGGAATGTCCACCATCAGCAAAAATCCAATCGAATACTCCATTATATAATGACTCCCTGCCAGTGAGAACCAGTCCCGGTTCAAGCACAAAATTGCATTCAGGCTTGTAGAAGGGTCCAGCGATGATCTCATAAACAGCCGGCTAAAACAACTTCATCTGTGTGGAATCAAGAGAATATGTCAGTCATTTTGAAGACTTATGCGGCATAAAATAAAAAATATATATACTCCCTCCGATTTATTTTGTTTTATTTTGTTTGACGTCGTTGACTTTTTTATTTACATTTGACCTTTCGTCTTATTCAAAAATTTTGTCCAAGTATACAAATTTATAAATCATACTTAAAGTTACTTTAGTAATAAATTAAATCATAATAAAATAGTCAATAATTATATAATTTTTTTGAACAAGACGAAGGGTCAAAAAAGTCAATGGCATAAAAAAAAATCGGAGGGAGTATAAAGCAGAACAAAGTATAGAATTAAATATAGCGATGGTTAGAAAATTGACCTGTATAGTTAAAAAAACTGAGGTCACATCATTAATAAACATCCTGTTATTAAATAATACTATTCACCACCACCAAAATTTTTGGCTGCTAGATCAGATGGCATTTCTGATGCTTAGGACAGCATTGTTCCACCTATGCTTCGTGTGAATTATGATATAGGAATAACTTACAGCTTACAGGATGAGCCTTAGTTTTATTTGCAGTTTGAAAAATAAGAATGGGCTCTGAAAGAGAAACTGTAAAAAAATTTCACAGAACCAGGGGTGGCAAAAAAAGCTACAATAAGCAACAAATAAATGGATTCTCTCCTCATGAGAAAAGCAAAAATAAAAGAGAAGTTACCACAGAAGCGATCGTTGCATTGATGAGAAACCCTTCTCCTCAGGGTCTTCACGTGGTGCTCCACCACCACTAGTTGACAATGTCTTGTTACCGGTGTCAACTACTGAATCTGAATCAGTTTTGCTAGTACCATTTAAGCAGTAATTCTGCAGCCATCTATCAGTCTCCCAAAGAACATGCATGATGCTCTCCCTGGCAGAGTACCCATGGCTTTCAAAAGGGAGTATCACCAAACGAGACAGCGCGCCATGGCCTTTCAAGGCATTAAAGAATCGGTCTGACTGTAAGATAAATATCACTGTTATAATTAAATGATACTAACCCAAAAAAAAAGATCATGTCATAACAATACAGTAATATTTCCTCAGAAGACGGTATCCTGGATAGAGACTGTGAAGAAATCATTCCAGAGGATAGACCAGATAATCATACTGCAATAACCTTGTAA